>NC_033800.1:13646349-13745908 GCF_001876935.1 Asparagus officinalis
AGCGCCACCCGCCGTTGGATCTTAACATGCGGCCTCGGATGGACCGAAGACTCATTGACAGCCTTCCGATGGCTCTCAGCCGCTCTCGAGCCCCTCGACCCTTTGTTGTGGCCCCACTGGAGCAGGACGTCGGTGCGAGTTTTGTTGACTTGGGGTTTAGGGTTTTCAGGCGAGCCGGAAGTGGAGGGGAAGTGGGGGAAGTGGGTTTGGGTTGTCGAGTTTGCGGATCTGGATCCGGATCAGAACCGAAGGGGGTCGTTGTCTTTCTAGGCCTTGATGTTGGTGGGCTTTCGGAGATCTCGTTGTGTTCGTGGAGAGGTCAGAAAGGGAAGGAAGGGGGGATATGAAGGAAATATTGAGAGAGGAAGAGAGAGAATCGTGGGAATCGTGGAGAACGTGGGAAGGGAAGTTTGAGGGAGAGTACGAAAATTTTGAGAACATGGCTGGTGAAAATGCTTATTAGGATTTCATTGTTCACAACCTTAGGTTAGTGTTCATTTTAGCATTTTTGTTGTTCTCCTTTAGTAATAAAGAAGTAGATATGACATACCAGTAGGTTTTTTTGACACATGCTACGGGACAAAGAAACCTCCAAATCATTCCCTTACATGTTTTTATAAGGATCACCGCACATGAGAGCATGCTTTTGGTGCATACAATGGGGCATGAAAACCTCCAAACAACCCCATGTTGTCTTACTTTGTATGAATCAGAATAATTTGCACGCGCACCAGGAGTTTATTAGAAGTTGTAATTCTGCTGAAGGATTAGTTTTTATTTCCACTTCGTGCCAAGCTTATATCTGGAATTCATTATGGGATTTGTTGGTCACATGAAATTGATCGCATTAAGTTACTTTATGATGGTGGGTAGAAAATGAACATTGCAAAACAACTTGATCTATAAATTTAGAGGTCCAAGATGGCGGGACCCACAACTATCTTTAACTAACACAGCCTCCCCGTAACTACCCATTCTTCTCATTCCTCTCTCGTGGGCGTCTAATAAAAAACACCAAAAACATATTCCAAATGAATTTGGTCAACACAAAAATAATATCAAGAAGAAATTTTTTATTTAAACCCTTTCCTACTTTTTATTTTAAAAACCGACCGACTCCCTTTTATTTACAGGGATCGACTCACTTCTCGATCACATCAGCATTGTGGCTGCGAAATGGGGCGATTTTTTTATTTTCGTTGCTAAATAGTAGGGGTTGTCAACCCCGACTATTTTGCACGCATCGACTAATATATAGGCTAAACTAGTCGGGGTTGGCAACACTGACTACTTTAGTTTGTATATTAGTAAAATAGTCGGAGTTGGCAACCCCGACTATTTAGCAACGAGTTAAAAAAAATCGCCCCACTTCGTGGCCACGAATTGGGGCGCAATTTTTTTAACTCGTTGCTAAATAGTCGGGGTTGTCAACCCCGACTATTTTGCTAATATACAAGCTAAATTAATCGGGGTTACCGCGATGCTAACATGAACGAGAAGTGGGTTGATCCATGTAAATAAAAAGGGAATCGGTCGGTTTTTTAAATAAAACGTGGGAATGTGTTTAAAACAAAAATTCTAATATCAACCATCACGCACGACGTCTCTATCCCCCTACCTGGACGAATCACAATGTCCACGACCAACGGACGGCATACGCTGGCCAGATTAGAATTGGTGCACCGTCACGATCGCAGGTGATCCGCTAGCACGACGGAAAACCGTTCGATGGCAGCGATGATCCCATGTGGGACCCATTAAGTTGCAGGCTTATTTTTTAAACATGGACGGCTGTGATTGAACGGGCTGCATACGGTGTCACGATCACCTACGAGTGACAGTGTCAGTTGGTGCGGTGCGGTTACCTCTTGCTGTGAGGTCACCCGTTGCGGTCACGGGTCACCTTGGAGTTGTTTGTCACTTGACCAGGTCTTTTTGCGTATTGAACCTTATCAAATATTTTACTACATTTCGATTTCGCATGAGATTGGTTGCTTTTTTTAAATTTGGTCCAAGTTACTAATCTATAAATTTATCTGAATTAAGCTTCGAGTTTACATGGTATTATGAATTTGGAAAAAAAGATCTAAGTGCAAATAGATCACTGTAGCATTGCCAAATTGCATGTAGGCTTCATATAAATTTAATTTTGTGGATGGACCCTCTAATCTTCATTTTTTAAAGTTTTATAATGAGTCAAAATTATTGCCTAAAGGGATCACTCCACACTTGAACAAGTTGTATAAGAGGTCTATCCATACTAATAGAATTATAGGAGATCTATTCGCAATGAACGTGAATTTTTTTTTTCAACTTAACATGTACTATTAGTATTTTTGGTTTAAATAAATAAAATATAAGAAATATATGCTCCAACATTCTCCTATTTATTCAAAAAATTATATAAAAACAGTAATAATAAATTTTTTTAAATTTTTACTATAAAATGACATATAAATATATCTTAAGATATACTTGTTGCCCCTCTTTATACCTATTATACTTCTCTTCTTATTTTCATCCCTTTCTTCTCATTATTTATTACAAAAGTGTTATGTTTTGATTCACATCAAAACTTCTTCTTAAAGCAATATAGTTGTGTCAAGCGTGAATGAATCATGAGTTTTGCGTAATTATCAAATTGTAATATTAGAAGGATGAATGAGCAATTAAAAGAATCCAGGTGAATAATCAAAGCATTAAAAGCACAAACATTTATACCTTTGCATGTTGCATACCCTAAAGTCATGGGTATTGCAAAATTATTTTTCAAATCTTAGTATTTACAAAACTATCAATGTCTCCAAAACAATCAACAGTTAACTTCAATAGGCTAATATTTACAATTGTATTGTAAATATTATTGACAATGTTATAGCCATTTTAATGATGGAAAATAATCACCCATGGACGGCAGATATGTGTCTCATACTCTCATATTATGCATAATTAAGTCAGCTCCTCAAGACAAATAGAGGCTCAGCTCGATCGATTTTACACACTGATATCTTAAGAGGACGACTTGAAAGGTGTCACATGTCGACGACCCGAAAGGTGTTGCGTGTCACCTCCCGGCTGAGTCGACTACTTAACCACTCCACTCGGCTAACTCATCGGCCAACATCTTGTAAGGGCGACTCTAAAGATGGTACTTCTCGATCACCAGACGAGTAGAAAGACGACGAAACGTCTCAGGCCTCGAGCCCCTCCTGTGCACTAATGACCAATCACTTCTCATTAAACTGAAATGACCTCTCCTCCACTCCTCGACTGACACTAGTAAAGTTGAAGCTGCCTTGGTCGCAAGTCTATGCCCGGCTAAATATACCATCTTAAAATCATTCCATTACTATAAAAGGAAAAAACTATTTTTCATTACAGGGTAAGTTTTTTCCCACTATTCTCTGAACTTAAGAACTACTACCGTTCATATTACTTCTCCTCGTAAGCCACCCACTAACTTGATCGTCGGATGAACAACCGGGTAATCACACCCCGCCCTCTAACAATCTGTTACTTGTACAGGGAAGTACAACTTGCCCAAGGACTAGACATTTAGAGAGTGAGAGGACCTCTGTAACCTTAATCCACTTTCATTTGATTGTGTGATTCCATACATCAACAGACAAAATAATTAGATATTTGCTTATCAAGTTGATGATTAGTTGAGGAACCATGGATCACCTTGGATGGATGGAAGGTTCCAATATGGCTTCCATGGTCATGGTTTTGATTCCCGTATAAAAAAAAGTTGATGATTAATTGATTTGGGGGTTCTCCCAAAAATTGACGATTTAGTGTTACTTTTGCAAATGCTAAGATTTAGGATAGTTTTACAAATATCCTCCCCGTAAGGGCTATATATGCAAATAACCTTATACTTTCATCTGGGACCGACCCCAGTCTCTGACTGACAATCGACCTTCAGAACGTGGCTTTAGAAATTACTGTCTTCTCTGAAGGCAACCGTACTCTGTCTTTGACTACCGGACCCAAGTCGCTCGAGTTCACCGGATGAGAAAAAGCGGTAACCTCACCGCCATCTTCACCATCAAACGGTAAGCTCTATTTTATCACCATTTCTTATTTAAAACAAAGAGGAATTCTACTTTCCTTTTTATTTTATTTTTCTATAGCAAGAAAGCTGTGCCTTCAAGCATCGTGCATGCATTTGACCTCCCCCTTTCTATTTTCTCTCTCCTCTTTCTCTTCCTCTTTCTATTCAAAATTTTTCATGTCGATTCCTTCTCTCTTCGATCGCCGATCGCATTAGAAATCTTCGAAGGTTAGTTGTGCGCAAGATGTTAGCTGTTTCTCTATTTTTAGGGCTTATCCATTTTTTTTATTGATTCCTTTTGATGGAATTTAGACGATCTCGATGACTTCGAAGCGGTGCATGAACGGTGGATGCGGTGCCACGTTGTCCGCCGAGGATTGGAGGAGGGGCTGGGCGCTGAGATCGGGCGGATTCGCTACGCTCTGCGATAAGTGCGGGTATGAAAATTTGCGTCTTTTTGTGAATCTGAGATCCTTATCTCGCTAAACATATCGAGTTTTCTTTATATAGATCAATTTTTGTCTGATTTTTAGGCTAATTTTCCGCAATATTTTTTACGGAGTACGTGGGTCTATTTGTGATATTTTTGGGGATTTCTATCATTGTTATAAAAACAAACTCAAATTACAATCATCTTATTGTACAAATGTTGTTATTTCTTTGATACCTCATATTAAAAAGATAAAAAAAATCAATTGAAAATATGAAAAGTAATAACTTATGGTACTCTGAATAGATAATTTCCGTTACTAATGACCGATTATCATTATAGCATAAGAGAAACGTTAAGCGAAATTAATTATCTAATTAAAGATTAAAATTCTTTCGATAAATCATGATATCTCTGTAAAAAAAAACTAGTTATTTGAGAAAAAAGTTTACATTATCTCAATAACACTATTTTAAGATTTAATTGCTCCTAATATATAGAGTGAAAAATTTTAAAATATAAACTCAACGTTAGATTCAGAAAGTCAGTCTTATTCCACATCAACATCCCCCAAGTTCATGAACATGATAATAATCTATGAGAAATAAAGAAGACAAACTCCATGTGGCATTTTTCAACATATCACTCCCTCCACCCTCTTTTCACCATTGATTCCTCGACTTGCAGGAGATCACATGTTTGAAAATGTACTGAGGTGAAAAAGAAATTTCCATAAAAATAATTAGTTTTCAAGGCAACACCTACAGGATATTCTTATAAACACTAAGAAGTATAATCCTTTTTTGTGTAGTGCTAAATATAAAATAGGGGAAAATATGGAAATTGAATCTAATTTCATATATATAAAAAACATAAAATATAAATTAGGATAAAAGCACTCATGTATATCTGTACCTTTCGTTCGTTATAATAGTACCAAACTTCCAATACATAATCATCTATGTTACCCGGGCACTTCTATCATGAGCCGTACCTCTACCCGACACATCCCTGTCTCCAAACTTCATGGACACTCCTTGGGTATATGCATACACTTGTCAACACTTCTTGGACGTACATCCTACACTTCATATATGTTTCTTGAAACTCATTAGACATGTGTCGGGTTTGTTTCAGCTCATATCCAAGTTTAAAACTATGATTTTAAAGGGTCGATTGGGTGTATAGTTCAAAACCAAGTTGTTTCCAATTTATAATAATCAACATATTAAAAAAGACTTAAAAGTAGGATATGAATTTTAATTATAGTAACACATGAATTGACAAACAATAGTGATCTTACATAAATCATTAATTTCTATATATATATGTGTGTACGTGTGTGTAGCCGTGTCCCTGTACCTTGCATATTACAAAATTGACATGTTCCATACCCGCACCCATACTCATTTCCATGCAACTAGATCATCAGGTTTATAATAATAATATTGAAACACAAAAGACTCTTCAATTTGTCTGTTGTCTCCATGTTGGAGATTCCATTGTCTGTCTCCATGTCGTATATTCTACTGTATGTCTCCAATGAGACTTTACTATCTTCATGTTTGACATCCTGCTATCTATCTTCATGTTGAAGGTTTTATTGGCTGTCTCCATATTGCGACCTACTCTCTGTTTCCATGTCAGAGATCCTAATATCTACCTCTATGACAGCAATTTTGCATGTTTGTCTCTCTCTCTAATAACAAGATATGCTAGACTTTTAGATCACTACTAGTTGTTGCTACTGTTGTCGAGGACTAGAGGGAGGTAACTACTTGGTGCAGATCAAGAAGATGGTCACTTCTTTTGTTAGGTCAAATGGTTCGCTTGATATTATCTAGAATTTTTTGCTTTTATGTAATTATTGGACATGATTTGATATACATGCTCCATCTTGAGGAGAGTATCAAAGTGGTTACGCTTTTATGTAATTATTGGACATGATTTGATATACATGCTCCATCTTGAGGAGAGTATCAAAGTGGTTACTTTATTAAGAAATTTAGAAAAAATATTTGATATACATGCTCCATCTTGAGGAGAGTATCAAAGTGGTTACTTTATTAAGAAATTTAGAAAAAATGTTTTTGTCCCATATTAAGAAATATGTAACTATATCCTACTTCTTCTAGTATAAATATTACATGACTATTCCTCTCTGGATAGAAGTCACTTTCCCACCATAACAATTAGGGGCAGAATGTATAATAATAATGTACTCAAGTTGATGAATGAATATAGATTTTGATGCCTAATTGTTATTGAATTAATATTCCTGCTCAAACCCTAATTTCTTCCCTTTTTCCTCCTTCCATCTTTTTCCCTTTTCTGCTCTATATCAATTGGTAACAAAACAAACCTTGATCCAGAATCCCCTTCACTTCTTTCTGGTTCTCACTCTCTTTTCACCCTCAAACTGGCAATCACTTCCCCCTCCTGCAGGCTGTCTTCATGTTGCCAATAAATATGACTCTACACCAATCAACGTAATGCCAATCAACATCACCTCTAGAACCTCCAGACAAACCCGACTTGCCCCTCCCCAAACTCTTTCATAGCCCCCTTTCATTTAATACTTTCTAGGAAATTGAGCTGATGGAAACCTTAAAAATTGAGGCTTTTAAGTTCCACTTTTCAAATTTCGGATTTGGACCAAATGAGTTCAAAATAATATCCTTCGAGATGGCAAATTCTAAAAAGTTATTGGAGTACAAACTTCAATTGAGACATCCTCATCTCTCATGCCAGTGATTTCACTCCACGGAGTCGAGTCATCAGGGTTGTTCTATAAACAAACTACTAAATTTCTTTCCTTTTAGGAATTGTTTTAGAGACAAACTCTACAATGCGGAAAAGCACAAGGGGGGAAGTTGGTGAGATAGCCCACAGATAGTGACATGGTAACTTCTTGATAAATTATATGTATGATCGGGTCGTGGACTTAATGGGTTAAACTTTTGGCTTGGAACTGGTATATTAGCGTATTGTGGATGTCTCGCTGGATGCTGACTTTAGTAGGCTACTGCCTCCATGCTCTTAAATAGCAGAAGGGAAACAAATGGACACCTAATAAAATGATATTTTTTTGCTTGACCATTACATAAGTTCTTCCTTAAAAATATTTTATGAGCTTAGTCTCTTGCAATATAATTTCTATTGATTTTATCTTACTCCATCTGTTGCTTAAATGTTGCTCTGTTTGATTCAGAATGGCATATGAGCAATCAGTTTTCTGCGACTTGTTTCACCAGAAAGAGTCTGGCTGGAGGGAGTGCCTTTTGTGTGGCAAGGTAAGACGGTGGCTTTGTAACACTTCTTTTTTAGTTTCCTTTCTTCCTACCACTTTTTCCATGTAAATTAGTACTTATTGGAATAATGCAGCGGCTTCATTGTGGATGTATTGCTTCCAAATCTTTATTCGAACTACTAGATGGCGGAGGAGTCCAGTGTATTAGCTGCATGAAGAATTCTGGACTTTCTGGACTTTCTTTTGTAAGCCAGTTTTCATGTGTTTGTAAATACATTTAACAAATGGATTATAGTCCACTTATGTGCGCATGCACACATTGAGAGGTAGAAGGAAGAAAGGTCTCATCCGTTTAAGACTTTTATGCAGATTCCAAGTGAAACCATTCAAGAATTTTTGCCTCAATCCAGTCAAAGAGTTCTCTCTCTAGCAGGTAGAAGTCTAAAAGACGAGAAGGCAAATGAAGACTCCAACGTACGAGTGGACGAGGATGTAATTAGCAAGGGCAAGGCCATTCAGTTAGGCAAAAACATGGAGGTTAACGGACAAAACAATATGCTTCTGGGCCGAAGAGAAAGCTTAAGTGGATCTTTTGGGCATATTAAAAGAGAGCAAATGGCATTTCATGCAGGGAAGGTGGGAAATGCACATATTTCAAATCAAGCTCATATTGCATCATCTCAAGTTTCCCAACGAGATTATGGTAAAGATGTTATGAAGGATAACATGCTATGTGAATCACTCACGCAGGCTTGTTTGAATATCAGCTTGGGGAATTCAAACCAAAGAACCACTATGGAACCTGCTCTTAGTACTGGAATTCGCCCATCTAGTGGAGTTGAAGATGGAAGGGATCAAAGTAGATCACTATCTGCTTTGCAGCAAGCGCAAAGGGCCCGCCATCTTCTTCCCAAGCCATCCAAAACAGGCCAAACATTTTCTTCAGAGGCATCAAAGGAGATGCTTTCAAATATGCGTGTCGCAAGACCCCCTGCTGAAGGTAGGGGACGGAATCAGTTACTTCCACGTTACTGGCCTAGGATCACAGATCAAGAACTACAGCAAATATCTGGAGAGTATCCAATCTAAATTCATATTGTAACTGGACCTGGAATGGTGTGATTTTCAATTGATTTTCTGTTATTTCATACCATTGCATTTCAATATATGCCATACATTGATTTCCTTAATTTCAAATTCCAATCTTGAAGTTCTAATTCAACCATCGTTCCACTATTTGAGAAAGTTTTGAGTGCAAGTGATGCTGGGAGGATTGGTCGTTTAGTTCTTCCTAAGGCATGTGCAGAGGTAATTCTCATCCTTTATTATGTGGTTCCTTGTGCTTACCCTTCAGCCTTTGCTTGTACAGCATGCTGCATGTTGTTAAAAAGGATACATTGTTCTTGCTCAAAGCAAATTGATGAATGCATGGAATTAGATTTTCTATCATGATCGACTTGTTTTCTGCTTAAACACTTGTATGCACTATGCAATGCACTGTTCGTTGCCCATCAGACTGTGCAGTTGCAAAATGTGGCATTGAGTTTTGTTGTTTTAGCAGTGTGTTTGTCTTGGCTATTGTTATATTACTCTTTTTCTCGCCTTTACACCATGAGTGCAAGATGGCTGATTTGTTTGTTCTTGGCTATTGTTATATTACTCTTTTTCTCGCCTTTACACCATGAGTGCAAGATGGCTGATTTGTTTGTGAAGCTCAGATGTGGGAAACAACATTTTCTCGCCTTTACACCATGAGTGCAAGATGGCTGATTTGTTTGTGAAGCTCAGATGTGGGAAACAACACATTTCTGTTTCTCGTTTCCTTTCCTTCGTTAGTGCGTTTTATTTAAGTTTCTTTTGCAGGCCTATTTCCCTCCAATTTCTCAACCAGAAGGTCTTCCATTAAAGATTCAAGATGCTAAGGGAAAAGAGTGGCATTTCCAGTTTAGATTTTGGCCAAATAATAACAGCAGAATGTATGTTCTGGAGGGTGTTACTCCATGTATACAGTCCCTGCAATTGCAAGCTGGTGATACAGGTAATGAGAATCCCCATCACTAAGAGTGGAAAACTGTACCTGGTTATTCCTTATCACGGCAGCCATGACCAGTTATAGTCTTTAATCTGTAACCTGATGATGCACATTCCTTCTGTTTTTTCTCAGAATTCAGTGAACTAATTTCTAGCTTCCCTATGGTCTGACCTGTCTATCAGAATATCCAAACATATTATCGAGTCAAAGATCTTTACCTTCTATTCAATTGGTCATCAATGCTTATACAGTCCAAAATGTCTTACTTATATGAGTTAAAACTTTTCTATAGGTAAAACAAGTAGCATCACATGTATTCACCTGCTGGATGGCTTCTCATGTATGGTTGGGCATTGCACACTCTACAATTTTTTAAAGAGAAATGACTTGGCATGCAGAGAAATGGAATGTGTAGTACCATCACATGTATTCTTCTATATAGCGCTTTGGAAAACTATGTGTGCATTCATAATAGCAGCTTTAATGTGAATACATGCCTATTGCCCACATAAGCCTCACCCATGCTTTTCCAACATGTAAGACTCATACTAACAATTAGTGTGTGTATTCTGTTTTTATTTATTTAGAGAATTTTTTGGAAAATTTGTTTGGGATTAGTAGGGTCGGGAATTATAAGTAGAAGATCATGTAACCTTCCTACAAATTCTGATGTACTATTGCACTATAGAATGTACTTCCATGGTAAATAAATCACATGTTTTGTATTTTACAGTCTCTGCTTTGAAACCAGGTTCTATCTCAACCTCATAAACCTTTGTCTGTAGAGAAGTACAAAAAAGATCTATTTGCAATTATCATATGTAAATCATGCTTGATTCATGTTTTATTAGTCAACTCTTTGAACATACATGGGTCTGAATGGATGTATCAACATCTTTTGACATCGTTTGGAGATCGAAACGGTCTTTTGGATGAAAACAATTGGCACTAGAATGTGTATACATAAGGATTGAGGATTTTGTATTATAGTTAATGGATGAAGTGATTGAACACTGGAAGTACTAATCATTTTCCAAAGTTGTCTATAGCTGGTATCAGTTATTTAGGCGTGCATTATGTTTCCTCACACTTTGTTTAATGTTTTCATGCTTCTTGCAGGACACGAGTTTTGAAATGCCTATTTTCTTTAACCTTATTGTACAGTAATTTTCATCCTTGCGTGTGCTTATTTTGGTATGTTTAGCATTGACAGAGAAAATTAAAAATGAGTGATTTATTCTCCTTTTGGGGGCCTCTGTCTTACAGTAACTTTCAGTCGGATGGATCCTGAAGGAAAACTCATTATGGGATTTCGAAAGGCGACTAACTCTGTGCCTTTGCAGGTAAAGAACCTCCCTGAAATCTTTTTCATTATGGGATTTCGAAAGGCGACTAACTCTGTGCCTTTGCAGGTAAAGAACCTCCCTGAAATCTTTTTCTACTTGGTCAACAACATGCACCCACTCTGTAAATTTCTGTTGTTGTCAGAACCATTTCCTGTAATTTGGATTATTCCTTGTATCATGCACCCACTCTGTAAATTTCTGTTGTTGTCAGAACCATTTCCTGTAATTTGGATTATTCCTTGTATCAATAGAGATTAATCTATACTATGCATATTTTAGTAGGCATCAGCGCGGTCAACCTAAAATACTGCTTTAGTTGTGATTTTATTAATGTTATAAACGTCCGGCAGGATTCTCAGATATCTGCAATTGCTAATGCTGGTCTTGGCAATGAAACTTTCTTTTCGGGTGTTACTGAGAACCTATCTATAGTAAGTGGTTACTCTGGACTTCTTCAGTCACTGAAGGGAACTGCGGCTCCGCGCTTGAGCTATTTTTCTGAACATTTGAATTTAGCTGACAGTGATGTTAGTTGGCAAAAGACAGACACTCATGGAGGCAGGTCAAATGACGGATTCCTGTTGCAGCCTTCACTGGCTCAAGAGAAGAAAAGAAGCCGTAATATTGGTGGCAAAAGCAAGAGGCTACATATGGATAACGATGACGCTTTAGAACTGAAGCTTTCATGGGAGGAGGCACAAGACTTGCTGCGCCCACCTCCAAGTGCCAAACCTAGTGTTGTAATGATCGAGGATCAGGAGTTTGAAGAATACGAGGTGAACATTTATAGACATCTGGTTATTTTTACTGCATTTCTTATGCCGTACTTCATGCAGCTAATTCTTCCATTTGAAACATTACTATGTATCTGCAGGAACCCCCAGTTTTTGGCAAGAGAACAATTTTCACAGCCCAATTATCTGGGTAAGGACAATGGTCTTTCATAATTTAATTATTTATTGTGTAAAATTTCACATTAAGGATACATATGAGTGAGTATATATGAGCATGAATAATAATGTGTGTATTTATCTTAAATCATAGTACTATTTCTTCATATATTTCTAGTCATATATTTTACTCTGGAAATTGGCATTCATATATATAAATTATGCGCAGCTTGTGACATAAAAGCACAAAAAAGGGAAAGTTTTCCTAGGTACACTTTATTGAAAATGTCACAATCTTACATGTGATTTGTATACTTGGTAGAAAACTTATATGTGCTTGACTTGAAGGGGTTAAGCTGATGTCAAACTGAAATTCATAGTGCAATGACTTGATTCATATCACATCATTCCCAGAAATAGAAAAATGTTACTGAATTACTGCAAATATAAATGGTTGATTTCCCTTCTTTTTTCCTTCTCCTTTTTTTTCCTTGAGCAAGTTAGTATTAAGGATTTAGTCAAAATTCAATAAAAACAATGCAAGTGCTTGATTTGAAGTTTGGAGTTCAAAGCTAAATGTTCATTTGAATTTAGACTATAAATTTCTAATTACATACACAAATTTGGTTTTGCAGAAATCTAACATTCTCGATAACTAATATTCTCAGTTTTATTTTGATTTAATGTTGAATAACTGAGAGTATATTATCAGGGAACAAGATCAATGGATTCAATGTGATGATTGCTTCAAATGGCGTCGTTTGCCTGTGGATGTTCTTGTTCCTTCAAACTGGACGTGTGCTGACAACACATGTGACCCGAGAAGGTTAGCTTTTTGTTTCTGCAAGACTTGCTTAACCTTTCATGTGATATCAATCATGATTTCTTGTTTAGGTGCGAATATGTGCAATTTGATTTTCTTGATTATGATTCTACGTGTATTGTGTTTTGCACTAACTATTTAAAAGCTGTTTCCCGCATAAAGAGACTTGTAGTAGTTGTTCTTCAAACTATCTTTTTGAGTCTCACCATGGTAATTGAACGTCAATGTTTTTGTTGACATTAGTAATATTTGTAAGGGGTTATGTGTAAGTTGTGTAGGGCCTATATAAGCCCAAGAGATCTCCTAATAGGGTTAGGGTTTGTATTATCAACTTGGTATCAGAGCCATCCTCTAAACCCTAGCCCCCCCGGTGATTAAGCAGGCCAACACTTTTTGTAAAGTTTACATATAGGAAGTATGTCCTTATCTATAAATCTTACAAAATTAGCATTTCGACATGTCTTCTAGGATGTCTAATAATTAAAGAGCAAACAGAGGTGAACACTTCAAACATGGAATGCGAAACAAGAAGGCTGACAGTTAGAAGTGAGCCTCACTGATACTATGGAATCTTCTTAAGGGAAACAATTTTTCTGGATGTTGATTAGAAAAGAACAAGCGCAGCGGAGGTCATCAATGGTAAGGATTTTGGTCAAATTGCTGAGGTACTTGGTGGAAAAGAATGTTGAAGACATAACACGCAAATTGCAGGGGTTTCAGAATTTGGTGTTATTGAAAGAGGAGTTTGTGTAGTTTTTAGTGGAAATGCGAAACGAGATGGCTGACAATAAGGAGTGAGCCTCACTGATACTATTGAATCTTCTAAGGAAAACAACTTTTGTGGATATTGGTTAGGGAAAAAAAGTGCAGTTAAGGTCACAAACAGTAAGACATTATTTTGTTTGAAGTGCTAAGGGACTCGGTGGAAAAGAATGTTTGATGACACAATATGCAAATTGCAGGGGTTTCAGAATTTGGTCGAAAGAGGAGTTTGTGTAGCTGTTAGTGGAAAAGGATTTCAAGATAAATAGTAAAAGAGTCATTCTCAGGAATCACACCATATAGCATTTTGGCCTAAAATCACACTTAAGACCCAGTTTGTTTCCTCATTGATTTGGTCCACTATGTTGTTCTGGCTTAGTGGCAGGTGGCATTGATTATGAGAGTCAGGTCAGTGTTCTTGATTCATGTTTGATTAAGGATTCAGCAGGTGGTTTCTTTTGTTTTTGTTTGCAGGTAGTTGTTATATGAGCCACTAGAGGTTGAAGAACAGAAAAGAGAATACAAATAAACTAACAGAAAATATTAACTTTCATGTAAAAATTTATACTATTGCACTGATGATTAAAATTTTTAAAGATCAAACTCTACAAATTGCAGATATATACAATTTTCCTGTCCATGTTCTATAGAACTGTTAGCTGGAAACCTTGATTTCTACTTTCGCTTGCCAAATACATGCTTCTGTCCTGCAGATTTCCCCCCTTTAATGTACAACTCCGACTAGCAGTAACAGAGTCATGAATGCAAAACTAAACTCCACATAGCAGCAACAGTTTCATGAATTCAAAACTTTTATGAATTCAAAACTATTTTTTTTGTAGGATAATTTTCAGCCAATGAAATTATTTTTTTATCCTTCTTGTTTATTGTGTTTTTTATTCTTAATTCCTGGTATGTCCTCACAAGCTTAGCTTTATCTTTTTTTTTTCAGACATTTTCTTCCCACTAAGCGTACTTCTTCCGAATAATGATACTGAAGTATATTAATTAACTGCTCTTGACTTAATTGACGTGTATGGTCTGTTTGCAGATCTTCTTGTTCTGTGCCGGATGAATTGAGCCCAACAGAAATACATAATCTTCTTCGACAGGATGCAGGTGCGCAACCTGTCTTTTATAATTCATGATGTGGGACGAGAAGGGGAAGGTTTTTTCACATGGCAACAGATGCTTGCCTCATTTACAGACTAAAGTGCATCAGTAAAGAAGCCCCAATCTTATTGGAGTATTTTGTACATGGTAGGGACTTGAGGGTTCTTACTGCATTCTCCATTGTAGAGAACCACCTGAATGGAAACAAGAATGTGATGGTAAAGAAGCCCCAATTTTATTGAAGTATTTTGTACATGGTAGGGACTTGAGGGTTTTTAGTGCATTCTCCATTGTAGAGAACCACCTGAATGGAAACAAGAATGTGATGGTAAAGAAGCCCCAATTTTATTGAAGTATTTTGTACATGGTAGGGACTTGAGGGTTTTTAGTGCATTCTCCATTGTAGAGAACCACCTGAATGGAAACAAGAATGTGATGGTGTAAAGAAAAGGAAAGGAGAGGATAACAAGTGGAAGGAAACGTTTCTAGCTACCTAGAAGTAAAATATAGATAAAAAGTTTCCTTTTTTTTCTTCACTTCTTCTTTCACTTGCCTAACTGGAAATATTTTCAATCCCTTTACTTTCCCGCTTCCTTATGAATCTAATTTGCTTAGGAGATTCGGGTGGACGTGGACAGTTCGGAGGGCGTGGTCGTGGCCGTGGGGGTCGACGAGGTGGAAGGGGAGCAGGCAACCGGGCGAATCTGATGATAGCAGAAGGAGGAGAAGAAGCTGAGGTGATCTTTACTGAGGAGGATCAGGCGCTCCTGGCGATACTCAGGAGAAAGCAGCAAGTAGCAGGGGATGGAGACAGGAGGAGTGGGACAGAGGAGGCATCCACATCATTCTTCGTCAGAGGCAACACTGCTACCTATGCTCATCCGACCAAAGGTACTGATGACATACATGCTCTTGCTTCCATATCTTCCGACAAATCATCAGAATGGATAGTCGACTCCGGTGCGTCTCGACATGTGACAGGTAATGCTAGTGAGTTCTCATCATATACTCACCTAGCATCGCCTGATAGTATTCAAACAGCTGATGGTACATTTCAGCCTGTGGTTGGTAAGGGTATAGTTGATTGTACTGGTTCAGTAACTTTGTCCAATGTTTTGCATGCTCCTTCCTTTCCAGTCAACCTTTTATCCATTAGTGCTATCATCCTTCAACTAAAATGCATTGTTTCCTTTGATATTCCCAAGGTGATCTTCCAGGAGAAGGGGACAGGGCGGAGACTTGGGACTGGCACATGGCGTAGTGGACTGTGGTATCTGGATCGTGAAGGACTGGATTCAGCATTGGTGTCAATGATAGAGAGAGCAGAAGTAGGATCTGAGATGAGTGCTGAGAGTGTGTTGATGCTTCATCACCAGCGTTTGGGACACTCATCTTTTAATGTTTTAAGTAGGTTGTATCCATCTCTATTTGAGAAAGCAAATAAGCAGCACCTTGTATGTGATGCATGTGAGCTTGGAAAACTTACTAGAAGTTCTTACGTAAGTTCTGGTCATAGGAGTTCTCGTGTATTCGAACTGATACATTCAGATGTTTGGGGACCTTGTTCTACAAGTTCTATGAATGGATACAAGTATTTTGTTACTTTTATTGATTGTTTCTCCCGCGTTACTTGGTTGTACCTGATGAAAAATAAGAGTGAAGTGTTTAGTTGCTTTCAAAATTTTCATAGGTATGCTCAGACTCAATACGGCGCTGTGGTGAAGGTATTAAGATCTGATAATGGGACAGAGTATACTAACAAAACGTTTGGGGAATACTTGTCAGCTCAGGGAATACAACACCAGACTACGTGTCCATACACACCTGCTCAAAATGGAGTAGCTGAAAGAAAGAATAGACATCTTTTAGAGGTTGCTAGAAGTATGATGATCTCTATGAATGTCCCAGAAACATTATGGGGACAAGCAGTGTTGACCGCGGCAGCACTAATCAACAGAATGCCCTCGAGAGTGCTGGATTGGAAGTCTCCGTGTGAGTTGTTGAAGGGAGATAATGGTGGGCTTCTTCCACTCAAGGTGTTTGGCTGTGTGTGCTTTGTGAAAGACAACAGGCCATCAGTCGGGAAGCTTGCCCCTAGAGCGGTGAAATGTATTTTTGTGGGATATTCTGCTACTCAGAAGGGCTATGTTTGCTGGAGCCCGGTGGAGAAAAGGTTGTTTGTGAGTATGGATGTGCACTTTCGAGAACTCGAGCCATATTACACCCGGAAGGTAACTTCATCCGTTGATAACTCGCCTAATACTGGAAGTATGCGGCGAGAGGAGGAGAATGTGGAGAAATCAATGTCTGAGAATGGTGAGAGATCGGAAAAATCAATTTCTGTAACGATTCCTTGGGAAGGAGACTTGGTTGAGGAGGAGCAAGTGAATGAAGACGACGAGGAGATTGAGACAAGAGGTGTTAGGCCAACGGCTCAGGGAGAACTACTTACCTATAGTAGGAAGGGGAAACAAATTGCGGGAACAGTACCAACAGTACCTACAGTGCCACTGGTGCCAAGTCCCTTGCCAACGCCTGCCCCGACTCCTGAGACACCTACACCACCACAAGATTCCTCTCAAGGTGACTCCATTTCTCTTCCTATTCCTCCCACACCAATAACTGTACGGAGGACTACTCGCAGTAATGCGGGAAATCCTCCCGATAGATATGGTTGGGATCTTGCTCAGTTTGTATCATATTCTAACATCCACCCTGCACATGGAGCATTCATTGCATCTCTGGACTCTGTTACTATTCCTAACAATTGGCAGGTTGCAAAGAAGGACCAGAAATGGAAAGCTGCTATGCACGAAGAGCTAAGGGCCCTTGAGAAGAACCGCACTTGGGAGTTAGTAAAACTACCAAAAGGGAAGAGAGCAGTTGGATGCAAGTGGGTCTTCACTGTGAAGCAGAATCCAGATGGACAGGTTGAGCGCTACAAAGCTCGTCTGGTGGCAAAAGGATATAGTCAGACATACGGCATCGACTATGATGAGACTTTTGCACCAGTAGCGAAGATGAGCACTGTTCGAACCTTGATCTCTCTGGCAGTAAATGGTGGATGGAAGCTACACCAATTAGATGTGAAGAATGCATTTCTTCATGGAGATCTGGTGGAAGAGGTATACATGGAAATTCCGCCAGGATTCAACACAGAACAGACAGTGGGCAAGGTCTGCAGATTGAAGAAGTCTCTATATGGCCTGAAACAATCTCCTCGTGCTTGGTTCGACAGATTTAGGCGGGCTATGATAGGTATGGGATACCGGCAGATTAACGCTGATCATACCGTGTTCTTCCGACGAAATGAAGGTTACATCACTGTGCTTGCGGTATATGTGGATGATATGATCATTACAGGGGATGATGAGGAGGAGATTGCCAAACTCAAAGTGAGACTGGGTAAGGAGTTCGAGGTGAAAGATCTTGGCTTGCTTCGATACTTTCTTGGAATAGAAATAGCTCGCGGAGCGGAGGGGATTGTCTTATCCCAGAGAAAGTATGCACTGGATCTTCTTAAAGAGACAGGGATGTTAGGGTGTAAACCTGCAACTACACCGATCGACCAGAAGTTCAAGCTGGGTGCTGAGGCTGGAGAACCAGTTGATCGTGACAGATACCAAAGGCTGGTAGGGAGGTTGATCTATCTGAGTCACACACGTCCCGATATCTCTTTTGCAGTGAGCGTGGTGAGCCGCTACATGCATGATCCAAGGAAGGGTCATATGGACGCTGTGTACCAGATTCTGAGATATCTGAAGAGTGCCCCTGGAAAGGGACTGATATTCAGGAAAAATGGACATGTGAGCATCGAGGGTTATTGTGACTCTGATTGGGCTAGCTGTGCTAATGACAGGAGGTCCACCTCGGGATACTGCATCTTTGTAGGAGGCAACTTAGTCTCGTGGAAGAGCAAGAAGCAATCGGTGGTGGAAACAGTCTGTGGTGGCGAGATCGACAGCTGAGGCAGATTATAGAGCTATGGCCTTAGGAGTTGCTGAGTTGTTATGGTTGAAGAGTATGCTGGTTGAGCTGAAGCTGGATCAAGGAGCTAAGATAAAGTTATGGTGTGACAACAAGTCAGCTATCAGTATCGCCAACAACCCAGTGCAGCATGATAGAACCAAACACATCGAGATCGATAGGTTCTTCATCAAAGAGAAGTTGGATAGTGGACTACTAGAGCTAAGTCATGTTTCAACTAAGGACCAGGCAGCAGATTGTCTGACTAAAGGACTTAGCTCATTAGACATGATTAGAGGATGTGACAAGATGGGCTTAGTGGATATCTTTCGCCCATCTTGAGGAGGAGTGTTGACATTAGTAATATTTGTAAGGGGTTATGTGTAAGTTGTGTAGGGCCTATATAAGCCCAAGAGATCTCCTAATAGGGTTAGGGTTTGTATTATCAACTGTTTTCTTTTCTTCCCTTTCTGCTTTTGCGGGCTACAAAGTTGAAACAGGAGGAATACATGTATATGAATCTATTCTCTCTTCTTGATTGATTGGAGAGAGAGAGAAAGGGGCAAGTATTGGTGAGAGAATGCATTTCTTCTGATTTTTTGTCTCAAGGGGTTGGTGATTAAGCAGGCCAACACTTTTTGTAAAGTTTACATATAGGAAGTATGTCCTTATCTATAAATCTTACAAAATTAGCATTTCGACATGTCTTCTAGGATGTCTAATAATTAAAGAGCAAACAGAGGTGAACACTTGAAACATGGAATGCGAAACAAGAAGGCTGACAGTTAGAAGTGAGCCTCACTGATACTATGGAATCTTCTTAAGGGAAACAATTTTTCTGGATGTTGATTAGAAAAGAACAAGCGCAGCGGAGGTCATCAATGGTAAGGATTTTGGTCAAATTGCTGAGGTACTTGGTGGAAAAGAATGTTGAAGACATAACACGCAAATTGCAGGGGTTTCAGAATTTGGTGTTATTGAAAGAGGAGTTTGTGTAGTTTTTAGTGGAAATGCGAAACGAGATGGCTGACAATAAGGAGTGAGCCTCACTGATACTATTGAATCTTCTAAGGAAAACAACTTTTGTGGATGTTGGTTAGAAAAAAAGGTGCAGTTAAGGTCACAAACAGTAAGACATTATTTTGTTTGAAGTGCTAAGGGACTCGGTGGAAAAGAATGTTTGATGACACAATATGCAAATTGCAGGGGTTTCAGAATTTGGTCGAAAGAGGAGTTTGTGTAGCTGTTAGTGGAAAAGGATTTCAAGATAAATAGTAAAAGAGTCATTCTCAGGAATCACACCATATAGCATTTTGGCCTAAAATCACACTCTAAGACCCACTTTGTTTCCTCATTGATTTGGTCCACTATGTTGTTCTGGCTTAGTGGCAGGTGGCATTGATTATGAGAGTTAGGTCAGTGTTCTTGATTCATGTTTGATTAAGGATTCAGCAGGTGGTTTCTTTTGTTTTTGTTTGCAGGTAGTTGTTATATGAGCCACTAGAGGTTGAAGAACAGAAAAAAAGAATACAAATAAACTAACAGAAAATAGTAACTTTCATGTAAAAATTTATACTATTGCACTGATGATTAAAATTTTTAAAGATCAAACTCTACAAATTGCAGATATATACAATTTTCCTGTCCATGTTCTATAGAAATGTTAGCTGGAAACCTTTATTTCTACTTTCGCTTGCCAAATACATGCTTCTGTCCTGCAGATTTCCCCCCTTTAATGTACAACTCCGCCCCTTTAATGTACAACTCCGATTAGCAATAACAGAGTCATGAATGCAAAACTAAACTCCACTTAGCAGCAATAGTTTCATGAATTCAAAACTATCTTTTTTGTAGGATAATTTTCAGCCAATGAAATTATTTTTTATCCTTCTTGTTTATTGTGTTTTTTATTCTTAAGTCCTGGTATTTCCTCACAAGCTTAGCTTTATCTCTTTTTTTTCAGAGACATTTTCTTCCCACTAAGCGTACTTCTTCCAAATAATGATACTGAAGTATATTAATTAACTGCTCTTGACTTAAATTGACGTGTATGGTCTGTTTGCAGATCTTCTTGTTCTGTGCCGGATGAATTGAGCCCAACAGAAATACATAATCTTCTTCGACAGGATGCAGGTGCGCAACCTGTCTTTTATAATTCATGATGTGGGACGAGAAGGGGAAGGTTTTTTCACATTGCAACAGATGCTTGCCTCATTTACAGACTAAAGTGCATCAGTAAAGAAGCCCCAATCTTATTGGAGTATTTTGTACATGGTAGGGACTTGAGGGTTCTTACTGCATTCTCCATTGTAGAGAACCACCTGAATGGAAACAAGAATGTGATGGTAAAGAAGCCCCAATTTTATTGGAGTATTTTGTACATGGTAGGGACTTGAGGGTTTTTAGTGCATTCTCCATTGTAGAGAACCACCTGAATGGAAACAAGAATGTGATGGTGTAAAGAAAAGGAAAGGAGAGGATAACAAGTGGAAGGAAACGTTTCTAGCTACCTAGAAGTAAAATATAGATAAAAAGTTTCCTTTTTTTTCTTCACTTCTTCTTTCACTTGCCTAACTGGAAATATTTTCAATCCCTTTACTTTCCCACTTCCTTATGAATCTAATTTGCTTAAAATTGTTAATGCAAACTGCAAAGGACAATAACTCAAGGATAGGTTATCTTCTCTGACCTGATACAGATGCTTGATTTTCTGAAATTGAAAAAAAAGTAGGGTGGCCATTCTTTCCTCGTGAACATAGAAGTCATTACCTCTCTTTTCAATTGATATGTATGGTTTAATGCAGTTCTGAAAGGTCTGTGTAACTATTCTTACCTGTTCTTTGAAATTTGAGGCATACACGTGTCATTACATAATATAGATACCAACTTACCCAAGTTCAAGCTCTATTTAAGTGTATGTAGTTCAGTATTAGAACGGTCTAGTTTGTGATCAAGCTCATTAGTTGTGCTTGATCGTTCTTCAACCATCTTGGATCCTTTTTGAGTTAATACCTTCCAAAAATTATGCAGAAATAAAAATGATGAGAACTCCATCAATCTCCAAGCAGAACACTCCAGACTTTGAAGCATCCGGCCTCGACGCCTTAGCCACTGCTGCATCTATCGGTGACACAACAAATCAAGCCACAGTCTCAGCTTCTGCAACTACAACCAAGCACCCAAGGCACCGTCCAGGCTGCACTTGCATTGTTTGCATCCAGCCCCCCAGTGGCAAAGGCCCAAAACACCACCCAAATTGTACATGTAATGTGTGTTTAACTGTAAAACGACGGTTTAAAACCCTAATGCTTCGCAAGAAAAAGCGACAGTCTGAGCGTGAAGAAGCTGAAGCCAACAAAAGGTTGATGCTTCCATGGGGAGCCAAAGAAGAAATTGAAGGGAGTAGTATCCAAAAGGAGAATGAATTGGGCATAGACGCTGGAAAAGCCACTGTAGTGGGTGATATTGATACAGGAAAAGGGAAGATAGATTTGAATTGCCAACCAGAGGGGCTTCAGTCTTCATCTAGGGTTAGCATGATGAGCCTACTTCATGTGGCTAGTCTCCCATTGGAGAATTATTTGAAGCAGAATGGACTTACGAGTTTGACCTGTGAACAGCAGGTGAGCTCGAGTTCAGTTACGGTTCCACAAGCAATGCCTGTTGATGAGAGCGAGGAGAGGACACCTGATGAAGAGGGCAGTGGTGATGAAGGGCATATTTGCTCCGAAACTGCGAAAAGTGATGCATCTTGAAACTTTACGCATAGTCTTGGTTTGGAAATGGGCATATTTGTTGTGAATGACAATACTACACGATCCTTATCTTTTTTTCCCTGGTTTCACCTGTGCCTTTCCCTTGGTGGGTATATGTGTGTTATGTCTGGCTTTATTGAATATTCATTTGTGCTAGTGAGGCTATAGCAGGTTCATAGATTACCACAGGTTGTGTTCATTGTTTGGTTGGATTTTTTTATGATGTTATATAATGGTTGGTACTTGTTTTCTTTTTGCTGTCAGGATGTTTTCATGTGTTAAGTATCCAGTGATCAGTCCTAGCTGGTGGGCTTAGAAATTGTGCAAGTCTTTATTTTGCTCATATAAATGTTTTCTGTTTATTTTTCATGTGAATTGGCAGGTAAGAAGTTTATTTGTTCAAGTCTGGTGGTTCAATTGTTCATGAATACATCATTGAATGTCCAGGGAATGCAATTAATATATGGTCAAATATATTTGATTTGTTTAAAGCTCTTCTTAGGTTTTTAATAAAGTGAGAACCAAAGGTGGACTCAATTAAATTGCTTCATAGATAATTTGGTTACATATACAACCTGGACCCTCAAAAAGATTCGAAAGAAGGATATATTTGTATTTGAGAGCAAATTGAGCTAGACGATGTGCACAACTATTACCAGATCTCTTCATAGTGAAAGGACTCAAATTTTAACTTGTGCAAGAGGTTATGCATTGTCATTCTTATTCCTAGAGGTTATGCGTTGTCATTCTTATTCCTTACGGCTCGTGGTGGATATTTTTCTAGCACTAGTTCTTTCGAGTGTCATCGGTAAATACTCATTTGTCACTGCAATTATCTTGTGCACCTACAAAAATCCTTACCATTGAAAAAAAAAGTCTTCCCAAATGATCTGTCTGGTTGGTTGGAGCAAACGTACAAGTTTAAGCCCTACTTATACCTATCAGTTACTGATTTTCTTTTATTTTCATGAAGTGCACGTACACCACGTGACACGAGAGTAGGCAGGTATCTAATATTGTAGATATTCTGGCTGGCTGTAAGAACCATGTTTTGTATAAGAAGTCCATCAACATCTTAGCAAGACTCTCTCATGCGTAGGATTCAATTAAAGGGCTTTGCTATTTCAGATTTTCTTTCTTGGCTTGAGAGACTGCAGAATCTCTAATGGGTATTCTGCATGAAGATATACATATTTCTCTTTCTTGGAAATAGGTTTTGTTCACAATGAATCAGTCTAGGATTCTGGCATCTAAGTACCCTTTACTTTCTTCGAGTTTTCTTCCTTTTAAGGCAACAAAAAAAAAAAAAATGAAAGTAAACAATTTACATTCTTTGTGTTTCTCGTTCATGCTCTCTACTCCTCCCAACATAGGCATCCAAGACAGTGGATTAAAGTAAGCTGGAATAATTCCTACCTCTAACAAGATTGAACCATAAACTCTAACTTAATGCTTGTACTAACTATTAGCAATTTGACCTTCCAAATCCTTCTAAATATTTAGGCCACAATTGCCTGATGTTAAGATATAAAACTATCAATGTCTTAAATGAAATAAACATACAACAGATTAAGTGTTTAAAAATGTCTCCATTGAAGCTTCTAACATTTTCTTTTAAGTTAGAAGAGCGCGGTCGCAAATGGTAAGCTTGCAGATAAAGAAAAACCTGAATAAATACAATGAGATCAACTTCGATAAACCAACGAAAGAAGTTGGTCATCTACTAGCAATAGAGGATCCAGCTACCAAAAATGCGAGAAATGAACAGAGGAGGATACACTGCTTGCCGGCATTTAAGTCAACCTGATGCATAAGTTTTTTTATCGGCACCTAAAACCAAGGCACATGATAACTTCATACCAAGTTACTGCTCACATCATTTTTCAATATTGTATTTAGAAGTTAGCAAATTTTTTTTTATAATTCTAGTCATTTTCACTCTCCAGTGTTGCACCGTAAAATAGTCACTCTCAATGCCCATCACAAAAGTAGGAGTTTGGACACAACGAAAGTGACTTTAAGATAATATCTAAGTAAACCTATGTTGAAATTCCACATAACATTTCAGAATTCAAATAGATTTCACATTTAGTGGAGGTTTGAAATTTTTACAGATGGATTAAATGGCATGCAAGTGTGGAAACTACTGTTGGTCTTGAGAGTGGAGACCCAAACCTAGAATCAAAATCAACAATCACATGAAAATTCAAGACAGCCCATGGGTGTGGTGTCTGCCACACCCTGGTGTGGCAGAATCTGCCCTGTTTGTCATGGGTGGTGTGACAGAGTCTGCCTTGTCTGCCATGAGTATGGTGTCTGTCATACCCTGGTGTGGCAGAGTCTGCCCTGTCTGCCATGGGTGTGGTGTCTGTCACACCAGGGTGTGACAGACTCGTTTTAGAATCCTAATCTGTTTGGGATTGTGTTTTGTTCTAAATAGAAACACGTCCCTTTAGGGTTTAAGAGAGAAAAAGAGCACGAAAAAGAGGGTTTTGATGGCTCTTTGAGATTAGAAATCTTAGAGAGAGAGAGGGGCCAATTGCAAGCATTGTAATCTTCTTCACGTAATCAAAGAATTGTATGGTGTGGCTCCCGATGATTGTAGGCACGTTGTCGAATCTCGTTAAATCTAGTGTGTTCTTTTTTGTTTACTTTCCTACAAGTTTTTATCTTTGATTTGTGGTGAATTTCTTTCTTGCTCAACTCTCAAATACAAGATAAAGAAGGGTATGAATTTGATTTGATTGTTTCGAATCCCCAACAACTGGTATCAGAGCTTCGTTCAACAAATTTGTGAGAAAGAGAGCCATGACAGAGGAAATCAAATCTAAGATTGAGAAGTTTGACGGTTCAAACTTCGCCTACTGGAAATCACAGATGGAGGACTATCTGTACCAGAAGGACTTGTATCGCCCGTTGATGGACAAGGAAAAGGGACAGAAGAAAGAGGAGTCAGATGGTGATTGGGAGATACAGGATAGGAAGGTTTTAGGGCAAATCCGGTTGTCGCTCGCCAAATCAGTAGCCCATAATATTTTAAACGAGAAGACGACGGTGGGGCTTATGGAAGCGTTTGCGAAGATGTACGAGCAATCGTCGTGTAAGGACCGTAATTTTCGATTTTGATTTGAATAAATTTTTCTGGTATTTAAATATTAAATATTATTTTTTTCTAAAAGAGTATTTGTATTTTCCCAATTTCTCTAGAATTTTCTACGATTTAAAAATACGGTATTATCTTATTTTAATAGTTTTGCTAATTATAAATTTTATTGTTTTGGTAAAATTTTTAAATAAATAGTTAATTATTCATTATTGTTATTGTTATTATTATTTTGACCATAAATTTTAATATTTATTTTGAATAAATTTTATGATATTTTTAAATTATTTAAGGGGGTATTTTTCCCTATGTTTTTCTTCTCACCGGTATTTCACTCTGTATCTCTCTCTCCCCCTAAAATCCTCCCCAATTCACGCAAATCCCCACCTCGTGTTTCTCCCAACTCTCAACTCACATCCTCCCAACCACCCTATCACGTACTCTCTCTCTCTCATTAAAATCTCCCTCAGTTCTCACTCTCTCTCACTGTCACTCAATCTCACACTCAATCACTCTCTCTCTCTCTCTCTCTCTCTCTCTCTCTCTCTCTCTCTCTCCTTTTCAATCAAACCAGCTGCGCGCCTATCACCCCTTCCTCCTCGAACCTTCCGTCTCTCACACCGCACCCAACGCGACCGCCTCAGCCTGACCAGCGCGCTCACCAGCAGCGTCGCCCACAACAACCTCCAGGCCTGAGGCTCCTCCCTTTCTCCATGAAGCCGCGCCCCATCACCGAGTCCGGTCGAGACTCCGGCCTGCAGCCACCAATTTCACCATCCGCAACCAAGCCGTCCGCCACCTCCAGCTCCCACGGAGTCCACCCTCCGGCCGCTTCCTCCCAAGCCTCAGAAGCCATGCCACCGATCCCCCAAATCCGACAGCATCCAGCCAAAGCCGCGCCCGCCTCCCATGAGCTCGCCGTGCCCGGCCGCGAGCTCGCCCCACCTCACGACGCTCATCGAGTCTCCGTTCGCCGAGCTCGCCGCGCTGCCCCAGCATCACAGTTCACCCAAACTCACTATTCCTCTGCCTCCTCCGCCCGTCGGACCGCCGAGACCCACCTTTCCGGCAGCCCCAACAGCGACGAACAGCGCGCGCCCTTGCAGTCGAAGCGTCGTCACCTCTCTCCTCTTGCTCAGCCCAGATCCAAGTCGTCGTCGTCATCTCCTCTGCAGTAGCAACTCGTGCCGCTCAGATCCGCCGCCAACTCTTCAGACCCGTTGTACCGCATCCGCAGCGGCGCCACCGCCGCTCGTCATCAGGCCCCTTGGCCTCGTAGGCAAGATCCTACTTCTCTGGACTTGTCAATTCAATTTTAGATCTGCAAATTAGTTATATGCATGTTTAGATTGTATTATGATTATGTTGTATGTTGTGATATATCTGCGTGGGATTGTTTGATGAACAATATTAATTATGCTGTATTATGATTATGTTGTATGTTGTGATATATCTGCGTGGGATTGTTTGATGAACAATATTAATTATGAGGTGTTGTTTTGAAAAAGAACGTGGGATTGTTTGATGAACAATATTAATTATGAGGTGTTGTTTTGAAAAAGAAAAGAATATTTTTAAAAAATATTTGTAGAATAATTATTGTGAGAAATATTTTAAAAGAAATTATTTTTAGGAGAATAATATTAAAAATAAAAATTTAAAGATTGTTTTAGAATTAATTATAATGAGAAAATATTTTAAAAGAAACTATTTTGTAAAAGGACTTTTAACTAAATGGATTTATGATTTTAAAAGATTAGAAATAATTTAAAGAAAGTATTTTGTAAAGGATTATTTTGGAATTAATAAACTAATTATTTTTAGAGGTTAGTTTTGAATTAAATGGTTTATTTTGAGTTATTATAATAATAGATATTTTAAAAGAATTTATTATACTATACATGCATGTTCGATTCATAGTTATCCTATACAGTCATGCTCATGTCATATTGAGTCTCATAATTATATTTCATGTGATTACTCATTTGATTCGTGTTATTGTCTGATATCACATCTTTATCGTGCTTCCTTATACTTATGCTTGAATGCATTAGCCTAGAATTCCATACAGGTTTGCTTTGCAATTCGCTGTCGGGAAACGTATTATTGTTTGCAGCCTTGTATAATTAATTGTCGGCCTTGTATATTATTGATGGCCTTGTATTGTATTCGTTGGCTCATTTATGGCTGTGTATCATTGCGGTGGATGGCCTTCGTGCCTATGTATTTGGTTTCATTTCTGTGTCGGCTATACGCCTTGAATTCCTCCAAATTGTGGAGATGAACCGACTATATCTTTGTAGGCGATTTCGCCGTTCTCACTAAAATAGGGAGGGGAGATTAACGTCCTGATTTATTGACAATCCTGATTTGAGCCCCTCTTCACTTAGGATGATTTGTTTAGACTCTTTCATTCATTCTATTGCTCAATTATTCGAAATTGAATCCGAAGTCGCTTCTCGTTTCCTGTGCTGACCTATCTACAATGGAACTAGATCTTAAGATTCTCCCCGTTGACGTCGTAGGATTCCTTGTTATGTCGTCATTATACTTATGATTATTTTCTATATTTCCTTTGGTTGGATCGCTTCCTCGTTTAGCGTGTATACTTCCTTTTTGACAGTTAGTAGTTGTTTCTTTATTCTGCATCGATCTATCTATCGTCGGACTTGACTGAAGGATTTCTTCTTCATCATTTCTAGTGCATTATAATATTACTATTTTCATATATATATATATACTGTAACAAATCATTATTACATGATATGTCATGATATTATTGCACATGAATTGTTACATTACTATTGCCTTGCTGTGATTGAGAACCATTAGCAGTCATGACCATAGTGGCCTTGTGTGACCTAGAGACATGTGTTGTGTTGACTTAGAAAAGCAAGAAGAGTTAGGGTGGGAAAGTCTTTGTTCATGTGATTGGATATGGTTGTTGATATATCTTCCAGGCTCGTACCAGTGGATCAGTGTCGCTACTAGGGTTGGTTTGTTGAGTCAAGTAGATCGGTGTCGCTACTTTGGTTCATGAATTTATTTGCTTGGATGATGTGCGAACAATCAGTTATACGATGATATGAGTGTTGACTCTGTGTGAGATATGTGCCAGTGACCTGTTATTGGATGGCTAGTTACATGACTTGTTACTAGTGGATCGGTGTCGCCACTAGGGTTGGTTTGTTGGGTCAAAGTGAATCGGTATCGTCACTTTGGTTAGGATTTATGGATTCTTGTGAGATGTAGGCCAGTTGTATTTCTTTTCATACATAGATTGGGATTGATATTTAATTATCTACAATTCGAGACATATGGTATATACATGAGGGTTTCCTTGTTTGGATTATTTTGCTCGACGTACTACGTCTCGAGTTGTAGATTTTTAAGTATTAATTTCATCTAGTGTATGACCCTGTACTTGGATGATTTCTGATCGCTGGCTGCATGATCGACTTGTTACTTGGTTGATTTTCTTGGATTCTCCTCATTATTATATTCTAGTGATAGATTGCATTTAGATTATTAATATTCTAGTAGCATGCTTCTTTTACTATTATTACTTGTTCTTGCATTGGTCGTTTGACCGTTCCATTCTTCCTTGTGGGATCTTACCGTGTACCATACACGCTGACATACTCCTATTTTCCGGGTGTACGTCAGATTTAGGAGACGAACAGCCTCAGTACGGAATCGTACAGGAGCCAGAAGATTCTTAGTAGTGATGCCTTGCAGAAGGAGTAGAAGATCCAGCTGAAGCGTATTGATTTTCTTCCGTAGTAGTAGTTGGATATCAAAACTCTTTTACCGTACTTGTCTTTTGTTGATGATGGATTTAGTATTTTAACAGTACTTTCTTTATGGACTATGTATTTCTTATTCCTAGTTGGACTATTTTGTAATAAGGGTATGTTGGACCCATATTTTTATGTCTGGGACGATTTACTGTTGATGATATGTCTATCCCTTATTATGAGTTGCCTTTATATTCTTGCAGATTGTGATCGGGGACCTATGCCTTTGCATTGTATTATTTCTAGACGCTTAGCGTATTGAATTGAGAAGAAAAAAAAATATTGTATATTTCTTCTCAATCTAATACGTCGCAGACTTGTTCACGTTTTGATTCCCGAGTATTTTGGGAAGCGGGGCGTGACACGTCGACAGCAAATAAGGTGCATCTTGTCAAAACTCTTTTTAACCTCAAGATGGCAGAAGGACGGTCCTTCACGATGCACCTCAGCGAGTTCAACATGATTGTTGATCAGCTTATCTCCGTGGGCATCACATTTGATGACGAAGTGCAAGCCCTATTGATTCTATCGCAGTTGCCGGATAGTTGGGCAGGTTGTGTGATGACAATCAGCAATTCGGCGGGGAAGAAGAAGTTGAAGCTAAGTGAGGTTGTTAGCATGATTCTATCCGAGGAGGTTAGAAGGAAATCGTCCGAATCAGAAGGTTCAGGTTCAACTCTAAGTTTCAAACAGAGAGGCAGAAGCTAGAAGAAAGGAAACCAGAACAAGAATCGGTCGAAATCAGTGAAGAAGAGGTCGAACTCGAAGGTTAGGCCTATCAAAGGGAAGTGTTGGAACTGTGGCCAGGAGGGCCATATGTCTTCAGTCTGCAAGAGTCCAAAGAAGGATGCGGGTGAGCAAGAGGCTCATATCGTGTAGGATACCTTGATCCTTGCTATGGATAGCGACTCGGATTCTTGGGTCATTGATTCAGGAGTATCTTTTCATGCCACTGCTAACAGAAAGCTTCTCCAGAACTATGTAGTAGTGGACTTTAAAAAAGTGTATTTGGGGAATAACGAGTCCTGTAATATTGTTGGAAAGGGCGAAGTGCAGATTCAGATGAAGGGCTCTACGTGGACCTTGAAGAACGTGAGACACGTGCCGAAGCTGAAGAGGAATTTTGTTTCGGTGGGACAACTTAGAGCAGAAGGCTATGTTTCTATATTCACAGGGGATTCGTGAAAAATCTCTAACGGTACTATAATAGTTGCTCGAGACAACAAACTAGGAACTCTCTACCTTACCTTACATACGAGTGACACCCTCGCAACTGTAGCTGACAAAGAGAGTATAGATCTGTGGCACAACAGGCTAGGGCAAATGAGCGAGAAGGGGATGAAGATCTTACATTCACAGGGAAAGTTAATCGGGATCGACTCCGTAGAAGTCAGGGTTTGTGAAGACTATATCTTTGGGAAGCAGAAGAGGGTTAGTTTCCAGAAGGGTGGAAGGCCACCTAAGGCTCAGAAGCTAGAGTTGATTCATACAGATGTATGGGGCCCAGCAAGTGTATCATCTTTTGGCGGTTCGAGATATTATGTCACCTTCATTGACGATCACTCAAGGAAGGTATAGATCTACTTCATGAAGCACAAGTCAGAGGTGTTTGGAATCTTCAAGAAGTGGAAGGCCATGGTGGAGAACGAGACAGATCTGAAGGTGAAATGTCTGAGATCAGACAATAATGGAGAATACGAGCTGGAGGAGTTCAAGAGGTTCTGTGCTATGAATGATATTCGCTTAGAGAGGACTACTCCAAGGACGCCGCAGTAGAATGACATTGCAGAGAGGACGAACAGAACCTTGACAGAGCGTGTCAGGAGCATGCGATTACATGCATGTCTGCCTAAGACATTTTGGATGGATGTGGTGCATACTGCAGCTTACCTTATTAATCAAGGGCCATTAGTTCCATTAGATTTTGGGATTCCAGAGGATGTTTGGAGTGGAAAGAAGATAAATTTCTCACACTTGCGGGTATTTGGTTGCGTGGCTTATATTCATATCAGTGACCATGTCAGAGACAAGCTATAAGCTAAGTCACAGAAGTACACATTCATTGGATACGACATTGATGAGTTTGGGTATCGCCTTTGGGATGAGAAGAACAGGAAGATCATCAGAAGCAGGGACGTGATATTCAATGAGGAGGTGATATACAAGAACATGAAAGATGCCAATGATAGCCAAAGCAGTAGGAGCAGCATTTCAGATACAGATGGATCTAAGTACATGGATATAGAGGAACTTCTAGATAGGGGTGATGATGTTTGTTCTGATCGGAGAATGGAGGAGGCTCCAACTGCAGAAGAAACTACCCAGGGCATGGAGCTTAGGAGGTCATCCAAGATACCCAAACCAAATCCTAGATATCTTTCATCTCTTGAGTACTTATTATTAACAGATAGCGGTGAGCCGGAGTGCTATGAAGAGGCAATGCAAGTGAGTAAATCTCAATAGTGGGAGCATGCGATACAGGAGAAGATGGATTCTCTACTCACTAATAAGACATGGGAGTTATCCCAGCTACCTGCACAGAAGAAGGCCTTACATAACAAATGGGTCTACCAGGTCAAACAAGAGAGTGATGGAAGCAAGAGATTCAAGGCCAGATTAGTAGTGAAGGGGTTTCAACAGCGGGAAGGAGTGGACTACACGGAGATATTTTTCCCTGTTGTGAAGCTCACAACCATCAGAATGGTATTGAGTTTGGTGGCTATAGAAGACCTCTTTCTTGAGCAGTTAGATGTGAAGACTGTCTTTCTTCATGGTGACTTAGATGAAGAAATCTACATAAAGCAGCATGTTAGCTTCATTGAAGAAGGAAAGGAAGAGATGGTGTGCAAGCTCAAGAAGAGCTTATATGGTTTGAAACTGGCCCCGAGACAGTGGTATAAGAAGTTTGATAACTTCATGCAGAACAATGGCTACAGAAGATGCAATTCGGATCATTGCTGTTATTTCAAAAGGTTCGAGTCCAGCTTTATTATTTTGTTATTATATGTTGATGACATGTTGGTAGCAGGACCATGTTTAGAGAAGATAAATAGTTTGAAGAAGCAGCTAGCAAAGGAGTTTGCAATGAAGGATCTGGGTGCAGTGAAGCAGACTCTAGGGATGCGAATCAGTAGGGATAAAGCTAGAGAAAAATTAAGATTGAGCCAAGCTGAATACATTGAGAAGGTACTTCAGAGGTTCAACATGCAGAATGCTAAAGTTGTTACCACACCCTTTGGAAGTCAGTTCAAGCTATCTGAGGAGCAATCGCCTAAGACAGATGCAGATAGAGAGCATATGAGTAGGGTGCCAAATTCTTCAGCCATTGGGAGTCTCATGTACGCGATGGTTTGCACGAGATCGGACATCGCCCATGCAGTAGGAGTTATGAGTAGGTTTGCTAGCAATCCAGGGAAGCAGCATTGGGAGGCCGTGAAGTGGATATTGCGGTACTTGAGGGGAACAACAAATAAACCACTATGTTTCAGGAGGAAAGAGTTGGTGCTGCAGGGATACATTGATGCGGACTTCACCGGTGATCATGTTACGAGGCGAAGCACCACGGGGTATGTTTATACCTTAGCGTCGACAGCAGTGAGCTGGGGCTCACGTCTGCAGAAGATTATGACTTTATCTACAACCGAGGCTGAGTATGTCGCGGTGACCGAAGCAAGCAAGGAGATGATCTGATTGAACGGGTGCTTGGAAGAGTTGGATTTGAAGCAAGGGAGAGGAGTTCTTTATTGTGACAGTCAGAACGCTATACATCTTGAAAAGAATCCAGTATATCATGCTAGAACGAAGCACATCGACGTCAAATACCATTTTATACGCTCGCTAGTTGAAGACCGGAAGTTACATTTAATGAAGATTTTGGGGAGTCAAAATCCGGCGGACATGTTGACGAAGACAGTCACCATTGAGAAACTGGAGTTGTGCGCAACTTCAGTTGACCTTCACGAGTAGAAGACAAAGGCGGAGCCACACTACGAGGATCGGCGAGATCGCCGGGATGTTGATGATTGAAGAATGGATTTTCCAAGTAGGAGAAGATGCTAGCGAAGAAGGCGGAGTTCGGGAGAGCTCATTGATGGTGGTTTGATCTCCAAGTGGGAGATTGTTGGTCTTGAGAGTGGAGACCCAAACCTAGAATCAAAATCAACAATCGCATAAAAATTCAAGACAGGCCATGGGTGTGGTGTCTGCCACACCCTGGTGTGGCAGAATCTGCCCTGTCTATCATGGGTGTGGTGTCTGCCACACCCTGGTGTGGCAGAGTCTGCCCTATCTGTCATGGGTGTGGTGTCTGCCACACCAGGGTGTGGCAGACTCGTTTTAGAATCCTAATATGTTTGGGATGCTGGATTTAATCTAATAAATCTATTTGTGGGCACATATGATTAATTAATGTGTATTGCTATCTTTCAGGATAACCCACTAAAGTGATCAATTAATTTAGGTTAATTGGGTATTTAAATAAGTCATGGGGTTATATGTGCAGATACCAGGTTGTAATTGTGATTTATTGAGGGGCTAAATTACAAAAGTACAACATCTATAAATAAGGGGTTATAGTCCCTAACCTAGGGTTACATTCTCTAATTCTCTACACCCCCATCTAGCTAGAGAAATTCGGATTTAGAGAAACCCTAAGGTTAGAAGATCATCAAAAACCCAAATCAAGATTTCATCCATGGATTCAGGTATAAGCTTCCGCTCTCTTTTGATTTTGTTAATCTCTTTGAATTAATCATGGCTATATGGTTTTAGATCTCAAGTTTATGATGTAGATCTAACAAGTGGTATCAGAGCCACCTTGATTTGTTCTAAGAGATTAAGATTAAAATTGGGTTTTTTGATCTTAAAATCTTTGGTTTGGATTCAGTTTTGTTCTCGGATGAACAGTAACTTTTCGGATGAACAGTAACGGCTGTTGAAATTTTTTTTTGATGAACAGTAAAGGTTTTTTTTGAATGAACAGTAACTAAAAAAATCACCGGTGAACAGTAACATTTTGGGTTTTTCTTTGATTTTTTCTTGGATCTGGATCACAATTTTTTTTTTCGATTATGGATCTGGTTCTTTGAAAATAAAAATCAAGGAATTTTTTGGGTCTGGTCGGCGGCGGTTTCGATTTGAAACCCTAAGGGTTCGTGTTCGTGGCGAAAATTAAGGAGGTGGTTACTTCAAACGAACTTCGCGTTCGTTCTCAGGTGAGCTTCACGCTCAAATTCAACCGAACTTCGCGTTCAGTTCTCAAGTGAGCATCATGCTCAAATCAAACGAACCTCGCGTTCGTTCTAAGGTGAGCCTCGCACTCAATTTAAACGAATTTCACGTTCGTTCTAAGGTGAGCCTCGCGCTCAGTTCTAAGGTGAGCCTCGCGCTCAATTCAAGTCGAACCTCGCGTTCGTATTTCAGTCGAACCTCGCGTTCGTATTTCAGTCGAACCTCGCGTTCGTATATCAGTCGAACCTCGCGTTTGTATTTCAGTCGAACCTCGCGTTTGTATTTCAGTCGAACCTCGCGTTCGTTTTTTTGGTCGAACCTCACGTTCGTATTTCAGTCGAACCTCGCGTTCGTATCTCAAGTTGAACCTCGCGTTCATTTTTCAAATGAACCTCGCGTTCGTTCTCAAGTTGAACCTCGTGTTCTTTTTTCAAACGAACCTCGCGTTCATTCTCAGACGAACCTCCCGTTCGTACTTAAGTGAGTCTCGTACTCAATACAGTCGAACCACGCGTTCGAAGTCAAGCGAACTTCGTGTTCACTATGGTTAAGCCTCGGCTTTTCATGGGTCCACTTTGGTATACTTAATTTATTTAATTAAGTTATGGGCCCTACTTAATTTATTTAATTAAGTTATGGGCCCTAATTAAGCTATGAGACCCCAAATTAAGTTTTTTGGAAATTCATTTGATTTAAATTAAAACTCTTTAATTTAAATCTATTTTGGCTTTTTAATCAATTATTTAATTCAAATATTATGACACTAAGGTATTAAGGTTGTCTCTCACTCCAATTGATTAATTGAAACAAGAAGTTGCCAAAGTAACCTCTCTTGTGTAGATTGTTCATGAGGAATGTGAGATGTTTGTGTGTATGCTTTCGTGTAAATATTTAATCGGCCCAAAGGAAGGTTAATATTTATTTAGACTGTATACACATCTGCGATGATAAGCGTGTGACAATTATAAGGTTTACATGTGAATAATGAATCGATCCAAAGATAGTTTCATTATTTGACATGAGTTATTATCAATGTTTGATCATTGCAACAGGGTATCACTTACAAGTTAATATTACTATCCAAAGACTTGATATTAATGTTGTGCCCGATATCTTGGATGATGATTGTCATTATTTGAATTTTATTGATTACTAATTATGGGTATTGATGTGAGCATTTTTTGTTTTATTTCAGCTAATGCATCTGCTACAACAATTTCTGCTAACGTCAACTCAATTCCCATGCTAAATGGGACAAACTTCAAGGTTTGGAAAGAGAACATATTAATTATTCTTGGCTGCATGGATCTTGACTATGCATTAAGAACTGAACAACCCCAACCTCTCAATGCGGATAGCACTCCTGATGCAAAGAAGGAGTATGAGAAATGGGAGCGTTCAAATCGCATGAGTCTTATGATCATTAAGCGCGGCGTTCCGGAAGCCTTCAGGGGCATAGAATCCGAAGGGATTACTAAGGCTAAAGATTTCCTTGCCGAAATTGAGAAGCGTTTTGCGAAAAACGATAAGGTAGAAACAAGCACGCTTTTAGCTCGCTTGATTTCAATGAAGTATAAGGGCAAGGGAAACATCAGAGAGTACATTATGGAAATGTCTCATATTGCTTCAAAACTTAAGGTACTTAAACTCGATCTTTGTGATGAGTTATTAGTGCATCTGATTCTGTTGTCTCTTTCTGCATAGTTTAATCAATTTAAGGTCAGTTATAACTGTCAAAAGGAAAACTGGACTCTAAATGAGCTCATTTCATACTGTGTGCAAGAAGAAGACAGATTGAAGCAAGATAAGACAGAAAGTGCTTATTTGGCCTATGCCTCTAAGGATAAGGGCAAGAAAAGGAAGAATGATAATGAAGCTGCTAAGGGTCCAGTTCAGAAGAAACAACATAAGGATAATCAGGGTTGTTTCTTCTGTAAGAAGCCTGGACATGTAAAGAAGGACTGTACAAAATATCACGCCTGGCGTGATAATAAGGGTACGTTCCTTACTTTGGTCTGTTCTGAGGTTAATTTAGCTTCAGTACCTAGAAACACTTGGTGGTTAGACTCTGGTGCTACTACTCACATAAGTGTTTCTATGCAGGGTTGCCTGAGCTACCGAAAGCCAAGTGATGTTGAAAGACACATCTTTGTGGGTGACGGACAATCGGTAGATGTGGAAGCAATTGGGCACTTTAGGTTGTTGTTAGGAACTGGTTATTATTTGGATTTAAAAGATACTTTTGTAGTACCGTCTTTTAGACGGAATTTGGTTTCAGTTTCTGTATTGGACAAATCAGGTTATTCTTGTTCATTTGGAAACAATCAATTCAGTTTATCTTTTAATTCAAATGTTGTGGGAACTGGTTACTTAAGTACTTATGACAACCTATATTTGCTCGATACAATTGCTTCTTATAATGAATCCTTGCATGTGGAATCACGTGGTACTAAGCGTAAATTAAATAAGGAAAATTCGGCGACATAAGTGAAGAGATTAGGTGCCAACAGATCTTCGGATGTCTTAGAATTGATACATACGGATATTTGTGGGCCATTCCCTACGGAATCCTGGAATGGTCAACAATATTTTATATCATTCATAGACGATTACTCACGTTATGGGCACCTATATCTTATTCATGAAAAATCTGAGTCTCTGGACATGTTCAAAGCCTATAAAGCTGAAGTTGAGAATCAACTCAACAGAAGAATTAAAACCGTCAGATCTGATCGTGGTGGTGAGTACTACGGTAGATATGATGGTTCAGGTGAACAACGTCCAGGACCATTTGCTAGATACCTAGAGGAATGCGGTATCGTCCCACAGTACACTATGCCGGGTTCACCTAGCATGAATGGTGTAGCTGAAAGACGAAACAGGACTCTTAAGGATATGGTAAGAAGTATGATTGCTCATTCTTCTTTACCAGAGTCACTCTGGGGAGAAGCACTTAAGACAGCAGCTTACATTCTGAATAGAGTACCAAGTAAAGCAGTTGCTAAAACACCTTATGAGCTTTGGACTGGTCGAAAGCCCAGTTTAAAGCATTTACATATTTGGGGATGTCCAGCTGAGGCAAGGCCTTATAGGCCAAATGAAAAGAAATTGGACTCCAAAACAGTTAGCAGCTACTTTATTGGGTACCCTGATCGCTCTAGGGGCTATAAGTTTTATGATCCCACTATAAGGAATATTTTTGAGACGGGAACAGCAACATTCTTTGAGGATGTTGAGTTTGGGGGGAGAAATAAGGTTAGAGACATTAGTTTTGAGGAGGAATTGGCTTCAGATCCAATCCATACAGTTACTTTTGACAATATTCAGGTTCCTATACCTGTTGTTGCTCAAGAAGTAAATCCGGAACCTCAAGATGACAATGTTGAACAACTCCCTGTTCCAGAAGAACAAACTCAACAACCTCAAGAACCAGTGCCATTAAGGAGATCCACGAGAGAAAGGAGAAATGATATTCCGGATGATTATATTGTATTTCTCCAAGAACATGAGGAAAGTAGTGGAATGTTAGAAGATGATCCAATCAACTTCTCTCAGGCCATGAAAAGTTCTAACTCTCAACAGTGGATTGATGCCATGAATGAAGAGTACAAGTCTATGCAAGACAATAAGGTTTGGGAACTTGTCCCGTTACCAGAAGGTGCAAAACCAATTGGTTGTAAATGGATTTTTAAAACCAAGCGGGATGCAAATGGTAATGTGGAGAGGTATAAGGCACGTCTTGTTGCTAAAGGCTATACTCAAAAGGAAGGCATTGATTATACAGAGACTTTCTCTCCGGTTTCATCGAAAGACTCTTTCAGAATAATCATGGCACTTGTTGCTCATTATGATCTTGAGTTACATCAGATGGATGTTAAGACTGCATTTCTCAATGGAGACATTGATGAGATGATCTATATGGTGCAACCAGAAAACTTTGTGTCAGGAGACCCAAAGAATATGGTCTGCAAATTAAGGAAATCTATCTATGGACTCAAGCAAGCTCCTCGTCAATGGTATCATAAGTTTCAACAAATAATTATCTCGTTCGGTTTTGAGATGAACACTGTTGATGACTGTGTATATCACAAGTTCAATGGGAGTAAGTATATCTTTCTGGTTCTATATGTCGATGACATATTGCTTGCCACTAATGACATAGGCATGCTGCACGAAACCAAGAGATTTCTATCAAAGAATTTTGAGATGAAAGATCTTGGGGACGCCTCTTTTATATTAGGGATCCAGATACATCGAGATCGCTCTCGGGGTATTCTTGGATTATCACAAAAGAGCTATATCGATAAGGTACTTAAAAGGTTCGGCATGCAAGATTGCAGACCAGGAGATACCCCTGTTGCTAAAGGAGACAAGTTTAGTCTCAATCAGTGCCCTAAAGGTAACCTTGAAATTCAGGAAATGCAGAAGATTCCTTATGCTTCGGCTGTAGGAAGTCTAATGTATGCTCAGGTATGTACGCGTCCGGATATTGCGTACATTGTTGGGATGTTAGGCAGATACTTAAGCAACCCTGGTATGGATCATTGGATAGCAGTCAAAAGGGTTATGAGGTATCTTCAGAAAACAAAAGATTACATGCTCACATACAGAAAATCAGAACAGCTGGAGGTCATTGGGTACTCTGATTCTGATTTTGCTGGATGTTAAGATAGCAGGAAGTCTACATCAGGCTACATTTATATGTTAGTAGGAGGAGCTATATCATGGAAAAGTGTCAAACAGACACTAGTAGCTTCCTCCACTATGACAGCAGAATTTGTAGCTTGCTATGAGGCATCCAATCAGGGAATATGGCTGCGAAATTTTGTCACGGGACTGCGCATTTTGGAAAATGTTGAAAGATCACTAAAGTTATATTGTGACAATAAATCTGCAGTAATGTATTCCAATAATAACAGGAGCTCAACTAAGTCAAAACATATTGACATTAAGTTCCTGGTTGTGAAAGAAAGGGTACAGAGTGGACAGATATCCATAGAGCACATTGGGACAAACTCCATGATAGCTGATCCTCTTACTAAGGGACTGCCACCTAAGGTCTTTCATGAGCATACTGCTCATATGGGTGTGGTATTATTTGAGGATATTATGTTTTAGTGGGAGTTTGTATTTGTGGTGCTTTATGTTTGGTTGTATTGTCTGATCAGAATAAAGTATTCAGTTAAGACACTCTGTTACATTATGTTTGGTTTTGACCTCACTAAGGAGGACCAGTTGAAAATAGACATGTACTGATCACATTGCATGTAATTTTCATGCTGCACATCCATGATTGATCTATGTCGTTTGATTGTATTGGTATATGTGACCATTGATGGGTCGAGTCACGATAAATGTGACGAAGGCCGCTTTGATCCTATATTGATATAGTCAATGGACGAGATTGTTCGAAAATACCTTTTCAGTGATAGCATTTTTTGAGCTCATAAGGTTATACACAATTTAAGGAATCATATGGTGCCCAAGTGGGAGATTGTTGGATTTAATCTAATAAATCTATTTGTGGGCACATATGATTAATCAATGTGTATTGCTATCTTTCAGGATAACCCACTAAAGTGATCAATTAATTTGGGCTAATTGGGTATTTAAATAAGTCATGGGGTTATATGTGCAGATACCAGGTTGTAATTGTGATTTGTTCAGGGGCCAAATTGCAAATGTACAACATCTATAAATAAGGGGTTATGCTCCCTAATCTAGGGTTACATTCTCTAATTCTCTTCACCCCCATCTAGAGAGAAATTCGGCTAGAGAGAACCCTAAGGTTAGAAGATCAAAACTCATCTCAAGTTTAAGCAATGGATTCAGGTATAAGCTTCCGCTCCTTTATGATTTTTGTTAATCTCTTCGAATTAATCATGGCTATATGGTTTTAGATCTCAAGTTTTATGTAGATCTAACATGAGATTGTGTTTTGTTATAAATAGAAACACGTCCCTTTAGGGTTTAAGAGAGAAAAAGAGCATGAAAAAAGAGGGTTTTGATGGCTCTTTGAGATTAGAAATCTTAGAGAGAGAGAGGGGCCAATTGCAAGCATTGTAATCTTCTTCAAATAATCAAAGAATTGTGTGGTGTGGCTCCCGAGGATGTAGGCACGTTGTCGAACCTCGTTAAATCTAGTGTGTTCTTTCTTGGTTACTTTCATACAAGTTTTTATCTTTGATTTGTGGTGAATTTCTTTCTTGCTCAACTCTCAAACACAAGATCCGGAAGGGTACGGATTTGATTTGATTGTTTCGAATCTCCAACAACTACCATTTATATAAAACGAGTTGTAGTGAGCACAATATAAAACTAACAACAATTCTTTTCCATTTGTTCATTTAATCAATGTCATTTTCAGAGGAGGTTAATTATCATCGCCTAATTCATTGTCTTTCTTTGGACGAAAAGAGCAACCATAGTTTTGGCTTAATATGTTGAATCAATATTGTGCACTCTCATTGTTGTATGTTCTTTTGTATCAATAATTACATGCAGTACGCTAGAGTCCAGCAATAACCAGCTTGTCAATATCTTGCTACACGTTCGCAAGCATACCATTATAGTTGAAATCTGCAAATATAATTTTGATATCGATATTCACGTGCAATTTATATAAAACAAGCGTGAGAATGACAATTAATATATCACTATATGTGCATTGGCTTCTGTCTCTCCTAGTGATTTTCCTGAGGCTACACATGTTTGGTTGCCAGATAACAACAGCTTAACACCCATTAGAATATTGAGGCCGGCAGTTTATAGTCTAAACTAGGCCGTTGGAGATTCTTAAGTGAAGTTTGGATTTGTTCAAAGTTCTTTCCAAATTAATCAAAAACCTTATCTAAACAAAGGAGAATCTTAAAATAAACCTGTTGGATAACAAATCCCTCAAAAATTGAAATATGAGATTCTATGATTAAAAAAAAACCTTTCAGTACCATTATCACACCTTAGTTTTCAAGATGATTTTGTGAAATAAGTAATATCATGTACTAATAATTTAATAAAAAAAGAGAAGAAATTGTTGATGGTGTTATTAAAAGAATAAAAAGTGTCTCATGATTGGACCTGTTTCACAAAAAGAAATTAAAGAACTTAATATGATGGCCCTACGTCTACCATATCAAAACTTTAATATTGTAGGCTTGTGGGTTCATAAACTTTCAATAACTGCACAAAATTATTCCGAAGTTGTATGATGTTGGAACAGCGTTAGTATTTACAGAATACTTTAATGGCTAATTATGGTTCGGTGATTATTTCTGTAATATTACTACATTAGATTACTAAAAACATTTTGGAGATGACATATAAAAGGTCACATCTTTGCAACAGATAATTTACATCAAATTTGAAACCAAATCACTCAATATTTTTTTTGAGAATACCAAATCACTCAATTTTATATTGCCTGCTCTTTGTTTTCCCCATATTTTATTTTCTGAGTCCCATGTTTTAACTGTCACTTAGAGTTTAGTTTCTTCTCACCCTTCCTCTATTACAAGAGACTCTGTTTTCTCCTTTACAAACAGCTAAAAGCCTCTCACAACACAGTACATTCAATTGCACCCTGAATGAGTCCCTAAGCTCTCTCTCTCTCTCTCTCTCTCTCTCTCTCTCTCTCTCTCTCTCTCTCTCTCATCAATGGGTGACAGTGCAACCCTGGCAAAGGCAAGGCAAGAACTCGAAGATCTCTATCTCGGAATCCCAGATGCATCCGTCGACCTTACCTTCAAAGACATGACAAATATTCAACAGAATGATGTAGCCGAAAGAAAAACAACAACTAACAAGGCACCAATCCACGAAGACCCACACAAAGACCTGAAGACAGCCATCAACGACCTTACCAAATCCCCAAGCCTAGATTTCTCAAAGGCACTTCAAGGAGCCAAACCTCACGATCGTCGCACTATAGAAGATGAGCTCTATAGAGAGCACTATGCAAGGAGCTACGTTAAGAGGACTGGTAATGGGTTGAGGCCGCTCAATGTGGAGAGTAGTCTAGTGTATGATGATGCGAGTGTTATCAGTACACTCTCTCCTTTGGAAGAGAAAGGTGGAAAGAAGAGGACTGGAATCCCACACTCAAATATATGTGCTTTGTGCAATAAATGCATCTATTTCTTTCGACATCGTTGCTTGGTGAGACATATATGAACAAAGTCAATTTGAAGCTTTTTCCTCTCTCGTTCTTCTTTTATTCCTGTAATTACAGCGTACACATCTAGCAGCTTGCATAAATGCAAATGGCTCAATACAATATCCTGAGACCATAATTTTGAAATTTATACTTGTAATATTGCAAAAAAATATTCTCCTCTATCCTACATAACATTTCCAAAGTGAAACTATATCGATACCGAGAAAAAGAACAAACCTTAGGCAACACAAGGAGTAAGCTCAATATAACATATTGTTTTATTTATTTTAATTATTATTATTTTTTTGGAAACGTAATATGTAGATCTATCTGCAGGTGTGTGGAAGAGTATACTGCAGGAACTGTGTTGAAAAAGGAATGGGAGAAATGACTGAAGGAAGAAAATGCGTCGACTGCTTGGGGCGAAGATTTAGCCCAAGGTAAGCCAATTCTAAACAAGATCCAGCAAAAGTTCACAAAGGCAATCAAATACTTTGTTTTACTTCAAATGAAAATTCTAAAACAACCTTCCTTCGGTACTATTTCTCCTACTCGCCCTTCTAAACCTGTACAACACACTGACTTTCATTCTGTCATCAGAATAAAAACTCATTCATATGAAGTTTGGTCTCCCACAGGTACATACATAGAGCTGGAAAGACTGGATGTTGGTGGAGATATTCCAGCTTCGTGAAACAACAAGAGCTAATGTGGGCTGAGAAGGGCCCAAGAAAGAGAGGTGAACGCCGCTACAATGAGAAGAGTTCAAGAAACTCGGTCGTGATGCCTGCGACTCCAAGAAAGTCATATGTAGTTCCCGGAACTCCAAATAGATTTGCTGATAACTACAACAATAACCCGAGTTCGTTTATTGCAAGTTCTACGTTTTCGCCAAATCCTCATAATTTTCCTTTGTGAGGAAAAGGAAGAGAGGAGAATTTGTTTCCTTTAATTTAAGCTTTATTTGTTTGTTTGGATTAATTTATTTTTATTCATAAGTGTGTGAATGACATTATATGTATGAGAATTCGTTTATGGGAAAATTGCTTCTAGCCCCCAATTCCTTTACAAGTATTCCGCCCGCCACGACTTTTTTAACGATTCAAAAGCCCTCACAACATTATCTCACATTCCTTTAGCCCCTCAAACCCTTCCCTATGTGACCCGATATTTAAAAACAAAAAACATTTCCCAAAATGCCCTCAAGCAACCGGTCACTCTATCAAGCCGGTTATCGGAGAGTGAAGAGTAGTACTGTAGGCATTAAATGTTGATTAAAAAGTGGATTTGGAGGGGGGAACCCTAATTTCTTCCAAATTCTAACTATTTCATTTCCTCCCCCGCAGTAAATACATCTCCTCCATCTTTGCTTACCCCAACTACCCTCTTTGCTTACCCCAACTACTCTCTCCCGATCACTTAATTCTCCTCAATAAATCATCTTTGATTCTTTAACTACTTTTCTTTAAAATTACGGATGGCTCTCTTCTTTGCATGGTTACAAACACAAAAAGCAACAAAAAGGGTGAGAGTGTCTTTGTAGTTATCGACGAGTCTACAGAAATCATTCGCTTGAAATATAAAGTGTCCCAAAGGCTTAAAGTACAATTGCAATCTCTTTCACTGAAATTATGCATTGGTTGTTAACCTTATGCATTGGTTGTAGAGATTATGAGTTTGTTATCAAGGTTATTAATTAGTTGTTAAGGTTATGAGTTGTTTGTTAACATTTATGAAATAGTTTTGAGTTAGTTGCTAAAGTTATGAGTTCCATGTTAAGTTTACGAGTTTTTTGTTAAGGTTACGAGTTTGTTGTTAAGGTTATGGGTTGGTTGTTATGTTTATGAGTTTGTTGTTAAGGCTATGTGCTGGTTGTTAAGGTTAGGAGTTGGTTATTAAGGTTATGATTTGGTTATAAACCTTAGCAGGTATTTATGAGTTTTTGTTATCCTTATGAGTTGGTTGCTAAGGTTATGGTTGGTTGTTACGTATTAAAGTTTTTTTCCCACTTTTACAGGACTATCCCGACAGAAAATCCACGATGCGCAGCGGCTACGCTCACCTAAACATGTAATGATGAGTGTATTCCTAATAACAATCCCACTGGCAACTCGATCACGATGATGGAAGACATGGTTAACAACCAAACCAAGATCCCAACTCAGTGGCACACAACCATATGTGAAATTGGTCAAAAATTTAATAGTGTTGCTGAAGTTAGATTAGCACTTCAATACTACTAAATTGCGAAAATGTTCGAGTATGATTTCAATCGGGTCATCAATAACCTATATCCCAAAAAGCAAAATAAACTCATTACTCATTAGGCTTTTTAGTAGCTCAAATGAGGACCCTAACTAATCCTTGTTTACTTATTGATTTTGCTTCAATGTTAGTCTTGATTTGATTTATGATTTGGAAAATTGAACTTCACTACTGTGTTGGATGTGTTGGCATTAGGAATTAAGACCTTATATTATAATTCGATAGGAGATATTATTTATCTTGACATATTTGTCGTGTTAAAATTCATAAACATGTTCTTTTGTGCTCGATTATCTATCTTGTAAAGTTATATGTGTGGTGTGCCCCTCGCTTCACTGGAGCGCACGCATCGCGGTGCGCCTTGCACATGAGAGCGTAAAGAGACTTCGCACGCAACATTGCGTCTCGTGCATTGATAACATTGATATGGACGCCATTCATTTGCCAAATCATTTTTACTATTAATTTATTGGTCAAGTTGTTGGAGATATTATGTTTACTTCTTTCATCTTTTTAAATAATTCTTTTTTCTTTTCTTTAACATGTTGGCTACTTGTCTTCTTCTAAGGGGCTATTTGGTTCAATTTCTATAAAAAATAGGAAAAAGAAAAGTACTCAAAATTTGATTTCCTTGTATTTCTATAAAATTTATAGGAAAAGTTTATGGAACTCAAAAGAGTATCATATTTCTTATTTTTTGCTATTTCTTTGTTTGGTTCAAAGTATGAAAAAGTTTCTAATTTTATAGAAAATATGTTGTTTTCTTTTTCTTTTGTTTGGTTGGATGTCACTTTATAGAAAATAGTTTACTAACAATGCTCATGGGAAATCACAAGGGAAGAGTACTGATGTAATTAATTATTTTTTTATATATGCGTCAGATTTCTGGGTGATTTCTGCCCATTTTGAGCGGAAATTGATTTCTATAAAATTGGGTACTTTTCTGTACTTTATAGAAAACTTTTCTATAAATTTTTTGAACAAAACATAGTTTATAAAAATCTCTAGAAAAGTTTTATTTACAAAACCGCCACTATTAACCATTTTCTATAAAACCACTCACTAAACAGCCCCTAAAAGATTAATTGCTCCTTTGATTTTATAGGCTAAAGACATCAATTCTGCAAATGCATGTAAAACAATTCAGAGTAAGTTTTTTGGACTCAAAAGAAATTATGCCTCTTCATTTTCGGAGACACATAATTTGTGTATGCAGATATATCTTATAGAATTTGCAAATATAATGGCAGCATGCACATCAATTTCTTTTAAGTTTCCACATACGTTGATGGTAAACAACTAGCCTCTCTTGAATACTTTCTGGTGCACCCGGCATACGTTGGGGATTCGAAACAATCAATCGAACCCTTGCCCTTCCGGACCTTGTATTAAAAGTAGGAAAGTAGGAAAAAAACCACAAATAAATATCTAACCTTGCAAAAATAGTAAAGGAGACGAACACACAGATTTAACGAGGTTCGGCAACGTGCCTACGTCCTCGGGAGCCACACCACATAATTCTTTTATTAATTGAAGAAGAAATACAAGCTCTCAAACTAGGGTTTAATCTCTCTGAGATTCTCTCTCTTTCTGCAGTCAAAAAGCTCTCTTTTTGTGTTCTTCTTAAACCCTAAAAATCGTTTAAGGTATATATAGAGTCCCGGTAGAAACAGAATCCAAAACAGTTTAGGAAACTGTTTGACTGCGTCGCGGTCGACCGCGCAGGTTTCACGGTCGACCGCGACGGTCGACCGAACCAAAATCCGAGACCAAAACCAATTACAGAGATTTGTGCGGTCGACCATCACGATCAACCGCCTTCGGATCCAGCTACTCCTGAGTCTCTGTGCCTGTTTGCGATCGATCGCAGAAGACTCGCAGTCGACTGTGGATCTGTCTGCCTATTTTCTTCGTCGTTTTGATTCCAGCTCTCATCTCGGTTTTGGGTCTACACTTTAGACTAACAGCATAAATAAAGAAATTACAGCAATAGTAAATGACTAAAGAACAATCTAAGTTAACACACAATATTCCATTCATCAGGAGCTAAATATTTTATATACACGTCAAATAACATAATTTCATACATCTAACAAGGAACAGGTAATAAATCAACTCAAATATAAAACAATCTTGCAGATGCCATTGACCATAAACAACAAGTAACCTTTGAAGCTTCCATTCAAAGTACAAATGTCTGCGAATATTAATGCAAACTTCAGAAGTGTTGCAGCGGAGGGGCTTCACAGACACAGAAGATGTCTATACAAGAGTGGACAAAGAGAACAACACACAAAGATTTAACGTGGTTCGGTCAGTATGACCTACGTCCACGGGCGAAAACAGCAGAGAACTTCACTAATCACCAAAAGAGAAGATTACAAAAGAGGAGATCATTCTCTTGCTAGAGACTCACACAAAGAAAGAAACAAATTCTTTCTATCTCACTCTCTTCTCTCTAACTCTCTTCTTTTCTCTAAATATTTTGTTTCTCTCCAAGTGATGCTCACTGCCTCGATGCTCTAAACCATCTCCCCCCACCCCTTTATATATGTTACAAAAAAATAATAAAATATACAAAAGGGGTTGGTGAGGCATTGATCTGGCATTGCAAAGTTTGAAAAAACTCCACAAGAGTTAGGCAAATGAAGACATTTTAAAAGGCACGTGACAAATCTCCACATTGACTTTGAAAATGAAGATGTTCTCTTAGCTCTTGCTGTCTCGCCAGAAGTCCCTTACGGGCTTAACCTCCGCTTTGTCGAACTCCAAGCAATTCGAGACAATGCTCGAACTTGCGCGAAGGTATGAGCTTCGTCATCATATCTGCTGGATTGTCTATAATACTAATCTTCTCAATCATGATGACTTTAATTTCTCTGATAAAATGATACCTGACATCTATATGTTTGGTTCTTTCATGATACATCTGATGTTTCGTCAAATGTATAGCACTCTGGTTGTCACAAAATACCGTAGTAACACCTTGGTGTAAGCCGAGATCTTCAACCAAACCTCTCAACCAAATAGCTTCTTTCACTGCTTCTGTCATTGCCATATACTCTGCCTCTGTGGTAGACAAAGCAACTGTCGACTGTATAGTCGCCTTCCAACTAATGGCACTACCTGAAAGAGTGAATATATAACCTGTCAAGGATCGTCTCTTATCCAAATCGCCCGCATAATCTGAATCAGAATAGCCAAATATTCTGCAATCTGAGTCTGTGTTCCTACCAAAATTCAAACCAACATTAGCAGATCCTCTTAAATATCTAAGTATCCATTTCATAGCCTGCCAATAGACCTTTCCAGGCTTATCCATATACCGACTCACAACACTGACTGCATGTGAAATATCTGGACGGATGCAGACCATCGCATACATAATGCTTCCAACTGCACTAGCATAAGGAACACAAGACATGTACTGCTCCTCCTCCTCAGTCTGAGGTAAAAAATCTGCTGAAAGACAAAAATGAGCGGCAAGCGGAGTCTTCACAGGCTTGGCATCAAGCATGCCAAATCTCTCCAACACCTTCTTGATGTATTTCTCTTGAGATAGGAATAAACTTCCTTCTCGTCTGTTCCTGTGGATCTTCATCCCCAAAATCTTCTTTGCTGCTCCTAAGTCCTTCATCTCAAACTCATGTTTGAGTTGAGATTTCAACTCGTTGATTTCTAACATATCTTTAGCTGCAATTAACATGTCATCAACATACAAAAACAAATATACAAAAGAACCATCATTGAGCTTTTTATGATAAACACAACTATCGTATTTACTCATAGAGTAACCATGCTCAAACATAAAAGTATCAAATCTCAAATACCACTGCCTCAGAGACTGCTTCAACCCATAAAGAGATTTCTTTAACCTGCACACATGATCTTCTTTACCTTCAACAATGAACCCCTCTGGCTGATGCATAAAGATCTGCTCCTCAAGCTCGCCATGTAGAAAAGCCGTCTTCACATCAAGTTGCTCAAGCTCCAAATTAAAATGAGCAACCATGGCAAGCAACACGCGGATTGAGGTGTGTTTTACAACTGGAGAGAATACTTCATTGAAGTCCACGCCTTCGGTCTGACTGTAACCTTTAGTTACCAAGCGTGCCTTGTACCTTATAGAATCTGTATCCGGAGCTCCTTCTTTCTTCTTGAAGACCCATTTACAGCCAACGATCTTCTGTCCCCTTGGTGGATTCACTAGCTCCCATGTCTGGTTCTTGTGAAGAGACTCCATCTCTTCAGTCAACGCAACAGTCCAATTTGCAGCCTCATTGCCACTAATAGCCTCCTTATAAGCAGAAGGCTCTGGAACCTCAATCGATTCTGCTATACTCAAAGCATAAGCAAGCATGTCTGCATAGCATTTAGGAGATCGGATCTGCCTTTTTGTTCTCCCGGTGGCAATATTATACCGTTGTTCTTGTGGCGTATCAACATCTGAAGTTGAACCTTCCGCAGTATCAACTGGTTCAACATGAGCGCCCTCAAGCACTCTCTTTGAAGTCGAGCTCTCTAGCTCCATCTGCTTGGTAGACTCCTTTTGAGTACCTGTAGTGTCAATAACAAACTCCTTTCTTGGGTGAAGCATGGATTTTTTATCAAAAGTAACATCTTTACTAATAATAAATTTAGGTGACTTAGGATCAGAACACCACAATCTATATCCCTTCACCCCAGTAGCATATCCTAGAAAGATAGATTTCTTTGCTCTAGGTTCAAGCTTACCATCATTAACATGAAAATAAGCAGAGCAACCAAATACTATTAAATGAGAGTAATTAGCAGGGACACCAGACCATACCTCTTCTGGAGTCTTGAAATTAATTGCTGTAGAAGGAGATCTGTTTATCAAATAGCAAGCTGTATTGACTGCCTCGACCCAAGTCTTTTGACAAACCGGCATTAGAGAGCATGCACCAAGCTCTCTCCAAAAGTGTTCTGTTCATCCTTTCTGCAACTCCATTTTGCTGTGGTGTATGCCGAACTGTACAATGACGCACAATACCTTCATTCTTGTAGAACTGGTCAAACTCTATGGAACAAAACTCCATCCCATTGTCGGTTCTGAGGTGCTTCACTTTTTTTCCTGTTTGTTTCTTAATCATAACCTTCCATTGCTTGAAGGTTTCAAACACATCACTCTTATGCTTCAAAGGATACACCCAAACTTTTCTGGAATAATCATCAATCAATGTTAGCAGAAAACAAGCTCCACCTTTCGATGGAACCTGAGAGGGACCCCAAATATCTGAATAAATATAATCTAAAGTACCCTTGGTTCTGTGGACACCGGTACTAAAGGATACTCTATGGTGTTTGCCGAAAAATATAATCTAAAGTACCCTTGGTTCTGTGGACACCGGTACTAAAGGATACTCTATGGTGTTTGCCGAAAACACAATGCTCACAAAAGTCTAATTTGTAAAGGATACTCTATGGTGTTTGCCGAAAACACAATGCTCACAAAAGTCTAATTTGCTGGTTTTCTGACCGCAAAGCAGACCTTGTTTGCTCAATATATCTAGACATGTTTTAGATTTGCCTCTACCACCAACACCCTTTTCAGGACGACCACGAGCGAACAAGCCTTCAGCTTGACCCTCTCCTCCTACGACAGACACTTTCTGCCTTAACTCTTTTGAACGTAAGGCTGATTTGACATCCTCCAAAGAAAGTGTATCTCTACCGTATAACATGCTATTGACAAAATTTTCATAGGAATAAGGTAATGAACATGTAGGTGTAAATTTTGATCTCCCGAAAATAGGGAACTTCGCTTGTATTAATAAGAATAGCTTATTACAAACTAATAAATCGAAATTATAACAGAAGCAGAGGGAATGCCCTCCTTGTTTAATGTGGGGACTTTCGGTAGCTACAGGATGCTTCGCTCGATTCTCGTGCCGAGTCTGCTTCCCTTGGACGGTTTGACCGAGGTTGCCGGAGAGCTTCAGTACACAGTAGGAGCTCAGGTTGATGGAGTTCGGATCTCCGAGTTTGGTGGCGATCAGGGCCTGGAACTGAGAGGAGATGCTACAGTGCAAAGGTTAAGCAAAGAGCTTGTAGTCGACCCGATTGAGAGTCAAGAGCTAGTGGTTCAATTAGCTGATTTAACTATGAGCGAATCGCTGAATGGCTGAGAGCAGCTGAACTTCTTCTTCGTCGCTGGAAGGAATTCTCAACTGGTGAACCGATGAACCCATTGAACCCCTTCTCTGTGGCTGGAATAAGTTCTTAAATGGTGGAGGGACCGCGTGGTCACTCCTTGAATCATGGGATATGACCATGTACTGCTGAGGGATGTCTTGCCACTCCTCTGTACTACGAACGGTCACTCGATGGGTCGTGCTTCACGTCCTGTCACGTAGGAGTGGGAAAGCCCATCCTCGTATGTGAGACAGCGGCTGTCCACTACTCGAGTGGATTGGGCCAGCTCACTGTGCGCCGGCGGCTCCAGCTCTTGACTTGGACCGATAAGCTGAGTTGCATTTATGAACGCGCAGGTTGATTTGGCGTCTGTCTGATCACTCGTACCGTGAGCGGTCACTCGATGGGTCTGGAGTACCGTGCCTTCTCCCTTCGGGTTAAGAGAAGTAGGAAAGCGGGTGCCCAGTACTCGAGTGGGTTTGGACAGCTTGCCGAATGCCGACAGCTCCAGTTCTTAACTCGTACGGGCGCGGTAGGCTGTATTTATGAATGTTCAGGTTGATCTGGCACCTGTACAATCACTCGTACTGTGAGCGGCCACTCGACGGGCCTAGAGTATTGTGCCTTCTCCTTTCAGGTCGAGAGAGGTGGGAAAGCCCGCCCCGACACGTGGGGTAGCGGATACCCAACTATACTGGCGACCTTGAGGTTTGCAAGCGGATCCGACTTTAGACTTGGTCAGGCGGGTTGTAAAAAGGCGAATTTCTGTTATCTAGCCGATCTTGACTCGTGCGGGCGAGCCGATCATTCAGGCGAACCTGGGACTAAATAGACACGAGTGCGTTTGACGACCGCGTGGCTTAGGCCTATGCTGGCGAATTGTGTTGGCGATTTCTCCTTGCAGGCGAATTTCTCGTAAGTTTACAGAGGTATTTTTTTTACCGTCTACAAGACCCCCTTCAAAGTTTTCAGACCTAAATCGGCTTGCATGTGGTCTGGAATACTTTTAATAAAGAAGTTTCGGGCGAAATAAGCGCATCTGGTTTCCTTTAGGATTTTTAGCAAACCCTCAGCTATCAACGGGTTTGATTTGCCTTTACCGATTACCGTTCGAATCGGGCTAGCCATACTATTCCTCTCAGTATGATGAGTTATCGAGTAGTTTCTCTTAGGCTTAATGCTAAGATTTCTACTCTAACCCTCAGCCGCCTGAGGCGTGGGCTTAAACGAGGTCATCTCGTTGGCGGTTCAAGGCTCGGGACAAGTTGTGTTATTTGTCGTTTGTCTCCAAAGGCAAATGAGCCGTTCAGGCGAAGTTAGGCTTTGGGGGCGAAATTCTGCTCGACTTGCGGATTTGGGTCGAGTTTTCGTAGGTGAGACCTTTCCTTTGGGCGTAACTAGATTCAGTGTGAGTGAACCACGTGTCCGCTGGTGGGCTTCGTGCTTTCCAGCTAAGGCGGCGTGGTTCCGTCATGTCGTGCTCATTGTGATTCGACAATCTGATGTCAGCTTCGTGCGTCTCGTTTGAATCGTGGCCGTGGCCTTCGGACCCAACCGTCGGATACAGTCGTTGCTTTCGGCTCGGGTTCCGGGTTTCGGCCGGCCTGTTACCCGTTTCGGCGGTTCCTTTGAAATGTTGGGGGCCATCTGGGCCGTTGATTTCGATCGTGGTCACGTCTCTCGTCCACTAGTGTTTCCCCTTTTGAGGGTGATCATGGCCACGTAAGCAGCTCCGTCTTTAAATAGGCTGTTCCCTTCCTTTGAGAGGTACCGTGCTCAGGAATCTTAAAAAATTTCCAAAGAGAGAGAGTTCTCGCTTAATCCCCCAATGGCACCAAAATCTAAGAAGTGTGTTGCGAAGGGAGGAGGTCCTGGACGCTATTCCGACTGCCTCACCGCCGGTGCACCCGCCAACGTGCCTGAGACGCACTTGGGTAAGTCAAGGGGTTCGTCTGACGACCTTGTGTAGGTTACAGAGATCGGGTTGGGAGGATGAGTATCGCTCGTCCTCCCTGGATTCAGCTATCCTTTGGCAGCTTCCCTAATTTGGGGCAAAGTCGTCCCTTTTTAGGTGGGTTTTACACTTATTCGTAGAGGACGATCCCTATCTCCACAGGCGAAATTAACCTTTATTGGGTGAAAGCGAACTCGTTTTTGATAGGCGAGTTCGACTTTTTCTCTGGTAAAGGGGAGTATCATTTAGACAGGCAGATCTCGTTCTGGTTAAGCTGACTTTACTTTTTGACAGGCGAATTCGCCCGTCTTGTCTGGATAGGCGGATTTACCCTTAGGGCGGATTCTACCCTGATTCTTTGGTTCTTTCTTGCAGCGACCTTTTCTGACGAAGCTCTCCCGAAGGGCGTGGCCATCGGTCTCGCCGGAGGCACAGGCTATACGGCGCCTCCCCGATTTCCTTCCTTGGATCCGGTGCCTGTGTTCTCTGCTGATAAGCCGGATGGCTTGATAAAAAGAGTCACTGATGGGCACCATCTAACGCTACGTGAGTTGACCACCGACACAGTGTTGACAGACAAGGCCAGGACAGAGTTACAAAAGCCCCAGTTCTTGTTTGGCGATGCCGCGGCTGATCCTTCCGCCCTATTGATCAAGGGGAGCAGGTGGTTCCGCATGGTGGACGGGATCCACTATTATCTTTCCAGCATGCCGAGAGGGTTTTCGATCGTCGAGTTGCGATCTTTCACGGTCCCCAGAGTGATGAATTGGGATTTGACCCCCACTCAGGATGGGGTTACTTGTGGTGTCTTTACAGGCTCCACGGCTGGGTACGGTGTTGAGAGTTCTTGCAAACGCGTGACAGGCCTACGCCCTGGTCTACCATTCAATGAGCTGCCCGCAGGGGAGACGACGGCGGTTGCGGAGACTTTCCACCATTGCTTCTTCCAAGCTGGTAGGAGATTTCCCCCAAAGGACTTCTGAGCCCCGAGGTGGGTCTACTCTGCGCCTGACAGTCACACCTGGTGGTCCAAGATCACTGACTATGTTTTGGCTGAGAATTCTGATCTCACGGACTCGGAATTGTTCGTGGCCATTCGGGACACCCGTCATGGTTTGAAGATTAACGCCCCCCAGTTCCACAGCATCTTGGAACTGTATTGCGCGGATAGTGGCACGTTCTTCACCCCCAATGGCGAACTCGGCCTGATGCTCCATGAGATGTATGACGTGTCAGGGCTGCCTCTGGGAGACTTCCCATATGAGGAGTACGTCCCGGGCCAAGATGAGATTGACCAGCTTTCAGACCGTTCCCCCTTGGTGGTTGAGACTCTGTGGGAGTTGCTTTGTCATTACCATATCTGCCTCAACACCTTAGGGGCGGTGGATCACAAAGGGAAGAAGAAGAGGGCTCCGGGGATCAGCCACAAGAACTGGGCTGATTATCTGTTCCCGGAGAATGATGTTAAGGGGAAGCCTGCTCTTCCGCTGGGCGAGTGTAACCAGTCTGAAGTGGAGAGGAGGACAGCCGAAGGGGGAGCCACCGTGACCCTTGAGCATGACGAGGGTGGATTCAACCTCGGCACGGTCTTCCATTTGTTTCACCACCAAGCCAAGTCCCCTATATCCGGGAAGGCTCTACTCCGCGGGGTACCTCATGTTGTGGTTGAAAAGGTGTGTGGTCCCCACCCATTCGTTTGAGGTGCTTCCGGTGGAGGTTGTGTATCCCGCGGTCGCTTGGCCCATGGGAGGTCCTACGCATTGGTGTGGGCTATGGTGGCATGTATCCATCGGGGACTCCGCACACTGACGGCCCAATTCTGCCGCGTATCGACCATCGACGAGGGGGAAGGAGAGATCATCAGGCCCCCTAATCCTAGAGTGGGGTTGCCGTACACCTACTTGATGGCATGGTTCGTCTACCACTGCGAATGTTTGATGAGCGCCCCCGCGACTCTTCAAGGAGACAGGTTTGTTCCGTTCGTTGAGCGCTTGGAGAGGTGCTCATGGAAATGTAAGGACATCCCCGATGTGCGAAAGACGCTCTCCCATTTCGGCTACTATAACTTTCGTCGATTCTTCCCCTACTTCAGCGGTGGGGGCTATGGGGAGTCTCTTAGGGACGTATCGACGGTGGATCATCATACCGTCCTTTCCCACAGTGCTTTTCGATGGTTGGTGAACATTTGACCGGGATATCACATCCTGCGGACAGGCTTTGTGTGTTACCTCGAACTATACATCCCTTGCAGGTTTGCCCGTCAGTTTAGGTACGACCAGCTGTACGTGGGAAACATCAATCCCTACCTGCACTTCGAGGGCGGGCTGGTGGATGGAGCCCGAGGGTGGTTCTGGACCCATGCTGGCGGTACCCAGGCCCATTTTGAGCTACCCACGAAGGATCGTGATCTGCACTACACACTCCTGTACTGCCGGTGGTATCGGGGCGCTAGTGCCAATCCTGAGGGCTTTCGGTTCCAGAGTTCCTGTTTGGTGGAGCACGGGCGTCCTCCCAGAGGATCTCTCCGTACTTCGAGGCGGAGGGGTCGCCAAACTGCTAGGGAATGGTTTTCAGAGGATCCGGCTGAAGACATCGAGGGCTTCGACGTGGGTCTAGACGAATCTGAGGCGCCCGAGGCCCGAGCTCCCTCTCCTAGTCTTCCATTGGACCCCCAAAGTGAGCGGGGAGAATCTGACGAGTTAATCCGGGCGGGCGAATGACTAGAGCGAGCCCGGAGCACAATAGCTGGGCGGATGGGGATGCCCCTCCTATCTCCGAGTTGTTCGCTGATCTCTAAGCGACAGCGGGAGACGGCGGCCGAAGGCTCTAGAGCGGAAGCGGCCAAGAAGGCTCGTTGTGGAGAGACCGTTGAGACCGCCAAAGTGGCGGAGGATCAAGATGATGCTGCACAGGTGATTATTCCTGGAGTGACTACCTCTAGGACCTGGAGCTCTCAATCACTCCTTCCTTGCCGTTCGGGGGTGGCTCCGACGACTTCGAAGGACACTCCTCCTCCGTCTAGTGTGGGCCATAGCGGGGGTTTCAACGATTCCTACGCCCTCACCAGGAGGTAATCTTTTAGTACGGTACTCTCGGGTACAAAGTCGGATCTGCCTCTCCTGACATTTGTGTCGAATTTGTGCAGGTGTAGCTGAGAGAGTGATCTCCATTCCTTCGACGAAGAAGGGGGGGGGGGCACCTGGAGACGGAGAAGAGCTCGGTGGTTCAGGTAAGCGTAGCCCCTAGTGTTGTTGATCCTTCTGTGCCGAAGGGGCATTTGTCAATCTTTTCTTTACATCCACAGTTGACCCTTCCCACGAAGCTACTGGCAAAGAGGATCCTCCTTCTTGGGAGGGCCATTCGGCCAGAGAAATGGATGAATCAAAGGCGGATGATGACGTCTCGATTCATGAGGCGCTATCGAGCGAGGAAGAGGCGTCGGCTCCTGAAGACGTGTCCGGCCGACAAGGGGGAGTCCCTGCTCTTGAGGAAGCATTGGTTGAGGGTGGACCCCCAGCGCGGGAGTCTCCAATCCGAGGGGGTACGTCGTTGTTCCTACGTCTGGCGGTGTTGTTTGGTGCCACGGCCCGCTTAACTTTGACCAGGCGTCAGGCAGGTACATCGGCTTGCTGCGGCGCCTTCCACAGTCATGACTACCGTCACCTCGCTTGCAACTTCATCCGTGGGAGAGGAGGCTATCCTCTCTCCCTTGGAACGTTTGCATAAAAGGAAGGTGGCCCAAACCCTAGCTAACTTTCAAGACACTCTAGCTCATTGTATCAAGTTCGCGTTAGAAGAGAGCTGCCCCTTCGAGGAGTTCAAGGAGGACCTGGACCACGACATGGTCTTCCTAGTCAAGAAGCTCGGCGCCACTGCGGCTACACCGTACTTCCATCATTTGAAAGAGGTGGAGGAGGCCATCCGACAGTTGCTGGCCCTTCGCGCGAAAAGTTCCGAAATTGTTGACCTCGCGTCCGGCGAAGTTCGATCAGCAGTGGAAGAGCACGACCGATGATTGAACGAGACCATATCGTTGGAGGCAAGACTGTCAGCAGAGTTGGAGCAAGTCAAGGCCGAGGGCGAACGAGTGGCCTACGAACAACAGAAGGCCGATAATCGCCTTTCTCGCCTGTCTTCTGAGATAGCAAAGTTGAAGCAAGTCATAGCTAACCTAGCTACTCAAGAGAAGGCTCGTGAATAGTTGGCAAAGGAGTTGGAGGGTATTGAATCCCGCCGACAATTGGTCGCTGGTTCCGTTGAAGAAAAGGACCGAGCCCTTAAGCAGGCCAGAGATACCATCCAAGATTTGGTCTCGCGTACTGAGGAAGATTTCCGCCGAGAGATCCTGATGAATCTCGAGCTTCGTTATGCCAGGGAGATTCGTGAGGCGGAGTTACGGCTCAGAGTTTTGTAATTTGCCTTTAATCCCCCGTTGTAATAATATTTCTTTATGAATGAAATTATCCTTTCGTTTCTGATCACTATTACTTTTGTGCGCGCTCCATTTTCCTTCTTTTTTTTAACATGCATTAATCCAAGTTTGACCGCGGGAAGATCCTAGCCGTAGGGGGATCCTAGCTGTCGGCGCACTTTAGTTGCAAGCTTGTCTCGCCTGCAGGCGGAATTTGTCCGCAGGCGGATTTGGAACTGACTCGAGTTCCCGAGGGGAGTGCGAATCCAATTGGTTTTGACCCGTAGGAATTCCAACGATGAATCCGGCGTTGGGTGGGCTCCGCTTTCAGTGGGCCACGTGTTAATCCACGCGCACGTCAGCCAAGAAGATGTGGGCACGTCGTTTCGTATTAAATACGGCGTAGTGGGGATCTTCGTCTATTGCGCCCAATTCGGGCCGTTGCTGAAGATCGTGTCCAGGAACCGTCGGATCCTAGCCGTCCGTGTGAGATCCAATTTGTTCGGCCTTACTCTCGACTGTTTAGCCCTGAATGGCCAATCGAGTGGCGAATAACCGCTTAGGATTAGAGTATTTAATGCCCCTACCCTTTGCTAAGAGAGGCTGCAGTTTCTTTCGTTGTCTTCTCCAGAGGAAACCCAAGTTTTTTTTTTGTTGTACTCATAATGGCACCGAAGGTAAAGAGAGTCGCTTCGAAGAAAAGGAAGGAGGCGCCTTCTTCGGGCACCGCCGAGGCCGCCGCCGCTGAAGGTATCTTTTCATCCCGACTTTCGCGTGGGTCGAGCAGGTACTCTTCGCTTAACTTTTCCCTGTGTTGTTGTTGTGTTTCACAGACCGAGGAGAGGTGCCGACTGCCGAAGAGCATGCGGCCGAGCCCATTTTAATTTCCGACGACGAATCTGAGGGTACCGCGACTTCTTTTGCCTCAGGCTCTGTTCCCCAGCCGGGAACTGAACCTTGTCTTGAGGTTCCACCTATCACGGCGCTCACTCCGGGTCAAGAGCCTATTTCCTTTGATTCCTTGTCTCTACAGGCTCGTCTTGAAGAGTTCGAGAACGCCGTGAAGCAGGTGATCTCCCTTGTCAGTCTCGGTATGGGAAGCTACAACCACTTCAAACAGTCTCTCTTGGATCGCATGGTTGACCTCAGGCGGTTGGGCGAGAACCGGATTGCTACGCGCTGCATGGAGAAGCTCCTTTTCCTGGAGTCACGTTTGGTGAGGCTAGAGATCTTGCTACGGGAAGGTCCGGAGGTTAACGTGGAGTTTTTCCTGGCTCATGTCAGGCATCAGGAAGCCTGGGAACAGGAGGTCCGCTCTAGGGAAATAGTAGACTTGGAATCCACTGTCGCCTTCTGGGTGGGTCAACTGCACTCGTTAGAGGAGCGGATAATCGACCTCAATCGTACCATATCTCGCCTGAGAGCTGAGTTGGAGCAGGCAGAGGTGACTCTGAGGGGGCTCCAATTCGAGATCGTAAAGGTTAGCAAGACCGCTGAGGCGGAAACTCAAAGCCTCCAAGCCTTACGCCAGGAAGATGCTGCCGCCAGGTCGAACTTTGAAGACCGAATTCGGAAGGCGGCTGAAGACAAAGCTCGGGAGGATCACGCGAGAAGGGTGGCGGCGGTCAAAGAAGAACTCACATCTTTTAGCTTGTTGGACTGAGATCTCAGGCCTGCGACCGTATTAAGACATTTTGCCTGTTTTGCTTTTGAAACCGTGTCATGACTTGTTCGTTTATGAAATCATAACTTTGTTCAAATGTATTGTCTTAAAAAACTAGGTGCATGTTTTGCTTCTTCTTTGGTTGCAAAGTCATAACTTTGTTCAAATGTACTGTCTAGAAGCATCTAATGAAGTTCGTGTTTCCTCCTCGTGCACATATCCTTTTAATATGTCACTATCCAGTGTTTTGCTCATGTATAACTGCCGACGATTTCATGCCACAGATGAAACTCCCCGAGTGGTGATAAGTTGGCGTCGAAGGTTAAGCTCAAATATAGGCGAGTTCACGCTGCAGGCAAACTCAAGTGACGGCGAGTTTGCATAGGAGGCTATACTCAACCGCTGGTGAGTTCGTGCTACCAGCGAAACTCGATTGACGGCGAGTTTGCGTTGACAGCCAACCTCGACTGCTGGCGAGTTTACGCTATGAGTGAAACTCACTTGATGGCAAGTTCGTGCTGCAAGTGAAACTCACTTGATGGCGAGTTCGTGCTGCAAGTGAAACTCACTTGATGGCGAGTTCGTGCTGCAAGTGAAACTCATTTGATGCTGTAGGCGAAAACTTGAATGATGACGAATTAACATTGCAAGTCACACCCCAAGATGCCGGCGAGTTCACGCTTTCAGCGATACTCAATTGATGGCGAATTTGCGTTGAAGGTTAAACTCAACTGCTGGCGAGTTTACACTGCAGGCGAAATCCAGGTAACGACGAATTTGTCTCACAGTCGAAGATTCAAGTGAGGGCGAAACCCGTGCCACGCGTCTTCCCGTGGGCCCAAGTGCTTTCCAGCTAAGGCTCTGGGGGCGTGTTAATGCTCATTAATGGCGAAGTGACAGAACGCTTCGCCTTTCGCGCTCAATCCGATCGGTCGGTTTGGGGTCCCGAGAGGAATGACCTTTATTGGCATTAAGCTCGAAGCGTCACAGGATACCTGAGCCGCTCGATTGCCTGAGATGACAAATCTCGGCCGTTGGGTCTTCGGCTATATATAATACACTCGTCGTCTTTTCAGCAAGGTCTTCGAAATAATTCGCTAGAAGAGAACCGCTGCAGAAACCCACTTTGACTCATGGCCTCTGCATCCGACCGCAGTACCTCCGAAGGCGTGGATTCTTCTGCCACCGTCGTCGGTGTTGGAGCGCCGCCAGCTTCCCCCGCGAGTTCTGCTCAAGGGTCTTCTGCACCGGACCCTACGTCTCACCCTGCGTTCGAGATCCTCTAGCGGTTGGAGGGTCTGGTGCGCCGAACCGCCGTTGTCGTCGGCGAGGGTGCCAGGGCGGTCGTCAGCTCGCACGGCGGTGCGAGCGGGAGCTTGGTCGCTTGGAAGGGTGGATGTACCGCCTGGAGGAGCTGGTGCAAGACGATGCTTTGGACGCGCCACCGCCTCTCTCGATGCGCTTTATGCTCGAACGTGAGGAGTGGCCGAAGCGTATCCAGGTGAAGGAGGCCGAGCTCAAGCGCCTGCGCAAGCGGCATCAGGCGGTATTAGACAAGATGGACGCCTATATGGACGCCGCCTTCTTTGAGGATGTCGGATCTCTCCGTGGTGAGGCGAGGCTACGGGAGCTCGAGCACGAGCAGATGAGGCTCAGTCAAGCTGCCAGAGCGACGGACAGGGCACTTCAACTCCTTCGCCAGGAGGAAGAGGATGGCGAGGCTGCTCTTGCCAAGCTGCAGCAGAAGCAAGAGGAGGAGGCGAAGGCCCAGCGTGCGGCAGATCTTGCGGCGGTCAAGGCTAAGATCGCCACCTTTAGTCTACTGAAACTCCTTTAGTGCCTATTTTGTTTAAGTACCCTTTTTTCTTTTGCTGTAACTTGGTTGATGCAGGCTGCATCATAACTCCAAAACTTTATATATGTGATTTTGGCCCGTAATGGCCTTTTGTTTTGCTTATCCTCTGCTTTGCATGCATAATTTTCCTTTTCTTTTCTATTTTCTGGTGCTGATATGTACTCGACCTGTGTCTCGTCTTCATGTTGGATTCGCCTGTGTTGTCTGGCGCTTGAGTTGAGCTACTCACGCCATCTCAGGTAACATGGCGAGTCTTTGACTAGTCGTTAGGTCTCTTCTCTGCTCTTGGCTGTTCACGGCGTGGGGTCGGGTTAACTCCGACCTTTCCTTCGCAGCCCAAGTGGACTCACGAGGGTAACACTTAGGTCGAAACAAAGAGTAGTCACCTGCGACCAACTGAAGAACCCCTCTCTGACTTGCCATTTGGCGAGTTGTTGTTTGGGGGGAACAGCGGAACATGTCGCCGGTTGAACCGCCAGATAATTGACGTCGTGCGGGTGGGCGACGACACGGATGATAATCGAATCGTTTAGGGACGTTGGAATGTGACGATCGATTGTCGTAGGAGCTGTCGCATGGTAGGTTACTACCCATCGGTTATCCTAAGGGAGTGTTAGGGTTTCCGGAGTAGGTCAAGTAGTTCAGGGACGTAGGAGTATGACTATTGACCGAAGTAATAACACGTCGCATGGTAGGTTATCACTTAGGCTATGTTACTCGTAGGAATAACGACGCCTATCATCAGAGGTGATCATTAACGTGATGGGGTTTTGTTGCGATTGGAGCAACTATGAGGACCTACCATCCTTTTGAAGAGGATTGGTAAGTTGATTTTGTCAGAGGTTTGATGTTAACGTGATAGGGATTGTCGCGATTGGAACGACTTTGAGGACCTACCATCCTTCTGAAGAGGATTGGTAAGTTGATTTTGTCAGAGGTGTGATGTTAACGTGACAGTGGGAGTCTGATGCAGCCCAACTAAACTGCTAATTTCTCCTGTTTCGAGAGGTTCGCCATAAACGGGAACCTGGCTCAAGAATTAGAGTTTGCCTAACTATCTGAAGGTTTGACCAAGTGGGCGTTTGATGCAGCCCGTCTGACATGCTAGCCCCGCCTGGTCTGGGCGGTTCGCCTGTACTGGGAACCTGGCTCAAAAAATGGAAGCGTAGGGAATAGTTTAACCTCTTATACCAGTTGGAGGATGTGAGGACCAGTTTAGACTCATGCACTCGTGGGAGCTTGGGAGGAGAACTAAGGGTAGTACTTCTTCAAGTATTTGCCGTTGATAGGCATCATGATCTTATCACCATTTGGCTTGACGAGGTGATAGGCTCCATTCGAATAGACTGTCTCTACTACGAATGGCCCTTCCCATTTGGGCTGAAATTTGCCCTTCTTCTTAGATGTGAGAATCATCGGTCGGCAAACGGTTAGTACCAATTCCCCTTCCTTGAAGGCTCGGCGTTTTACTTTCTTGTCGAAAGCCTTGGCCATTCGGGCTTGATAGAACTCAATGTGCTGTTGAGCTTCTAGTCGTTTGTCGTCCAACGCTTCGAGCTCCGCGAGTCGTCGTTGGTAATTATCCTCAACCGTCATCCCCGTTGCTAGGGCGATGCGGAGGGATGGAATTTGAATTTCTAATGGCAACACGGCTTCACAGCCGTATACCAATGAGTAGGGCGTGTTGCCAGTCGATGTGCGAACCGTTATGCGATATGCCCATAAGCTTTCGCCCAGCTTTTCATTCCAATCGCGTTTGCTACTGGAAGTCAGCTTGGTCAAGATCTTGGTAATTGTTTTGTTGAAGGCCTCGGCCAAGCCATTCGCCGAAGGGTTATAGGTCGTGGAGGAGAGGTTCTGTATTCGGAACTTGTCACAAAACCTGGTGAATGCATGGCTGACGAATTGCGTGCCGTTGTCATGAATAATACGCCAGAGTACGCCGTATCGGTATATGACATGGTGTTTGATGAATTTAATCACATTATTAGTCTTGACCTCTCTTAAGGGGACGGCTTCGGCCCACTTAGAGAAGTAGTCGATGATCGCGAGGATGAAACGGTGACCCCTTGCCGACGGCGGGGATATTGGCCCGACTATGTTCATCCCCATGCTTCGAAGGGCCATGACGCCTTCGTCGGGTGCAGGTCTTCGGGAGGTTGATGCATGTAGTTGGCGTGGATTTGGTATTCGTGGCAGCGCTTTGCGTAAGCGACCGTGTCGCTAACCATCCCAGGCCAAAAGTAGCCTATCCTCCGCAAGCGATCCCAAAGCTTGGGTCCTGGCTGGTGAGCCCCGCAAGTGCCGTTATGGGCTTCGCGTAGGGCCTCCTGTGCTTCCGCCTTTGAAAGATATCGAAGCAACAAGCCATCGTACGACCTCCGATATAACATCTTGGTGGTCGAATCATATTATAAACCTCGAGGCACGTCGTCGGACAGACTCTTGTTCCCTTGTGTCTTCGGGCAACATGCCGTATAGAACGTAATCGATGATCGGGAGGCGCCAGCCCTCCAGATCGGGCTGATCCGGGGCTTGATGGGTGGCGTTCGCTTCTGGGACATCTTTTAATCGAAAGAGCTTTCGGCTCACCACTGTGACCCATTGGGTCATCCCTAGTGGCTGAGCCAGGTTGGCCACCAGAGATGCAAGGGCGTCCGCATGCGTGTTCTTGGAGCGTAGCACGTGCTCGATGTGGAAGCTCTCAAATGACTTTACTAGCTTTATAACCGCTTTGTGAAGTGGGATCAGATCGTCATTTCTAACCTCGTACTCGCCAATTACCTGCTTGACGATGAGTTGAGAGTCACCGTAAGCCTCAAGACGTTTTATCCCTAATTCTTTTGCTAATTCGAGCCCGATGAGTAGCGCATTGTATTCAGCTACGTTGTTGGTACATAGCTCCGTCAAAGAAAAGGCTCGGGGTAACACGTGGTTATGCAGAGAGGTGAGGATCACCCCCACTCCTGCAACAATCGAGCCGCTCGTGCCTACGCGAGACGCGCCGTCGAAGAACATTTGCCACACCTCTGGTGACGAAGTTACGTTGGCTTCGGGGGGTTCATCTGGCAAATCTTCAAATAGGTCGGTCTTCGCCCCCAGTGGGTGACTAGCCATGAGATCGCAGATGGCCTGCCCCTTGACTGACTTTTGTGGCATGAAATGGATGTCATATTGAGACAGCAGAAGTGCCCACCTGGCCAGACGCTAATTTAACGCAGCGGGTTGTGTCATGAAAACTCGGATGGGGTTCATCCGGGAAATGACGTGGATTGTCTGGCCCACCAGGTAGTGCCGCATCTTTTGGATGGCGAACACTAAGGCTAGACATTCCTTTTCGATCATCGGGTACTGCTGTTCGGCACCTTGCAAGGCTCTGCTTAAGTAGTAGATGCCCTGCTCGTAGCCTGTGTCGTCATTTTGTGCTAAGAGGGCGCCTAGAGAATGATCCATAGCCCGTATATAGATGAGGAATAGCTTTCCTGAGATCGGTGCTGCAAGGACAGGCGGGTTCGAGAGATAAGCTTTGATTTCCTCAAAGGCCTTTTGGCAAGACTCGTCCCACACAAAGGAAGTACCTTTCTTCATTAGTTTGGAGAAGGGTTGACACTTGCTCGAAAGATTTGAGATGAACCTTCGGATGTAAGCCAATCGTCCCTGAAGGCCTCTTAGCTCTTTAAGATTTCGGGGCGGTCGAAGCTCTTGAATAGCTCGCATCTTGTCTGGGTCAATCTGGATTCCTTTCGTCGTGACGACGAAACCGAGGAATTTACTGCTAGACATCCCTAAGAATGACTTAGTAGGATTCATCTTGAGTTGATGAGTCCTCATGAGTTCGAACATTGCCCTCAAGTTGATGCGGTATAAATATGTACCAAAAAGGTTGCAAGTGCACAACCGTGTCAAGTTATAGTATTTAAGATATCGATACCACGAGGAAGGTGTTTTGTAGGAGAAAATATGAATTCGGTTCTTATGTTGTGTGCGTGACAAATAGGAATGATAAGTGAATGTGATTGTGAAGAGATTGAAGGAGTGAAAGTGGTGTGTAAGTAGGTGCAAAGTGTAAGTGAGAGTGGATATAAAAGAGAATGAGTATGATCAATAAGGTGAGAAGGAAAAATGAATAAAATCAAGAAACAAATAAAAAAATCAAGAATGAAGAACAAAATTCTAGAATAAAAGAAAATGCAAGAAATTAAAGATGGTGGATTCAATTATAGATATGGGTAATCTAAAATTGAACCCACTTCTTAGAAAAGGGCGATTCCCTAGAGGGTTCTAGCCTAAAGGCGAATCAAACAAAATAAAAATAAACAAAAAGAAAAACTAAACCCAAGAGGGTTCTAGCCTCAAGGTGAATAGTATAAGAAATTAAAATCTAACTACAAAATAAATTACAAAATTTAAACAAAATAAAATTACAAGAATTAAATGCAAGAAAATAATTCTACTCTATAAGCATGAAATAAATCTAAGGCAAGAGGGTTCTAGCCTCTTGGCTATTTAACAAGAAAATAAAATCTAAACTACAAGCATAGAAATAAATCTACACTAATAAGCAATAAAAAGGAAATAAAAGAAAAAAAGGAAAGAAATGCAAACCTTCAAATAATTCTCCATCTTCATCTTCATCTTCATCATCCAACAAAGAGAAGAAGAGAAAAATTTAAAGTGGTGAAAAAATTATTATTATTAATTGCAACTAAAGTTACAATTTTGGAAGGCCTTCTCAATTAAGAGTAGCCCTCCTCTCCAAAAGGAGTTTACAAAATTTTCACACCCTTAACCCCTCACTCTCTACCCCTATTTATAGTAATCTTCAATGAATATGAGCCATTGGATTTGTCTTGAGCTCCAAGCAACAATCTCCACCTTTGAATTTGCTTTTTGTTCTTCTCTAGCCCAACATAAGAAGCCCAATTGATTTTTAAAAATAAATGAAAATAAAGTTGGAACAATTCGGCCCAATGCAGATTTGATTTTCAAAACAAAGCCAAGTCCAATGCATTTCAAAATTAAATCCCGGCCCATTCAAATCTGCAGCAATGCTTCTCAAGTCCGGCCCATTTTTCTTTTCTTTTTTTTTTCAAACAAGCCGGTCCACTTGTTTTGATTTCCTATGCAGCAATTAATGTTCGGTCCAATTTGCATTCAATGAAGAAAATTTTAACAATGCAGCCGGCCAAGTCCAGCACTCCAAGTCTGCAGCACAAATCCACTTGAATTTCCCATTTCATTTGAGCAAATTCCAATTCCATCATCAAATCTGCAGTGGCCCATTCAAGCTCCGGTCTGTTTGCATTTGATTTTCCAAAAATCAACAAGTCCAGCCCATTTGAGTCTTTGGCCCATTGATTGAAGCTGCAGTAAAAGGTCCGGTCCCCTATTGCATGAAATCCAATGCATTTATTTGAGCAAGTCATGAAATCCATTTATTGCAGCACATCCGCATGCAGCAGGTCCTATTCATTTTCGAAAATTAAGCAATCAAGTCCACATATCCTTTTGCTTTTCAAAATGAACCTCCAGCAGCCGGTCTCCATTTCCCTTTGTGTAATCTTTTTGCTTTGGGCCTTCAAAAAGTTGAAAATTTTACTTTGGCTTCTTGAATCATTTCTTCATTTAATCAATGGGTTTTTGGTTGAGAGATGGGAAGTTGAGATTTATTCTTCATTAATCTGCAATTAAAAGATAATCGTCGAGATAGGCGATTTTCATATATTATATGTTAAATTCCGCCTTCCGGATTAGGAGATATCGTCGTTTCTTTGTGGCCAACCATTTTGAATATGATTTCTTTTCATATTGGATTTTTGATTTTCTCCGGGTTCTACAGGCTACACGACTTCATTCTGGGCTTTTGGATAATTTGGAAATTGATTTTCCAATGGGTTTCTTTGCTTTATTTCTTCATTTAATCAATGGGTTTTTGTTGAGAGATGAGAGTTTGAGATTTATTCTTCATTAACCTGCAATTAAAAGATAAAAATAATTATTAGTGGTATATTTATTCATATAAAATAGATAATGAGGGTATAAAATTGTAATAAAATGTGATTATCAAATACCCCCACACCTAAACTTTTGCTAGTCCTCTAGCAAAGAAAATAAAAAGAAAATCCTAACTCACTTTCGCAGGAATCGCGGTTGTATTTAGCGCATACAACAAGCCTTTAAACCCCTAGGTTACCCTAGTGGACGAGTTGTAGTCTCGTGAGGGTTTGCAGTGAATATACCCACAAAATTCGGTCAACTTGCCAAATTAAAGAAGTCAGTAAATAACTAAATTCACTTGATAACTTTTAGATAATCTAATTGGAGCCAGTTATCACTCAAGAAAACATTTTTATATATAACTCTAAGGTATATTTTTAAGAAAATCTTCTCATTGTAGCAATACAAAACCAAGCCAAACTTAGAAATTTAATTTAAAAGTTTTGAAAAGAACATGCTAACTCTTTGTTTTAAATAATTTTCAAGTTGCTTGATTTAAAATATTTTCCAAGACCATATATACAATTATAAAACATTTATTAGTTTTTTTTTTAATAATTTTTTTTTTTAACTCTTTCATCCTTGGTGATTTTTTTTTTCTACTTTAACGGGCTTTCTAAGTGACCATTTAACGAGTTTTGGGCCAATGGATCCCAACCCAAATGGGCTTAGGTCATTAAGTATGGAAATACTCCTTGGGCTTATTTACTCGGTCAGCTTAGGCTTTATAAGATAGAATCACCTTGAATTCAAGAGTTTTTTTTCTTTTTGGTGCCCATTTTTCGCACTCTTCTTTTGCAATTTTTTTTTTGTATATGTATATATATTTTGAAAAATATGTAAATCAAGACACTTTGAAAAATTATTTTTAACTCTAAGTTAGGCATGCAAAAATTTCATTATTTTAAATAAAAGTCCAAGTTAAGGCTTAAGTAAAGTATACTACTTTGAAAATCATTTCTTAAGAAATTTATTTAGAGTTATCATAAAAAGTGAACTTAAGTAAATAACCAACTAGGGATTAGAAAATTTCAAATTTATCAAATAAATCAATTATTACATAACTCTATCAATTTGGCAAGTGACGATATTTTTATAATAATTTTTTAGAAAAAAAATGACAAAAATGCACTAAAATTGTAAAATAAAGAGAGAAAAAATAACTAATTCCCACCCCCACACCTAAATTTTGCATTGTCCTCAATGCAAACTCTATTATGCATAAAGTAAAGCAGATAAGAAGTGAAGCACTTACATTTGGTCCGCTGATAAAAATCTGCAATTACCTTTGGTCTGAGGAGGATGAAAACAAAATTTTATTCTTTTTTCTTTTTTTTCTTTTCTCTCTTTTTTTTCTTTTTTATTTCTTCTTCTTTTTTTTCTCTTTTTTTTTCTTTTTCCCTTTTTTTTTGAAAACTGAACAAGAAACTCTCACATGAGAGAAGAATAAATTCTTTTTATTATTCTGAAATAAACAAAATAAATAATGTAGAATGAAATATTCAACATGAAGAGTTCCTGTTCTACATTGACTCCTACCTTACTGTTGAAAATTCTTCCCCGGATTTTAAACAAATTCAGAATGATATAATTAATAATGTGAATTTCTAAGCATTTCGGGGTGTTCAGTAATTCATGCAATAAGGTAAGGTAGGTATTATTGGTGTCATGTATTTTATATTTCTTAATGAACTTAGAATCTTGTACTGTGAAGTTTTGTTTTCCAGCAACCAATTCTTCTGTGAAGTTCTGAAAATTTGGTTGTTGATTATTCTCCAAGAATCTAAGTTCATCAAGAAAGAGTTCTTCAAAATTTAATTCAAAGCAGCAAATGTTTAACACAGTTTTATTATTCTCAACCCCACTAAGTAAGACCTGAACTTGTCAAAGGCGAATACAACTGCTAATAGCTCCTTTTCAGTGGTAGCGTAGTTAACTTGGGCTTCATCAAGAGTGCGACTAGCATAATAAATTGCATGAACTATCTTGTTCTTCCTTTGGCCCAACACAGCACCAACCGCATAATCACTTGCATCAGTCATGACTTCAAATGGGAGATTCCAGTCCGGCGGTTGCATAATAGGAGCTGTTATCAATGCTTCTTTCAACCTGCAAAAAGCATCAAGACATTCATCAGTGAAATCAAATGTAGCATCTTTAAGAAGAAGGTTAGTTAAGGGTTTTGAAATTTTTGAGAAATCTTTGATGAAACGCCGATAGAAACCGGCATGTCCCAAGAAACTTCTTACTCCCCTAACCGACGTTGGTGGAGGCAATTTTTCAATGACTTCCACTTTTGATCGATCAACCTCAATTCCACGCTCAGACACCTTGTGCCCTAAAACTATTCCATCCCTTACCATAAAGTGGCATTTCTCCCAGTTTAGGACTAAATTAACTTCTTCGCAACGCTGCAAAACTCGAGACAAGTTAGATAAACAACCATCAAAAGTAGTTCCATACACGGAGAAGTCATCCATAAACACGTCCATAATATCCTCTATAAAATCAGAGAAAATGGCCATCATACATCGTTGAAAAGTGGCGGGGGCATTGCAAAGACCAAAAGGCATGCGCCTATAAGCAAAGGTCCCATAGGGACAGGTAAAAGTGGTCTTTTCCTGGTCACTAGGATGGATAGGAATTTGGAAAAATCCCGAATAGCCATCTAAATAACAAAAATATGAATGCCTAGCCAACCTTTCCAAGATTTGGTCTATAAAGGGAAGTGGAAAATGATCTTTTCGGGTTGCCTTGTTTAATTTCCTATAATCAATACACATCCTCCAACCCGTAACCATCCTAGTAGGGATAAGTTCGTTATTTGCATTCTTAACTACGGTCACACCTCTCTTTTTAGGAACCACATGAACCGGGCTAACCCATTCACTATCAGAAATAGGATAGATTACCCCAGAATCTAGTAGCTTAAGCACTTCCTTTTTAACCACTTCTTTCATGTTAGGATTTAATCTACGTTGGTGTTCTATAGAGGGTTTATGATCATCTTCCAAGAGAATTCTATGCATGCAAATTGATGGATTAATTCCCTTAATGTCGTTCATGGTGTATCCTATGACCTTGCGATGCATCCTAAGTGTTCTAAGCAACTTATCAGTTTCATTTTCATTCAGACATGCATTTACAATCACAGGATAAGTAAAATCATGGCCACGAAATTCATACCTTAAAGAGGAAGGAAGGGGTTTTAATTCTACCTTTGGTGCATTATCCTTTTCACAAATAGATCCTTTTGGCTCTAGCATCAATCTTTCAAGCTTTGCATTTCGAAGTGGAGCAGTTGATGTTGATTCTAAAGATTGAGCAAACGCGGCTACCTCGGGGTCTTCATCATTTATTGAACCATCACTTACCAAACATTTCTCAAGTGGATCAGCTGAGTTATTGTTTGCAATTTGCTCATGTGTACACTTGTCAATGACGTCGACCCTGTAACAAATTTTATCAGTTAGAGGGAGTTTCATAGTATTACTTAAATCAAATTCTACCGTCTCCCCTCCAATATTTAAAGAGAGCCTTCCATTTTTAACATCAATTATAGCACCTGCAGTAGCAAGGAAGGGTCTTCCTAAAATAATTGGAATGTTAGAATCTTCTTCTAAATGCAGCGTTCATCTGTTCTATTGCGTTGTTATTTCCTAGGAGAGGGCATTCCTCTGAAACGTGGGTAGGAGACTGACAATTATGACATCCTGGGAAAGAAACATGATTGAGTTGAGCTGGAGCTCGTTCCTTAATTTCTAAGGCTTCTAACCTCCGCAGAATTGTCGCCATCTTCGCTTCAGAAGCAATGTTTGACTCCAAGGAAAGACCACTAGACTTAGAATGGGGAACTGATGAAACCCTGTCATCGCACTGTTCCCATTGCATTGTTTTTTCAGAAAGACTCTCCAAAAACTCCCAAGCTTCATCAGCATTTTTCCTCATAAAATCCCCGTGGCACATTGATTCTAAGGAAGTTTTTGCAGAATAATCTAATCCCTCATAAATTATTTGGCACAATCGCCATTTCTCTAAACCGTGATGAGGACATTGGATGAGAAGATCTTTAAATCGGTCAAAATACTTCCAAAAAGGTTCTCCCGGGATAATTTTAAAGTTTTGAATGCTGTTCCTAAGCTTTACCGTTTTATGAATAGGAAAAAATTTCTTAAGAAAAACGGTGACAAATTCATCCCAAGTTGAGATGGAATTTGTTGGTAAGCTGTACAGCCATTTTTTAGCTTTATCCTTAAGAGCAAATGGAATAAATCTAAGCTTAACCGCATCTTCATTTAATTCTCTCATTTTAATCATAATACACACTTCCTCAAATTCCGAAATAAAAATATATGCGTCTTCTGTTTCATTACCAAGGAATTTGGGAAGCATGTTTATGTATTGCGGTCTAAGCTCAAAACTTATTCCATTTGTTTCGGGGAGCCTAATGCATGAGGGGATTGCATTCCTAATGGGATAGCACATATCATGAAGAACGGGTGGATTAGGATGCTCCATTTCTATGATTGGTTCAAAGCGAATTAATCGATGTGTATTATCCCTAATCCACTGTTGCATACACCAAAATATTTCTTTTTATTTTTTTTTCTTAAAGAAAAGAAAGAAAATTAGTTTTTTTTTGTGAGAAGATAAAGAAAAAAAAAATCCTAACTAAAACAAATCAAAACAATCACTTTTCAATCAACTCAAATTCTAGGGTTTAACCTAACTCAACTAGACCAGCTCCTAACCAAAAACTCCTTCAGTGAAAAGATCAAAGTTTTACCCAGGTAAGGGCACATCCTCAATAATTCCTTGTAGCGTTCCCAAGCTTCATAGAGTGACTCTCCTTCCTTCTGTATAAAGCTTGTGATCTGGTTCCTCATCTGTGCTGTTTTACTTGGAGGAAAATACTTTGTAAGAAATGCTCTGGACAATTGATCCCAAGTGGTGATGGACCCAGCTGGCAATGAGTGTAACCAAGCCCTAGCCTTGTCCCTTAAAGAGAACGGAAATAATCTGAGTCGAATAGCATCATTGGTCACTCCATTAAGTTTCAAAGTGTCGCAATACTCCAAGAAAATCGATAGGTGGAGGTTCGGGTCTTCAGTAGCACCACCTCCAAACTGATTATGCTGAACCATTAAGAGCAGTGATGGTTTCAGCTCAAAGTTATTAGCTTCAACATTGGGCCTTGTAATGCTTGACTGTGTGCCTTGAGCATTTGGGGCTGCGAAATCCTTAAGAAGCTGATTTTGATCTCCCATCGTAGCTTGTTCTGTGTTCCTTTGCTCCCTTATAGACCTTCTTATGTTTGCAAGGGTCACCGATAGTTCAGGATTGTTTTCGTCGTTTACTTCTGTTTGATTCCCTTGCATAAAAGAAAGTGAGAAGCAAAGAGAAATATAAAAAAAATCTAGTCTAGCTTAATAACGTAAGCACTCAATATTAACACCGTAGTCCCCGACAACGGCGCCAAAAACTTGATAGGGCAAAATCCGCAAGCGCACGGACTCGTTGTAGCTATCAAGGTCGATCCCACAGGGACTAGGGTTAATTACCAAATTTTACGTTATTAGACTAGCTAAACTAATGAGTAAATTGGAAGAGATTTAATAAAAGAAATAAAATAAACAGCTAATCGGATGGAATTCAATATAATGAAGGACTAGGATTGGGTTATCACCATAACTTAGGTGTTCAATGATGAATTATTTCAATTCTTGGTGTGGGTTTAATCTAAAAAGGGTGAATTAGCCTAAATTAATCTAAAGCCTCTTTCAATGTATAAAGATCGTGCCTAATCAATCCCAATTAACCTACTTTCATGGAATCAAGATTAAATTAAACCCATTAAGCTTTATGCTAATCCAAATCAAATCCCCAAGGAATCTAGCCTACTTTCGTGGTTCGAGCTCCCTGCTTAATTTCTAGAGATCCGGTATTAATCTTCACCTTTCAGTCCTTCAATTAATTACCTATGATTGCTAATACGGTGATCAAGCGAATCAACAAGATTAAAAGACAAGAAATTAAGTTTAAAGATCTAAACTTTCACCAAGAACATATATTAATTCATCATCAATCACCAAAAAGTTGGGTTCTTTCCCAATCCTAGACAAGAAATCTACTCACACATGATTGGAATAAGAGAAGACATCAAATAATTATGCAAATCAATCATAAGAAGAAATAAATCAAAGAGAGGAAAGAATTAACCCGTCTTTCAATTGAAATCTTCAAAATAAGAACTTGCAATCCAATCTTCTACAAGAGATTAATGTCTTCCTTCAATACTTGAACCCTAGAATAGTTGCTAGTTGATGGCTAAAAGAACATAACAAAAGATATCCAAAACCCTAAGTCAAAACATCTATTTATATGTCTCCAAAAATCTGGAAAATAACTAATTCCCGCGCCACCGGTGTGGTCTGCACCACACCAGGGTGTGGTAGGGGCTGTTTTGCTGATTTTGTGCTTGTTTCTTTAGTTTTTGGTATTTTGGCTATAACTTTTGCGTCCGACCTCGGAATGAGGTGATGCAACTTGCATTGGAATCCTGTTGAAGAGATCTACAACTTTCATTTTTTGAGTTTTTCTTGATTCGAACTGTATCATGGTCGAAATTCCAGTTCTTCATATTCATGCATCTATTTTCTTCACGATCCATGTCTTCGAAATCTTATTGTTGCTTCAAACTCTTGTAAAACTTCCAACGATCATCAAATCTTTCAATCTTGAGCCAATACCTACATATAAGAACACAAACAATAGCAGTATCCTCGATCTAAACACGAAATATGCATTAAACACTCGTAAATCATGCTTAAAACACACTAAGATAATGCATATTTTACGTGTTTATCAGTTCCAAAATGTAATAGTTTGGAACATGACTCGGCTGGCAATGTAACCATATGGTCACATTCACGCCTCTAGATCATCATGTATAAAGATATAAAAACAAAACTATACCAAATAACATGTAACCAAGATAAAAAAAGAATGTATAGATAAAGAAATATCGGAAATTTTCATAGTTCTATGACAAGTCCACAATTTATCTAAAGAGAAAGAAAAAATATACCATAGTCTGAAGAGCCACATGTGGCTAAAGAAAAGCCTAAACCAAATAACTACCTAAATCAACTGAACTGGATAACTGATAGAATGAATGGTGATCACTGCTGATGAGCATGCCCCTCGAAATACTCTCGATCTTGCGAAAAAAGAATGGTTCTCGAATCTAGGGCACGCAAACCCCAGGGGAGTCAGAAAACTCCTAACAAGCATGTAAAATAAAGAAATTGTGTGCGTGTAAGTGTATGCGGCCGATATAAAGAAAAGACGAAAATCTAAATTAATAATGATAAAAGGAAATGCAAATCATAGAGATCAAAATAATTTCCATCATCAAACACACAAGTGTATTATTATTTTAGATGTTATTTGAATTAGAGAAGAATATTTTCATGTATATAAATCGGTTTCCCGTAAACCGTCCCGGGAACTCAGGATATCAAGAATGCGCACAAGCCCATTTATATATATTATTCTCTGTCCAATTCCCATTTATTAACCCCTGTGTTTGTCTGTTTAACCTAAGTAACCGTGCATGAAATATTGTGCACTAACCACAGTATTACCGTGGAACAACTTCCATAAAACTATAAGAAATAACCATGACCCATAACATGTCCAATCAAGAGGGTGCATTGTCTAGTCGATGGTATAATAGTAATAGCCAAGGAAAAAAAATCTCATATCGGGATATCAATATCGAGAGTATATCCATGCTATGAAAGCACGCTTATAAATTATATTTTTACAGAAGTCATTTTCATGCACAATCAATCCTATTAAACGTCACTAGGTGACCAAAATATAGCATCAGGTGATCCAATAAGCATCAATTGATCAAATAATATCATCAATCATCTTAATAAATGGAAAATGGCTAATTAGCATATTTGTTTAGTGTCAAGCAGGCCAAACAAATTTTAAATTTGACTCAACATAAATCTGCAAAACTGATTTTAGTGAGAAAGAGGCTTAAACAGGTCTAAAATAGACTATTAGATCCCAACTTTGTCAAACGGTTCTGGAAAAAGAATAGCGGGTCTGTAATTTAGAGTTATAGACCAAAACAGGTCTAGAAAATGGATAATGGGTCTATAATTTAGTAACGGATCCAAACAGGTCGGGTTTGAGGAGTTATAGACCCAATTGGGTGGGGTATTGCTGTATCTTGGATCCAAATAGGTCTAGTTTAATAGCGGGTCTGAACTGGGTCGGGTTCGAGTTCAAACCGGCCCAAAATACATTTATGTGTGAAAAATGAAGACTCCAGGACTCAATCTACAAAACCATACAACCAATAATCCTTCTTGTCACAGGTGATGCAGATAATAAGTAAACTTTAGTTTTCAGTCAAGTTCTTAAATAAATACTTCTAAATGAGTAAAAGATAAATTTATATATTTTGTAAATCAAAATTTTTATCTTCTGATTTGTACAAAAACTTATGTGAAATTAATAGTACTAATGTCAATAATAATGTTAAGATCATGGAGGGAAAAATATAATAAATAAATAAGATAAAAATATAGAACCTAGAATTATAAGTCCTATTATTCATTTCCCGAATAAGATGAGCTCAGAGTCGATGTCGGCTTCGAGGTGCTTCACCCCCAACTCCTTGACGAAGTCGAGTCTGATGAGCAGTGCATTGTACTCAGCCACATTGTTGGTACATGGCTCAGTTAGTGAGAAAGCTTAGGGTAATACATGGTTTTGTGAAGAAACCAAGACCATCCCCACACCTGTGATGATGGACCCACTGGTGCCCACGCGAGATGCACCATCGAAGTATAGTCGCCAGGCTTCTTCCTGCGAGGTTGCATTGACCTCGTGGGTTTTGTTTGGCATGTCTTCAAATAAGTCATTCTTCGACTCGAGCAGGTGATTGGCCATGAGATTACAAATTGCTTGTCATTTGACAGACTTCTGCGACATGAAGTGGATGTCGTATTAAGATAGCAAGAATGTCCATCGCATCAGGTGCCAGTTCAAGGACCCGGGATGTGTCATGAAGACTCAAATATGGTTCATCCGGGAGATGACATTAATGGTTTGACCAACCAAGTAGTATCACATTTTCTGAATTGCGAACACTAGGTCCAGACATTCCTTTTCGACCATAGGGTATCACCGTTCGGCTCCCTGTAGGGTCCTACTCAAGTAGTAAATGCCTTGCTCATGGACGACATTGTCATTCTGTGCTAAGAGGGCACTGAGAGAATGATTCATTGCTCTCACATAGATCAGGAAGGGTTTCCCCGAGACGAGGGTTGCTAAGACAGGTGGATTCGAGAGATAGTTCTTGATCTCATCGAAAGCTTGTTGGCAAGGCTCGTCCCACACGAAGAAAATGCCTTTCTTCATCAGCTTAGAGAAGGGCTGGCATTTATCCGACAGATTTGTGATGAATCTTCGGATGTAGGCCAAACGTCCTTATAGTCCTCTTAATTCCTTGAGATTCCTAGGCAGTTGGAGCTCTTGGATAGCTCGCATCTTGTCTGGATCGATGTGGATCCCCTTCGTCGTGATGACGAATCCGAGAAACTTGCCACTCGTCATGCCTAGGAATAACTTCGTAGGGTTCATCTTTAGTTGATGGGACCACATGAGGTCGAACATGACTCTAAGGTCTTGAATGTGATCGTCTTTGTCGCGACTCTTCACGACCAGGTCATCCATGTAGCATTCAAATGTCTTCCATATATGATCTCGGAAGATCGTGCTCATGGCGTGTTGATAGGTTGTATTAGCATTCTTGAGTCCGAAGGGCATGACTATGTAACAGTATACCCCTACCGGAGTTCTGAACTAAGTGTGCTTCTCATCTTCAGGGTGCATCTTGATCTAATTATACCCTAAAAATCCGTCCATGAAGGACATTCTCTCGAAACCATATGTATTGTCGATGATGACATCCGTGATGGGCAAAGGGAATTTATCTTTAGGACATGTAGCATTGAGGTCCTTAAAGTCGATGCAGATGCAGATCTTGTTGTTCTTCTTCAGGACTGGAACAATGTTAGCCACCTAATCGGGGTATTGCTCCTCTCTGATGAAGCCTGATTCGATCAGCTTCTTCACTTCGGCTTCGATCATCTCCATGATTTGTGGATGAAACCGTCTCTGCTGTTGTTTGACGGGTTTGACATCTGAGCTGATGTTGAGGCGATGCATGGCGATCTGAGGGTCAAGGCCAGGCATGTCCTCATAATTCCATGCGAAGACATCGATATATTCTCGGATGAAGGATATGAGGTCTTCCTTCTCCTGGGGAGGTAAGTTGTCGCTGATGAATATGAGTTTATGATTTGTCTCGTCTCCCATATTAATCTAAAGGATTTTGTTCTCTGTGGGTGGTTCGCGTTGTTCGAAGCGACCACTCCATTAGGCATTGACATGACGATCCCATGCTTTATCGTAAAGCGGGATCTGTTCATCTTCTTGGATTTTAGTGGTATCGACCATCGCCATGTTGACCGTAAAGTCTTTGAATGGGGCCCTGATGCTGACATCTGAATCCCAAGTTGAGGACATCAATGATTGATCATCTGAGTGAGCATCGTCGGATATTCCATCGCAATTGTAGTACAACTCTGAGGAAGAGGAGGAGTAACCTAGCCCTCTTCGAGTTTGGCCATAGTAGTTGTTAGGCTTTCCTTTGGGTATGTATACAGGTCAAAGAGTCATCTTCCAGCCCTTGCCATACTTCAAACCTTCTTTGTGGATGAAGTCCTAACCCATCCTCTCCATCATACATTTTGCGACGGGTCTGTAACATGAGAATTAAGGAGTGGGTTCGTCTTCATCTAACTCATCCCATAATGTACGTGTGGGCTGGTCTATCTTTCTGAAGATAATTTCTTACTGAGAAATATTTCGTGTGGGTATGATAAAAATTGCTTGCGAGGACTCGATCATTTTTCGGTTTGTGACGAATGACGAGTACATAGGCAAGTGCAGGGAGGAGTCATTGTACACCCTTGAGATCGAGTTGCTAAACTCATCATCAACAGATTCTGAACCGGATGATAAGTAAGCAAATGCGAGTTCTTCATTCGGGGTGAACCCATCTGCTTCATCAGTGTTGGCTACAACAGGGCTTTTGTAGCCGATTACAATAGGCTCGATGTCATTGAAGACAAGATCCTCGTTGTTCTCGGACTCATTGTCAGCTTCATTGCCACTACTAGGTTCTTCCACTAGGGACTTGTCACCCGGTTCAAAGTCCTGGTAGAGTAAGGAGCCGGTGAAGTAGTCTTCAACTCCCTTGAAGGGTTGTTTATCCAAAACCACCGTCTTCACTTGATTGTAGTCATCTACATACTCCAAGCATTGGTGTAGTGTGGATGGGACTATTTGATTGCTATGGATCCATGGCTGACCCAACAACATGTTACAAGAGGGCTCTGCGTTGATGACATAGCAGGTCACCTCAGTTTTCATGTCACCCAATTAGCACTTGAGACTGATCTTCCCAAGCGGATGAGTTCCGATAGCATTGAAGCCAAAAATTATAGTGGTTGTTGTGGACAGCCACTTTTGAGGTATCCTCATGTGCTTGATGAGCTTTAGGGGGACAATGCTCAGTGCATACCCTAGATCCACTTGAATTTGGTCCACTCGGGAGGAGCCGACGAATCCCGTGAAGTACAGGGGTCGATCGTGAGACGTGCTCTTGATGAGCATATCCTCCAGAGTGAAAGTGATGTAGGGGATTTGCTGTTTAGATGTCTGGCAGCACTGTGGACATCTCATTTTTACTTCTTCTTTGGGAGCGGGCAAGAAATGTGTGGCGAAGGCTTCCGAATCAGTCAGTGCCACTCGTAGGGCTTCATGGGTTATCTTGGATAATCACAGGAGCTCGTACAGGGTGATCCTGACTGGAATATTCTTCAACTAGGTCAGCAGGTCGAGCCGAAAGGGTTGACCGCTCGAACTCGGCTGGTCGGGATTTGGTTGAACTACTGGTGGTGGTCCCACTGGAGGCCTTGCCGAACCTTTCGCCATGGGAGGGTAGTTCTTAAAAAAGTCCTTCCCTGCTCTGGTGACCAGTGCGTCTACCTCATTGTTAGAATCGGTGAGAGTCGCTATCTCTGCTCCATCGTCTAGAATCACCGAGATGGTGTTGCACAGTTTAGCCTTGCCTTTGGACTTCTCAGAAGTCCATTGCTCGCCATTGAGGAGATCGAGGTGAACCCACATTATCTACCATGATGGCAAAGTCTGTGGCACTAAACCCTTTTCTTGCTAATTGTGAGGATCATCATTAGTAATCCTTAGCACCACTTTGGGGATGGGTACGACACCTGCTAGTGCATGAACTTTAGGGAGACCTGCCCTAAATTTGAGAGTGATCATGTTCGACGCCACCTTCTTTTGGACCTTCTCCTTTGTCAGGACTCCCGCCTTGTAGAGGGCTTGTAGTTTGTCTTTGAGGACATAGCACTTGGAGTGTGATGGCCGGTGAATCTGTGGAAGGCACAGTAGTTGAGGTTATCTGTCTTGTTCACATCCTTAGGCTTCATGATCTCTAGAAGCTTGATTTTGTTGCTCCGAAGGAGAGTGTCAAATGTAGGCACTACCAAGTTTTTATCGAAGTCGTAGTGCCTCGGAGAGCACTACTCATACGGCTTAGTCTTCTGGCGCAGAGCCGTCTTGGAGACTGGATTAGCATCTAAAGTCATGATCTCTTTCCCCTTTGATCAAGGGTTCCGAGAGGTGTTTGGTTCCAAAGCTCTATTCTTGGACTGAGGAACTTCAGCTTCTAGTTACTTGATCATTTTTTCAACTTGCTCGCCCTGGCAAACAAGTTCTTTCTAGGTCCGGGTTTCTACTGTGCCGACTCTAGACAGAATGTTGATTAAGAGGTTGTTGCAACACATCTCAACTAGGGTTCTTTGAGAGACCTGGTCTCGGCATTGAAGTGACCGATTCCTGAATCTTTTCACGAAATCATTAGCCGACTCTGTTTTCTTTTATTTGTCAGCGAGTAGGGTCACCATTGATACTTCTGTATCGTCGTCAAAGAAATAGGTCAAGAAAAGCCTCTCCACATTGGCCCATGAATTAATGGAGCTTGGTTCTAGCTTGTGAAACCATTCAAAGGCTACTCCCTTTAGGGTGCCGATGAATTGTCAGGTGAGAATGACATCGTTCCCCATGAGGAATCCCGTCTGAGACAGAAATTAATAGATATGTTGGGAGGGAGATCCCTTTCCATCAAACTGGACTAAGCTCATCGGTTTGAACTTTATTAGGTAGGAGACCGTGTCCCATTCGGGCAGATATGGTCTTACCACCCCCAGCTCGTTTATGTTCTTCTGGAGCTTCAGGGTGTTAAGCTGACTCTGGAACTCATCAAACCTCCTGTCTTGGGGAGTGCTACCCAAATGCGAGTGTTTTCCTGAGGATCTATTGGAATAATCTGAGTGTGGCTCATGATTATCTTCTTCCTCAGTTGTGTGAGGAGGAGTGAGCTCTCGCTCTCTGTTCCTTGAGGGTTTTTGTCGATTTTGTAAATTCCTCTTCTTCTTCTTCTCCTCGCTGAGAAGTTGCTCAATCATCTCCTTTAGAGAGCTGATGGTTGCCTGCTGCTCCTCAACCTTTTTAGCCAAGTCTTTAGAGGATTCCGCCATGTACATCTTTGCGTGCTTGCCATAGGCCAAGCTTGAGGTTGAGATGTTTCTGCTGCTAAGCACACCTCGTCCTTGTTATCATAGATGGGCGACAAACAAGCATAATCGAACGGGATAGCCACTCCTATTTGAAGGCGGGTGCGTTAGTATACACCCTCCTCTTCAATGGGGGGCCATCTGAATCCCAGGGCATATTCAGGATCTGAGGAATCTGAATACCAAGATTTACCTTTCCCTTCCATGTTGACTGTGGCTGTTGAAAGCTCCGGGTCATCGGCAACTTACCTATTCTTATGATTACGTCTTCGGTGTGGAGGTCTTGGCTACTAAGAGAGTCTCTCAAACACCAATGGTTTTGGTGTATCGAAATACTAGCAATCAGTAAGTACCGCCTGGATAAGCCTCTAGCAATGGCACTAAGGGTTTGCCTCGTGAATAGTGCGTTTGCGAGTTAGATGATCCCTGAGGTCTCCCGCAGATTGGTGGTGCAACCCCCAGCATCGGAAGGACCAGATATGAAGTCGGGTGAAGGAGGATCAAAGGAGCCGACATGAGGACACTTGGGAAATTTCCTAAGTGTTGGATCCAGCCGACCTCACCTAGACAGGCGCGATCTGGAATGTGCGTGAGCTCCAGCCGACTGTAGGCGAGCTCGAGCATTTGGGCGACCTTCAGCCGACTACTGGTGAGGTCTAGAACGTGGGCAAGTTTCAGCCGACTACTAGCGAGCCCGGGCATTTGGGCGACCTTCAGCCGACTGCTGGTGAGTTCTGGATCGTGGGTGAGTTTCAGCCGACTGTTGGCAAGCTCGAGCATTTGGGCGACCTTCAGCTGACTGCTGGTTAGGTCTGGAATGTAGGTGAGCTTCAGGTGACTACAGGCAAACTCAAGCCGACTGCTCACTCAAGTGACCTTGTCTTGACAGGCGAGGTCTGAGTTTGGGTGAGTTTCAGCCAACTGTTGGTGAGCTCGAGCCGACTGCTTGTTTAGGTGAGGTTCCCTCACTTGAGTCATTCTAGCTTTGCTTTTTAGGTAAGGCTAGTTCTCAGGCGGTCCTGCTGGGGTTCACCTGCATGCTGCCTTTTATTTGGGGGGCGAAGCTCATTGTTGGACCCTAGAGGGGGGTGATTAGGGTCTTATGCTAATCTAATCCGATTTCATACCAATTAAAACTAATTCAAATATTATTCTTACAAGATAGATATACAATACGATATGAGTAAGAATATGCAATATGAACAAAGAGATATATCCTATCAAAGAGGTATATGATGAAATATATGCAAGGATATATAAACTAACACAAGGATGACATAATCAAACTACAAATGTGATAGGGCAAAATATACAAGAGTAAAGGCAATTGGCGATATAAGATAAATGCATAAGCAAATGCGCCAAAGATAAACTCAAACACACTCAAATGATCACGGAGTTCGGACCTTCCATCCTACGTCTCCGCTCCCCACTCCTGGGGAAAAATCCACTATCACAACCGGGTTTTCTACGCTCACCCGAATAACGTTTACACCTCACAATGTTGGTTTTCAACGCTCACCGATCAACGTTCACAAACACTCACAATGTCGGTTTTTAACGTTCATTGATCAACGTCTACACTCCTCACACTCGGTTTTCTAGCTAACCGAAAACTTTACAATCTCACAATTATAACAAATAATAAATTTGTTCTCTACAAAATATGAGAACACAATTATGCTCACTCTCAATTATTACAACTCCCCACAACCTAATTATACAATGTATGTAAATACAATAAGCTCAATGGTTGTGTGTGTAAGCAATGAGAAAATTCAAATCTAAACTCAAATAGCAAACTAGCAATAAGAATATGAAAATCAATAATAATATTGCTAGAGAAAAGAGTTAGAAAACTTCTCTATAAACACAAAGAGAGGATGATGAGATATTGAAGATGAACTCCTCAACAATTGATGTAAGCTCCTCTTTGTAAAAGCAAATCCCAAACTTAAAACAAACTAAACAAACTTAAACCCTTGTTAAACATTGTTTAAAAAACTTCTTGGGTTATATTGAAGGATGAGAGCAAGGGGGTATTTATAGCCTCTAAAATCTCAGCCAAAACCCCAAAGGAAAAGACCAAAAAACCTACAGAATCCAAAATCAGATTCTGTACAAAATAGCCATTAGAGTATACGGCGGTCGACCGTGAAAATCTCGCGGGGGGGGGGGGGGGGAGCCACTTTCGAAGCTAAGAATTTTCCAGAGACTTTGGCGGTCGATCATGGCGGTCGACCGTGGAAAAATTTGAGCTGACGGTCGACCGCGAAAGTTGCTGATGGCTCCACAGGGAAAAACAAAGGCGCGGTCGATCGTGGCGGTCGACCGTAAACTAACATATGAAATACATGTTTGAAAGTTTTTTTCTGATTTTAAAATCCTGTTTAAAAATATCAAATAAATTCAGAAAATTGTAAAACTTTGGGAAATGATTGTAGGCATGATAATATACATGCTACAAAAACTGGTTTTCTAAAAGGTTTTCCCAAATGTAAAATATCATTATTTTGTAAGGAGGTCCAAAACATAGAAATGTAAACATATGAATTTTGATATTTTGCCTAAACCATATTTTAAAACTTTACAAAATGATTTTATAGACTTGAAAAAAGATGTAAACTATTGTTATGAAGTCTATAAATAATGAATGTAGTATTTTATCAAAATACACATATAATGCACTAAAACATGATTTCATTGAACTAAATAAAATTGATATTGATGAAATCATATATATGCATATAAGTATGAAAAAAAATATGTTTTCTAATTATATTAAATTGTTTCATATTAAAACTTGAATCAAACCAAAACATATATGTATATATATAACTATATATATACAAAACCAAAACATGTATGTGTGTATATGATTGAGCTTAGAGTACCAACACACATAATATAAAAACCTAAACTAAATTAGCCAAGCTTGATCTTGATCTTCAATAAGCTTGACTTGGTACACTTACGGAAGAAGCTTGAACTTGGATCTTCAACTTGAATTGTACATAGCTTCATTCCACAATTCCGCCAACCTCCATTTGATATGATCGTGAATGCTCGATTCCATCCATCCTCTAACTTATTGTTTGTCTAAAATACAAACACTAGACAAACAATATTAGATATAAATTGTTTGTTAAATCATTATCAAAACAAGAAGGCCAACACTCACCTGTTGTGTGGAACTCGCCTGCTTGAAGGCATAGCTTGCATGAATCATGGAGCTCGCCTGATCTGGGCGACTCACCTGATTTGGACAAACGACTCGAAGCCTGCATGATTTGGTGGGCTCGCTTGAGTTGCTGAGTCTGTCCAGATGGGGAACTCTCCCAATGTAAGGGAACCTGCCTGAGTAGGTGGGCTTACCTGAATCATTGAGTCCGCCTGAGTAGGGAACTCGGTTGCTGGAGTAGAGCTTACCTGGGTCACCAAGTCCGCGAATATCAGGAACCTTACGTCCTTGCTTGGATCTTCTTAGGCATGAATAGTAATTTAGACCATCATAGGAGACGGAGGGCTCGGGCTTCTTCGTGGGCGAGAGTTTGTCGTCGTCGCCGTTGGGCTCTTCTAGAGAGGGGGCAACATATGACGATGGTAAAGGCGAGGTCCCCGACATACACCAAGGTCTCCTCTTGCATGGGGGACTCTGTGGGTTGCTTAGGAACCCAACAAGCAGACCTCTGGCTTGCTTGGCTGGCCATCGGCGGGAGATAGAACCCCCTGCTATAGCTCGGGTAGAACTCTCTGGCGTCGCTGCCTCGGGTGCGTAGGACAGGTCCGCACATGCCTCTGTAATGCTTGTGTGATGCACGACTACCTGAGGAGGAAGAAGACAAGTATTCTTCATACTTATCTTGGTCAAACTCGATCTTAAGGGACTCAATAGTCGTCCCCACCACGACATCGTCGTATTGCACCACCACCATTTTGGTTGAAGAAACAGAACCTCCCACTGTGGTCGCCATCTTCTGTTGGGTGTAAAAAATTAACTTTCCGATGAGGGGTCTTTTGTGTTTATAAGATTGACTTATTACAAACTAATAATCAATGTTTTATAACATAGGAGAAGGGAAGAACCTTCATGTTTAACGTGGGTTTTTCGGTAGCGATAGGACGCCTCCCTCGATGCTTGTGTTGAGTTTGCTTCCCTTGGACGATACAATCAATGTCACGGTTAGAGCTTCAGTATGTAGTAGAAGGTCCGATGTGGTTGGTTCGAGTCTACCCGAGTCCAAACAAGTGCTTGCGCTTGTCGGCCGACTGCTTAGAGAGAGTTACTATGCAAGAGCATTGCAAAGCGCCTAAGAGCCTCAAGTCAAAGAGTTCAGACGAGTCTGCAAAGAGTTATGAGCCTCAAATCTGAGAGTTCAGATCAAGTTTGCAAAGAGCTATCAACCTCAAATCTGAGAGTTCAGATTGAGTCTACTTCAACAAGGGAGCCTTTAGCAAATGAGCTAAGATTCAACCTTCAGAAGTGGGATGATTAGTCAACTAAAACTAAGCAGCCAATCAACCTTGATTAGCTAAGCAACAGCCTCCTTAGAAGTTCAAAAGGAAATTCTACCAGCCAGCCTAAGTCTTTGATTTGAAGAGCCTTGAGTAAACTGTTTTCCTACCCTCAACAGGAAGTTTCTGGAGAATATCATTTAAAATATTCTTAAGAATAACCTAACTACCCCCAAACGGGTATATGCAGTATCAACTCGATGACAAGAGCTAATTTCACAAGTACAAGTTCCAGCTTTAATTCAAGATCTCGACAACGGTCAAGCGATGAACGCGACGCCGGAAGAATCTTAGCTATTCTACAAAGTACTGAATAGATTGAGAGACAAAGAGGTCAAGTTCAGTATGTAGTAGAAGGTCCGATGTGGTTGGTTCGAGTCTACCCGAGTCCAAACAAGTGCTTGCGCTTGTCGGCCGACTGCTTAGAGAGAGTTACTATGCAAGAGCATTGCAAAGCGCCTAAGAGCCTCAAGTCAAAGAGTTCAGACGAGTCTGCAAAGAGTTATGAGCCTCAAATCTGAGAGTTCAGATCAAGTTTGCAAAGAGCTATCAACCTCAAATCTGAGAGTTCAGATTGAGTCTACTTCAACAAGGGAGCCTTTAGCAAATGAGCTAAGATTCAACCTTCAGAAGTGGGATGATTAGTCAACTAAAACTAAGCAGCCAATCAACCTTGATTAGCTAAGCAACAGCCTCCTTAGAAGTTCAAAAGGAAATTCTACCAGCCAGCCTAAGTCTTTGATTTGAAGAGCCTTGAGAATAAAAATGTCAAGCCCCCTTCACGTAAGCTGAAGGTGACTTTAAATAAGCAAGGGATGGCATGGGTCATCCCTTGATTTGTGGGATTTGACCACTTAGGGTGAGGAGCACCATGCCCTCCTTTAGCTGTAGGATGTAACTACATAGGGGTGAGGAGTAGTATACCCTCCCCTGTAGCTATGGGATGTGACCTCTATAGGGGTAATGATGACCATGCTCCATAACCTAGGATGTAGGATGTGGGTAGGCCCACTCCTACAAGCAAGCGATGGGCTTGGCCTTCAGGCGAGCTCGAGCCTAGAGGTGAGCATTAGCTCAAGCAGGCGGGCTTCAAGTCTTCAGGCGGGGTTGGCAATCTTGACTCGTGTGAGTGAGTCAGGAAAAGAGGCGAGGATTAATTCGCACGGACGACTCAAATATATAGGCAAGGGCGAGCTCATACAACAGGCGAGCTTGACATATGCTGGTGAGTCGAGCAGATGAGGCGGGGCCATCAGGTGGTGTTGGACTCTGAGTCGACTGACACTGTCTTTCTCATCAACATGAGGGGTGTCGTCTTGAGATCTTGGTGAGTCGACTTCGAACGGGAGACTAGCACCACCCTTCGAGCCGACAGAAGGGGTGTCGTCTTAAGATCTTCTTGGCGAGTCGACTTCGAGAGGGAGACTGACACCGCCCTTCAAGTCAACACTAAGGGGTGTCGTCCCGAGGTCTTGGTAAGTTGACTTTGAATGGAAGATTGGCACCACCCTTCAAGTCAACAAGAAGGGGTGTCATCTAGAGATCTTCTTGGCGAGTTGACTTCGGGAGGGAGATTGACACCGCCCTTCAAGTCGACACGAATGGGTGTCGTCCTACGGTCTTAGCGAGTCGACTTCAAACGGGAGACTGACACTGCCCTTCGAGTCGATGAGGGGGTGTTACCCCAATGTCTTAGCGAGTCGACAAGAAGGTCTCAACAACTTGGTCTTCGAAGTGCGTACTTACATTGCCCTTCGAGTTAACGAGGGGGTCTCCGCCACTTTGAGTCGATGAGGGGGTCTCCACCCTTCGAGTCAACGAGGGGGTCTTGGCCACTTAGTCTTCGAGGGGCAGACTAACACTGCCTTTCGAGTCGACACCAGGGGTCTCATCCATTTGGTCTTTGAGGGGCGGACTGACATCGCCCTTCGAGTTGACACAAGCGGGTGTCGTCCAGTTGGTCGGCTGAGATGTTGACTTATGATTGGCTTTGAGTCGACCATCTGAACTCTTAGGAAATTTTCACTGCCTACACAACTAAGGAATGTCCCAACATAAAACAAGTGTCACTTGTGCTTTTCCTATCCACGTGACTACCCATATAATCAGCATCAAAATAAATAAAAAGTGCAAAGTTATCACAAGATGGGTACCACAAACCAAAGTTTTGTGTGTGTATCAAATACCTAAAGATTCTTTTTATCTCCTTGATATGTGACTCCTTAGGTTTAGCTTGATACACACAGACATACAACAAACATGATATCGGGTCTAGAGGTTGTAAGATAAAGAAGGGATCTAATCACACCTCTATACTTCATTTGATCGTAATCGGTTCTATTTTTGTCATTGCTGAGCTTCGTGTTTGGACTCATAGGCGTATCACTAGGCTTTAATTTCTCCATCCCAAATCACTTGAGCATCTCTTTCACGTACTTTGATTAGGATATTAAAATTCCATCATCACTTTGGCGTACTTGAAAACCTAAGAAAAACTTTAGCTCTCCCACCATGCTCATCTCGAACTCATCCTGCATAACCTTTTTAAACTTTTGGCAGAGAAGATCATTAGTAGCACCATATATAATATCATCCACATAAAAATATATTACCAAGCTAATCTCTGTTTTGCGATCCGTTAGAAGCTGTGCAAAGTAGACTCAAATCCGAGCACGCCAATACCAGTTTTACAGTGAGTGCTACTTCAGAAAATTCTAGATCGATGCGACAAAGACAATATTAAGCTTCTCTAAACTTTGTTCCTTTTATTTTTTATTCATTGTCAATCTGTATTGTCTTTTACACTTATTTTGGACTATAGATCTATTTTAGGTTGGATTGCGGACTACGGGGTTGTAGTTCGTGGGAATTGTTAGTAGATTTAGTTTACATAGTGGCGGTAACCAACGAATCGTGTCGGGGAGAACGATTGTGGTGGGTAGCCAATCTTACTAGGTGTAAGGGGTTGTGAAACGGTTTTACTAGTGATTTTGGTTATATGACGTAGACGTAGAGGCCGAACCTAGGTACATATGTATGAGCTTTACATTTTGCATTACTTTTTGTATATTATAACTGCCTACATTTGTGATTTGATATATCTGCGTGGTTCCTGTAACTCTGTGATAGGCATCTTAGAGTGGTTCTAGGTGATCGGTGAATAAGTTGACTGAACGGATTCAAACTCCGATCAGATTTTTATTGAGAACAAAAGAGGTGTTGTCGATCTCTATTGTTGAGGTGGATAGTCTTGGAAGATCGGTCAGGAAGGGGTGTTTCAAGGACCATGATTTGTTCCTAAAGGTCAAAGATGTGGGTGTAGAACTCACGAATCGACTGTTCGCCTTGTGTGACTATGGATATCTCTTGTTACAGTTAGAACTCCAACGCATCATCTAACTGAGTATAAAAGTGATGCATGTATTCCTAGAGTGATATAGTAGAGCCAAACATTGCAAGTTGAAGTTAGATGCAGGGTGAGAAGGACTGCACAATTTCCGCAATAGCACGATCTTTGGTAAGAGTCCAAGTCATTAAGGTAGACTCATATGAGTAGACAACAGCAGCATCCTTGGTGGGATCTCTGGTAGGAGGTGGTCAAGTTAGGGGTTTTGAGGTTCTATTAGTATGTCCCCAAAGGCCACGATTGTGAAGAACAACTTGTAGAGAGTAGGACCAAAGGCAATAGTTGTCACCATCTAGTTTAACATCAATGGATTATTGATGGAAGTGCATTTTCTATGTGATCATGTTTGTGAGATAAAGTTGGATTAGCTGAATGGATTAGGTATAGCTGACTTGAGTTGTTGATTGATGAAGACGTGCATAGGGCATTGGAATTTGTCCGATCATCAACGATGGTCAACCATTTAGGCACATGAGGTCATTAAAGGATGATATTAGTGCTGGATAGACGGTGGTGTGGTTCCGGCTCAGTGTCAATCGAGCGGGGTTGCCTTACCATGCAGATCTGGCTTGTTAGAGTGGTTCTAGCTCGGTGTTGGTCGAGCGGTGTGGCAAAATCGTGTGGATCTAGCTAGTTGGTGTGGTTATGTCTCTATGTGCATCGAGTAGTGTGGCACTGCTGTACAAATCAAGCTCGTGTGGTCGAGCGGTGGTGGCGCTGCATTGTGGAGCGGTTGAGTGGTGGAGCGATAGTGGTGCGTAGTGCAGATTTGGTCGAGCAGTGTTGTGCTAGCTCAAACGGTCGAGCGACAATGCATGATATGGTCAAGTGGTGCGGTGCTACGGTATGGACTGGACGAGCTGTGCAGCATGATGGTGGCACTGGCTCGACCTAGCAGTGACCGAAGGTGGACGAACATTGAGTAGTGGTGGTCTAGGGTTGACGGCTAGGATTAGCAGCTAGGGTTAGGGTTTCTTGAGATGGTGATCACAGATTTGTTATGTGATGCACTTGAGGAGGTTTTAGGGCTGAGATTTGAGGAGGGAGTTGATTGGGCGGCTCTAATACCATGATAAATGCAGAGCAATTGGAGAGAGAAAAATATTTTTCTTCATTGTTGTGATGATCTTTATATACAATGATAATAGAGATTGTTTTACTATCCTACCCGATGTGGGACTAAAGCAGTCTATGTATGTATAGTATTTAATAGATAGATGCTATTGTTTTACAGGAGAAATAGCTAAATGTTAATAGTTCAGAGATCAAAACATTTTGAGAGTTCTCTTGGATAGTCTTTGAGAGTTCTCTTGGATAATCTTTTTATTTGTACAAATAATATGGGTGAATCTTGACCCTACAATAATGTCATCAACTTTTGGGTTTTGATACAATGAAAGAGTCATTTGATACACTATAGAAACAAAGATTCAAATCTCATAAACTGTGAATTGAAAAAGTTTACATGTTCATGAGTTCAGGTTTTGACTCTAGAGGTCAATCCGCATGGCCATGTGATAGTATAATAGTAGTTATTAGTTATCATCCTTGCAATGCAAGGGATTTATTGTTATAACATTGTTGCATATATATTATAGTAATACTTTGTTATGATATATCATTGCATAGGCTAGAAATTTAAAGTAGAATAAAAAAGTCTACAGGTTTGTGAGTTTTGGTTTTGATTCATGAAATGAGTGGTCAACATGCATGGACTTGTTATACTATAAGAGTAATTATCAATTGTCATCCTTGTGATGCTTGTGATTTATCATTACAATATTGTTGTATATATACTACAATTATTATCCATGTGCTCACACGGATTGTTTTTATTTCTTTGGTTTATACATGTAGGCTTTGTTAGGTCTCATATTATGAGCCTACATGTCACGCCCCGCTTCTTAAAATACCTGGGAATCGGAACGTGAACAAGCCCGCGACGTATTAGATTAAGGAGAAAAATAAAAATAAACATTTTTCCTCAACCTAATACGCTAAGCGTCAAGCAATATATAAAGTAAAGTCACAGGTCCCCAATCACAATAGCGAGAATATAATAAACAACATAGAAGAAAATAATACATATCACAATAAATATCATCCCAGACATAATATTCGGGTCAACATGCCCTTATACAAAACTGAACAAATGAATACTGGAGAATATAAAATACAATGATCAAGCAGAAAAGAAAATGCTATAAAAGTAAGCTAAGACCATCGAACAACTAGAGGGAATAACTAAGCTTCGACTTCTTCTGCTCGGTCTGCAAAACACTCCTGCGGAGGATCCTTTAGTTCTGGCACATCTCCCAGCTGGACATGTTCTTTCTCTAAGTCTGACGTACACTAGAGAAAACATGTGTACGTCAGCGTGCATGACACACTGTAAGATCCCACAAAATAAATAGAATGAACAAAAACCAAGCGGAAAATGATACGATAACAGAAATGACAAAAGAACGTGCAACTAGAAATCCAATAAAATCAAAATGCAATCCACTACTAAAATATAATAATCAGAAGAATTCAAAAATCAAACGGGTAATGAGGTCATGCAGCTAGCAATTAGAATAATCATCCAAGTAACAAGGTCATACAACTAGATGGAATTTATACTTAAAATCTACAACAAGAGACGTAGTACGTCGAGCGAAATAATCCAGACAAGGAAACCCTTATGTATATACCATATGTCTCAAATTGTAGATAATTAAATATTAATCCTGATTTATATATGAAAAGAAACACAACTAGCCTATATCTCACAAGAATCCATAATCATCTAAATAACGAGGTCATGTAACTAGCCATTCTATAACAAGTCACTGGTCATATCTCAAACAGAATCAACGCTCATATCATTAGATAACTGACTGTTCATAAATCTCCTACGTGCACCCAATACGTCGCTACACTAGACCGGTCAGAAGGCTACACGCAATCCAATTTTAACCTGGTTCGAACCCAAGCTAAACTCGGGTGAATGTCAAATTCACGGACCAAAGTGACTACACTGGCTTCACTTTGACCCAACAAACTAACCCCAAGCTACACTGGATCATGGGGCGAGCCTGAAAGATACATCAATAGCTATATCTGATCACATGAACATAGACTTCCTCATCCCAACTCTTCTCGTTTTTCTAAGTCAACCATAATCCTCACTATCTCTGGTGCACCACTTAAATTTATCAACACACCCACACATGTCACTAAGTCTGGTTCATGACGCACGACGCCACTAAGTCATGAATTACTATTGGTTCTCAAAATACAGTAAGAATTAGTAAATAAATCTAACTGATTCTATGTAATAACATGATGACAAGTCAAATACATTAAAATAAATCGCAAAACATAAAAGGTAATTATGAACACTGACTTATGAACAACATAAACATGTGTGAAAACCAACTTCCTCCAATAAATTCTTTTAAAATTGTTTCTCATTATATTGATTCAAAACTAGTCTTTAAAAATCATAAATTTAATTATTTAAAATAATCTTTTTATAAAATAACTCTTTTAAATTATTATTCTAAAATAATCCCTTTTAACACAAAATAAATTCTTTTCTCTTTGCAATAATTCTAAAATAATCTTTAAGCATTTTTTAATATTATTTTTCTAAAAATAATTTCTTTTAAAATATTACTCACAATAATTATTCTAAAGTATTCTTTAATAACATCTCATCAACCAACCTATGCAAAATATCATACTATTCATACTACAACATAATCATATTATAGTCTAAACATCATATAATTAATTCACAGATCTAAAATTGAATTGACAAGTCAAGAGAAGTAGGATCTTGCCTACAAGTATCGAACGAGTCGACTACAGATCCAAAGGCGTTGTTGGGCACTCGAGGCAGCGCGGTCGTCGGCGGCAAGGACAGCAGCGTGAAGGGGTCCATTCTGGTGAAGTTTTTGCTCATGATTGTTATTGATGAACTTCGCTCGTGGTCATTATTGGTGAACTTCGCCAATGGCTATTATTACTGAACCTCGCCCATGACCGTTTTTAGAAACTACTTTTAAGGAAATGGTTCACCCACTAACTCACCCATTTAAGGGGAGTTAATGACCAGTAACTCATCCATTTAAGAGGAGTTAAGGCCCACTAACTCACTCACTTAATGTTTTCAAGACTATAAATAGGCATGATCAACATGAAGTAAGTGGGCACCGAGGCAGAGTAAAGGTCTTGTGGCTAACATTGTCATGGCTAGGCTCTTTGCCATTAAGAAAAGAGAGAGAAGAGATTTAGAGGCTACACTAACAAAAGCCCATCTCTCCTCAGTTTTCATTGATCTTTATAGATTATTATCATCAGCTAATCATTTGGCCCAATCAACGATCCTTGTGAGAAAGAATTCATTTTCTTCAGCTTGTCATTTAGCTTAATCAACAATTCTTATGAGAAAAGATCTATTAATATCTCTTCATCTAGAGAATACTATACTATCTTTTAAGAGATTAGAGATCATCAATCAGCTAAAGATCTATCATCTTAATCGGATCGTCAACGGAGTACAAGATCAATGATCCATCAGCACACATAATAGAACCCTAGGAAATATAAAAATTTTCTTTGTTTTATTGTAACCTTTTTATCGTAATATGTATCAATTGCAATAAAAAGACTTGAAACAAATACTAGATACAACATCCCCCATCACACCACCATCCACGATACCTTAGGCGGCCATTGTCGAGATTCCAGCCACATCTGCATCATTATCTTACATCGATCTACTGCAGGCACTACACAATCAGCTATGTTACTAGCTACAAGTTCGGTTGCTACCTCATATGCCACTCACTTAGGTACAAAGCTAACTCACGGATTTTACATTCAAGTGCCACACATCATCTAACATCATCTTACACACACCTTAACAATCAAACACTCCTTCCCCCCGCCGTTATGGTCCGCACAACTGATGACACGCCACTAACCATGACCTCTGTCGGGAACCTAAACATTACCTTACACTTCTCTGTCCCTAAAATACACCATGTCCCTAATGTTATAATAAATCTATTATTTGTCTCACAAATTACTTCAACAAAATTATACTGCTACATTCACTGCTTTATCTTGTGTCATATGGGATCCTTGCATGGGACAAACAGCTAGGACTGGTCTTAATCTTGGTAGACTATAGTACATGGACAAGCTCACTCCCCCCTCTCCAGCTATCTCTGTCATCCAGCTTTTCAACTCCAAAGTAACCATCTGTGATCTTTGGCATCGTTGCCTTGGTCATTTATCTCTACCTCGTCTTCATACCCTCTCCTCAACTTGCAAACTAGGAACTTTTTCCACCGATGCATTTTCTCCTTGTACTGGTTGCAAGTTGGAAAAACACTTGGCCTTACCTTTTTAAATAAGCAAGAAAATCACATCCATAGCTTTTGAACTAATACACATTGATACCCGGGGACCATCTCAATACCCATCTCTTGGCAACATCACTACTATATAATATTTATTAATGATCACTCCCTCTTTACATGGATCTACTTGATGAGAAACAAATATGATGCCTATAAAATTTACAAAAATTCTACAACCATGATCCTAGTCTAACTCTCTTCACACATTAAAACCTTACATTTCGACTCAGGGGAGGAATATACATCTCATCGCTTCATGGGATTCTTAGCCTCTTAAGGAACCCTCCCTAAATTCTCCTACCTATATGCCCATCAACAAAATGGTGTAGCTGAAAGGCGTCACCACTACCTCCTAGAAACCACCAGATCCCTACTCCTATCTGCATTTGTACCCGTTCAATTTTGGGTAGAAGCCCTTCTCATGAGTGTCTACCTCATCAACCACACTCCCTCCTTCACTCTCAAAAGCCTTACATCCTTCCAATAACTCTACCACTCACCACCAAAATACTCTCATCTTCAGGTCTTCGGCTACATATCCTTTGTCTAACTCCTACCTTTAAAACACAACAAACTTTTACCTAACTCTATCATGTGTGTCTTCCTTGGATACAGCCTCATCACAATGGCTATCGTTGCAATGATCCTTGCTCTAATCGCCTACGCGTCTCCCCGCATGTGACCATTTTTAACACCTCCCATACCATAATCTACCCTCTCCACCAATATTTTCACCCCCATCCACCCACACAGATCTCATATTCCTTAACCTTGACACAACGACTATCAGAAATAACACCTGGACCTCTCTCATCAATCCCCACTCTGAAGCTAAGTCTAGAAGATAGTCCTCTCATCGAGCAAGTAGCTAGTCCTAAACCTACTCCTACTGCATTGGATCAATCATCCTCCCTATCAAACTCGTCATCTAAACCATCCATCACTGAAGTCACACTTGAGCTGAGATACCCCTGAGATTGCCAACCACCAACCAAATAATGTGACCCTAACTTCACCTCCATTCCCTTCCACACCGCAAGTATGATGACGTCATATTATGTGGAACCTAACTCTTACCATGATGCAGTTAAATATCCTAAGTGGCAATAATCAATGAAAGATAAATTTACAACTCTTCAGCAAACTCACACATGGAATCTCACCCCTATTCCTCTTGGAAAGATCCCCATTAGCTGCAAGATGATCTACAAGGTCAAGACTAGAACGGATGGAACTATTGAGCGACACAAGACTAGGTTAGTTGCCCGAGGCTTCATACAACAATATTGGAGTGGACTATAAGGAGACCTTTGCTCCTATTGGCTAATGACCACTGTTAACACATTACTCACCATCGTTGCTACCCGACAATGACCCCTATTACCAAATGGATATAAAAAATTCCTTCCTAAATGACAATCTCACTTAGAACATCTACAAGACTCTACCTCTTGGACTTCATCAATCTAAGGTCTCGTCTGCCTTCTACGATGAGCCCTCTATAGCCTCAAATAGGCACCTCACGCATGGTTTGCTCAGTTCATATAGATTATGCAACCAGCCAGCTTCCTTCCTAGTGAGAATGATCTAGCCATGTTCATTTCCTCTTCTGATGGAAACTGCACAATCCTACTCTTCTATATCAATGACATGATCATCACTGGTGATAATCCATCAACCATCGTCAGAATCAAATCCCATCTCCAATGAGAGATTGAGATGAAAGATCTAGTAAACTTACATTATTTCCTTAGGCTAGAGATCACTCAAAATCCTCGTGGCTATCACCTATCCTAGCAAAAGTTCACATTAGACATTGTCACCTGTGCAGAACTAACATATAGCAAACTAGCTCATACACCCCTTGAATTGAACGTGAAGCTCAAAGCCGACGATGGTGACCCACTACCTAATGCCATACTATGTCGACACCTTGTAGGGAGCTTGGTATATCTCACTATCACCAGACATGGTATCTCTTATGTTGTCCATGTCCTCAACCAGTTCATTGCTGCACTTCACTCTTCTCACAAATCTACACTACTCCCTATCCTACGCTACCTACATGAGGCCACGACCAGAGCACTATTCTTCTCATCATCCTCACCACTCACCCTTAGCTCCTACAGTGATTCAGACTGGGCAGGTAACAATACATATCGACGATCTACCACTAGCTGCTGTATATTTCTAGGCGACTCCCTGATCTCCTAGCAATGGAAGAAAAAATCATTGTTTCTCACTCTAGTGCTAAATCTAAGTATCGAACCATGTCATCCACCACTGCAGAGATTGTCTGGTTATGACGACTTAGGCACAGGTCCCCGATCACAATTAGTGAGAATATAATGAACAACACAGAATAGGAAATAGACATATCATCAAAAGTAGATCATTCGAGACATTAAAATATTTGGGTCAACACACCCTTATACAAAACTATCCAACTGAATACTGGAGAGATATAAAAAAATACACTAATCAAAAGAAAATGAAAGTACTACAAAAATAAACCGAAAGGCCTCTACATTGCGACAACATCAGCGCAATCAAAATTGCTAGCAACCCAGTCTTCCACGAGTGCACGAAGCTTATTGAAATAGACTGCTATTTCACTCATCATCACTTTCTTGTTGGCACAATCTCCCTTCCCTATGTGAACACCAATCTCCAACTAGCAGACCTATTCACCAAGGCGCAAACCATACAATGACATCTGTTTCTTCTTGGCAAACTACCATTGGTTAACCCAGTTGCAGTCCGAGTCCCCTACCCAATGAAGACTCCTCTACATTGCGACAACATGAGCGCAATCAAAATTGCTAGCAACCCAGTCTTCCATGAGTGCATGAAACTTAGTGAAATAGACTGCCATTTCACTCGTCGTCACTTTCTTGTTTGCACGATCTCCCTTCCATATGTGAACATCAATCTTCAACTAGCAGACCTATTTACCAAGGCGCAAACCATACAATGCCATTTGTTTCTTCTTGGAAAACTTCCATTGGTCAACCCAATTACAGTTTGAAGAGGAGGGGTGTTAAATAGTGCACATATGTAGACTACTTTAGTCCTGCATCAAATAATTACATTGTATATAAAGACCATCATATCAATTTAGAAATATATCATTTTCTCCCCAATTTCTTTGCATTTAACACCATCTATATGTAAAACCTTAGTTGTCTTCTTCTTGCTCCATTGGTTTCCTTTCATGATTTCAATGTCATGCAACATTTCATCTCACAATAGTGGATCTACTTTGCTTGCACTTAACATCTCCTTTATTCATTAAGCAACATCATCTCCTTTATTAAGATTTAACCAATAAATATTCCTCATCTCATGTACAAAATTTATAAGCACATGCATGCCAACTCCGTTATACAACTAGCCAACTTTTCCAACATTTATGTATTTTTAAAACTAGGATTCGGTGGCCTTGCTTTTTCATTTGGCTATTCCTTGACTTGTAAGCACTGTTAGGACATTCCCTTTAATAACAATCTATGAAGCTCCTTAAGTTGTAATGTCACACAAAGTAGCAAGCGTATTGAGATTTGTATTGTAGGAGCAAATTTGCTTAAATATGAAGTCTTATTTCATGCCTTCAAAATTGTTGTAATGTCACATAAAGTAGCAAGTGCATTGAGCTAGATTTGTACTGTGGGAGCAATTTTGGTTAAATGTGAAGTGTGATTTCACCCTTCAAAATAATGAGCAAATATTATATGCAACACATGGACATCTAAAATATGACCATCTCTTTGGTTCCATTACACACACACAAAAAAAAAAAAAAGAGGAGGAAGAAAAAGAAGAAGAAATCTTTGGTTCCATTTGCCATTTGGTAAGTTAGCAAGACTACATACCGTTGATGGGAGTTGGGGTCCTCTCATCCAAAACATCTCAATGTATAGGTCGTCAACTCACTAAATTTGAATCAATTCACTAAATTTGAATAACTATGTTTTATTTTACCAACAACATTATCTCTTATATGCATTTATTGATTTCTATATCCAACGGGAATTATAGCAAGTCCAAAATTGCTGCAGAATTGGAAGAAGATGGGCTTGGGCTTGTACACAAGCAGCCCGGTTTTGTGTAGTCGGGTCGGATTCCAAATAGGTTGACTTTCTTTTTGGGTATCGCAAGACAACTACAACGGACCGAAAGCCCTGTTTCAGAGTTCATTTTTTTGCCCCTTGTTCAAGGAAAAATGTGGCACCAGGAAGGCTATGATGTTTTTGGACGATATTTGTCCTTTTGACATGAAAATTTGTGAATGACATTGATTTTTTTACTTTTTCTTCGTTGTTCGTGCAATTTTAAGTTGTCAAAGGTTGGATTGATTTCGAGTCTATTCTTAGAGAAAGTATCAACTGGTTAATAACAATAAATGTGCACTAAATGGATGTTAATATTTGAATCATTAGATTTTGGGATTCATGCACAAATGTCATAGTTGACGTTATTTTGTGCATATTTAATGTTATGAGCCTATTCTTAGCCTATTACAATTCATGCATCTTATTATGGCCGGAGCATATCGAATATGAATTGAAATTGTGAAATTATACCGCGGCAATGACCTTTTGCTTCATTTATGAGGAGACGCGGTAATGACATTTTGCTTCATTATAAAGGGCTAAATGACACTTAAATACCATGAAGTTTCCTCAATGTGGCACTTAAATACCACAAGTTGTTAAAGGTAGCACAAATATACCACAAGATTCAGAATATTGGCACGCTACTACCATTTGTTAGTCAAACGTGGGAATATTCCAAAGAATATTCCCATGTGACTCTCACCTAACATATTCAAGTATCTCTTGACCTCATTCATTGTCTTATTTACTATTTCTACCAACCCCTCCTCTTCTTATAAACTTCTTTCATTAAACTTCAACCCTAATTCCCAAATTCACTTTCTCTTTCTCTGAGCTCTTTGCAAGAACTATGAATTCGCGCTCTAAGGTTTTAAGTTCTACTTCAAGCTATGATTTGGATGAAGAGAAGGAGACAAGGGTTTGCTATTGCAAAGTAATTTCAACCATGGAGACGACATGGACAGTGGAGAACTATGGGAAACATTTGTTCAGCTGTCCCAACTATTGCATGACATCAAATGCAAATTTTTTGAGTGGAAAGACAAGTCATTCCCTCCCTAAGCTCCAATGGAGATTAGAAAGTTATTACTTGAAAAAGATATATTGAAGGAAGAGGTGGAGAATATTTACCAAGAGAAATTGAGGATTTTGGAATCTAAATTGAGAGAGAAGAAGATGAATTTGAAGGAGAGAAAGAAGAAATTAGATGTTAATGAAAGCATTATTAGAGATATAGAAAGAGAAATTTGGAGATCAGAGGCTCATTTGAGAAAGATAGTTGTTGTAATTTTTTTTTTGCTCTCAATCTTTAAGAAATTATGTGTATTTGAGATTTAATGGAGTTAGATTTT
>NC_033800.1:13746908-13816214 GCF_001876935.1 Asparagus officinalis
TTTTTTTTTTTCTTTTTTTTTCTTTTTTTTCTCTTTTTTTTTCTTTTTCTTTTAAGCAACTGAACAAGAAACTCTCAAATGAGAGAAGAATAAATTCTTTTTATTATTCTGAAATAAACAAAATAAACAATGTAGAATGAAATATTCAACATGAAGAGTTCCTGTTCTACATTGAATCCTACCTTACTGTTGAAAATTCTTCCCCGGATTTTAAACAAATTCAGAATGATATAATCAATAATGTGAATTTTTAAGCATTTCGGGGTGTTCAATAATTCTTGCAACAAGGTAAGGTAGGTATTATTGGTGTCATGCATTTTGTATTTCTTAATGAACTTAGACTCTTGTACTGTGAAGTTTTGTTTTCTAACAACCAATTCTTCTGTGAAGTTCTGAAAATTTGGTTGTTGATTATTCTCCAAGAATCTAAGTTCATCAAGAAAGAGTTCTTCAAAATTTAATTCAAAGCAGCAAATGTTTAACACAGTTTTATTATTCTCAAGGACCTGATCTGCTTCTTCTAAAAACTCTAACTCTTCATCAAAAATTTCCTCAAAACTTAAATCACACTCTTCTTCTTCTTCTTCTTCTTCTGATCTTTCCTGAATGTAGTTTATTTCTAGAGGCTGATTATTTGGTTGGTCCCCTGGATTAAAAATGTTGAGATCAGCAGTCAAATTCCCAAAGGACAGCTTCATTTGACCAGTTCTACAGTTGATGAGAGCATTAGAAGTGGCTAAGAACGGTCGTCCTAAGATGACAGGTGTCTGTCCTTTGGGATTGGAAACAGGCTGTGTTTCCAAGACTACAAAATCTACTGGAAAAATAAAATCTCCAACCTTAATCAGAACATCCTCTAACTCACCCATAGGGACCTTGACAGATCTATCAGCCAACTGTAAGGTGCATTTGGTTGGGTTCAGTACACCTAGACCCAATTGCTGATAGACTGAATATGGAAGCAAATTGACACTGGCCCCTAAGTCTAAAAGCGCCTTATCAATGTGAGTATTACCAATGATACATGAAATGATGGGGGAACCTGGATCTTTACGTTTCAAAGGTATGGGATTTGACAGCATTTCACTGATATTGGCGGCTAAAAAGACTTTCTTTGGGACATTTATTCTCCTCTTCTTAGTGCACAATTCTTTTAAAAATTTAGCATAAGATGGAATTTGTTCAATTACATCTAAGAGAGGAATGTTGACCTTAACCTGCTTGAATGTCTCTAGGATTTTCTCCTCCTGAGGAGAGTGTTTCCTAGACCTGAGTCTATCTGGAAAGGGAGCAACCGGTCTAAATCTATCAAAAGCAGGCTCAGGTTCGGGTTCAGGTTCTTGGTCATCTGAGGGGAGTGATTGTTGAATAGATTCATCAGAAGGAGAAGGAGAAGGAATTTGTACAGGATCAAGAGTTTGACTTGGCGGAGTTCTCACTTGATTATCGACCTGTCTACCTGACCGAAGTGAATGGATTGCATTCACTTGAGCTTCATAGGATGAACTGCATCCTGTGTTATTAGGGTTGACCACGGGTTGACTCGGAAATTTTCCTTTCTCTCTTTCACTCACGGCACTAGCTAGTTGACCAAGTTGGGATTCTAATCTAGCTATAGCTTGAGTGTTGGAGTTGAGCATTTGTCCGGTTGATTGCATGAAGGAATTCAACGTGCTAGATGTTTGAGTCAACATATTCGTGGTTTGAGTAGAGGCCTTAATTATGGTTTCTAAACCCCTTTCCAAGACATTGAGACGTTTATCTTGATCTGGATTGTGAGGAGTTTGAATTACAGCTTGATGAGGAGGAGACTGATTTTGATACGGCAGATTGGGTTGTTGAAATTGTGAATGAGAATTGAATGGAACTGTGTTTCCCCTAGGAAAATGTTGGGTCGAAGCGGGAGTGAAATTTTGAGTTCCGGGAGAATTTCCTAGATTCCATGCAAAGTTGGGATGATTTCTCCAACCTGGATTGTAGGTTGGAGAAAATGGATCATTTCTAGGGTGCTGGAATGCAGCGTTCATCTGTTCTATTGCGTTGTTATTTCCTAGGAGAGGGCATTCCTCTGAAACGTGGGTAGGAGACTGACAATTATGACATCCTGGGAAAGAAACATGATTGAGTTGAGCTGGAGCTCGTTCCTTAATTTCTAAGGCTTCTAACCTCCGCAGAATTGTCGCCATCTTCGCTTCAGAAGCAATGTTTGACTCCAAGGAAAGACCACTAGACTTAGAATGGGGAACTGATGAAACCCTGTCATCGCACTGTTCCCATTGCATTGTTTTTTCAGAAAGACTCTCCAAAAACTCCCAAGCTTCATCAGCATTTTTCCTCATAAAATCCCCGTGGCACATTGATTCTAAGGAAGTTTTTGCAGAATAATCTAATCCCTCATAAATTATTTGGCACAATCGCCATTTCTCTAAACCGTGATGAGGACATTGGATGAGAAGATCTTTAAATCGGTCAAAATACTTCCAAAAAGGTTCTCCCGGGATAATTTTAAAGTTTTGAATGCTGTTCCTAAGCTTTACCGTTTTATGAATAGGAAAAAATTTCTTAAGAAAAACGGTGACAAATTCATCCCAAGTTGAGATGGAATTTGTTGGTAAGCTGTACAGCCATTTTTTAGCTTTATCCTTAAGAGCAAATGGAATAAATCTAAGCTTAACCGCATCTTCATTTAATTCTCTCATTTTAATCATAATACACACTTCCTCAAATTCCGAAATAAAAATATATGCGTCTTCTGTTTCATTACCAAGGAATTTGGGAAGCATGTTTATGTATTGCGGTCTAAGCTCAAAACTTATTCCATTTGTTTCGGGGAGCCTAATGCATGAGGGGATTGCATTCCTAATGGGATAGCACATATCATGAAGAACGGGTGGATTAGGATGCTCCATTTCTATGATTGGTTCAAAGCGAATTAATCGATGTGTATTATCCCTAATCCACTGTTGCATACACCAAAATATTTCTTTTTATTTTTTTTCTTAAATTAGTTTTTTTTTTGAGAAGATAAAGAAAAAGAAAAATCCTAACTGAAACAAATCAAAACAATCACTTTTCAATCAACTCTAATTCTAGGGTTTAGCCTAACTCAACTAGACCAGCTCCTAACCAAAAACTCCTACAGTGAAAAGATCAAAGTTTTACCCAGGTAGTTAGCCAGGTAAGGATAGTACTAGAGGGTGATCAAAGATCAATTAAGTACCTCTTTCCTTGCGGAGCGCTTTACGCAACCCCTAAACCTTGCCTTAGACACCAACTAATCTGAGAAAACTTAAACCGGTTCACTTAAGGATTTCTTGTTCCTTATTGAGCTCGAATCCTTAGGGGCCAACGTCTAATGAGTTTTATTAGGCTTGGGTGGTGTAGTGAGGAATTAGTGATTTTTGGGCTAAGGAAAGGGTGATGAAATCCCTCACCTTATCTTGATTATGGGGTTTTGCCCTTAAAAATATTTTTAAGTGTGTGTCAAATCAAGATGCTCAAATCACTTGGTGAATTCCTACTAACTATATGAAATGCAACCCTATGAATTAAAAGCAACTAAAAAGGATGGAAAAGAAAAATCTTTTTTTTTAATTAGGGTTAACAATCAAACAAATGAGAAGGGGGGATTTGTTTGAATTTATTATCTTGTTAGTAAATGTCAAAGTGAAGGGTGAATTTTATTATGGTCAACGGAAATAAAATCTTTTTTTTTAAGATCCTAATTGTCACTAATTGTGAGAAACTAACTAAAGGTGTGGAATTGAAAATATAAGGAAGAAGACTTACCACAAGCGAATATCCAATTCCTCAATCTCCAATTCTTGATCTTTAATCTCCAAGTAGTTCTTTCACAATAAACACACAAGTTAAAGAACCAAAATAATTAAAACCTACTTAAGCACCTTCCCCGGCAACGGCGCCAAAAACTTGATGCGGCATAAACATGTACCAAAAAGGTTGCAAGTGCACAACCGTGTCAAGTTATAGTATTTAAGATATCGATCCCACGAGGAAGGTGTTTTGTAGGAGAAAATATGAAATCGGTTCTTATGTTGTGTGCGTGACAAGTAGGAGTGATAAGTGAATGTGATTGTGAAGAGATTGAGAGAGTGAAAATGGTGTGTGAATAGGTGCAAAGTGTAAGTGAGAGTGGATTTGAGTATGATCAATAAGGTGAGAAGGAAAAATGAATAAAATCAAGAAACAAATAAAAAATCAAGAATGAAGAACAAAATTCTAGAATAAAAGAAAATGCAAGAAATTAAAGATGGTGGATTCAATTATAGATATGGGTAATCTACAATTGAACCCACTTCTTAGAAAAGGGTGATTCCCTAGAGGGTTCTAGCCTAAAGGCGAATCAAACAAAATAAAAATAAACAAAAAGAAAAACTAAACCCAAGAGGGTTCTAGCCTCAAGGTGAATAGTATAAGAAATTAAAATCTAACTACAAAATAAATTGCAAAATCTAAACTACAAAATAAAATTGCAAGAATTAAATGCAAGAAAATAAATCTACTCTATAAGCATGAAATAAATCTAAGGCAAGAGGGTTCTAGCCTCTTGGCTATTTAACAAGAAAATAAAATCTAACTACAAGCATAGAAATAAATCTAAACTAATAAGCAATAAAAGAGAAAAAGAAAAGAAATGCAAACCTTCAAATAATTCTCCATCTTCATCTTCATCTTCATCATCCAACAAAGAGAGGAAGAGAAAAATTTAAAGTGGTGAAAAAATTATTATTATTAATTGCAACAAAAGTTACAATTTTGGAAGGCCTTCTCAATTAAGAGTAGCCCTCCTCTCCAAAAGGAGTTACAAAAATTTTCACACCCTTAACCCCTCACTCTCTACCCCTATTTATAGTAATCATCAATGAATATGAGCCATTGGATTTGTCTTGAGCTCCAAGCAACAATCTCCACCTTTGAATTTGCTTTTTTTGTTCTTCTCTAGCCCAAATATAAGAAGCCCAATTGATTTTCAAAAATAAATGAAAATCAAGTTGGAACAATTCGGCCCAATGCAGATTTGATTTTCAAAACAAAGCCAAGTCCAATGCATTTCAAAATTAAATCCCGGCCCATTCAAATCTGCAGCAATGCTTCTCAAGTCCGGCCCATTTTTCTTTTCTTTTTTTTTCAAACAAGCCGGTCCACTTGTTTTGATTTCCTATGCAGCAATTAATGTTCGGTCCAATTTGCATTCAATGAAGAAAATTTTAACAATGCAGCCGGCCAAGTCCAGCACTCCAAGTCTGCAGCACAAATCCACTTGAATTTCCCATTTCATTTGAGCAAATTCCAAGTCCATCATCAAATCTGCAGTGGCCCATTCAAGCTCCGGTCTGTTTGCATTTGATTTTCCAAAAATCAACAAGTCCGGCCCATTTGAGTCTTTGGCCCATTGATTGAAGCTGCAGTAAAAGGTCCGGTCCCCTATTGCATGAAATCCAATGCATTTATTTGAGCAAGTCATGAAATCCATTTATTGCAGCACATCCGCATGCAGCAGGTCCTATTCATTTTCGAAAATTAAGCAATCAAGTCCACATATCCTTTTGCTTTTCAAAATGAACCTCCAGCAGCCGGTCTCCATTTCCCTTGGTGTAATCTTTTTGCTTTGGGCCTTCAAAAAGTCGAAAATTTCACTTTGGCTTCTTGAATCATTTCTTCATTTAATCAATGGGTTTTTGGTTGAGAGATGGGAAGTTGAGATTTATTCTTCATTAATCTGCAATTAAAAGATAAAAACAATTATTAGTGGTATATTTATTCATATAAAATAGATAATGAGGGTATAAAATTGTAATAAAATGTGACTATCACAAGTCTTGGAGGTGGTCCTCTTTACAACGACTCTTCACGACCAGGTCGTCCACGTAGCATTCGACCGTCTTCCGCAGGTAATTTCGAAAGATCATGCTCATGGCACGTTGGTAGGTTGCGCCAGCGTTTTTGAGTCCGAAGGGCATAACAGTGTAGCAGTACACCCCTATAGGAGTTCTAAATGAAGTGTGTTTCTCGTCTTTGGGGTGCATTTTGATTTGATTGTACCCTGAGAAACCATCCATGAAGGACATCCTCTCGAATCCTCATGTGTTGTCTATGATGACATCCGTGATGGGCAGAGGAAATTCATCCTTGGGGCACGCAGCGTTGAGGTCTCTAAAGTCGATGCAGATGCGAATCTTACCATTTTTCTTCAGGACCGGAACAATATTGGCCACCCAGTCGGGGTGTTACTCCTCCCTGATGAAACCGGATTCGATCAGTTTCTTCACTTCGGCCTCGATCGCCTCCATGATCTGAGGGTGAAACCGCCTCTGCTATTGTTTGACTGGTTTGGTGTCTGAGCCGATGTTGAGGCGATGCGTGGCGACCCGCAGATCCAGGCCGGGCATGTCCTTGTAATTCCATGCGAAGACGTCAATGTATTCCCGTATGAGGGCAATGAGGTCCTCTTTTTCCTGGGGAGGTAAACTACCGCTGATGAATATGGGCTTGGGATTCGCCTCATCACCCATGTTCACCTGGAGGATTTCGTCTTCGGTCAGTGGTTCACGTTGCTCGAAGCGACTATTCCACTGGGCGTTAACATGGCGATCCCATGTCTCGTCATAAAGCGGGACTTGTCCATCCTCTGCCATTTCGGCGGGATCCATCGCAGCCATGTTGACCGTAAGGTTAACGAATAGATCCCTCACGCTAACGTCTGAGTCCCATGCCGAGGTCGTCGACGATTGATCTCCCGAACATGCATAGTCGGAATCCTCGTTGACGTAACAGCATAAATCCGATGAGGAGGAGGAGTAGCCTAAGCCTCTCCGAGTCCTATTGAAGTAGTTTGAGGGTTTGCCTTTGGGTACATAAGCAGGTCGGATGACCGTTTTGCGCCCTCGGCCGTAATTCAGACCTTCTAAGCGAGTGAGGTCATACCCCATGTCGCTCATCATGCGCTTTGCGACTTGACTGTATTGCGAAACCGGGTCCTCGTCTTCAGATTCATCCCATAGCGTGCGTAGGGAATGATCGATTCGACAGAAGATAATATCTTTTTGATAATTATTCTGGGCTGGCACGACAAGTACAGCTTGTGATGATTTGATCGGCTGTGCCTTTGCTACGTATGATGAGCATACAGGCAAGTGCAGGGAGGGATCGCTGTAGAGTTTTAACCATAGGTTACTGGGTGTATCATCCTCGGACGTGGAGCAAGATGACAAATAAGCAAAGTTGGACTTCTCATTCATGATAATTTCCTCCGCCTGAACAGCGTTGGTTACATTGTGACTTTCGTAACCGATTACAATTGACTCAAAGTCGTTCAGGATTAGGCTGTCACCGTACTCAGGTTCACTATCTTCCTCGTTGCCACTCTCTAGCTCTTCTACCGGTGGCTCGTCGGGGTCTTGGTACAGCAGAGAATCCGTGAAGTAGTTTTCGACGCCTTTGAAGGGTTGCTTGTCAGCCACTACCGTCTTTACTTGCTCGTAATCGTCCACATACTTCAGGCATTGGTGCAACGTGGATGGGACTATCCGATTGCCATGGATCCACGGTCGTCCTAAGAGTATGTTGTAGGAAAGCTCGGGGTCGATGACGTAGCAGGTCACCTCTGTCTTCATGTCGCCTATTCGACACTTCAGGCGGATTTTGCCGAGCGGCCGAGTCCCTATAGCGTTAAAGCCAAAGATGGTCGTGGTGGTCGAAGACAGGCGCCTTGGCGGTATTCCCAAGTGTTTGATTAATTTCAGGGGAACGATGCTCAATGAAGAACCCGGTTTGACCTGAATTCGATCCACTTTCGACGAACCGACGTACCCCGTGAAGTACAGTGGTCGATCATGAGACGTGCTCTTGATGAGCATGTCTTCAGGAGTGAAAGTGATGCACGGGACCCGTCTCTCAGCGGTTTGGCAACACGTTGCGCATTCTTGTTCTGTGTCCTCCTCCCTCGAGAAGTGGGTGGAGAAGGCCTCCGAGTCGGCCAATGCCTCTTGTAGGGCTTCCCGGGTAGGCCTGGATAGCCGTAGGAGGTCGTACATGGTAATTCGTGCGGGGATGCCTTTCAGCTGCGCGAGTACATTGAAACGGAAAGGTTGACGGCTTGAGCTTGGCCTATCCGGATTGGGAGGGGTTGTCGTGGCTGGCCTCGTGGGAGGTACCGCCGGGTTTTCCGCCCTCGTGGGGTATTCCTTAGCGAATTCCTTCCCTGCTCTCGTGGCGAGGACAGTGGTTTCCTCTTCGTGGGGTATTCCTTAGCGAATTCCTTCCCTGCTCTCGTGGCGAGGACAGTGGTTTCCTCTTCGGAGTCGGACAGGGCGGTCATTGCTGTCTTTTCCCCACCTAGGATGGCGGAGACGACATTATAATGTTTTCCCTTAGCCTCTTTCGAGGGCCTTGTAGTCCATTGTTCGTCGTTGAGGAGATCCGGATGGACCCACATCACCTGACCCGATGGCAAAATCTGCGGAGCTAAACCTTTCCCTCGCTGATTGTGAGGATCATCATTGGTGATCTTCAAGACCGCCTTGGGGATAGGAATTACCCCTGTCGGAGCTTGGACCTCTGGGAGATCTGTCCCAAAGCTCAAGATGATCATATTCGTGGTCACCTGCTTTTGAACTTTCTCCTTCTTTAGGACCCCCGCATCGTAGAGGGCTTGGAGCTTATCCTTGAGGACGTAGCACTTGGTCGTGTGGTGGCCAAGGAATCTGTGATAGGCACAGTAACTCGGGTCATCGATTTTGTTCGCCTCTTCGGGCTTCATGGCTTCTGGCAATTTAATTCGCCTGCTCTTGAGCAGAGTATCGAATGTCGCCACCACCTGATCTTCTCTGAAGTCGTATTGCTGCGGGGGGCGTTGCTCGAATTGTCTGAGTCTTGGCTTCTGAGCAGTCTTCGGTGCCGGGGTAGAGTCAATGGCCATGATCTCTTTTCCCCTCGTTCGAGGAGGATTCTTTGGCACAGAGGGTTCCGCGGCTCCCTTCTTGGACTGCGGCTCTTCGGCCTCTAATCTCTTGATCATGTTTTCCACTTTCTCGCCCTGGCGAACAAGCTCCTTCCATGTCTGGGTTTCTACCGCGTCCACTTTGGATAGGATGTAGATCGATAGATTATTGCGGCACATCTCGATCAGTGTGGATTCGGAAACTTGATCCCGACAGTGGACTGATCGGTTCCGGAACCTCTTCACAAAGTCGTTGACTGACTCCGACTTTCGTTGCTTTTCGGCGAGGAGGGTGGCTATTGACACTTCCGTGTCGTCGTCGAAGAAGCGGGCGAGGAAGAGCCTTTCAACATCGGCCCATGACTTGATAGAGTCGGGTTCTAATTTGCGGAACCATTCAAAGGCCACCCCCTTGAGGGTGCCTATGAATAGCCGAGTGAGAATAGCATCGTTCCCCGTAAGGAATCCGGTCTGTGCCATGAAGTAGTAAATATGTTGCGAGGGCGAGCCCTTGCCGTCAAATTGCACCAAACTAATCGGCTTGAACTTCGCCGGATAGGGGACCGTATCCTATTCGACAGGGTAGGGTCGGACCACCCCCAGCTTGTTCATGTTCTGCTGAAGCTTCAGCGCGTTGAGCTGGTTTTGGAACTCGTCGAACCTCTTGTCGCGGGTGCTACCCCCTATATGCGATGTTCCTAGCGACATCTTGGAAGAGTAATCGGATTGCGGATTACTGTTATCCTCCGTCTCAGTCGCTGGACGATGGGGAGGTACCCACTCCTTATCCCCCGTTCGCCGGGGTAAGGCGCGCTGGGCTCTTTTCTTCTTCTTCTTCTTGTTCAGAAGTTGTTCCATCATCTCTCTCAGGGAATCGATGGTTGCCTATTGCTCCTCAAGCTTTTGGGCTACCGTCTGTTCATGGGCGAGTTCAGTCATATGTACTCTTGCCAGTGCGTCCTGACTTGAGTGCGAGGTTTGAGACGTGGCTGCCGCCGAGAGAACCTCGTCTTTGCTGTAGGAGGGAGGTGGTAAGGTGGAGTAATCAAACCCGATGCTTACCCCCCTGCGACTACGGGTACGCTGGTATATGCCGTCTTGTTCGTGCTGAACAAGCCGAGGATTAGGCCCCAGGACAGAGTCCGAATCTGGAGAGTCGAAAAGTACCACCTTACCCATGTCCGTCATGTTGACTGTAGCGGACAGGAGCTCTAGGTCGTCGGCAGCGTGTCCTTTTTGGTGATGACGCTTTTGATGGGAGGGCTTTGGTCAGGAAGGCTGTCGAGAAAGTCTCTCGAACACTGAAGGCCTCGCTGTTCCTATGCATTGACAGTCGGCGAGTACTGTTTGGATGAGTCTTCCGCAATGGCACTAAGGATTTGCCTCATGTATGGTGCGCTTGCGAGTCAGGTATCCTCGGAGGTCTTCCGAGGGCGGTAGGTGACAACCCCCAGCACCAGAAGGATCGCCTGGGTGATCGCGCGATAGAGTTTCGGATGTACACTCTGGTGCACGTTGAACGGAGCGTTTTAGTGCTAGAGTTAGGCGATCTCGCCTTGACAGGCGGATTTTTGCGTTCGGGCGAACTCCAGTGTGTAGGCAGGTTTCAACCCCTCGCTCGTGCGGGCGGGTTTGCGAGGTGTCGCCTACTGCTTTGTCTTTGCGTTCATCCGTCAAAGGGCCATGGCGAGGCTCGCCAGCCCTCGGGAGTTCGCCTATACGGGTATGCTCACTTGCGCGGGGTGGTTTACTCGCATCAGGGATGTGACCTGAGAAGCGAAGTCCACCTGAGCGGGTGGCCCCGTCATTCTTGGTCGGCGCTCCTGATTTGGAGAGCCTTCCGATGTCGGGCAAGTTGCCCTCTCGCCTAACATTTTTCGAGCCTGTATAATAATTCAGGTCATTATATTGATAACGAAGGCTTCGGGCCTCCTGTCTGACGAGTGTCTGCCGTCGCCGTTGGTGAGCTCTTCTAGAGAGGAGAGCATCTGCGCGGGCTGGGGCAGTATGGTCTGTGCCGGAATGAACCGGCGTTTCTTTCAGGGCGGGTGTCTGCGGGGGTCGTTTGGTGACCCATCTGGCAGGCCTTCGCCCCTTGCTCTCGATCTCTGGCTTGGCCTTGATCGATTTTGAGGGAGCGGGTTCCCTCGACGAGACTCGGGTAGAGCCCTCAGGTGCGGAGGCTTTGGCCGTTTGAGGTCGACCTCTACCAGAGGAGGAAGAAGACAAGTACTCTTCATACTTGGCTTGGTCGAACTCGATCTCTAGGGACTCCACAGTTGCCCCAACAGCAACTTCGTCGAACTGAGCTACCACCATTTCGGTTGAAGAAACAGTTTCTCCCACTGTGGTCGCCATCTTCTGTAGGTGTAAATTTTGATCTCCCGAAAATAGGAAACTTCGCTTGTATTAATAAGAATAGCTTATTACAAACTAATAAATCGAAATTACAACAGAAGCAGAGGGAATGTCCTCCTTGTTTAATGTGGGGACTTTCGGTAGCTACAGGATGCTTCGCTCGATTCTCGTGCCGAGTCTGCTTCCCTTGGACGGTTTGACCGAGGTTGCTGGAGAGCTTCAGTACACAGTAGGAGCTCAGGTTAATGGAGTTCGGATCTCCGAGTTCGGTGGCGATCAGGGCCTAGAACTGAGAGGAGATGCTACAGTGCAAAGGTTAAGCAAAGAGCTTGCAGTCGACCCGATTGAGAGTCGAGAGCTAGTGGTTCAATTAGCTGATTCAACTATGAGCGAATCGCTGAATGGCTGAGAGAAGCTGAACTTCTTCTTCGTCGCTGGAAGGAATTCTCAACTGGTGAACCGATGAACCCCTTGAACCCCTAATCTATGGCTGGAAGAAGTTCTTAAATGGTGGAGGGACCGCGTGGTCACTCCTTGAATCATGGGATATGACCATGTACTGCTGACGGATGTCTTGCCGCTCCTCTGTACTATGAACGGTCACTCGATGGGTCGTGCTTCACGTCCTGTCATGTAGGAGTGGGAAGGCCCATCCTCGTATGTGAGACAGCGGCTGCCCACTACTCGAGTGGATTGGGCCAGCTCACTGTGCACCGGCGGCTCCAGCTCTTGACTTGGACCGATGAGCTGAGTTGCATTTATGAACGCGCAGGTTGATTTGGCATCTGTCCGATCACTCGTATCGTGAGCGGTCACTCGACGGGTCTGGAGTACCGTGCCTTCTCCCTTCGGGTTAAGAGAAGTGGGAAAGCGGGTGCTCAGTACTCGAGTGGGTTTGGACAGCTTGCCGAATGCCGGCGGAAGAGAAGTGGGAAAGCGGGTGCTCAGTACTCGAGTGGGTTTGGACAGCTTGCCGAATGCCGGCGGCTCCAGCTCTTGACTCGTATGGGCGCGGTGAGCTGTATTTATGAATGTTCAGGTTGATCTGACACCTGTCCGATCACTCGTACTGTGAGCGGCCACTCGACGGGCCTGGAGTACTGTGCTTTCTCCTTTCAGGTCGAGAGAGGTAGGAAAGCCCGTCCCGGCACGTGGGGTAGCGGATACCCAACTATACTGGCGACCTTGAGGTTTGCAAGCGGATCCGACTTTAGACTTGGTCAGGCGAGTTGTAAAAAGGTGAATTTCCGTTATCTAGCCGATCTTGACTCGTGCGGGCGAGCCGATCATTCAGGCGAACCTGGGACTAAATAGACACGAGTGCGTTTGATGACCGCGTGGCTTAGGCCCATGCTGGTGAATTGTGTTGGCGATTTCTCCTTGTAGGCGAATTTCTCGTAAGTTTACAGAGGTATTTTTTACCGTCTACAGAATATAACAAGATGAGTGATTGATCTTCTTCATCAATTTTAACATTAATATTCTTTAAATCCATAAGAATAGTGTTAAGTTCATCTAAGTGGTCTTTAATTGACATACCTTCCTTCATGCGAAGGGTGAAGAGGCGTTGCTTCAAGTATAGCTTGTTTGTTAGAGATTTCGTCATGTACAAGCTCTCCAACTTGAGCCACAAGCCGGCAACGGTATCTTCATTTACAACCTCCCGCAGGACCTCATCGGCCAAACAAAGCCGTATGACACTATGCGCCTTCATCTCCAACTCTTCTTTCTCATCATTAGGCATAGATTCCGGCAACTTATCCTTTCCAGACAAGACTTTGAATAGTCCTTGTTGTACTAGGAGAGCCCTCATCTTTACTCTCCATAAACTAAAGCTGTTTCTCCCATCGAATTTCTCCACTTTGTATTTTACAGAAGACATCTTGAAGCCAACTAGAACAGTAACTATATTTATGAACAGTAACTATATTCACGAACAGTAACTATATTCGCAAACAGTAACCGTATGTATGAATATTAACTATACTTTTGAATAGTACCGTACACGTGAATAGTACCCAGTGCCTTTAAAGAGTAAATGATAATCTAACTTTTTTTCTGATGTGGAGGATCCACTTTTAGTGGCAGTCACAGAGCATACTATAAGCAGATACACGTATTCTAAGCAGCTCTGATACCAATTTGTTGTAGCGGAGGAGCTTCACAGACACAGAAGATGTCTATACAAGAGTGGACAAAGAGAACAACACACAAGGATTTAACGTGGTTCGGTCAGTATGACCTACGTCCACGGGCAAGAACAGTAAAGAACTTCACTAATCACCAAAAGAGAAGATTACAAAAGAGGAGATCACTCTCTTGCTAGAGACTCACACAAAGAAAGAAACAAATTATTTCTATCTCACTCTCTTCTCTCTAACTCTCTTCTTTTCTCTAAATATTTTGTTTCTCTCCAAGTGATGCTCACTGCCTCGATGCTCTAAACCATCTCCCCTCACCCCTTTATATATGTTACAAAAAATAATAAAATATACAAAAGGGGTTGGTGAGGCATTGATCTAGCGTTACAAAGTTTGAAAAAACTCCACAAGAGTTAAGCAAATGAAGACATTTTAAAAGGCACGTGACAAGAAGAACAGTATGAAATCTGCTTACAGGTCTAGTAAAGAAATCAGAAATCACAGATGGCATATTATAGGGAATTTAATCAGCATCACGAAGACCACTATTGAGCTTATCAGGAAGACATGCTAAAAAGTATCTTGTAATGGCTTAGGTTTTCAGCAATGTTTTTGAAGAACTTTACTAAAGGCTAACTGTAGCACAAGGTTTAGGATGCAAAGAAAGAAGGAAGAAGAAAAGAAAGAAAGTGCGGTCAAATTTGAAAAAAAATCAATATGACTATACACCTTTACAAAAGCCAAGAATTCTTCTTCAGCACGAACGACGACAGCCATTCTCTTTAGGTGTGAGGAAAAGTGGTGTCTTTGTACAATCTGCGCAGTAGGACCGCCAGACCTATAGGCAAAAAATATAGTAATAAAATAAGAATAGGTCTACAAACAGTTATAGAACATTGAAGAATGAACAACTAATGTTCAAAGAACACGCCAAAAAACACTTAAAATTGATGTGCATGATGCTCCTCAAGTAGAATACTAAGATACATGCCAAGTATGAAAATGGAAATGAGAAATTTTTTAGTGCATGCTATGTGTGTAGGCTCTTAACTTTTTTAATTGTTTGCATTTTTCTCTAACTTATGTTTACTTAGTGAGATGAGATTTCTCTATTTTATTTCAACCATCTACAAGTTTGACTTTCTACTATTCCTTTTCTCCAATCCACCTTCAACAATGGAGACGCTAACAGAAGCAGTAAAGCATGGAAATAAAGTCGAGCAAGTATTACTTTGACGAGAAAACTAATCTCGCCAAATAAGCTGGAAAGTTTATGGATGCCCTTGGAAAAGCTGTCATACCACGGATAGTCGGACAATACGTATCGAGGAGTAGTTTTCTTATCATCTATACTAGGGGAAGTTTGTGATGGAAAAATGGGATGGAGAGCCAAAGAATACACACAACATGAGCAACCAGAATCATAATTGACAAATATCAGAGAATGCCAAGTAAAGCAAAAGCTGGGGACTAGGACGTGTAAAATCCAAGCAGACCAACTCATTTGGACACTGGTGACTGAATTGTAATTTCCTAAATGTAGAAATCTTTTGTAAAGACAGCAGCAACACCTGAACGACACAGGTCTAAATTAACTACTTGTGTTCCTTCTTTTTATATTTAAGGTAATATCTAATTCAAAAAAATACAACTCTTCATATCAATTCAAGAGCAGAAGCAAATCTTCCTTGGGTATATGACCGATTTCTAATGTTGTTATATGACATATAGGGATGACTGTAGTTCTGGTAATTAACTGTATGCAAACTAAGAGAGTCTATAATAATTTTATTAAGTCCCCATTGACTCATGGCTTTTTGGTGTTTTCCCTTCCATTAAGAAAAAGTTACCAACAATCAAGATTAGATTGTAAACTAAGTTTCTTATAAGTTTCTTACAAGATTAGATTGATCAAACGTGTACACCCACAACATTAAAAGTTACCAACTAAAGCTTTAAAATGCTTGAATGTAGTAAAGACAGTAGATTTTTCTTTAAGAGTGTACGCCCACAACTTTCTACTGAAGTCATCAATGAAGGTTATAAAATATCTATTACCTCCCAAAGAGACGGGATCGATCAGTCCACAGATGTCGGTGTGAATAAGTTGCAATGGTGCCTTTGCTCTCCATGATTCTCCACTGGGAAAAGGAAGTTGTGGTTGCTTGCCAATTACACAACCTTCACAAATATGATTCGATGGATCGATTGTTGGTAGACCTCATACCATGCCAGCTGTAGACAATAACTTCAGGCCACTGAAGTTTAGATGGTCGAAGCGAAGATGCCACCTCTATGACTCATTCTCCATGAGTCCTTGAAAACACTTGTCGACTTTCGTGTTTAAATGAAAGGGAAACATATGGTTCCTTGTCATTTTAACACAAGCTATGAGGCCTCCATTTATATTTTTCAACCAAAGATGGTTGTTCTCCATATGTACTTTGTATCCCTTTCCAAGTAATTGACTGATGCTAAGAATATTACTTTTCATGTTAGGAATATAGTAAACATCGGAAATATACTCGGGCTTACCATCCTTTTGGTTGATTTTTAATCTTCCCTTTACCTTCAACCATGAGTTTTGAAGAATCTCCGAGGCTCACACTTCCATGAACTCCTTCTGCGAGTTCCATGAAAAGTTCTTTCTTCCATCACATATGGTTGCTAGCACCCGAGTCAAGGTACCAAGCATCATTCTCAACACTTGAATCATCATTAGCAAGAAGAAGCGTAGAGTTGTTACTAACATCATTTGTTGCTTCGGCAAGATTGGTTTGGTCTTCAGTTTTGTGCCAACAATCTGAAGCATAGTGCCCAAACTTGTGACAGTTATAGCACTGAACATACTTGTTGTTTCCACACCTAGGTGTGGATCTTCCACGATTGCTTCGTCCGCGTCCTCTAAAGCTTTGGGTCACTACTTGATTTTGAGTGGTTTGCTGTTGGGGATCACGTCCCCTACCTCTACCACGACCATGACCATGACCACGACCACGACCTTTACCTTGTGAGCCTTGATTACTTAGAGTCAATGTTGAATCTAGTACTTGTTCCAAAACTATGGAACTAGCCTTCTTTTGCATTCGTTGTTCATGAACTTGGAGAGATCCCAAGAGCTCCTCTATTGAGAACTCATCTAAATTTTTTGACTCCTCAATTGCCGCTACCACGTGCTCGAATTTTGGTGTGAGAGATCGGAGCAACTTCTCCATCACTCGGATGTTCCTCATCTTCTCTCCATTTCTCCTCATTTTATTCACAATTAGAAGTAATCGTGAATAATAATCGAAGATTTTTTCTTCATCTTTCATTTGAACGGCTTCAAGATCACCCCTCAAAGTTTGGAGGCGAATTCGCTTCACCCGCTCGACACCTTTGTAGATGGTAGCAAGGATTTCCCATGTTTCATTGCTCGTCGTTGCTTCGGCAACTCTCTCAAAGGTAGACTCGTCTAACCCTTTATAGAGTAGAAAACGAGCATAGCTATCCTTCTTTCTTTGCTCTCTGAGAGCCTTCTTCTCTTCGGCGGTGTAGGTGGCCTTTACTGCTGGTGTAGGTTCTGTGAACCCATCAATGATCAACTCCCACAACTCTTGAGAACCAAATAAGGCTCTCATTTGGATTGACCAACTCTCATAGTTATCTTTCGATAGTTTGGGCACTTAAGGATTGACAAGATAATTTGTGGTGGCCATGAGAAGAAGAGAAAAAGGGGAAATTGGATCAAGTGGCTCTGATACCACTGTTGACTCTAAAGTTTACGAACTTAGAACTCTCCCAAATAAAGACAAAGAACTTACTTTTATTTCTTTAATTTTTTTCTTCTTGATGAAACAAGGATTACAATAGCCCTTTATATAGGCTTCAAAAACAAAACGTATAGGCATACCAATAGTTACAAATTAAACTTCTATTTTAATGTCATAAAGATAAAATATCATTAATGAGTGAGTAACTTTTATTCTTCCATAACCTATAACTCTTCCCTTTCTAAGCTTATGATCCTTACACTTCTAAAACTCATGCTATTAATCTCATTTATTCTAACATTTTAATTTGATATTGTAGGCATCTAAAAATACATATAGGTATCCACACACAGCTCGAGACGAAGAGAAGGTGACGAATGTCGTTATCCGAATTATTTGACGCCGACCAACGCATGAAGCAGAACGGCGAACCAAGTAGCCCACGTGCTCACCGACCACCATCAAGTGGCCCGCACGCCCATCGGCCACCAAATTGGCGAATCAAGTAACCCGCATGCTCATCGGCTACCATCCAGTGGCCCGCACGCCCATCGGCCACCAAATCGGCAAACCAAGTGACCCGCACGCCCATCGACCACCAAATCGACGAACCGACTAGCCCGTGCACTCATCAGCTACTTCCAAGTGTTCCGTGCACTTGTCAGCCAGCTCTAAGTATCCCGCACGCTCATCGGCCACCAAAACGGCGTTCAAGTCAACGAAACAACGAAATACGCGTAACAACAGAACAAGTCAAAACCCGAAAAACCAATAAAAGCCGTTGGCGGCCGAGTCACATCGAAACGACTTGGTCGAACCAGAGGTTCGGCCCATAGCCAGGTCACCAAATGGTGGCACGGCCATACCCCGGCCAAACCGAGCCACCAAATGGTGGCTCGGCCAAGCCGGGTGACGCATCGGCCAGATTTGATCATGTTTCGGTTTTGACGGTTTTTCTTAGGATTTGTTTGTTCCTGAGCGTCCCAACTGATCTGATACTATGGTTAATCAGTTACTAACCGAAGATAAGGAGGAATCCCTCGTTCTTATCCAAAGACCCGCATCCAAAGCTTATAAATACGAGCTCGGGTGCTCATTTCTAAGGGACTGAACATCAAGAGGGCGAGGTACTGCTGGTTTCTCGAGTGCATAACCACGAATTTCAGAGAAGGTTAGCTAGATCTCGACGATCTCCTGTGCATAAAGAGTGGAGTTCAAGAGATCTAAGACCCGTCCCCTATTCCTCCGGATTTAAGCTTGGTCTTAAATCTCAAGAAGAGCCGTAATCTCGCTTGGTCGAGATTATCGCTGCAACGATTACTTCCTTCGTAAAGTAAGAGCTTTGATCATCAATCTGTCAACCGGATCTGATCCGCGGCGGTCCACAGATATTAATGTATGATCTGAAATAGATACACTAGAACACTAGAGGGGGTGAATAGTGTTCTTTTAAAATTTATGCAAAGTAGATTATAAATTATAAAAAATGGCAATCTCAGAAATTTACAATCACAAACACAAAGTTTTATACTGGTTCTACCAACCGGGTGTACATCCAGTCCCCAAGCAAATCCCGCTTGAGAGTTTCCACTATGATTTTGAATAAACTTACAAAATCAAAAACAAACCTGACCAATTTGCAAGTCCCTATAAATTGTAACACCAATTGACAATTACTTTGCCAATTTACATACCAAACTTTAACCAAGAGATTAACACTTCTCACAAACCGAGAAAACTTCTTTGAAGCAACAACTCAATTCCTATAAGCATTGATTTGTAGTGTTGTGTAGTAGTGGCTTAGAAATGATTCTAACTTCTGTAAATTGCTTAAATAATAAATATTTGAATGATAATCAAAGGCAATTTCAGAAACTTTTCTTTTTCTCAAAATCTGAATGTTTTTACACTTGAAAAATACACAAAGATCAAAGCTTATGGGTATGTTAGTCTCTGTATTTTTTCTGAACAAATAACCTATTTATATCCCTTGAAAAGATAATTATTTTGACTTTAAAAACGTTTAAAAATGGCTATAAACAGTCATTAATTTAAACTTTAAAATCTGGAGAAACTGTATCTGTAGTCGACTACAAGACAGAATAGTCGACTACATTGAGTTTAAACAGACTCTGTGAAGTCAGAAAATTTCTCAGTAGTCGACTATAAAGGTCATTAGTCGACTATACTGTAATCAAACAGAAACTTGAAAAATGTATTTGACTATACTATAATCAAACAGAAGCTTGAAAAATGTATTTTGTCTTCAGTAGTCGACTATAAAGTCAATTAGTCGACTATACTGTAAACTAACAGAAACTTATATTTCTATCATAAGCTTGAGTAGTCGATTATTATTTAAATTAGTCGACTATATTGTAAACTGACAGAAACTTATATTTAGGTCACAGACATGAGTAGTCAACTATTATTCTAATTAGTCGACTACTAAGAGTTAAGAAATGATATGAATTAAATGTTTTGACACTCAATTATTAACTATAACTCTAATGGTTAACATAGGGAATTTCTATAGTTAACCAACACACTAAGCCTGTGTCAGTGTGTTCTAATTTCTATGTGTGTATGTGTGAGTTATCAAGGCTTGTACAATATTTCTAAGTAAAGAAAAAATGTAAAAACAATTACATTGACGTGTATGTTCTTCATTTTCTTTACTTCAAAATGCCTTGAACTCATCTTGCACTTGTTCATATATGATATTTAAATCTGCATATAAATGTTAGTACATATGTATAACACACATATTGATTCTTTAATATGAATAAATTGTTATCATCAAAATTATATCATGGGGACATGATATCCAACATTCTCCCCCTTTTTGATGATGACAAATAATTTATGCATATGTATATATATAAAAACTTTGATAAGTAAATATACTTACTCCCCCTGCATAAAAGCACATTAGAGTCTACAATCTACAATTCATATTGTTATTGTTGAATTTGAAAAACTGAAAAACATAAATTCATAAATTCTGAAAGTATTCTCCCCCTTTGTTATTAACAAAAAGAAATACGTAACTATCCTAAACATATCATAATTTCCTCTTCATGAGCTAGTACTTCAAACAGATCATCCAGATTATGAACATAGTCTATTACTTCACCCATCCAAATAGGTAGGCAAAGACTTCCCATAAAAATCAAAACTTCCACAATATTCATCACCATAATCTGTTTAAAATATATATAGCACATGTATTAACTATTTAATCATTATAAAAGCAATCTAAAATGCAAATTCATAAATCATACTAAAGTTAAAACAATTTAGTAGCAACACACCACATATTACATATGTCTTAAAAAACATTACTACTACATAGTTTGTGAAATGCAAACTTAAACAAGCAACATAACACATAATTGTTTTGATAATAAACATAAAGTTCGACCACAAACTAAATGATGCATGCATAATCTTCTAAGGTGCTGGAGGAGGTTGATATTCTTGAAAGAATGCACTAAGCTTCAAGTCCAAGTTATCAAATTTCTTCATTAACTCCTCCTGATTACTGATAATGTAACTATTTTGGGAGAAAAGAGCTCGCTGACCAGTCTCTAACTCAAGGATGCGTGCAGACAAGGTGTTATATTGCACATCCGAGAAGCAAGAGGGTTCTGAGTCCATTTGTGGTGGTTGTTGACTAGTTGATGGTCCTGCTTGAGTTGAAGATTGTGGAATTTCTTCTTGATGAGGATGAGGTTCATCTTGAGGATTTTGTTCATGAATTTCAAAATTATAGTGTAAAGCTTCCGCAGAATTTTATAAGAGCGCACTCTATTCTTAAGGGTCACGATCATACACTTGGTATACATAAGCAAAATCAGACCCTACAATTAACATCCCCGGCACAGGCAAAGATCCCACGCAAGCAGAAGACCGATAAACGATCTCTGTGCTGTTTGACGAGAATTGTACCCTTTTATTTTCATTGTGTAAAGGTCTTATAAAAAGACCGATCTTTTTAAACTTATTGTAACGATCAAAGTTGTAATAAGTTATATAATGAAGAAAACAATTTTCTCCCCAAACAGATATTCCAACAGACTCAACTAGTTCTTGTACATCATACTCTGGTGTTGTTTCAGAAAATTTGAATCATTTTCTACCTGAACAGATATAGTTTCTGAGTTCTTCCTTGAACAAGTTTCTTTTTCCTCACTTTGTAGTTGATTCTCTATAAAAAAAACATCTCTGCTAATGATAACCTTGTGTGTAGTGGGATCCCACAAGCGATATCCCTTTACTCCGTCAGTATGCCCCAAAAATATACATTTTTTTGGATTTTAAATCTAGCTTTGTAATTTTTTAGGCATTGTACATTACATACACTAAACTTTTTAATATATGGAGGTTGAAATAATCAGTTGGCTTGACAGTCCACATCTTCATCTGCGTCTTTAATTGTATTACAGTTGATGGAGATCGATTCACCATATAACAAGCGGTTTTTATTGCTTCTACCCAAAAAGACTTTATCCAGATTTGCAGTTGCTAACATTGCTCTTGTTCTTTCTGATAGTGTTCTGTTCATCTGCTCCACCACTCCATTTTGGTGAGGAGTATAAGCAGTATTGAATTATCTTTTGATGCCTTCTTGCTTGCAGAATGCAAGAAATTCACCAGTCTGTGTATTCTCCTTCATTCTCTGAGCTCAAACACTTGACCTTCTTTTCAGATTCAAGCTCAACTCATGCCTTATAGGCTTTAAAGATTGATAACACATCCACCTTCTTCTTAATAGGATACACCTAACATCTCCTGGAGTAATCATCAATAAAAGATACAAAATATTTTGCTCCTCTCATGGATGTAACCGGTGCTTGCCATACATCAGAATGAACCAGTTCCAGAATAGCATTGCTTCTAGAACTCGATGTGTTGAACTCCAGTCGATGTTGCTTACTTGTAACACAATGCTCGCAGAATAAAAGACCTACCAAATTAAGTCCAGAAAACAGCTTCTAATCGGAGAGAATCTTCAAGCCTAGTTCTGACATGTGGCCTAGTTTGTGATGTCACATCATGGTTTGTTCTTCTCTATGGCTAGTTGATGTCATACATGAATCAACTTCTTGCATGGTTTCTCCCTTGAGCATATATAAATTTGTAGCTATCTTTTTTCTTTTTCTCACAATAAGCGCCCATCTAACAATCTTCATGATCTCGTTTTCTATATAGGTCTTGCACCTGAGCTCATCTAGTTGTCCTAAAAAGAATGGATTCTTCTTCAATCCCTTCACATGTCGTACATCTTAAATAGTGCGTATTATATCATCAAACATTTTGATTTTAACAGTACCAATACTAGAAATTTCTAAGGTATGATCATTGTCCATAAATACAGATCCTCTTGAGATAGGTTCATATTTATGGAATCATTCTCTCCGGGAGGTCATGTGTCAGGAGGCTGTTGAATCTAGAAATCAGATATCAGCAACATTCTTTTTGCCTTCATCAATAATGGTTGCTTTGTTGTATAAAATTTCACCATCGTCTGATGTGCTGATAACACATCCTTGAGATGTTGATGGCTCTGAAGACTTTTTATCACCACTCTTCTTATTGTGCTAACACTCCGATTTCACGTTCCTCATTTTGTCATTGTTGTAGCATTTGATATTCTTCTTCTTGATTTTGATCTATCATGAGTATGACTCCTACTGGAGTCACGTTCCGTTAATCTTCCTCTCATCACCGATAAGGCCTTCGCTTGTTGAAAACTTGTCTGCTTGTCTTCTTTATTCTTACACCGGTTTTCTTCCTCCAAAACAGCAGCTGCAATGTTGTCAAAAACTAGATTGTTCGTGAGGACGTTATTTGTTAGGTTGATGATAAGTTGATCATACGAGTCATGGAGACTCTAAAGTAGAAGTTTTGCATGTTCATTCACACTGATTGTATGCCACCAACGTTGTGAGTTGGGAGAACAGTGTATTTATGGTGTTGATGTGGTCGGTCATCGATGTAGATTCCGCCATCCTTAGAGTGTAAAGTCTTCTTTTTAAGAAGATTTTGTTGTGTGGGAATTTGGCCAAAGCTAGTATCACAGATCTCATTTGTTGTTTTCTTCTCTTCTATGTTTGACAGCACCACATTTGCTAGTGTCAGATGGAAATTGACATTACCATTTTCGTCCATCTTATTCCACTTCTTATCATCTGTGATATCATCTGACCTTACACCGATGGCCGTTAGACAATTATCTTTTTTTAAGATAGCCTTTATGTTCAACTTTCACAGTGAAAAATTACTCACGTTGAATTTCTCAATCTCGAACTTCTACTATTTCACATGCACAGTAATCGTATTTATAAACAGTAATCATACTCGTGAATAGTAATCATATTTGTGAATAATACCGTACTCGTGAATAGTACTCGTCGTCTTTAAATGATGAATGATAATCTAACTTATTTCCTGATGTGGATGATCCACCTTTGGTAGCAACCACAAAGCATATGATAAATAGATACACATATCTTAAGCCAGGCTCTGATACCACTTGTTAGGATAAACCCGGGGCCTAATAGAGCAAGGTTTCAGCAAATAGTAGAGCAGAAGTAATAAAATGAACACACTGATTTACATTAAAAAACCCTTAAATGAATTTCGGGTAAAACCCACGGGCAATGATTGAAAAATCCACTATGAGAAAAATTTAGGAGTTACAATCTCTCTTTTTAAGGAGAAACTCTCTCTATTTTTTTCTCTTTCTTTTCACTCTTAATTAGAGACACTGGGATGATCTAAACTTAACAGTGAGGAAAGCTATATATAAGTGAGTTTGCGGTAGGTGCACTGTTGCTACAGTACCATTTAGGGTTCTGCATTTAGTGGTTACTGTAGCGGGTAGGTGTTTACTGTGGACACAGTAACTTTCCATTAGGGAGAATAATTTGAAATAATTTAAAATGTGATACCAGATAACTTGAAAGAGAGATTTTTGAATAGATTATCCTATAGATAGGCATTTAACCCACAAAGTGTACTTAGTGAATGTACATGTCGGTTTCAGTTTATAGTGTCATTCTGTCTTAATTATTTAGGGTTGAAATTTTCTTAAATGGTAACTTCTTGTTCTATTGTTTAACCAGCGTGAAGTTGATGGAAAATCTTATTACTCTTTCGAGTTTATTGCTCAGGCTCCAAACTTCACTAGGCATGCGCTTGGCACAATCTGCATTGCGAATGGTATGAACATGATAGTTTTGTTTAGTTTTTATCAATTACTCATAAGTAGCCATTTTAATTGATGATAGCATTTATTATATATGTTTGGATAGTCATTTATGCTGTCTGAAAATTTTGAGAAGAAATATATTGTCATGGGTTTTCTTAGTTTTATATCATTCGAGAAAGTCTTACAAGTGAATGAGGTTCTTTCTAACTGAATATGCACCAGAGTGAAGGAGGTAAATCTTATGGCTAGTTTCAGGTAGTCATTTTCTTACCCTGTGTTGCCTAGGCTTTACCTCTTTTACTTAGAATACTAAGTTTTATCTCATCACCATTGATGGAAAATATATCTCTGTGTTACTATGTGGGAAATTGAGTCAGAAACTTCATATAAAGAGAAGTGCAGGGAGAAGCTCTAAATGTGTTGCTCACTTAAGCATCACCAGAAAAACTTTAAGATATGTCCTGGAATTTATAACAAAATGTTTATCCGGTATTATAAAGAATTAAATGCAAGTTGGTATGATAAATATTGTTAAAAGAATGGTTCATCCAAAGGCAGGCTTCATATTTTGTTGCTTCTACCAATATCTATGTAGATTAATTCCTAAAAAATTAATTGCACAAGTACTAGCATGTTATTACATGGATTTTCTAATGTTATTGTGGACTCTTACTACATCTCATATTGGAGATCTCCGGGGGGGATTTCATATTTGAGAGTTTTGTGATGCCATAGAAATTTTGAGAATATAATGCTTTCATAATCATGTGGTTAAGATGGTTTTTGTGAACAGTAAACATGGAAATTTTCGAAAGTGAGCAGTAAAATTTTTCATTAACTCAAAGATGCCTTTACTATATTTATCCCATGGTTGGGCTTCAATTCAAACCTAGATATCAAGAAGAAGTACATTATGAAACTGAGAATACTACAAGAAAAAGAATGTTAAAAATAAGAGAAAGAAAGGAGGGAGGAAACTAGGGATGTATAACACCAATTAAACCACGAGGACTTTGAAATTTAGCAATCTGGTGAATGTGCTCTCTCTACATTTATTGCTTCCATTTATTGATGTGGACTATGAAAACTATTCTTTTGGTGGACTTTTAAATATCTTCATACTGTTTTCAGTTATTAAAATCATTTGATAGGTTTCATCAGATAATATGTTGGACTTTCAGAAATGAACCAAGTACCTTGTACTTAAAACAGTTGTGCTGTAATAAAGGACGTGAATGATGCTATACCGTACTTAATACTTCCGAAAGTTTTCCTTTTCGATATGTTGATCAGTAGCATGAACTTTTGATATTTGATGGCGTCTCGTGCAGGCAAGTTCTACACATTGACAACAGGAGCTAACGAAAGACGGTGGGGGAAGATGAAAGATAAATTGCACACTGTCATCGATTCCTTCAAAGTATCTGCTTGAGCTTTCTCGCAGTACTCCATAACAGAGTCGAATGAATCATGCTTGTAATCTCGCACATGATAAGTTTTTCTTCTTTGTTCAATATGTAACTGAGTGGATAAGTTTTTGGCTATGTTAAAAACATTCTTTTTCATACTATTTGTAAAATACTTCGTTCAAGTAAATGTTTACCTCTCTTGCTGATATGGCATTCAAAGTTTACTAAGGGCAAAGATAGAGGGCCCATCACTTAGAGAAGCTAATATAAATTTGAAGGTTTATTTCTCAAAGTATTGACAGTGTACTACATTCATTTGCTACAAAGCATAAACAATATCCTAACGAATCTGTTTTCAAAGCTGGGTTGTTGGACACTCAGGTTAGTAACAAATTAAGGTAGCACATCCTGATTTACGAACAAAACTATTCATAACAATTTAGAGACTCGTAGGCCATTGAAGTCTGGATCACTTGTACAAGTGTTGGTATAGGTTAAGAAAAGTTCTAGGTTTAACTAAAAACTTAAAAGATGACGTCTTTGCCTTCTCATTAAGACTTTGTTGGACTGCGAACTAGTTCCGGTAGAAATGATAAAATGAGTAACGTTCCTTTTACAATAAGAAGAGCTATTGAAGGAATACAAGTACTATCAAGACACAACACACACAAGTTGACTTTTCTTATGCATGCTAGGGGCCATTGAAAATCGTCAAACTGTGCATTTCACACTATCCGCTTATTTGTTCTTGTACGGATCAACTATCAACACACACGCAATCAGACTTTTCTGATGCATACAATCAGACATGAAAATCTCCAAGTTTTCCTCTTATTTGTCATTATATGGCATACGAGCAGGTTTTTTCGACACATGCTCGGGACAAAGAAACCTCCAAATCATTCCCTTACATGTATTTATATGGATCACCACACATGAGAGCATGCTTTTTGGTGCATACAACGGGACATGAAAACTTCCAAACAAGCCCATGCTATCTTAATTTGTATGAATCAGAATAATTTGCACGCGCGCCAGGAGTTTATTAGAAGTTGTAATTCTGCTGAAGGATTAGTTTTTATTTCCACTTCGTGCCAAGCTTATATCTGGAATTCATTATGGGATTTGTTGTATTAGAACCTAGAGGGGGGTGATTAGGGTCTTATGCTAATCTAATCCGATTAAATGCCAATTAAAAATAATTAATGAGTTATCCTAGCAAGTATGAAATGCAATAATATATATGAGCTAGGATAAGCAATATACAATATGATATATCCTAGCAAAGAGATATATAGCAAAATATATATGCAAGGATATATAAGCTAACACAAGGATAAACAATAAACAAAAACAAGATAGTGAATGATATAACAATGAGCAATGCACAATTGGCGATATGATCAATAAGCACAAATAAGAATGAACGTCAAAGCACACTTAAACACACAATATGATCACGGAGTTCGGACCTTCCGTCCTACGTCTTCGCTCCCCACTCCCGGGGAGAAATCCACTATCACAATCCAGTTTGGAAGCCGGAACTTCTACACATTCGGTTTACAAGTTCACCGAAAACTCTCACACAACAAACACTCTACACCCACACAAGTGTTGGACCTAGCCGTGTCTCCCTCAAGTGCTCGGTTACAACCTCTCCCTAGGCTCGTCAACCGACGCCACTCCTCTTGGAACGATCCCCGACTCTCACCACACACTCCTCACTCGGTGTATAATTGTATTACAAAGTGATTCTCACGATAAACACAATATAATAAATGTTTGTTCTCTCTAACAATGTGAGAACTCAATTAGGATCAACTCAATGTCACACAATCCCACAACCCAATTATATAATGTATGCAAATATAATAAGCTCAATGGTTGTGTGTGTAAACAAGGAGTAAATCAAATCAAACTAAACTCAAATAAATTCTAGCTTAATAAAATGATAATCAAACAATTATATATAAATGTAAAGCTAGATTGAGTTTAGAACACTTCTCTAAAGATGACAAGAGAGAGAGGGAGAAGAGTTGAATGCCCAAACACCAAAGAATGATCTCCTCAAGCTCTTGTGAAAGTTTCTTCATAAAGAAACTCTTGAAACAAACTTAAAAACTCTTAAACAAACTTGTAAAACTCTTTTTAAAACTATCTTAAACATCCATGAGAAACAATGAAAGTTGAGGGCTTTTTATAGCCTCTTAAACCAGCCACAAACTCCCAAAAACCGAAAATATCAAAAACTAGCCGTTACTAGCCGTTATAGGCTGAAAAGACCAAAATACCCCTAAATTCAGCATTCTGGAAATTTAGATATCTGGATTTGTAAAATCAATTAAAAATAGTACATCAACTCCAAAAATTATGAAAATTTGAGAAAAGGTTCTAGACATGTAGAAGAACATGTTAGAGAAAGAATTTATGAAAAATCATTTATCATTTGAGCTAAATAAATGTTTGAACACAGATATACAGTTTCTAAAAATCTGCTGACATACACGATTTTGTAAAATCAATTGGGCACAGTAAATCAACTCCAAAAATGGTAAAATTTTGAAAAAAGTTTCTAAACATGTAGGTAAACATTTCAAAGAAAGAATTTATTAAATATCACTTCCCATTTGTGAAAACTTATCTGTTTTGTAAAAATATGCATGAACATGCACGAACGAAAAACATGATTTTGTAAATTCAATTAAACATAACAAATCAATTTCAAACTTGATGAAACTTTGGAAAATATTTGAAAATGTGATTTTGAACATGTTACAAAAAAGAATTTTTCAATTTGCATTTCCCAATTATGGAATCTTATTATTTTGTAAAATCACATAAGTATGGACTTGTAAAAGCTTGATCTTGACAAAATGAGTTTAAACAAAGTTTTAAAAACTTTCCAATAGATTTATAAACTTGATAAAAGATATAAAATAATTTCGTTAAGTCTATAATCCAAAACGACGATAAACCAAACCAAACGTGTGTGTGTGATATTGAGCTTGAAGTATTAACACACATAATATAAGCCCTAAACTAATTTACCCAAGCTTGATCTTGATCTTCAATAAGCTCGACTTGGTACACTTTGCGGATGAAGCTTGAACTTAATCTTTAACTTGAACTGTATGTTGCTTTACTCCATAATTCCGCCAACCTCCATTGGATATGTTCGTGAAAGCTTGATTCCATCCATCCTCCAACTAACGTTGTTTGTCTATAATAAATAAGAAAACATAAATACTAGACAAACAACATTAGTGGTAAATTGTTTGTTAAACATCATCAAAACAAGAAGGCCAACAATCTCCCCCTTTTTGATGATGACAAACAATTTACAAAAAGAGATATATGCATGAAGGAAATGAATATATAATTTATAATTCACATGCATATAAACAAGAAAGAATATACTCACAATATTTCTCCCCCTTTGACAACATCAAAAAGGGAACAAAAGAATTAAGAGAGCGAAAGCTCCCCCTATCAATAAGCACGGGTGAGTATCAAACATAAAAAGATATAGGGATTGCTCCCCCTATCAAAAAGCCATATAGAAAATATGCAATGAAGATCATGGCCGACCCCCGCCGCCGACCACCGCCATTTGCACGTGACCATCCGCCGCTCTCGTGACCGATCACCGCCGCCGACCACCGCCATTTGCACGGTCTAGGGTTTTTTTCGTTCATTCCTCTCGTGACCAGTCCGCCGCTCTCGTGACAGCCCTCCGACCTCGTCGCGGCGCCGACACCATCGACCCCCATCGAACCCCCATCCTCAGGTGTGTTTTTCTTTTTAATTTTGCTGTTAATTTTTGAGAGGGATATTCATCAAATTTTGCTAGAATTGAGTGAATAATGTGATTTGGGAGTTAGGGTTTAGTTTAGCAATTATTTACATATGAGAGGGTTTAGCAATTATTTACATATGAGAGGGTTTAGCAATTATTTACATATGAGAGGGTTTAGCAATTATTTTGTTAATTTTGCTGTTAATTTTGCTAGAATTGGGTAGGATTAGTTTTTATTTTGTGCAATAGGATGAATAATGTGATTTGGGAGTTAGGGTTTAGTAATTATTTACATATGATGAATAATAATTAGGGGTTTAGCCATTATTTGGAATTTATTCAGATATTAATAGATTATTTGCATATGATGGACTGTGTATTTTCAGTTTCGATGACGAACTCCATATCCATTATTTGTTTCTTTAATGGAAGCCTCGGCGTCGGAGTGAATAATTTGCCGGTGTATGATGGAGGTTCTCGGAAAATGTTCATGCTATCTAAGTCGTGTAATTTTGATGGAATGACTAGGGAAATACACAGAGTTACTAAAATTAAGAAAGAAGAATATACAATTAGGGTGTTCTTCAATTGTCCGATAAATGAGAGTAGAACTATTGCCGTGGAGATTACTGAAGATGAGGAATTGAATGACATGAAACAATTAGTCGAGAAGCAAACGTCAATTGAGTTGTTTATTGAGAAGTATCCGATTCAGGAATTTGCCCAAGTTTCACGACCTCAAGGAGAGTTTTCTCGGATGCTTGACTTAGACAACGAGTCGATTGGTTTTATGACATCTCCAAGTCAAGAGCCATGGTCTCAACCACAACGTTTAAGTGAGTATTCTATCGGTGGGACGTCAACTAATATATTTAACGACGCTTCAGGTCATGTTACGGGTTACCCACCAGTCGGAGCAATTATAGAAGATGAAGCAGATGATGATTCAGATCATTTTGAAGAAGATGGCGTGCAAATTGATAGCATGCATGTGGCAGCTGGAATAGATGATGACGCCCGTTGGATGGAGCAATTTAACGTTAACAATGATTATGTGGAAGCTGAAGATCCGTTGCCCGACGAGTTTCATAATGAGGATTGGATAAATACTTCTCAAGCTGGATTTGTTGATGTTGGGCCAAATTTACAACGACCTGAGGACTTCACTTTTAAAAAAGGGGATCTATTCGAGAACAAGGAGGCACTGATTTTTGCAATCCGAGAATGGTCCATCAAGAATCGGGTCAAATTAAAGCCGGTAAAAACTAATGCAACAAACTACAATGTGAAATGCTTCTTTAACGATAAGAATGAAGTAGAGAATGCAAATGAGCAAGATGAGAGAAATAAAAAATGTCCTTGGTTGCTAAATGCCGCTGTGAGAAAATCATCAAATGGGCAATTTGTAATATGTAGATATTGCGGACTTCATACATGTTGCAACCCGTCGGTGGATGTCGATGATTATTCTGCATCTTCTTCTTATATATGTAAGCTAATTATGCCTGAAGTTAGAGCTGAACTTGATCTGAATGCAAGTCAGATATTTCAGAGGGTATATGACATGCGGGGGATTAAGATATCTAAATATAAGGCATATGATGCAAGGAGGAAAGCGTTGTCTAAAATTTTTGGAGATTGGGAAAAATCATATGAATTACTTCCACAGTATCTTGAAGCTATCAAACGAAATAATCCGGGTACTGAATACGAAATATTATCCGAAGAGATTGCACCGGGTATGGAGAGGTTCACTCGCGTGTTTTGGGCATTTGGTCCTGCTATTAAGGGCTTCACTTTTTGTCGTCCGCTATTGAGCATTGATGGTACACATTTATATGGAAAGTACAAAGGCGTGCTTCTTGTAGCGACCGGTGTAGATGCAAATGGCGGGTTATTTCCTCTAGCATTTGCAGTCGTGGAGGTGGAGGATACGTCTAGTTGGAAAGTGCCGTTTTGGCGTATTTATATAGAGAGATGTCAAAAGTGGCACTTATACAAAACAGTGAGCTTAAAGGGTGTCTAAGCTTATTGCAAGTATGGGCATGGGAGAGACTTCATTTGAAGCCGAGACTATGCACGCATTTACAATTAGATGGACAAATTCCACTGGGATGCAGGTATTGTATTTTTAGTGTAGCGAATATAATTGTAGTTATCATTGTGGTACTAAATGTATGACAAATATTTTTTTGTAGATGGAATGTCGAAAAATGCTATGACGAGACCCCGGCTAGACAATTGGATTTCTACCGGAATGAGCTTGACCGTATGAAGATTTTTCAGGTAATTCTCACCGAAAAACATGCGCTTTTTTTTCTACATACTGAAAACCCAATTCTGATATGCAACTGCATTAAATTATTATAGATGGAATGGGAGCCCTACACCCAATTTCTACCTCAGCTACCCCCAATATGCACAGAATACCAAGTTGTATGGAGAGCTAGAGTTCCTCTTATATGTTTGGAGATAGTAGAAATGCATGTACCGGACCGCGTGCTTCGACAATTTGGTCGTGCACAACATGTTCCGCAGTTTGTTGAAAAGATAGAGAGGAAGGCAAAAAAAGGAGGCCAGCAAATAAACTGGATGATCGTGCATCAAGCTTTTATACACAGATGGAATGATAGGCATTTTTGCATTGTCAACCAAATTGAACCAACTCCTCGGGAAACAGATTACTACACTTGATATTGGGGCATAACCCGAAGGTGGATACTTCATTCGACCACAATACCGGTTGAGTCGCAAAGAGGATATGTGCCCCGGGGTATAGATGAGAGAGAATTAGTAAGTATTTTCATATTTTGATCTAAGTCCATTTTTATTGGTACTTTATGTGTTGAAAAATTTGCAGGTATCAGCAATAGATGAAGTTCAAACTCTTGCAAATCGTGGCTTGGAATTGGCTCGAGCAGGTACGATAAAATTAAATCTCAAATTTACATTCTGTAATATCAAATTTAATATGAAATTTTGTTTTTGAACTATCTATCGCAGGTAGAAATCCCGAAACACATGAACATGTATCAATATATCAGGCTATAATGCAGAGGCTTCAACAAGCCTTACACCGAACTCACGAAGATCGTCATGATGGACGGGAGGTAACGCCATTCGTATATACACGACAACAGCGACAAAGTCGAGGACGACGCAGAAATGACGATGAAGCTGGACCTTCCCAACGTGTCGACGATGGAGCTGGACCGTCACAACCACAAACGCAACCGGATCACGAACTCGTCGAAGGGCGGTATGGAGGACGACGAAGCCAAAGGAGGAGGAGGAGAGTTCTTGGATGTATGTAAACTATAGGTTATATACATTACAAAACTATTTAGGGATGTTATTTTTGGATTTGTAGTCGATAATATCGTGTGGTATGTTTGATTTCTAAGTGGGTTTGTGGTGTTATTATGTTGGATTTGTTAGTGGGAGTTTGTGGTGTTATTATGTTGGATTTGTTAGTGGGAGTTTGTGGTGTGATGTGATTTGTTTGATTTGAAATGAGTATGTGGTGAAATCAGTATGTAATTTGTTAGTGGGAGTTTGTGTGGATGTATGTAACGGGACTACATGAAATGTAGTGGTGAAATGAGTATGTGACTTGTTAGTTTCAGAAGAAAAGGGTCGGTTTTGCAGTTGAACGTGTTTTACGAACTGCACGGGACTGCTAGTCCCGTGCACTTGGTCTTGAGCAGCGGCAGGCCTCGCTGCTTAAAAGTCGGGACTAGCAGTCCCGACTTTTAAGCAGCGAGGCCACCCGCTGCTCAAGACGAAGTGCACGGGACTAGCAGTCCCGTGCACTTCGTAAAACACATTCAGCTGCAAAACCGACCCTTTTCTGAAGAAAAGGGTCGGTTTTGCTAATATTTTTCACTTTAGGTCGATTTTGCCTATTAAATTCTAAAAAAGGTTGGTTTTAAAAATTTCTCCCACATAGAAATATATAAGGATTGCTTCCCCTATCAAAATGCCATATAGAATATATGCAATAAAAGATCATGGCAAACATATGTGAGCAAGCATAGATAAGAGTATGCTAAAAATTTACTCACATACATGAAGATAATGAGAACACATATAAAAATATGTCATTATGAAGATAGTGTCTCATTACACTAATATAAAAAAATATATAGAATAGATTTATGAAATCAAAAGAAGAGAAACATGAAAATCATGCAAAAAGTTTTCAAATAAAAAACGAATCAACCAAATAAAATCATAAATCAAAATTTAAATCATAAAATCAAATCATCATTGATTTTCAAAAATCAAGAGAGGTAACTCTATCTAGCTCTTGAGCTAGTATTAACCCATATGAATATTTTAGCATCCGGTAAACATGATTTGGGAATAAACACCCAATAAATCCGGAGGGTTATATAAGTACAAATCTCTCATCAAAACAAAACAAATAATCATGAAAACAAAAGATTTTATCAATTAAAAATTGTTTTCATATAAAAAAATTTCAAAGCATAATTTTCAAAACCAAGACAAAGACAAATAAAAATACTAAAATTCTTGGTTTAAAATCAAATTTATTTTGGTACCCAAGAACTCTTGGTACCAAAAGATTTAGGGACATGACCCCTATCATTAAAGCTCAAAGGCCTAGGGTTACGAACCCTCTTGGGCATATGTGGTGTACTAACACGATCAAAGCAATAATCGCTCAAATGACCCTTCCGATTGCAATTTGTGCAATGAAAGAGATCCATTTATTTTTGTGGACCATTAGCTCGTGCACGGGAAACATTTACAACCATAGATGATCTTTTAAGATTATTTTGCAAATGTGAAACATTATCAAAACAAAACTTTCCTAAGTGGCCATATCTACCACAAACATCACATTTAAACTTTTGTGGTCTTTTAAAATCATTTGGCAAAAGTGAAGTCTTTTTCAAATCATAGCAAAATTTTGCCAAATGGCCAAAATGATCACAATGATCACACTAGCATGCTTATGATAAACTTTGTGAGAATGGGCATGTGAATGTGTAAGTATACAAGATGAAGAAGCTATATGAGATGCACAAGGAGCATTAGAATTCTTATGTTTGTGTGCATCATAACAAAACTTAGCTAAATGACCTTGACGGCCGCAAATAGAACACTTATAAGTTTTGCTATACATGTGTGCATAATGAGAGGATGATTTTGACTTGGCACACATATCCAGAAGCTTCTTATGATTATTAATGCATGTTCTCAAAGTTGAATCTAAAGATGAAATACTATTTTTCATAAGATTCAAATCTTCATTTTTAGGCACATATGCATTTTTAGAAGTAGAACATAAATAATCATTTATAAAGGAAGCAGTGTTATTTTTTATGTTCTCTACTTCTACTAGTTATAGATGTGGTTAATTTTTTATTTTCCAAAATTAACATGTCATTATTTTCTTTAAGCATGGTATTTTCTTTTGCAATGACATCCAATTTTGACACTAGCTCCTCATGATTGGACTCTAAAACATCATGCTTGTTTTTTAAATCATTAAAATTATTTTGCAATTTGTTAAAGGCATGCAATAATTTTTCACTAGCACAAGCAAGTTCATCACTAGATAAATTATTATCGGGTTCGAACTCGCAAACCTTACTAGGGCTATCGCCTAGTGGTCGTGTGCATGAAGCTTCGTATGAACTTGAAGTCGGATCCTCCAAAGCTTGTTGGATCGCCTCCAAGTCCCATTGATGTGCTTCTATAAATTTCCAAAGTTTGTAAGCACTATCAAAATGAACAAACTTGTTAGATATAGATGAATTAAAAGCATTTAGCAAATATTCTAACAAAATATTATTCATTGTAAACATACGATGATCATTCTTATTCCACTTGGATTTCTCCAAAGTGAGCACAATATAAGCATCATCTATAATTTCCCATAAATCAAAGTGTTTAGATTGAACAAAAAGTTTAAATCTAACACACCATTGGGCATAGGGAAAATTATCTAATCTAGGAGCAATATTAATGGCATAACCTAAACCATGCATATCCATAATATAAAAGGCAAGCAAGATACAAATAAAGCTCAAAATTAGATTAGCACAATAAGCTAACTTGGATCTTTAACTCAAGGCGATTAGACCTTAAATCAAAGAGCACCAAGCTCTGATACCAATTGTTAGACCCTAGAGGGGGGGTGATTAGGGTCTTATGCTAATCTAATCCGATTAAATGCCAATTAAAACAAATTAACAAGTTATCCTAGCAAGAATGAAATACCACAATGTAAATGAGCTAGGATAAGCAATGTAAACAGCAATGAGACATATCCTATATGATGAATATATATATATGAAAGGATATATAAACTAACACAAGGAATGAACGCCAAAGCACACTCAAACACACAATATGATCACGGAGTTCGGACCTTCCGTCCTACGTCTCCGCTCCCCACTCCCGGGGAGAAATCCACTATCACAATCCGGTTTGGAAGCCGGAACTTCTACACATTCGGTTTACAAGTTCACCGAAAACTCTCACACAACAAACACTCTACACCCATACAAGTGTTGGACCTAGCCGTGTCTCCCTCAAGTGCTCGGTTACAACCTCTCCCTAGGTTCGTCAACCGACACCACTCCTCTTGGAACAATCCCCGACTCTCACCACACACTCCTCACTCGGTGTACAATTGTATTACAAAGTGATTCTCACGATAAGCATAATATAATAAATGTTTGTTCTCTCTAACAAGGTGAGAACTCAATTAGGCTCAACTCAATGTCACACAATCCCACAACCCAATTATATAATGTATGCAAATACAATAAGCTCAATGGTTGTGTGTGTAAACAAAAAGTAAATCAAATCAAACTAAACTCAAATAAATTCTAGCTTAATAAAATGATAATCAAACAATTATATATAAATGTAAAGCTATATTGAGTTTAGAAACACTTCTCTAAAGATGACAAGAGAGAGAGGGAGAAGAGTTGAATGCCCAAACACCAAAGAATGATCTCCTCAAGCTCTTGTGAAAGTTTCTTCATAAACAAACTCTTGAAACAAACTTAAAAACTCTTAAACAAACTTGTAAAACTCTTTTTAAAACTATCTTAAACATTCATGAGAAACAATGAAATTTGAGGGCTTTTTATAGCCTCTTAAACCAGCCACAAACTCCCCAAAACAGAAAATATCAAAAACTAGCCGTTACTAGCCGTTATAGGCTGAAAAGACCAAAATACCCCTAAATTCAGCATTCTGGAAATTTAGATATCTGGATTTGTAAAATCAATTAAAAATAGTACATCAACTCCAAAAATTATGAAAATTTGAGATAAGGTTCTAGACATGTAGAAGAACATGTTAGAGAAATAATTTCTGAAAAATCATTTATCATTTGAGAGAAATAAATGTTTGAACACAGATATACAGTTTCTAAAAATCTGCTGACATACACGATTTTGTAAAATCAATTGGGCACAATAAATCAACTCCAAAAATGATAAAATTTTGAGGAAAGTTTTTAAACATGTAGTTAAACATTTAAAAGAAAGAATTTATTAAATATCACTTCCCATTTGTGAAAACTCATCTGTTTTGTAAAAATATGCATGAACATGCACGAACGAAAAACATGATTTTGTAAATTCAATTAAACGTAACAAATCAATTTCAAACTTGATAAAACTTTGGAAAATGTTTGCAAATGTGATTTTGAACATGTTACAAAAAAGAATTTTTCAATTTGTATTTCCCAATTGTGGAATCATATTATTTTGTAAAATCACATAAGTATGGACTTGTAAAAGCTTGATCTTGACAAAATGAGTTTAAACAAAGTTTTGAAAACTTTCCAATAGATTTATAAACTTGATAAAAGATATAAAATAATATCGTTAAGTCTATAATCCAAAACGACGATAAACCAAACCAAACGTGTGTGTCTGATATTGAGCTTGAAGTATTAACACACATAATATAAGCCCTAAACTAATTTACCCAAGCTTGATCTTGATCTTCAATAAGCTCGACTTGATACACTTTGCGGATGAAGCTTGAACTTAATCTTTAACTTGAATTGTATGTTGCTTCACTCCACAATTCCGCCAACCTCCATTGGATATGTTCGTGAAAGCTTGATTCCATTCATCCTCCAACTAACGTTGTTTGTCTATAATAAATAAGAAAACACAAATACTAGACAAACAACATTAGTGGTAAATTGTTTGTTAAACATCATCAAAACAAGAAGGCCAACATGTTGGTCACATGAAATTGATCGCATTAAGTTACTTTATGATGGTGGATAGAAAATGAACATTGCAAAACAACTTGACCTATAAATTTAGAGGTCCAAGATGACGGGACCCACATCTATCTTTAACTAACACAGCCTCCTCGTAACTACCCATTCTTCTCATTCCTCTCTCGTAAGCATCTAATAAAAAACACCAAAAACATATTCCAAATGAATTTGGTCAACACAAAAATAATATCAACCACTATGCAGGACGCCTCTATCCCCCTACCTGGACGAATCACAGCCGTCCACGACCAACGGATGGCCTACGCTGGCCAGATTAGAATTGGTGTACCGTCCCGATCGCGGGTGATCCGCTGGAACGACGGAAAACCGTTCGATAGCAGCGATGATCGCATGTGGGACCCATTAAGTTGCATGCTTATTTTTTAAACATGGACGGCTGTGATTGGACAAGCTGCATACGGCGTCATGATCACCTACGAGTGATAGTGTCAGTTGGTGCGGTGAGGTTACATCTCGCTGTGAGGTTACCCGTTGCGGTCACGGGTCACCTTGGAGTTGTTTGTCAGTTGACTAGGTCTTTTTGCGTATTGAAACCTATCAAATTTTTTACTGTATTTTGATTTCGCATGAGATTGGTTTTTTTTTTTTGAAATTTGGTCTAAGTTACTAATCTATAAATTTATCTGAATTAAGCTTCCAGTTTACATGGTATTATGAATTTGGAAAAAAAATCTAAGTGCAAATAGATCACTGTAGCGTTGCCAAATTGCATGTAGGCTTCATATAAATTTATTTATGTGGATGGACCCTCTAATCTTTATTTTTTAAGCTTTTTAATGAGTCAAAATTATGCCTAAAGGGATCAGTCCACACTTGAACAAGTTGTATAAGAGGTCCATCCATACTAATGGAATTATAGGAGATCTATTCGCAACGAACGTGAAAAGAAACTTTCAATTTAACATGTAGTATTAGTATTTTTGGTTTAAATAAATAAAATATAAGAAATATATGCTTCAACATTCTCCCATTTATTCAAAAATTTATATAAAAACAGTAATTAATAATTTTTGAAAACTTTTACTATAAAATGACATATAAATATATCTTAAGATATACTTGTTGCCCCTCTATATACCTATTATACTTCTCTTCTTATTTTTCATCTCTTTCTTCTCATTATTTATTACAAAAGTGTTATGTTTTGATTCACATCAAAACTTCTTCTTAAAGCAATATGTTATGGTTGTGTCAAGCGTGAATGAATCATGAGTTTTGTGTAATTATCAAATTGTAATATTAGAAGGATGAATGAGCAATTAAAAGAATCCAGGTGAATAATCAAAGCATTAAAAGCACAACATTTATACATTTGCATGTTGCATGCCCTAAATCATGGGTATTGCAAAACTATTTTTCAAATCTTAGTATTTACAAAACTATCAATGTCTCCAAAACAATCAACCGTTAACTTCAATAGGCTAATATTTACAATTGTACTGTAAATATTATTGACAATGTTATAGCTATTTTAATGATGGAAAATAATCACCCATGGACGGTAGATATGTGTCTCATACTCTCATATTATGCATAATTAAGTCAGCTCGTCAAGACAATTAGAGGCTCAGCTCGGTCGATTTGACACACTGATATCTTACGAGGACGACTTGAAAGGTGTCACTTGTCGACGACCCGAAAGGTGTTACGTGTCACCTCCCGGCTGAGTCGACTACTTAACCACTCCACTCGGCTAACTCATCGGTCAACATCTTGCACTGGCAACTCTAAAGACGGTACTTCTCGACCACCATACGAGTAGAAAGACGACGGAACGTCTCAGGCCTCGAGCCCCTCCTGTGCACTAATGACCAATCACTTCTCATTAAATTGAAATGACCTCTCCTCCACTCCTCGGCCGACACTAGTAAAGTTGAAGCTGCCTTGGCCGCAAGCATATGCCCGGCTAAATATACCATCTTAAAATCATTCCATTACTATAAAAGAAAAAAACTATTTTTCATTACAGGGTAAGTTTTTTCCCACTATTCTCTGAACTTAAGAACTACTAGCGTTCTTATTACTTCTCCTCGTAAGCCACCCACTAACTTGATCGTCGGAGGAACAACCGGGTAATCACACCCCGCCCTCTAACAATCTGTTACTTGTACAAGGAAGTACAACTTGCCCAAAGACTAGACATTTAGAGAGTGAGAGGACATCTGTCAACTTAATCCACTTTCATTTGATTGTGTGATTCCATACATCAACAGACAAAATAATTAGATATTTGCTTATCAAGTTGATGATTAGCTGGGGAACCATGGATCACCTTAGATGGATGGGAGGTTCCAATATGGCTTCCATGGTCATGGTTTTGATTCCAGTATAAAAAAAAAAATTTGATGATTAATTGATTTGGGGGTTCTCCCAAAAATTGATGATTTGGAGTTACTTTTGCAAATGCTATGATTTAGGATAGTTTTACAAATATCCTCCCTGTAAGGGCTATATATGCAAATAACCTTATACTTTCAGAGCATTGCTTCGGTGCTCCCAAATTAGCATTTTTAGCATTTTTAATTTGAAAAAAAAAATAAAAACTATCTAAAAAGCTGGAACGGTATTTTTGTCCAACCTATTTACTTACTTTCTTAATTATCCTCTTTCAAAACCATGCTCTGTTTTTACTCTATCTTCGTTTTCTCTCTTGCTGCACCAATTCTTCGCAGCTAGGGCCACCACCACAACTCCACCCAACCCTTCTCCTCCATCTACGCCTTCTTCCTGACCTTCCACCCTCTCCGCCGCTCTAGAGATCTATCTACCATATCCTTCCTCCTCGAACTACACCGATCCTCACCTCTCCTACGTCATCGCCTCCTACGTCTTTTCCGGCATACTTGACTAAGCCCCACCATAAGCAAAAGTTTAGTTGATCCAGAAAAGGTATTTTAAACCTGACAATTTGATTTCTAGTTTTTTTTCATCAATTCGTCTTTTTGTATTCCTGTGGGTTTACTTGCTTGGTTCTTGAATTTCTTCTATGCAAATTTGTCTTGCATGCAGATGTACTTCATCCCTTTACGTGGAAATGTATAAGTGTGATTTGCATACAGTTGCTCCTTTTTTATGATTAATTGAAAGAATTTCCTTGAATAGCAATGAATAATTGAAGGTTGTTAGTTTAATTCAGGGATGACACTAATCAAAAGGTTGTTTATTCACATTTTCATCACCATCTTAGTGAGATATCAATAAAGTCACAAGTACATAAAAATAAGACGGTAAAAATTATAACGTGAAATATTAGTTAGTTGAAGAATTCTAACTAACCTAAATTATATTTCCTAAAATAACCTTTTTACCTGTAGCTAATTACCATTTTGGGTGTGGAACACTTCCTAACCGTCAAATCGATCTATCTAAAAATATGAGAGCTATTTTTAAGGGATTTATTTACAGATATGCCACCGATGCTCTAAGGGGGTGTTAGTCAATTGGGACATTTTCATGCAAAATAGGATAATTATTAAAGTGGAATAATTTTTCGCTAGTGGGATATTTTAGTGGGATAAATAAGAATAATTTTGTAAAGCGGGATATTTTGATAAAATAACGTGGGATAAATTTTTATAATCATGAAATATATATTTATGCATTTTGAAGATATAGATACTATTTATGTATTTTAAACTTACTATTATTAATTGATAATTGCTTACAAGAATGTTTTTTACTATTAAATAACTTTTGGTTAGACTATAAGATATTGACAATTATTATTATAATGATGGTCTAATGATTGGTAATAACCATAATAGGAAAGAAGTAAAGAAAAAAAGAAATATAAAAAATAACAAAATAAATATGAGTTCTAATTTTTTATCACCTAGTTCCAAGCTAAAACTTGGAATAATTTGAGAGACTAGAACTCTCATTTTTGTATAGAAAAATAAAAAAAGTGGGATAATTTTGTACCATTATCCCAATTCTAATTTTGTTAGAGTTCTACTTGACTAACACTGTAAAATTTTGTTCTAGTTTTAGTTCTATGTGACTAACACCTTAAAAATTTATCGCACATATTATCCTAGTTCTAATTTTAAGTTCTATGTGATAATTTTAAGTTCTATAGGTGACTAACCCCTTTTTATAGACACCGAAGCTGTAGGCATACTTTCATCTGGGACCTACCCCAGTCTCTGACTGACAATGGACCTTCAGAACGTGGCTTTAGAAATTACTGTCTTCTCTGCAGGCAGCCGTACTGTCTTTGACTCCCGGACCCAAGTCGCTCGAGTTCACCGGATGAGAAAAAGAGGTAACCTCACCGCCATCTTCACCATCAAACGGTAAGCTCTATTTTATCACCATTTCTTATTTAAAACAAGGAGGAATTCTACTTTCCCTTTTATTTTATTTTTCTATAGCGAGAAAGCTGTGCCTTCAAGCATCGTGCATGCATTTGACCTCCCCCTTTCTATTTTCTCTCTCCTCTTTCTCTTCCTCTTTCTATTCAAAATTTTTCATGTCGATTCCTTCTCTCTTCGATCGCCGATCGCATTAGAAATCTTCGAAGGTTAGTTGTGCGCAAGATGTTAGCTGTTTCTCTATTTTTAGGGCTTATCCATTTTTTTTTATTGATTCCTTTTGATGGAATTTAGACGATCTCGATGACTTCGAAGCGGTGCATGAACGGTGGATGCGGTGCCACGTTGGCCGCCGAGGATTGGAGGAGGGGCTGGGCGCTGAGATCGGGCGGATTCGCTACGCTCTGCGATAAGTGCGGGTATGAAAATTTGCGTCTTTTTGTGAATCTGAGATCCTTATCTCGCTAAACATATCGAGTTTTCTTTATATAGATCAAATTTTGTCTGATTTTTAGGCTAATTTTCCGCGATGTTTTTTATGGAGTACGTGGGTCTATTTGTGATATTTTTGGGGATTTCTATCATTGTTATAAAAACAAACTCAAATTACAATCATCTTATTGTACAAATGTTGTTATTTCTTTGATAATTCATATTAAAAAGATAAAATAAATCAATTGAAAATATGAAAAGTAATAACTTATGGTAATCTGAATAGATAATTTCCGTTACTAATGACCGGTTATCATTATAGCATAAGAGAAACGTTAAGCGAAATTAATTATCTAATTAAAGATTAAAATTCTTTCGATAAATCATGATATCTCTGTTAAAAAAACTAGTTATTTGAGAAAAAAGTTTACATTATCTCAATAACACTATTTTAAGATTTCATTGTTCCTAATATATAGAGTGAAATTTTTTATAATATAAACTCAACGTTAGATTCAGAAGGTCAGTCTTATTCCACATCAACATTCCCCAAGTTCATGAACATGATGATAATCTATGAGAAATAAAGAAGACAAACTCCATGTGGCATTTTTCAACATATCACTCCCTCCACCCTCTTTTCACCATTGATTCCTCGACTTGCAGGAGATCACATGTTTGAAAATGTACTGAGGTGAAAAAGAAATTTCCATAAAAATAATTAGTTTTCAAGGCCACACCTACAGGATATTCTTATAAACACTAAGAAGTATAATCCTTTTTTGTGTAGTGCTAACTATAAAATTGGGGAAAATATGGAAATTGAGTCTAATTACATATATATAAAAAACATAAAATATAAATTAGGATAAAAGCACTCATGTATATCTGTACCTTTCGTTCGTTATAATAGTACCAATACATAATCATCTATGTTACTCGGGTACTTCTATCATGAGTCGTACCTCTACCCGACACATCCCTGTACCCAAACTTCATGGACTCTCCTTGGGTATATGCATACACTTGTCCACACTTCTTGGACGTACATCCTACACTTCATATACGTTTCTTGAAACTCATTTAGACATGTGTCGGGTTTGTTTCAGCTCATATCCAAGTTTAAAACTACGATTTTAAAGGATCGGTTGGGTGTATAGTTCAAAACCAAGCTGTTTCCAATTTATAATAATCAACATATTAAAAAAAACTTAAAAATAGGATAGGAATTTTAATTATAGTAACACATGAATTGACAAACAATAGTGATCTTACATAAATCATTAATTTCTATATATATGTGTGTGTGCATGTGTGTGTGTAGCCGTGTCCCTGTACCTTGCATAATACAAAATTGACATGTTCCATACCCGCACCAATACTCATTTCCATGCAACTAGATCATCAGGTTTATAATAATAATATTGAAACACGAAAGACTCTTCAATCTGTCTCCATGTTGGAGATTCCATTGTCTGTCTTCATGTCGTATATTCTACTGTATGTCTCCAATGAGACTTTACTGTCTTCATGTTTGATATCCTGCTATCTATCTTCATGTTGAAGATTTTATTGGCTGTCTCCATATTGTGACCTACTCTCTGTTTCCATGTCAGAGATCCTAATATCTACCTCTGCAATTTTGCATGTTTGTCTCTCTCTCTAATAACAAGATATGCTAGACTTTTAGATCACTACTAGTTGTTGCTAATGCTGTCGAGGTCTAGAGGGGGTAACCACTTGGTTACTTTTAGATCACTACTAGTTGTTGCTAATGCTGTCGAGGTCTAGAGGGGGTAACCACTTGGTGCAGATCAGGAAGATTGTCACTTCTATGACTGCAATTTTGCATGTTTGTCTCTCTCTAATAACAAGATATGCTAGACTTTTAGATCACTACTAGTTGTTGCTACTGCTGTCGAGGACTAGAGGGAGATAACTAGTTGGTGCAGATCAGGAAGATTGTCACTTCTTTTGTTAGGTCAAATGGTTCGCTTGATATTATCTAGAATTTTTTCCTTTTATGTAATTATTGGACATGATTTGATATACATGCTCCATCTTGAGGAGAGTATCAAAGTGGTTACTTTATTAAGAAATTTAGAAAAAATTATTTTTGTTCCATATTAAGAAATATGTAACTATATCCTACTTTTTCTAGTATAAATATTACATGACTATTCCTCTCTGGATAGAAGTCACTTCCCCACCATAACAATTAGGGGCAGAATGTATAATGTACTCAAGTTGATGAATGAGTATAGATTTTGATGCCTAATTGTTATTGAATTGATATTCCTGCTCAAACCCTAATTTCTTCCCCTTTTTCTCCTTCCATCTTTTTCCCTTTTCTGCTCTATATCAATTGGTAACAAAACAAACCTTGATCCAGAATCCCCTGCACTTCTTTCTGGCTCTCACTCCCTTTCACCCTCAAACTCGCAATCACTTCCCCCTCCTGCAGGCTGTCTTCATGTTGCCAATAAATATGACTCTACACCAATCAACGTGCAATCACTTCCCCCTCCTGCAGGCTGTCTTCATGTTGCCAATAAATATGACTCTACACCAATCAACGTAATGCCAATCAACATCACCTCTAGAACCTCCACACAATCCCGACTTGCCCCTTCCCAAACTCTTTCATAGCTCCCTTTCATTTAATCCTTTCTAGGAAATTGAGCTGATGGAAACCTTAAAAATTGAGGCTTTTAAGTTCCACTTTTCAAATTTCGGATTTGGACCAAATGAGTTCAAAATAATATCCTTCAAGATGGCAAATTCTAAAAAGTTATTGGAGTACAAACTTCAATAGAGACATCCTCATCTCTCATGCCAGTAATTTCACTCCACAGAGTCGAGTCATCAGAGTTGTTCTATAAACAAACTACTAAATTTCTTTCCTTTTAGGAATTGTTTTAGAGACAAACTCTACAATGCGGAAAAGCACAAGGGGGGAAGTTGGTGAGATAGCCCACAGATAGTGACATGGTAACTTCTTGATAAATTATATGTATGATCGGGTCGTGGACTTAATGGGTTAAACTTTTGGCTTGGAACTGGTATTAGCGTATCGTGGATGTCTCGCTGGATGCTGACTTTAGTAGGCTACTGCCTCCATGCTCTTAAATAGCAGAAGGGAAACAAATGGACACCTAATGAAATGATATTTTTTCGCTTGACCATTACATAAGTTCTTCCTTAAAAATATTTTATGAGCTTAGTCTCTTGCAATATAATTTCTATTGATTTTATCTTACCCATCTGTTGCTTAAATGTTGCTCTGTTTGATTCAGAATGGCATATGAGCAATCAGTTTTCTGCGACTTGTTTCACCAGAAAGAGTCTGGCTGGAGGGAGTGCCTTTTGTGTGGCAAGGTAAGACGGTGGCTTTGTAACACTTCTTTTTTAGTTTCCTTTCTTCCTACCACTTTTTCCATGTAAATTAGTACTTATTGGAATAATGCAGCGGCTTCATTGTGGATGTATTGCTTCCAAATCTTTATTCGAACTACTAGATGGCGGAGGAGTCCAGTGTATTAGCTGCATGAAGAATTCTGGACTTTCTTTTGTAAGCCAGTTTTCATGTGTTTGTAAATACATTTAACAAATGGATTATAGTCCACTTATGTGCGCATGCACACATTGAGAGGTAGAAGGAAGAAAGGTCTCATCCGTTTAAGACTTTTATGCAGATTCCAAGTGAAACCATTCAAGAATTTTTGCCTCAATCCAGTCAAAGAGTTCTCTCTCTAGCAGGTAGAAGTCAAAAAGACGAGAAGGCAAATGAAGACTCCAACGTACGAGTGGACGAGGATGTAATTAGCAAGGGCAAGGCTATTCAGTTAGGCAAAAACATGGAGGTTAATGGACAAAACAATATGCTTCTGGCCCGAAGAGAAAGCTTAAATGGATCTTTTGGGCATATTAAAAGAGAGCAAATGGCATTTCATGCAGGGAAGGTGGGAAATGCACATATTTCAAATCAAGCTCATATTGCATCATCTCAAGTTTCCCAACGAGATTATGGTAAAGATGTTATGAAGGATAACATGCTATGTGAATCACTCACGCAGGCTTGTTTGAATATTAGCTTGGGGAATTCAAACCAAAGAACCACTATGGAACCTGCTCTTAGTACTGGAATTCGCCCATCTAGTGGAGTTGAAGATGGAAGGGATCAAAGTAGATCACTATCTGCTTTGCAGCAAGCGCAAAGGGCCCGCCATCTTCTTCCCAAGCCATCCAAAACAGGCCAAACATTTTCTTCAGAGGCATCGAAGGAGATGCTTTCAAATATGCGTGTAGCAAGACCCCCTGCTGAAGGTAGGGGAAGGAATCAGTTACTTCCACGTTACTGGCCTAGGATCACAGATCAAGAACTACAGCAAATATCTGGAGAGTATCCAATCTAAATTCATATTGTAACTGGATCTGGAATGGTGTGATTTTCAATTGATTTTCTGTTATTTCATACCATTGCATTTCAATATATGCCGTACCTTGATTTCCTTAATTTCAAATTCCAATTTTGAAGTTCTAATTCAACCATCGTTCCACTATTTGAGAAAGTTTTGAGTGCAAGTGATGCTGGGAGGATTGGTCGTTTAGTTCTTCCTAAGGCATGTGCAGAGGTAATTCTCATCCTTTATTATGTGGTTCCTTGTGCTTACCCTTCAGCCTTTGCTTGTACAGCATGCTGCATGTTGTTAAAAAGGATACATTGTTCTTGCTCAAAGCAAATTCATGAATGCATGGAATTAGATTTTCTATCATGATCGACTTGTTTTCTGCTTAAACACTTGTATGCACTATGCAATGCATCGTTCGTTGCCCATCAGACTGCAGTTGCAAAATGTGGCATTGAGTTTTGTTGTTTTAGCAGTGTGTTTGCCTTGGCTATTGTTATATTACTCTTTTTCTCGCCTTTACACCATGAGTGCAAGATGGCTGATTTGTTTGTGAAGCTCAGATGTGGGAAACAACATATTTCTGTTTCTCGTTTCCTTTCCTTCGTTAGTGCATTTTATTTAAGTTTCTTTTGCAGGCCTATTTCCCTCCAATTTCTCAACCAGAAGGTCTTCCATTAAAGATTCAAGATGCTAAGGGAAAAGAGTGGCATTTCCAGTTTAGATTTTGGCCAAATAATAACAGCAGAATGTATGTTCTGGAGGGTGTTACTCCATGTATACAGTCCCTGCAATTGCAAGCTGGTGATACAGGTAATGAGAATCCCCGTCACTAAGAGTGGAAAACCGTACCTGGTTATTCATTATCACGGCAGCCATGAACAGTTATAGTCTTTAATCTGTAACCTGATGATGCACATTCCTTCTGTTTTTTCTCAGAATTCAGTGAACTAATTTCTAGCTTCCCTATGGCCTGACCTGTCTATCAGAATATCCAAACATATTACCGAGTCAAAGATCTTTACCTTCTATTCAATTGGTCGTCAATGCTTATACAGTCCAAAATGTCTTACTTATATGAGTTAAAACTTTTCTATAGGTAAAACAAGTAGCATCACATGTATTCACCTGCTGGATGGCTTCTCATGTATGGTTGGGCATTGCACACTATACAATTTTTTAAAGAGAAATGACTTGGCATGCAGAGAAATGGAATGTGTAGTACCATCACATGTATTCTTCTATATAGCGCTTTGGAAAACTATGTGTGCATTCATAATAGCAGCTTTAATGTGAATACATGCCTATTGCCCACATAAGCCTCACCCATGCTTTTCCAACATGTAAGACTCATACTAACAATTAGTGTGCGTATTCTGTTTTTATTTATTTCGAGAATTTTTTGGAAAATTTGTTTGGGATTAGTAGGGTCGGGAATTATAAGTAGAAGATCTTGTAACCTTCCTACAAATTCTGATGTACTATTGCACAATAGGAATGTACTTCCATGGTAAATAAATCACATGTTTTGTATTTTACAGTCTCTGCTTTGAAACCAGGTTCTATCTCAACCTCATAAACCTTTGTCTGTAGAGAAGTACAAAAAAGATCTATTTGCAATTATCATATGTAAATCATGCTTGATTCATGTTTTATTAGTCAACTCTTTGAACATACATGGGTCTGAATGGATGTATCAACATCTTTTGACACTCGTTTGGAGATCGAAACGGTCTTTTGGACGAAAACAATTGGCACTAGAATGTGTATACATAAGGATTGAGGATTTTGTATTATAGTTAATGGATGAAGTGATTGAACACTGGAAGTACTAATCATTTTCCAAAGTTGTCTATAGCTGGTATCAGTTATTTAGGCGTGCATTATGTTTCCTCACACTTTGTTTAATGTTTTCATGCTTCGCGCAGGACACGAGTTTTGAAATGCCTATTTTCTTTAACCTTCTTGTACAGTAATTTTCATCCTTGCGTGTGCTTATTTTTGTATGTTTAGCATTGACACAGAGAAAATTAAAAATGAGTGATTTATTCTCCTTTTTGGGGCCTCTGTCTTACAGTAACTTTCAGTCGGATGGATCCTGAAGGAAAACTCATTATGGGATTTCGAAAGGCGACTAACTCTGTGCCTTTGCAGGTAAAGAACCTCCCTGAAATCTTTTTCAACTTGGTCAACAGCATGCACCCACTCTGTAAATTTCTGTTGTTGTCAGAACCATTTCCTGTAATTTGGATTATTCCTTGTATCAATAGAGATTAATCTATACTATGCATATTTTAGTAGGCATCAGCGCGGTCATCCTAAAATACTGCTTTAGTTCTGATTTTATTAATGTTATAAATGTCCGGCAGGATTCTCAGATATCTGCAATTGCTAATGCTGGTCTTGGCAATGAAACTTTCTTTTCGGGTGTTAATGAGAACCTATCTATAGTAAGTGGTTACTCTGGACTTCTTCAGTCACTGAAGGGAACTGCGGCTCCGCGCTTGAGCTATTTATCTGAACATTTGAATTTAGCTGACAGTGATGTTAGTTGGCAAAAGACAGACACACATGGAGGCAGGTCAAATGACGGATTCCTGTTGCAGCCTTCACTGGCTCAAGAGAAGAAAAGAAGCCGTAATATTGGTGGCAAAAGCAAGAGGCTACATATGGATAACGATGACGCTTTAGAACTGAAGCTTTCATGGGAGGAGGCACAAGACTTGCTGCGCCCACCTCCAATTGCCAAACCTAGTGTTGTAATGATCGAGGATCAGGAGTTTGAAGAATACGAGGTGAACATTTATAGACTTCTGGTTATTTTTACTGCACTTCTTATGTCGTACTTCATGCAGCTAATTCTTCCATTTGAAACATTCTACTATGTATCTGCAGGAACCCCCAGTTTTTGGCAAGAGAACAATTTTCACGGCCCAATTATCTGGGTAAGCACAATGGTCTTTCAGAATTTAATTATTTACTGTGTAAATTTTCACATTAAAGATACATATGAGTGAGTATATATGAGCATGGATAATAATGTGTGTATTTATCTTAAATCATAGTACTATTTCTTCATATATTTCAAGTCATATATTTTACTCTGGAAATTGGCATTCGTATATATAAATTATGCGCAGCTTGTGACATAAAAGCACAAAAAAGGGAAAGTTTTCCTAGGTACACTTTATTGAAAATGTCACAATCTTACATGTGATTTGTATACTTGGTAGAAAACTTATATGTGCTCGTCTTGAAGGGGTTAAGCTGATGTCAAACTGAAATTCATGGTGCAATGACTTAATTCATATCACATCATTCCCAGAAATAGAAAAATGTTACTGAATTACTGCAAATATAAATGGTTGATTTCCCTTCTATTTTTCTTCTCCTTTTTTTTCCCTTGAGCAAGTTATTATTAAGGATTTAGTCAAAATTCAATAAAAACAATGCAAGTGCTTGATTTGAAGTTTGGAGTTCAAAGCTAAATGTTCATTTGAATTTAGACTATAAAATTTCTAATTATATACACAAATTTGGTTTTGCAGAAATCAAACATTCTCGATAACTAATATTCTCAGTTTTATTTTGATTTAATGTTGAATAACTGAGTATATTATCAGGGAACAAGATCAATGGATTCAATGTGATGATTGCTTCAAATGGCGTCGTTTGCCTGTGGATGTTCTTGTTCCTTCAAACTGGACGTGTGCTGACAACACATGTGACCCGAGAAGGTTAGCTTTTTGTTTCTGCAAGACTTGCTTAACCTTTCATGTGATATCAATCATGATTTCTTGTTTAGGTGCGAATATGTGCAATTTGATTTTCTTGATTATGATTCTACGTGTATTGTGTTTTACACTAACTATTTAAAAGTTGTTTCCCGCATAAAGAGACTTGTAGTAGTTGTTCTTCAAACTATCTTTTTGAGTCTCACCATGGTAATTGAACGTCAATGTTTTCTTTTCTTCCCTTTCTCCTTTTGCGGGCTACAAAGTTGAAACAGGAGGAATACATGTATATGAATCTATTCTCTCTTCTTGATTGATTGGAGAGAGAGAGAAAGGGGCAAGTATTGGTGAGAGAATGCATTTCTTCTGATTTTGTCTCAAGGGGGTTGGTGATTAAGCAGGCCAACACTTTTTGTAAAGTTTACATATAGGAAGTATGTCCTTATCTATAAATCTTACAAAATTAGCATTTCGACATGTCTTCTAGGATGTCTAATAATTAAAGAGCAAACAGAGGTGAACACTTCAAACATGGAATGCGAAACAAGAAGGCTGACAGTTAGAAGTGAGCCTCACTGATACTATGGAATCTTCTTGAGGAAAACAATTTTTCTGGATGTTGATTAGAAAAGAACAAGCCCAGCGGAGGTCATCAATGGTAAGGATTTTGGTCAAATTGCTGAGGTACTTGGTGGAAAAGAATGTTGAAGACATAACACGCAAATTGCAGGGGTTTCAGAATTTGGTGTTATTGAAAGAGGAGTTTGTGTAGTTTTTAGTGGAAATGCGAAACGAGATGGCTGACAATAAGGAGTGAGCCTCACTGATACTATTGAATCTTCTAAGGAAAACAACTTTTGTGGATATTGGTTAGGGAAAAAAAGTGCAGTTAAGGTCACAAACAGTAAGACATTATTTTGTTTGAAGTGCTAAGGGACTCGGTGGAAAAGAATGTTTGATGACACAATATGCAAATTGCAGGGGTTTCAGAATTTGGTCGAAAGAGGAGTTTGTGTAGCTGTTAGTGGAAAAGGATTTCAAGATAAATAGTAAAAGAGTCATTCTCAGGAATCACACCATATAGCATTTTGGCCTAAAATCACACTTAAGACCCAGTTTGTTTCCTCATTGATTTGGTCCACTATGTTGTTCTGGCTTAGTGGCAGGTGGCATTGATTATGAGAGTCAGGTCAGTGTTCTTGATTCATGTTTGATTAAGGATTCAGCAGGTGGTTTCTTTTGTTTTTGTTTGCAGGTAGTTGTTATATGAGCCACTAGAGGTTGAAGAACAGAAAAGAGAATACAAATAAACTAACAGAAAATATTAACTTTCATGTAAAAATTTATACTATTGCACTGATGATTAAAATTTTTAAAGATCAAACTCTACAAATTGCAGATATATACAATTTTCCTGTCCATGTTCTATAGAAATGTTAGCTGGAAACCTTTATTTCTACTTTCGCTTGCCAAATACATGCTTCTGTCCTGCAGATTTCCCCCCTTTAATGTACAACTCCGACTAGCAGTAACAGAGTCATGAATGCAAAACTAAACTCCACATAGCAGCAACAGTTTCATGAATTCAAAACTTTTATGAATTCAAAACTATTTTTTTTGTAGGATAATTTTCAGCCAATGAAATTATTTTTTATCCTTCTTGTTTATTGTGTTTTTTATTCTTAAGTCCTGGTATTTCCTCACAAGCTTAGCTTTATCTCTTTTTTTTCAGAGACATTTTCTTCCCACTAAGCGTACTTCTTCCAAATAATGATACTGAAGTATATTAATTAACTGCTCTTGACTTAAATTGACGTGTATGGTCTGTTTGCAGATCTTCTTGTTCTGTGCCGGATGAATTGAGCCCAACAGAAATACATAATCTTCTTCGACAGGATGCAGGTGCGCAACCTGTCTTTTATAATTCATGATGTGGGACGAGAAGGGGAAGGTTTTTTCACATGGCAACAGATGCTTGCCTCATTTACAGACTAAAGTGCATCAGTAAAGAAGCCCCAATCTTATTGGAGTATTTTGTACATGGTAGGGACTTGAGGGTTCTTAGTGCATTCTCCATTGTAGAGAACCACCTGAATGGAAACAAGAATGTGATGGTAAAGAAGCCCCAATTTTATTGAAGTATTTTGTACATGGTAGGGACTTGAGGGTTTTTAGTGCATTCTCCATTGTAGAGAACCACCTGAATGGAAACAAGAATGTGATGGTGTAAAGAAAAGGAAAGGAGAGGATAACAAGTGGAAGGAAACGTTTCTAGCTACCTAGAAGTAAAATATAGATAAAAAGTTTTCTTATTTTTCTTCACTTCTTCTTTCACTTGCCTAACTGGAAATATTTTCAATCCCTTTACTTTCCCGCTTCCTTATGAATCTAATTTGCTTAAAATTGTTAATGCAAACTGCAAAGGACAATAACTCAAGGATAGGTTATCTTCTCTGACCTGATACAGATGCTTGATTTTCTGAAATTGAAAAAAAAGTAGGGCATTCTTTCCTCGTGAACATAGAAGTCATTACCTCTCTTTTCAATTGATATGTATGGTTTATTGCAGTTCTGAAAGGTCTGTGTAACTATTCTTACCTGTTCTTTGAAATTTGAGGCATACACGTGTCATTACATAATATAGATACCAACTTACCCAAGTTAAAGCTCTATTTAAGTGTATGTAGTTCAGTATTAGAACGGTCTAGTTTGTGATCAAGCTCATTAGTTGTGCTTGATCGTTCTTCAACCATCTTGGATCCTTTTTGAGTTAATACCTTCCAAAAATTCTGCAGAAATAAAAATGATGAGAACTTCAATCTCCAAGCAAAACACTCCGGACTTTGAAGCATCCGGCCTCGACGCCTTAGCCACTGCTGCATCTATCGGTGACACAACAAATCAAGCCACAGTCTCAGCTTCTGCAACTACAACCAAGCACCCAAGGCACCGTCCAGGCTGCACTTGCATTGTTTGCATCCAGCCCCCCAGTGGCAAAGGCCCAAAACACCACCCAAATTGTACATGTAATGTGTGTTTAACTGTAAAACGACGGTTTAAAACCCTAATGCTTCGCAAGAAAAAGCGACAGTCTGAGCGTGAAGAAGCTGAAGCCAACAAAAGGTTGATGCTTCCATGGGGAGCCAAAGAAGAAATTGAAGGGAGTAGTATCCAAAAGGAGAATGAATTGGGCATGATGCTTCCATGGGGAGCCAAAGAAGAAATTGAAGGGAGTAGTATCCAAAAGGAGAATGAATTGGGCATGGACGCTGGAAAAGCCTCTGTAGTGGGTGATATTGATACAGGAAAAGGGAAGATAGATTTGAATTGCCAACCAGAGGGGCTTCAGTCTTCATCTAGGGTTAGCATGATGAGCCTACTTCATGTGGCTAGTCTCCCATTGGAGAATTATTTGAAGCAGAATGGACTTACGAGTTTGACCTGTGAACAGCAGGTGAGCTCGAGTTCAGTTACGGTTCCGCAAGCAATGCCTGTTGATGAGAGCGAGGAGAGGACACCTGATGAAGAGGGCAGTGGTGATGAAGGGCATATTGGCTCCGAAACTGCGAAAAGTGACGCATCTTGAAACTTTACACACAGTCTTGGTTTGGAAATGGGCATATTTGTTGTGAATGACAGTACTACACGATCCTTTTCTTTTTTTTCCCCCGGTTTCATCTGTGTCTTTCCCTTGGTGTGTATATGTGTGTTATATCTGGCTTTATTGAATATTCATTTGTGCTAGTGAGGCTATAGCAGGTTCATAGATTACCACAGGTTGTGTTCATTGTTTGGTTGGATTTTTTTTATGATGTTATATACTGGTTGGTACTTGTTTTCTTTTTGCTGTCAGGATGTTTTCATGTGTTAAGTGGCCAGTGATCAGTCCTAGCTGGTGGGCTTAGAAATTGTGCAAGTCTTTGTTATGCTCATATGAATGTTTTCTGTTTATTTTTCATGTGAATTGGCAGGTAAGAAGTTTATTTGTTCAAGTCTGGTAGTTGAATTGTTCATGAATACATCATTGAATGTCCAGGGAACGCAATTAATATATGGTCAAATATATTTGATTTGTTTAAAGCTCTTCTTAGGTTTTTAATAAAGTGAGAACCAAAGGTGGGCTCAATTAAATTGCTTCATAGATAATTTGGTTACATATACAACCTGGACCCTCAAAAAGATTCGAAAGAACTCAATTAAATTGCTTCATAGATAATTTGGTTACATATACAACCTGGACCCTCAAAAAGATTCGAAAGAAGGATATATTTGTATTTGAGAGCAAATTGAGCTAGGCGATGTGCACAACTATTACCAGATCTCTTCATAGTGAAAGGACTCAAATTTTAACTTGTGCGAGAGGCGATGTGGATATTTTTCTAGCACTAGTTCTTTCGAGTGTCATCGGTAAATACTCATTTGTCACTGCAAATATCTTGTGCGCCTAAAAATCCTTACCATTGAAAAAAAAAGTCTTCACAAATGATCTGTCTGGTTGGTTGGAGCAAACGTACAAGTTTAAGCCCTACTTTAACTCTCAGTTACTGATTTTCTTTTATTTTCATGAAGTGCGCGTACACCATATGACACGAGAGTAAGCAGGTATCTAATGTTGTAGATATTCTGGCCGGCTGTAAGAACCATGTTTTGTATAAGAAGTCCATCAACATCTTAGCAAGACTCTCTCAAGCGTAGGGTTCAAATAAAGGGCTTTGCTATTTCGGATTTTCTTGTTGGATTTAATCTAATAAATCTAATTGTGGACACATATGATTAATCAATGTGTATTGCTATCTTTCAGGATAACCCACTAAAGTGATCAATTAATTTGGGTTAATTGGGTATTTAAATAAGTCATGGGGTTATATGTGCAGATACCAGGTTGTGATTGTGATTTGTTGAGGGGCCAAATTGTAAATGTACAACATCTATAAATAAGGGGTTATGGTCCCTAATCTAGGGTTACATTCTCTAATTCTCTTCACCTCATCTAGAGAGAAAATTCGGCTATAGAGAAACCCTAAGGTTAGAAGATCCAAAACCCATCTCAGGTTTTATCTATGGATTCAGGGTATAAGCTTCCGCTCTTTTGATTTTTGTTAATCTCTTCGAATTAATCATGGCTTTATGGTTTTAGATCTCAAGTTTTTATTTAGATCTAACAAGTGGTATCAGAGCCAGGTTTGATTAATTCTTAGGGATTTAAGATTTTAAAATTGAGTTTTTGATCTTTAATCTCTGGTTTTTTGGATTAAGATCTGTTCTCGGATGAACAGTAACGGTTGCTGAAAATTTTTGGGTGAACAGTAACATGCTTTTTTTGATGAACAGTAACGTGTTTTTTTGGATGAACAGTAACATTTTGGAATTTTTTGGATTTTTTCTTGGATCTGGATCACAAAATTTTTCCGATTATGGATCTGGTTTTGAAAATAAAAATCGAGGAATTTTTGGGTTTGGTCGGCGGCGGTTTCAGTTTGGAACCCTAAGGGTTCGTACGTGAAAACGTGGCGAACATTAAGGAGGTGGTTACCTCAAATTTTGGCGAAGCTGAAAGCTTCAAACGAACTTCGCTTTCGTTCTCAAGTGAGCATCGCACTCAAATTTAACCGAACTTCACGTTCGTTTTCAAGTGAGCATCGCGCTCAAATCAACGAACTTCGCGTTCGTTCTAAGGTGAGCCTCGCGCTCAGTTCTAAGGTGAGCCTCGCGCTCAATGAACTTCGCGTTCGTTCTAAGGTGAGCCTCGCGCTCAACGAACTTCGCGTTCGTTCTAAGGTGAGCCTCGTGCTCAGGTCTAAGGTGAGCCTCGCGCTCAGTTCTCAGGTGAGCCTCGCGCTCAGGATTAAGGTGAGCCTCGCGCTCAATTTAAACGAACTTCGCGTTCGTTCTCAGGTGAGCCTCGCGCTCAATTCAAGTTGATCCTCGCGCTCAGTTCTCAGGTGAGCCTCGCGCTCAAATTCAAGTTGAGTCTCGCGCTCAGTTATCAGGTGAGCCTCGCGCTCAGTTCTTAGGTGAGCCTCGCGCTCAATTCAAGTCGAACTCCGCGTTCATCCTCAGGCGAGCCCTATGCTCAATCCAAATGAACCTCGCGTTCGTTCTCAACTTGAACCTCGCGTTCATTTTTTAAACGAACTTCGCGTTCGTTCTCAAGTTGAACCCTGTGTTCGTTTTCAGTCGAACCTCGCGTTCAATTTTCAAACGAACCTCGCGTTCGTTCTCAAGTTGAACATTACGTTCATTTTCAGACGAACCTCGTGTTCGTGCTTAAGTGAGTCTTGTACTCAATACAGCCGAACCTCGCGTTCGAAGTCAAGCGAACTTCGTGTTCACTATGGTTAAGCCTCGGCTTTTCATGGGTCCACTTTGGTATACTTAATTTATTCAATTAAGTTATGGGCCCTAATTAAGCTGTGAGACCCCAATTAAGTTTTTGGAAATGCAGTTGATTTAAATTAAATTTAAATCTAATTTGGTTTTTAATCAATTATTTAATTCAAATATTATGACACTAAGGTATTAAGGTTGTCTCTCACACTAATTGATTAATTGAAACAAGAAGTTGCCAAAGTAACCTCTCTTGTGTAGATTGTTCATGAGGAATGTGAGATGTTTGTGTGTATGCTTTCGTGTAAATATTTAATTGGCCCAAAGGAAGGTTAATATTTATTTAGACTGTATACACATCTACGATGATAAGCGTGTAACAATTATAAGGTTTACATGTGAATAATGAATCGATCCAAAGATAGTTTTATTATTTGACATGAGTTATTATCAATGTTTGATCATTGCAACAAGGTATCACTTACAAGTTAATATTACTGTCCAAAGACTTGATATTAATATTGTGCCAGATATCTTGGATGGGATTTGTCATTATTTGAATTTTATTGATTATTAATTATGGTTATTGATGTGAGCATTTTTATTTTATTTCAGCTAATGCATCTGCTGCAATAATTTCTGCTAATATCAACTCAATTCCCATGCTAAATGGGACAAACTTCAAGGTTTGGAAAGAGAACATATTAATTGTTCTTGGCTGCATGGATCTTGACTATGCATTAAGAACTGAACAACCCCAACCTCTCAATGCGGATAGCACTCCTGATGCAAAGAAGGAGCATGAGAAGTGGGAGCGTTCAAATCGCATGAGTCTTATGATCATTAAGCGCGGCGTTCCGAAAGCCTTCAGGGGCATAGAATCCGAAGGGATTACTAAGGATAAAGATTTCCTTGCCGAAATTGAGAAGCGTTTTGCGAAAAACGATAAGGTAGAAACAAGCACGCTGTTAGCTCGCTTGATTTCAATGAAGTATAAGGACAAAGGAAATATCAGGGAGTACATTATGGAAATGTCTCATATTGATTCAAAGCTTAAGGCACTTAAACTCGATCTTTGTGATGAGTTATTAGTGCATTTGGTTTGTTGTCTCTTCCTGTACAATTCAATCAGTTTAAGGTCAGTTATAACTGCCAAAAGGAGAAATAGACTCTAAATGAGCTCATTTCATACTGTGTGCAAGAAGAAGACAGGTTGAAGCAAGATAAGACAGAAAGTGCTCATTTGGCCTATGCCTCTAAGGAAAAGGGTAAGAAAAGGAAGAATGATAATGAAGCTGCTAAGGGTCCAGTTCAGAAGAAACAACATAAGGATAATCAGGGTTGTTTCTTCTGTAACAAACCTAGACACGTAAAGAAGGATTGTACAAAATATCATGCCTGGCGTGCTAATAAGGGTACGTTCCTTACTTTGGTCTGTTCTGAGGTTAATTTAGCTTCAGTACCTAGAAACACTTGGTGGTTAGACTTTGGTGCTACTACTCACATAAGTGTTTCTATGCAGGGTTGTCTGAGCTACCGAAAGTCAAGTGATGTTGAAAGAGACATATTTGTGGGCGACGGACAATCGGTAAATATGGAAGCAATTGGGCACTTTAGGTTGTTGTTAGGAAATGGTTCTTATTTGGATTTGAAAGATACTTTTGTAGTACTGTCTTTTAGACGGAATTTAGTTTCTATTTCTGTATTGGACAAATCAGGTTATTCTTGTTCATTTGGAAACAGTCAATTCAGTTTATCTTTTAATTCAAATGTTGTGGGAACCGGTTACTTAAGTACTTATGACAACCTATATTTGCTTGATACAATTGCTTCTTATAATGAATCCTTGCATGTGGAATCACGTGGTACTAAGCGTAAATTAAATAAGGAAAATTCGGCGACATTATGGCATAAGCGCTTAGGTCATATCTCAAAAGGTAGAGTTGAGCGTCTTGTGTCTGATGGCATTTTGGATTCCCTTGATTTTTCGGACTTCGACGTATGTGTTGAATGTATCAAGGGAAAACAGACCAAAGTGAAAAGATTAGGTGCCAACAGATCTTCGGATGTCTTAGAATTGATACATACGGATATTTGTGGGCCATTCCCTACGGAATCCTGGAATGGTCAACAATATTTTATATCATTCATAGACGATTACTCACGTTATGGACACCTATATCTTATTCATGAAAAATCTGAGTCTCTGGACATGTTCAAATCCTATAAAGCTGAAGTTGAGAATCAACTCAACAGAAGAATTAAAACCGTTAGATCTGATCGTGGTGGTGAGTACTACGGCAGATATGATGGTTCAGGTGAACAACATCCAGGACCATTTGCTAGATACCTAAAGGAATACGGTATCGTCCCACAATACACTATGCCAGGTTCACCTAGCATGAATGGTGTAGCTGAAAGACGAAATAGGACTCTTAAGGATATGGTAAGAAGTATGATCTCTCATTCTTCTTTACCAGAGTCTCTCTGGGGAGAGAAGCACTTAAGACAGCAGCTTATATTCTGAATAGAGTACCAAGTAAAGCAGTTGCTAAAACACCTTATGAGCTTTGGACTGGTCGAAAGCCCAGTTTAAAGCATTTACATATTTGGGGATGTCCAGCTGAGGCAAGGCCTTATAGGCCAAATGAAAAGAAATTGGACTCCAAAACAGTTAGCAGCTACTTTATTGGGTACTCTGAACACTCTAGGGGCTATAAGTTTTATGATCCACACTAAGGAATATTTTTGAGACGGGAACAACAACATTCTTTGAGGATGTTGAGTTTGGGGGGAGAAATAAGGTTAGAGACATTGCTTTTGAGGAGGAATTAGCTTTAGACCCAATCCATTCAGTTATTTTTGACAATATTCAGGTTCCTATACATGTTGTTGCTCAAGAAGTAAATCCGGAACCTCAAGATGACAATGTTGAACAACTCCCTGTTCCAAAAGAACAAACTCAACAACCTCAAGAACCAGTGCCATTAAGGAGATCCACGAGAGAAAGGAAAAATGCTATTCCGGATGATTATATTGTATTTCTCCAAGAACATGAGGAAAGTAATGGAATGTTGGAAGATGATCCAATCAACTTCCTTCAGGCCATGAAAAGTTCTAACTCTCAACAGTGGATTGATGCCATGAATGAAGAGTACAAGTCTATGCAAGACAATAAGATTTGGGAACTTGTCCTATTGCCAGAAGGTGCAAAACCAATTGGTTGTAAATGGATTTTTTAAAACCAAGCGGGATGCAAATGGTAATGTGGAGAGGTATAAGGCACGTCTTGTGGCTAAAAGCTATACTCAAAAGGAAGGCATTGATTATACAGAGACTTTCTCTCCGGTTTCATCGAAAGACTCTTTCAGAACAATCATGGCACTTGTTGCTCATTATGATCTTGAGTTACATCAGATGGATGTTAAGACTGCATTTCTTAATGGCGACATTGATGAGATGATCTATATGGTGCAACCAAAAAACTTTGTGTTGGGAGACCCAAAGAATATGGTTTGCAAATTAAGGAAATCCATCTATGGACTCAAGCAAGCTCCTCGTCAATGGTATCATAAGTTTCAACAAATAATTATCTCGTTCGGTTTTGAGATGAACATTGTTGATGACTGTGTATATCACAAGTTCAGTGGGAGTAAGTATATTTTTCTGGTTCTGTATGTCGATGACATCTTGCTTGCCACTAATGATATAGGCATGTTGCACGAAACCAAGAGATTTCTATCAAAGAATTTTGAGATGAAAGATCTTGGGGACGCCTCTTTTATATTAGGGATCCAGATACATCGAGATCGCTCTCGGGGTATTCTTGGATTATCACAAAAGAGCTATATCGATAAGGTACTTAAAAGGTTTGGCATGCAAGATTGCAGACCAGGTGACACCCCTGTTGCTAAAGGAGACAAGTTTAGTCTCAATCAGTGCCCTAAAGGTAACCTTGAAATTCAGGAAATACAGAAGATTCCTTATGCTTCGGCTGTAGGAAGTCTAATGTATGCTCAGGTATGTACGCGTCCGGATATTGCGTACATTGTTGGGATGTTAGGCAGATACTTAATCAACCCTGGTATGGATCATTGGATAGCAGTCAAAAGGGTTATGAGGTATATATCTTCAGAAAACAAAATATTACATGCTCACATACAGAAAATCAGAACAGTTAGAGGTCATTGGGTATTCAGACTCTAATTTTGCTGGATGCCAAGATAGCAGGAAGTCTACATCAGACTATATTTATATGTTAGCAGGAGGAGCTATATCATGGAAAAATGTCAAACAGACACTAGTAGCTTCCTCCATTATGGCAGCAGAATTTGTAGTTTGCTATGAGGCATCCAATCGGGGAATATGGCTGCAAAATTTTGTCACGGGACTGCGCATTTTGGAAAATGTTGAAAGACCACTAAGGTTATATTGTGACAATAAATCTGCAGTAATGTATTCTAATAACAACAGGAGCTCAACTAAGTCAAAACATATTGACATTAAGTTCTTGGTTGCGAAAGAAAGGGTACAGAGTGGACAAATATCTATAGAGCACATTGGGACAAACTCCATGATAGCTGATCCTCTTACTAAGGGATTGCCACCCAAGGTCTTTCATGAGCATACTACTCATATGGGTGTGGTGTTATTTGAGGATATTATGTTTTAGTGGGAGTTTGTATTTGTGGTGCTTTATGTTTGATTGTATTGTCTAATCAGAATAAAGTATTTATTTAAGACACTCTGCTACATTATGTTTGGTTTTGACCTCACTAAAGGAGGACCAATTGAAAATAGACATGTATTGATCACATTGCATGTAATTTTCATGCTGCACATCCATGATTGATCTATGTCGTTTGATTGTATTGGTATATGTGACCATTGATGGGTCGAGTCACGATAAATGTGACGAAGGCCGCTTTGATCCTATATTAATATAGTCAATGGACGAGATTGTTCGTAAATACCTTTTCAATGATAGCAATTTTTGAGCTCATAAGGTTATACACAATTTAAGGAATCATATGGTGCCCAAGTGGGAGATTGTTGGATTTAATCTAATAAATCTAATTGTGGGCACATATGATTAATCAATGTGTATTGTTATCTTTCATGATAACCCACTAAAGTGATCAATTAATTTTGGTTAATTGGGTATTTAAATAAGTCATGGGGTTATATATGCAGATACCAGGTTGTAATTATGATTTGTTGAGGGGCCAAATTGTAAATGTACAACATCTATAAATAAGGGGTTATGGTCCCTAATCTAGGGTTACATTCTCTAATTCTCTTCACCCCATCTAGAGAGAAAATTTGGCTATAGAGAAACCCTAAGAACTTGTTTGGATTGAGGGGAATGAGGGTGAAGGGAAGTTAGGGGAACCATTCACTTCCATTCACCTTGTTTGGGAACACTTAGGAGGTGAAGTTAATTCACCCTAGTTCTCCTTGGTTCACCTCCTAATAGTATAAAATTTGTTACCCCCCAAATTGGGGTGTAACCAAGGGGAAGGGAACTCCCTTCCCTTCCCTTCTCTCAGTTTTCCTTAACTTTCCTTCACCCCCTACAAATCCAAACAGGCCCTAAGGTTAGAAGATCCAAAACTCATCTCAGGTTTCATCTATGGATTCAGGTATAAGCTTCCGCTCTTTTGATTTTTTTTTTAATCTCTTCGAATTAATCATGGCTTTATGGTTTTAGATCTCAAGTTTTTATTTAGATCTAACATTTCTTTCTTGGCTTGAGAGACTGCAGAATCTCTAATGGGTATTCTGCATGAAGATATATATATTTCTCTTTCTCGGGAAGAGGTTTTGTTCACAATGAATCAGTCTAGGATTCTGACATCCAAGTACTCTTTACTTTCTTCGAGTTTTCTTTCTTTTAAGGCAACAACAAAAAAAAAATGAAAGTAAACAATTTACATTCTTTGTGTTTCTCGTTCATGCTCTCTACTCCTCCCAACAAAAAAAAAATGAAAGTAAACAATTTACATTCTTTGTGTTTCTCGTTCATGCTCTCTACTCCTCCCAACATAGGCATCCAAGACAGTGGATTAAAGTAAGCTGGAATAATTCCTACCTCTAACAAGATTGAACCATAAACTCCAACTTAATTCTTGTACTAACTATTAGCAATTTGACCTTCCAAATCCTTCTAAATATTTAGGCCACAATTGCCTGATGTTAAGATATAAAACCATCAATGTCTTAAATGCAAGAAATATACAACAGATTAAGTGTTTAAAAATGTCTCCATTGAAGCTTCTAATATTTTCTTTTTAAGTTAGAAGAGCGCGGTCGCAAATGGTAAGCTTGCAGATAAAGAAAAACCTGAATAAATACAATGAGATCAACTTCGATAAACCAACGAAAGAAGTTGGGTCATCTACTAGCAATAGAGGATCCAGCTACCAAAAATGCGAGAAATGAGCAGAAGAGGATACACTGCTTGCCGGCATTTAAGTCAACCTGACGTATAAGTTTTTTTATCGGCCCCTAAAACCAATGCACATGATAACCTCATACCAAGTTACTGCTCAGATCATTTCATTTCAATATTGTATTTAGAAGTTAGCCAAAAAAATTTATAATTCTAGTCATTTTCACTCTCCAGTGTTGCACCGTAAAATTGTCACTCTCAATGCCCATCACAATGTAGGAGTTTTGACACAACGAAAGTGACTTTAAGATAATATCAAAGTAAACCTAGGTTGAAATTCTACATAACATTTCAGAATTCAAATAGATTTCACATTTAGTGGAGGTTTGAAATTTTTACAGATGGATTAAACTGTTGGGTTCGATTAATCTAACGAACCCATTTGGCCCAACCTACTCGATTTTGGATTTGATTTAAAGTTGCCATCGATTCAAGTTAGGATCAGGATGCTAACCACATGGTCTGGTTAAACAAGTTTCATGTTTATCAAGTTGGGTGGTTATCTTGAATATCTAAAGGATAGGATCGATCGGAGTGTAATCTCACGGTTGTGATTAAACCATGATGGGTAGTGTTAATCACAAATATCTATATAAAGGGTGGGTGTCCCTCCTCTCAACCGTATGCAGAAAAGAGACATAATTTCCATCATTGGCTACGGGAGGAGAGAGGAGAAGACTTTCATTATTTTCGTCGCTGAACGGTAACTTTAATCTGATTTTCTAGTTCAATTATTCATGTCTAGATCGTTAGATTATCCAACAGCGGTATCAGAGCACAGTTTGTGCATGAATTTTTGATCTAGAATTAAAGTTTTTTTTCGGATTAATTAAAAAAAAGTTCTTTTGTTTGCCGTCATCCTGCTGCACGTTTGCATCTGCTGCACATTTGCACGTTTGGAAAATATTTCCGGATTTATTAATTAAAAAAAAAGGGTTCATCGTGGATTGTGATTAAAAAATCATGGCCAACAGAATAATTCTTCCGTGAGCAGAAAATTCGTTGATGAAATCTTTGCTGAAATATTAAAGTTTTGTATGCCGGCGGCGGCCATGTGGCTGCTCCTCGCAGAAAAGTTTCGGTGCGCCATGAGCTGCTCTAGCGGAAGTTTTTAGCGGCCGGCGGCGGGGGTTGCGGGCCGGCGGCGGAAGGATGGCAGATGGACTGGAGAGTCTGGGTGATGTCGGCTGCCTCTTGGGTCAGGTGGGATTAGGGTTAGGGTTTTTATTAGGGTTTTAGTTAATTAATTAATCAATTTAATTAGTAAATAATTAAATTAATTAGTATAATTAACTATTAGTTATTATTTGAGTTATATAACTCTATAACTCATTAAGCCAAACCCGATCCAATATGTAATGGACCCGACCCGCTACAGTAATGGATTGGATCCATTAAAATTCTGATCCAACTCATTATGAAATGGGTGAGACCCATTAATTTCTAGACCTGACCCATTACAGTTTTGACCACTCATTTTGTTTTGGTCGCTAAAGATCCGTTTTAAGTCTGATTTGAGCCCATAAATAGTCGTTGGAAAGATTATTCTGTGTACTTTTCAACTATACAATTTTTATTTTCATTTCATAAAGTTTTAATAAGGAATTTGGACAATTCATAAAGTTTATTGTATGCACATAAAGATAATTGATTTACTCTGATTATATCCTTAATTCAGGTGGGGTAAATATTTGGGTTCATAATAAAATGAATTAAAATATTAGATCAACCTATGGGGTTAAGGAAGATCGGTAAAACAGTCACTTAGAAATTATGGTAGAGTAAGTTAGTGCATTGCCCAAATGTGACCAACCTATAATACTCTAATTTTCTAAGGTTGAGTTTAGTCTCATTTGGACTGGTAGGTTGCACTTATCTATGGGTGGACTACTAGTCTTGCCTATTGCCCAAAGGTTAGGAAGTGTTCAAATCAAACTGACACCGTGTAGGCTAGTTCTGTAGGTGATTATATATCATATTTAGGGGGCGAATAGCATATCAAATCACTTGCCCAAAGGTGTGATGAGATGATGCACCCGCTTGTCCCGCGGAGTGGAAGGTTGCATACGTAAAACACTCTGACCCATCCATTCTAACCCTAAATTGGATGTGGAAATATTAAAGTTAATAAAATTGAAGGTCTCATTTGATTTATACGTCCATGGTGTAATGCAGATGGACAGACAGTTTATCCAGAAGCATCTGACTAGGATTGAGCCCCTAACCGGTTCTAACTATGGCAACTGGAAGATGCAAGTTGAAATAGTACTTGGGTGTCTTGACTACGACTATGTTCTCACTGAAGATAAGCCAGAAGAGCCTAATGAATCATCAAGTAAATCTGAAAAGAAATCTCATGCTAAGTGGGTCAAAGCCAATAAGCTTGCAATGCTGATCATTAGAGCATCGGTGGACCAGATTATTCGTGGAGGGATTCCGGCTTGTGAAACTGCTAAGGAGTTGCTTGAAACCATCAAGAAGCAGTTTAAGGGATCCGTTAGAGCGATACAGTATAATTATCTGGTCAAACTCATTAATCTGAAATATGATGGAAGTGGTGATGTTCGGCAGCATATTTTGAAGGTCTCTCAGTTGATCATTCGTCTTAGGGAGTTGGGACTTCAGTTAGAGGATGATCTGATGGTTTATTTTACGGTCGCTTCTCTACCAAGCAAATTTGACACTTTTAAGGTGAACTACAGTTCTCAAGACAGGAAATGGGACTTGAATGAGCTTATTGTTGTATGTGTTGCTGAGGAAGAGAATCTAGCACATGGCAAGCTTGGACCAAATAAGGCAGGAAAGAAATCCTTCAAGTATCAAGGGCACAATAAGGGGAAGAAGTCTTTCGGCAATCTTTCAACTATTTCTAGCACTTCTTCAGCAAGTGAAAAGGTTGAATGTTTCTTCTGCAAGAAACCTGGTCATATGAAGAGAGACTGTCTGAAGTATAAGCAGTGGCTGAATAAGAAGGGAGGGAATAATCTATAGTCGGAAGGCAAGGACAAATGATCAACTGCTTTTGGGAAACTCACAGCCTTTGGAGGTGGAGCTCGTTGGGACTTTTAGTCTGTGCTTGGATTCTGGAGTTTTCTTAGTTTTATCAGACACTTTCTATGTACCTCCTATGAGAATGAATTTTATTTTAGTTTCTAGATTTTCTGAATCTGGTTATAGTTTTGTTTTTGAGAATAGTTTTGTTTCTATCAAAAATGGTTTGGATGTTATCAGACATGGTTTCTTAATTGACGGTCTTTATAGATTAAATTTGGATGCATCTTTTCCTTCTCTTCTCTGTATGTCTGTGAATTCATTTTCTTCTGGTACAAAGCGTCCTAGGCTTAAAAGTAATTCTTCCATACTTTAGCATCGGAGATTGGGACATGCTTCAAGAAAGTGACTGGAATCCTTAGTATAATCTGGTGTTCTTGAACAGTTAGATTTCTCAAATTTTGTACATGTGTTGACTGTATCAAGGGAAAGATGACTAAATTGAGAAAATTTGAAGCCTCCAGGAGTGAAGGTCTCCTTGAACTCATTCATACAGATATTTGTGGACCTTCCCATTCTCTCTCATAGTGGTTAGCGATTCTTCATCTCCTTCATAGATAATTTTTCGCACTATGCCTATACTTTTCGTCTTCACCACAAATATGAGGCACTGGATGTTTTCAAGATCTTTCAAGTTGAAGTTAAAAAAACAACAGTTAGAAAGAAAGATTAAATATGTGTGTTCTGATCGAGGTGGGGAATTTTATAGTAAAAGCGATCAGGACGACACATATCATGGTCACAAGGCATTGTTCCTCAGTATACTCTCCCAAGTTCTCCGCAGCAAAATGGAGTAGCTGAAAGAAGAAATCGTACTTATCAAGATGTTGCTCGCAACATGATGAGCCATATGGCTTCCGAGAAAACCCTGTCGATCGTTGCATATACCTCAAAATCAGTGGGAGCCGATTTCTCATTCTAGTATTATATGTAGATTATATATTGATTGCCAGCAGTGATATTCATCTCCTACATGAGACTAAAGTTTTTCTTTCGAGACATTTTGATATGAAAGACCTCGGAGATGCTCATTATGTTTTGGGCATCAAGATCCATAGAGATAGAAGTAAAGGCTTGTTGGGCTTATCTCAAAGGGCTTATATTGAGAAAAAACCTTCAGCGATATGGAATAAAGTTTTGTGCATCACGTAAAGCCCCAGTTGTCAAAGGAGATTGTTTTCGTCAAAAGTTATTTTCATTGATGATTCTATTAAAACTTAAATTGTTTACAGAGAATTACAATGAAAAATTAAGAAAATTACAACTCTCTTGGAAAATAACACAGAAATCGTTTATCGACTCCTGTTTTGTGGGACTTTGCCTGTGCCGAGAGTGCTTTGACTCGTGGACCACCAAATCACAGATTGTGAGGGGTTTATAGATTCTTCCTTCGTTTATCGAAGTAGGAATTTGAAGTGAATATCTTATCAAAGTAAGATGATCACTCTTCTTAAGATCAAGTCAAAGCTCGAATCTTAAGGAATTGCGCAAGAGCTCAAATTTTACTGTTCTCCCTATTCTCTCTACTCCAATTTGCTCGATAAATGCTCGATCCTCCTCAGTAGTGACCCTAGGGGGGTATTTATAGCCTTTGGGACACGTAACTGAAAAAAACAACAAGATGATAAAGTTAAGGCTGCGAGACAGTGTTTCGGCGGCCGAGACAGTGTTTGCTGTCTCGGCCTCCGAGATAGTAAATACTGTCTCGGAAAATCCAACTGTCGGGCAGTTTTTGCTGTAACTGCCTGCCCACGTTTCAAACTCTGTTATTTTGGCAGTTATTCACGTGATTTTCACCCATGATGTTTTCCATGTCCCTTGGCAGTTATTCACGTGATTTTCACCCATGATGTTTTCCACGTCCCTTGGCAGTTAATGGACACATGTGTGGCAGTTATTTAGGTAGTTTCTGACCATTTCAAAGTTGTCTCGCTACGAGACAGTAAAACACTGTCTCGCTGGCGAGACAGTAAACACTGTCTTTATCTTTTCTAAGACAGCATAAGGTAGATTTTTTGTGATTTTTAAATGTTCTTCTCTATGTTTGGATATCTATCAGCATTTTTTGATGCCTACAGATACCCCCTCCAAAATATTCCAGACTCATTCTTTTATAGAGGAGTCTGGGATACTTTGGATAAGATAGATTTTACTTACGATCCCTTCAATGCTTGGTTGAGTAGATCGTGTAGAAGAATCCGTAAAATGGCTTCGGCTCTTGATCTCTTCATCCTTTAGTCTATTCAGTTCTTTGTAGAATAGCTAATACTCTTCCGGTACTGCGTTTATCGCTTGACCGTTGTCGAGGTCTTGAATCGAAGCTGGTATTTCTTTGACTTTTGTCACCAAATGTATACTTGTATATCCATCGAGAGTTCGTCAGGTTATCCTTAAGAATATTCAGAGTAATATTCTCCAGAAAATGTCTGTCAAATGTAGGAAAATAGTTTAGACTCGTGTACCTATTGGAGTATTCATGTGTATCGAAACACCGTGATATCGCATATTATACTCAAAACAATCGTTGTCGTCTCGTGATACGAGACAGCTTATATTGTCTTACTGTGCGAGACAGTAAATGCTGTCTCGCGATGCGAGACAGTAAATGCTGTCTCGCGGTGTGAGATAGTATATGCTGTCTCACGGTGCG
>NC_033800.1:13816225-13847454 GCF_001876935.1 Asparagus officinalis
GCGAGACAGTAAATACTGTCTCGCAGGGCGAGACAGTAAAGTCTGTCTCGCTCGGCGAAGTCGGGGTTATAAAACCCCGACTTAGGATTTTTTGATGGCTTTTCACGTCGATTTTGAAGCGACTTCTGGCGATTTCTTGAGCGATCTTCTGTGAGTTTTCTACTTCTTCTTCCCTTCTTTGTTTCTGATTTGGGTGGAGCTTCTGTTTGGGGGATACTTCACTCGTGTTCTACAGGTTTGTTTTCCCCCTCTTCTTTGAAATTTTGATTTTCTTTGATTCTTCCCCATGCATGCGTATTTCAACTGTATTTTGTGATATTTTTGTCAATTCCATGCTCAAAACCCTAACTTTCTCGTTGGATTTCAATGTAGCTCGTATTTTCATCATGTTGCCGCGTAGATCTCGAGTTCCTCGGGGTCGTCCTACTGTTCAGACCACTGAGGGGGCTGCTCCCGTTGCTGCTTCACATGGGGGTACACTTCTTTCATCCTTCACGAATTTAAATACCGTATCTTGTCAATTTCATACATAAATATCCATATTTGTATGTAAATCCTTGTTTGTATCCTTTGAGATACATTCGAGAAGAGTCGGTATCCTCCTTTGAGGGGATCGACGCTAAAAGGTGTTTGTTTTGCTTGGACAAAACACACTTCAGAATATACATGGGCGATTTTGTATCCTCCCATGTGTGTTGAAAGGTTTTGATATGCTGTTATAATGCTCGTGCATAGTAACGCATATCTCTTTTACACATGTGGTAGATAGAAAATCGTCGCACCTGTTATGAGGTGGCGATTATATCTTATGGAGTAAGATATATTGCCTTCTCTAAAATTTTAGGACTATTCTTACACAATTTATGTGTGTCTTTTTTATCAGTCCATTTTCCTTCTACAATTTTCACTGTCGATGAGGTTACGGGCCAAAGTAGCGTTACCCACTCCTATTATGAGGGGATTCCGTTAATTGAATCAGCTCCCCAATTTAAGTCAGATTATAGCGAAGGGGCTAAAGAGTTGATCCGGCGAGGTAGTTGTCGTATTCTGCGACGGTTAATCACGGATGCAACTTTAATTTCAGAGCAAGACTCGAACCAGTGCATAAGGAAGCCAGATTTCTTGTTTGGTGATTCTGTAAGAGATCCGGAGATTGTTTCTGGCAGACCTGCACAGTGGTTGCATGAGAGTGGGTCATTATTCCTGTATTTGCCTTGGATTCCTCGGGAGCATTCACTTTTAAAGTTCAGAAATTTGTCAGTTGGACGTGAAATGTTCTGAAGATTGACCGAAAACCATGAGCGCATTCACTGTGATTTTATTGGGAAGGAAGCCACCCCGGGTTCCAGTGACATGGCTTCTGTGCGAGGACTTCACCCGGGTGTCTTAGGCCAAGATAATATACCCCAGAGTGAAAAGGCAGCACAGGCAAACACCGTGAAGAATCGGTTAGCCGTAGCGGGAAAGAAACTATCCAATCAGAACTTCAGATGTTATGGATGGGTCCATTACTTTGGAGACAAGTGGTGGACCAGAATGACCCGATATGTGTTGAATCGCTGGGGGCGAGAATTGGCAGAATTAGGGTTGTCAGCCCCGATCCGTGCCAGCATGTATGGTCTGCAGATCAGTGTAGGTCATTTCCTCTGTTTGTTCGAGATTTACAATCCTAACACCAATACATTCTTCACCAAGAATGGAGAGCTCGGGTTATCATTGCATGAAATGATGAAGGTTTCCGGTTTGCCCATAGGTGATGTTCCGTATCAAGAATTCTTCCCAACTGCCAGTCAGTTGAATAAGATGAAAGATCGGTCAACTGTGACCCACGATACTTTATGGGAACTGACTTGTCATTATCATATAGCTATGGCTGAGATGGAGACTAGAGCTAAGAAGAAATCTCCCCAGATCAGCTTAAAACAATTCGCCGATTATCTGTTCAAGAACCTGGATAATCGTTCGGAAGAGGTACGTGGATTATCTCCTTTGACTCCAAATGAGATCAACCGGCTGTTAGAGAAAACGAACGCAAATCTTATACCTCTCGTTCAGAAGACGGGTTTTCCCATGGTACTAAATTCCGTTCTTATCTGTGGCAAGCTGGTATTCCGATCACTCCTACTACCCTGCTAGCAGGCTTTCTGGCCTTATGGCCGAAAAGGTGCGTTGTTCCTCATCAACCCTCCGATTCGATGCCGATCGAGGTGTTGTATCTAGCTGTCCAATTAGTTACAGGTCGTAAATTATCCTTGCTTCCTGCTATGGTGGCCGGCATTCACAGTGGATTACGCCAATTAATTTCCGTGCTTACTCAAGAAGGAAAGAAATCCGCTACCGGCGTATCCGCTCCGAAGCTGGAACTACCTTATACTTATTTGATGACTTGGTTGGTACTTCACCGGCCAGATTTGATGGAGGCTCCTGAGACGGTGGATCCCAGTCTCCCTCTGTTACAGAATCTTAAGGGTTGTAAATGGGTCAAACATTGGTGGACGGATATAACGAGGTATTTTAAAGTTCACAAATGTTGGGAGTTCTTTTCCTGCTTCCCTCGATTCTCCGGTACGTACAATACGACCTTATTGGATGTTGAAGACCCAAGGCAGAATCGCACTATCTTAGATGTCGGGTGCTTCAGATGGCTGATGAACATTCAACCGGTTATCTACTATTCAGGGTAAGAGATGTTTGTCATATTGAACCTTATTTTCCATGTCGTTTTGCCCGTCAATTCGGCTATGACCAAATATACGTCGGCAACCCGAACCGTCACCTTAGCTTTTGAGTTAGACTTATCGATGGGGCGAGGGCTTGGTTTTAGAGCATTGCTGGTTGCACAAACGCTGAGTTCGATCTCCCTTTGGAGGTGCCGCCCCTACGGATGACCTTCCTCTGTTGTAAGTGGCTGATAGCTACCAATATCGTCACTCGACAAAGGAGGATATCATACTCAGAGGAAGAGGCAGCCTCACGGCGTACGACAAAGGCGACCCGTGAAACAATGTTATCACCCCGAAGGACAGAGGTCGCCGAATCATCCAGAAAGGGAAAGGAACCGGCCCGCCCAACAGATAGTGAAGAAGAGTTTGATAGCGATGAAACAGAAACTTCTGAGGGGGCGGGTGAGACTGATTCAAGTTCTGAGGAAGCAGCTGGTCTCCCCGATTCTTTCTTTGAGAGAGGACTTGTAAACCCTTCCGTCGCTCCTGCCCAAATGCAAGACGCTCCGAAAAGAAGGAGGGAGAGAGTCGTTATGACTTATCCCAATCGGATGACGGTTGAGGTTCTCAGTGGAGATGAAGAGTGTTAGACCCTAGAGGTGGGGTGATTAGGGTCTTATGCTAATCTAATCCGATTAAATGCCAATTAAAAACTAATTAATAAGTTATCCTAGCAAGTATGAAATGCAATAATATATATGAGCTAGGATAAGCAATATACAATATGATATATCCTAGCAAAGAGATATATAGCAAAATATATATGCAATGATATATAAATTAACACAAGGGGTAAACAAATGGTAAACAATATAAACTAGATAGTGGATCATAAAAAGGATGAGTAATGCGCAATTGGCGATATAAGATAAATGCAAAAACAACAACGCCAAAGACAAACTCAAACAAGCAATATGATCACGGAGTTCGGACCTTCCGTCCTACGTCTCCGCTCCCCACTCCTGGGGAGAAATCCACTATCACGACCGGGTTTTCTACGCTCACCCGAATAACGTTTACAACCACACAGTGTCGGTTTTCAACGCTCACCAAACAACGTGGGACGATCCCCGACTCTCACCACACACTTCTCACTCGGTGTACAAGTGTATTACAAAGTGATCTCACAATTAAGCACAAATACAGAAATGATTTGTTCTCTCATACAAGGGGAGAACTCAATTTAGCACAACTCAAGGTTACAATCTCTCACCACCCAACTATACTATGCAATGAAAGATACAATAAGCTCAATGTGGGTGTGTGTGTAACAATGAGTAAATAAGATCAAATCAACTAAACTCAAGTATGAAATCTAGCTTAAGAACAATGATAATCAATCAAGTATATAAATGTAAAGCTAGAGTTTGAGTTTAGAAAACTTCTCAATTTGATAACAAGAGATGGAGGGATGATAGTTGGAAGCTCAAACTTCAATAGATAATCTCCTCAAGCTCTTGTGGAATTTGATTCACCAAAACAAACTCTCAATTTGCTTAAAAGCTTTTTAAACACACTTAAACCAAACTAAAACCCTTGTTAAAAACTTTATTAAACTTGATTAAAAACTCTCTTGGTTAGTTGAAAAGACATCAGCAATGGGGTATATATACCCACTCAAAGCTCAGCCAAAAACCCCAAAACGAAATGACCAAAAACCCCAGCAAACAGCTCAGAGAAAGAGCCGTTAAAAAGCAACGGCTATATTGTCGGTCGACCGAAAATTCCGTCGGTCGACCGATGGAAAAATTCGGTCGACCGATGGAAAGTTCGGTCGACCGTTATCCAGGTCGAAAACAGGAAATCAAGCAAACACTTATCCGGTCGACCGGTGCGGTCGACCGATGGAGCTTTTCGGTCGACCGGACCGGTCGACCGACCAACTCTCTGGACCATGCTGACGAAAAAACAAACGAGCGGTCGACCGGTGCGGTCGACCGAAAACAGACATTTCAAAACCTGATTTTAAAGCTGACTTTTAAGACTTTGGAAAAATGTTAAAAATAACAAATGAAGTCCAAAAATTATGAAACTTTGGAAAATGTATATAAACATGTAAATGAACATGTTACAAAAAGAATTTTCCAAATTGCATTTCCCATTTGTGAAAAATCATCATTTTGCAAAATAGTTCAAAAACATGAAAACCTGAAAATTGATATTTTGATATTTTGACTTAAACAACATTTTGAAACCTTATGAAATGATTGTATAGACTTGATAAAAGATATAACATGTTGTTATGAAGTCTATAATCTAGAAATACAATATTTTCATAAATTTGCATATTCTATGCAATATATTCAAAACACTAAATATGATTTCATTAAATATAAGCTTGTTAAAGGTGAAATCATATATAGGCATATAAACATGAAACAAAATAGTATTTTCCAATTCTATTCATTTGTTTCATAGTAAAACTTGAAAACTATCAAACCAAAACATATATGTATATATATAACTATATATATACAAAATCCAAAACGTGTATGTGCGTATATGATTGAGCTTAAAGTACTAACACACATAATATAAATTCCTAAACTAAATTACCCAAGCAATGATCTTGATCTTCAATAAGCTTGACTTGGTAATCTCGCGGATGAAGCTTGAACTTGGATCTTGAACTTTGAATAGCAAGGCTTCACCGTTATTCCGCCAACCTCCATTGGATATGATCGTTGAAGCTCTATTCCATCCATCCTCCAACAACGTTGTTTGTCTACAAAACATAGGAATGCACAAACACTAGACAAACAACATTAGTAATAAATTGTTTGTTAAACATCATCAAAACAAGAAGGCCAACAATCTCCCCCTTTTTGATGATGACAAACAATTTACAAAAAGGAATATATGCATGAAGGAAATGAACATATACAAGATAATAACTCACATGCATATAAACAAACAAGATAGATATACTCACAATATTTCTCCCCCTTTGACAACATCAAAAAGGGGACAAAAAGAATAAGAGAGCGAAAGCTCCCCCTATCAATAAGCATAGGTGAGTACAAAGCATAAGAAGATATAGGGATTGCTCCCCCTATCAAAATGCCATATGGAATATATGAAATGAATATCATGGCAAACATATGTGAGCATGCATAACTAATATGCCAAAAATCACTCACATCCAAGAGATAATGAGAACACATAAGAATATGTCAATATGAAAATAGTGTCTCATTAACACAAAAATTATAAAAACCATATAAAAGAATAGATTTATGAAATCAAAAGAAGAGGAACATGAGAATCATGCAAAAAGTTTTCAAATGAAAACAAATCAACCAATGAAATCATAAATCAAAGTTTAAATCCAAAACCGATGTTTGATCAATCAAGAAATTTGATCAAACCACATATGGAATACATTATAAGGCACGAATAGATGATCCATAAGCACAAACACATAAATATCATCATATAAGTGAAGTATAATGAATTCAAAGCAACCGATCAAAACAAAATCTCTAACAAAAGAATTTTAAAAGAGGCAACAATATATCAAGCTCTTAAGCTTGTTCCAACCCATATAATCATTCTAGCATCCGGTAAACATGATTTGAGAATAAACACCCAATAAAGCCGGAGGGTTATATAAGTGCAAACCTCTTATCAAAGCAATCAAAACAAATAATCATGAAAACAAAAGATTTTATCAATTATAAATTGTTTTCATATAAAAAGATTTCAAAGTATAATTTTCAAAACCAAGATAAAGAAGGATAAATAAGAATACTAAAATTCTTGGTTTAAAATTTAAATTTGTTTTGGTACCCAAGAACTCTTGGTACCAAAAGATTTAGGGACATGACCCCTATCATTAAAGCTCAAAGCCTTAGGGTTATGAACCCTCTTAGGCACATATGGTGCACTAACATGGTCAAAACAATATTCATTCAAATGACCCTTCCGATTGCAATTTGTGCAATGAAAGAGATCCATTTGTTTTTGTGGACCATTAGCTCGTGCACGGGAATCATTTGCAAATAAAGATTTTCTTTTTTGCAAATGAGAAACATCATTAAACAAAGGTGGTTTACTTGAGAAATTTGGCAAGTTTGAATATTTATTCAAATCATAACAAAACTTCGCCAAATGGCCAAATCTACCACAAACATCACATTTAAACTTTTGTGTCTTAATAAAATCATTTGGCAAAGGTGAAGTCTTTTTCAAATCATAGCAAAATTTTGCCAAATGGCCAAAACGTCCACAAATATCACATTTAAACACATTTGCATGTTTATGATGTGCATGATAAGCATATGCATGTGTATGTGATGAGGAAGCTACATGAGATGCACAAGAAAGATTAATATTCTTATGTTTTTGTGCATCATAGCAAAATTTAGCTAGATGGCCTTTACGGCCGTAAATTGAACACTTATAAACTTTGCTATATATGTGTGCATGATGAGTAGATGATGATTTAGACTTGGCACACATATCCATAAGCTTCTTATGATTATTGATGCATGTTTTCAAAGTTGAATCTAAGGATGAAATGCATTTTTTCATAAGATTCAAGTCTTCATTTTTTGGCACATATGCACCTTTAGAAGTAGAACATAAATAGTTATCTATAAAAGAAGCCGTATCATTTTGTATGTTCTTTACTTCTAACATGGCATTATCTCTTTCATGAGTTAAGCTAGAAATGGATGATGTTAATTTTTTATTTTCCAAGTTTAACATATCATTGTTTTCTTTAAGATTTTCATTTTCTTTAGCAATGATATCAAACTTGGATACTAGCTTCTCATGATCTTTATGTAATTTGTTGTAGGAATGCAATAATTTCTTAGATGCACAAACAAGTTCATCACTAGATAATTCATTATCGGGTTCGAACTTGCAAACCTCACTAGGGCTATCGCCTAGTGGCCGTGTGCATGATGAAGCTCCAATATTACTTGAGGAAGAGTCCGCCGGAATCCTTTGGATCTCCTCCAAGTTACCATGATGTGCTTCTATGAATGTCCACAATTTGTAAGCACTATCAAAAGAAACAAGCTTGTTAGAAATAGAAGAATCAAGTGCATTATGCATATATTCTAACACAATCTTGTTCATGGTAAACAATCTTTTGTCATTTTTACTCCACTTGGATTTCTCCATAGTGGGTACAATATAAGCATTATCAATAATTTCCCATAAATCAAAATGTTTAGATCTAACAAATAGTTTAAATCTAACACACCATTGGGCATAGGGGAAATTGTCTAATCTAGGAGCAACACTAGAATCATAGCCTAACCAAGATGCATCATTCATATCCATAAATTGTAAAAATATGCAAGCAAGATGCAAATGCAATCAAAACAAGATTAGCACAAAAAGATAACTTGGATCTTTAACTCAAGGCGATTAGACCTTAAATCAAAGAGCACCAAGCTCTGATACCAATTGTTAGACCCTAGAGGGGGGGTGATTAGGGTCTTATGCTAATCTAATCCGATTAAATGCCAATTAAAAACTAATTAATAAGTTATCCTAGCAAGTATGAAATGCAATAAGAGTTATGTGCAAGAATATGCAATATACACAAGGTGATATATCCTATATGATAGAAATATATGCAAGGATATATAAACAATAAGATATATCCTAACAAAGAGATATAGACAATGTAAGTGCAAGGATATAAAACTAACACAAGGGTAAATACTCTAAACTAGATAGTGGATCATAAAAAGGACGAGTAATGCACAATTGGCGATATAAGATAAATGCAAAAACAACTACGCCAAAGACAAACTCAAACAAGCAATATGATCACGGAGTTCGGACCTTCCGTCCTACGTCTCCGCTCCCCACTCCCGGGGAGAAATCCACTATCAACCGGGTTTTCTACGTTCACCCGAATAACGTTTACACCTCACAGTATCGGTTTTCAACGCTCACCGATCAACGTCACTCCTCACACTCGGTTTCTAGCTCACCGAAAACCTCACTACACACTCGGTTTCTAGCTCACCGAAAACCTCACTACACACTCGGTTTCTAGCTCACCGAAAACCTTACAACACTCACAATGTAACAAATATAAATTTGTTCTCTACAATAGATGAGAACACAATGAAAGCACAACTCAAAGTTACAATCTCTCACCACCCAACTATACTATGTATGTAAATACTAAAAGCTCAATGTGGGTGTGTGTAACAATGAGTAAAATAAAATCTAACTCAATTAACAAACTAGCAATAATAAGAATATGAAAATCAATAATGAAATTGCTAGAGAAAAGAGTTAGAAAACTTCTCTAAGAACACAAGAAGAGGATGAAGGGGATTGAGAATGAATCCCTCAATCTGCAGTGAAAACTTCCTCCTTTGTAAACAGAAACCCAAACTCAAAACAAACAGTAAAACCCTAAACCCTTGCTTAAACTTTTCTTTTCTTTTAAAACATTTCTTAATTGGTTTGAGAGTTGAAGACAATGGGGTATTTATACCCTCTCACAACTCAGCCAACAAACCAGAGCAAAAGACAAAACAGCCCCAAGGCAACGGTCAAAAAACTAGCCGTTGCAAACTGAAGGAACACTCGTCGGTCGACCGAAAAATTCGTCGGTCGACCGAAAATTTTCATCGGTCGACCGGATATGTATATATATAACTATATATATGCATAGAAACCAAAACTTATGTATATATATATATAACTATATATATATACGAAGAAACCAATAAATGTGTGTGTATAGATATTGAGCTTAAGGTACTTAACACACATAATATAAATCCTAAACTAAATTACCCAAGCTTGATCTTGATCTTCATTGTAGCTCAACTTGGTACATTGCGCGGATGAAGCTGAACTTGGATCTTGACCTTGAATTGCATAAGCTTCACCGACATTCCGCCAACCTTCTTTGGATATCATCGTTGAAGCTCTATTCCATCCATCCTCCAACATATTGTTTGCCTAGAATAAATATAAAACACAAACACTAGACAAACAATATTAGATGTAAATTGTTTGTAAATCATCATCAAAATAAGAAGGCCAACAAAGAGGATGAAGAGGATACAGTGCCTCTTGCTCGTCGGCAAAGGTCACGATCTTCCACTCAAGCTCAAACCCAAGCCCTTCCTGGAGTTGAATTGCGTACCAAACATCATCACGAAGGTTCTGGGATTCAGGATGAATCACGCCCATCGAAGAGACGAAAGAAGGCCGCTTCTAAGCTACGTGTTCATCTTCCTGTTTTAGAGGAGACATCTGCACGTAGCACTTCTTCAGATGAACAAGGTAATAATTCGTCTTTATTGCTCTCATACTTCTTAACGCTCGAACTTATTCCATACTCAACTTCTGTAGGGAGTCAAGAAGAGGGAGAATTTTAAGTTGAAGCTTCTTCTCCCGGCGGTATGGAGGCTGAGGAGTCCAGCTTCGTCTAACAAATGCAAGATGCTCTGAAAGACGAAACAGCTGGTGTTCCACCAATTTCTGACATTGATCCATCAGCTTCAAACACAGGTACTGATCTTTCTCCATTCGGAAGATAATTCTGAGATATGAATGAGTCGGACCGCGTGCCTCCTCTAATGACTTGTGCGCTTTGTCTTCTTTTAGTCAAGCTAAAAGAAGCGGGTGCAGGTAGTGGAGCTCTCGAATCCGTCCCGGTCAACAAAGATAAAACTAATCTTCGTTTTGAGCATACTCGTCTAAATTTATATGTTATTTATGACTCAACACATTCTGTAGATGCCATAATGAAAGAATCTATTGGAGGAGAGGCCACACATGCAACAGAGGTCGAGGATTTCAACGAGCATAACCTCGATCTCGATCTCTCAGATGGTGACCATCAGTATATCTCCGATTTATTATCGGGGAAAGCTTCTGATACAGCCATCGGATCAACTGTTGGAGTTGGTTCAACAGAAGCGGGTCCTTCTGAGAGTAGGGCCTTTGTTCTGTAAACTCCGTATTTTTCTTCTTCTTCTTCTTCTTTTTTAAACTTGCCTAATCATGTAAGTGTTCAAATTATAGGACCAGCTGTTGGAACTAATACCGCCACAACCATTGGAACATCTGATCAACCTGAGGGTCGTGACCTCTTGTCATGGACAAGAATTGAGGTTGATTTACAATCATCAATTCTCGAATCTCAACCTACTACTCCTGCGGACCCCATGATGATAGAAATTACTGTCACTCCCCAACTTAGTCCCGTTGTAACAAAAGTGAGACCAACTAAAGAAGTCGGTACGTCGGCAGATGTTGTGCCTAGAGTTGGTGACTTTTATTCATCATTTGTTTTAAATTTCTGGTTAATATTCCATTATATTCATTGTGATTCTCTTGTTTGCAGAATCCTCTCCCAAAAGGCCTGTTAATCTGGATCCGAAGTTCTTTGAGGTTTTAGTTGAAAAACCATCTGATGTAGCGGGTGCGTCAATGGTCGTTATTCCTGAATCAACCTTAGTTACTCAGGAGGCCGGATTAACACCGTTAGGACAAGAAAGTCATGCTGAAGGCTCTTCTGTTAAATTTAGTATGCTTCGGCTCGCTGTTATGTATGCACATATATATTTTGTACTGACTTATTTGTCCTCATCGCAGCTCCTTCTTCATCACTATCAAATCAAATCCAGGCTTTATTGGCAGACGAGGACCCGGATAAGGCTGTCATTTGCTCTGATCTCCAAGGGTTCATCTCCTTTTTGAACGCTATGGTCGATCGCATTCTCTTCAAAGGATCATATTTTGAGAATTTTAAGACATCTCCTTTTTGAACGCTATGGTCGATCGCATTCTCTTCAAAGGATCATATTTTGAGAATTTTAAGAGGCCTCTTGATCGCTACATGTCGAGTCGATCGCATTCTCTTCAAAGGATCATATTTTGAGAATTTTAAGAGGCCTCTTGATCGCTACATGTCGAAAATCAGGGAAGAAGGATATGGTAAATTAGCTGATTCCATCGATGCTTATTTAGCCGACTTCAAACAACATGCTGAATTTCTACAGGATCTTCGCATCAAAGGCGCGCCCTCCTATATTGCTGCTCAAATAGACTCCAGGTTACAGGCGTGGCACGATTCTCAGAAATTGGCTGAATTTAAACTCCAAAAGCTAAGAGCCCGCAGTAATCAACTTAGGGTGAGTGTCGCCAAAAAGACGCAGGCCAAGGTCGACCAGTATCGGGACTTAAAGTCGAGTCGAGCTGAGATAGCCCGTTTGGAAGAACAACTTGTGAAGGCCAAGGATGCTCATGAAATTTTGGAGTCTGGTTTGGCAGAGATAACTCAAGCTGAAGAAAACTTGTTTCAGCAACTGAATCTTTAGAATAAAATACTTGTTGAAAAGGAACAAGAGGTTGTCAAACTTCAGAATGTTAGTGAAGAAGCTTTCAAAATTAAATTGACAGCTGAGCTTGAACAGGCTTATACTACAGAACTCTCTAAACTTGAGGATCAAATCCTTCATTACAAACTATTATAATTTTGAGAACATGTATGTATTTCTTTTTTATGTGGTTTGGTTTGAACGCTTTTGGTCAATATAGTGAACTCTTTTGCTTATCGATATTTGATTATGACTATCCATTCTCGTTTAAAATAAATAGCCATAATACTTATAGGATTTTTGGTAAATCCTCAGCCCTTAACGGATTTAATATATCTTTACCGACTACCGTTTGAGTCGGGCTAGTATGTTAATTATCTAAGTCTGTTTCACATATAACGTTGGGCTAAAAGAATTAAACTCTTTTAGACTTTGAACTATAATATTGAATATATAGGCTACATGTGTTAGATGTAGGCTTATCTCTAATAAGGGATTGAGATAACGTCCCCCATGCATGAACGACATGGATTTTAAAATGTAAGTAGGTTGTGTTTCCTATATAGGACAACGAACCGGGTATTATAAAGAAAGAATTGGGTATTCTATCTTTTAATCTCTTGTTTGTTGGTAGAGATAAACCCAAAATAAATCGGAGAGAAAGAATTCTATCTCCTGGTCTCTTGTTTGTTGGTAGAGATAAACCCAAAATCGGAGAAAAAGAATTCTATCTCCTGGTCTCTTGTTTGTTGGTAGAGATAAACCCAAAATCGGAGAGGAAGAATTTCATATTCTATCTCCTGGTCTCTTGTTTGTTGGTAGAGATAAATCCAAAATCGGAGAGGAAGAATTTTATATTCTATCTCCTGGTCCAAAAGAAACTCAAAGTGGGATCTTCACTTAGAGAACCTGGATTGGTTTGAATAATCCTAACTGTCATAAGGTTTGGCTATTCAACTCAAAAATGGACCTTTCGTTCGCAAAATGAATCGAAAGGAGATTTTGGTTGTGGTCCTAACTGTAGTAAGGTTTGACCAAGTGGGAGTTTTGAGACGATTCTAACTGTAGGAATGTTTGATCGCTCAATTTGTGGGCCTCTCGTTCATTGGAAGAATCGAGAGGGGATTCTGGCTTTGGTCTTGACTGTTTAAAGGTTTGACCAAAACAGGAATTTGAGGTGATCCTAACTGTTTAACGGTTTGATCATATGAGAATTTTGAGAGTGGGGTACAAATAACAATGAGTTTGTTGATTTGTACAAACTGCTTGGTGGGAAATTTTGATGTCAATCAAACACAAGAATTTGACACGAAATGATCCGGCGATTGATTCGGACCGATAACCTGAATTTTTTTGACATTGTATCATAATTTCAGCATTAGGAATGCTAGAAAACAAATACAACAGGAGTTTGAAAGATTTTAATCTGTGACTGATTTTGATGGACCCACTGTCGGTCGATTCGATTGGTGGGGGTTTTGGCATGTGGGGTTACGAATCATTGAGTTTCCCTTCCATGATCACATTACGGGGTTTTGTGAGGAAAGATTAACTGTCATTGAATCTCATCTCAACAAAAGCAGTAAAAGAATTCTTAATCATTTTTATAATAATTAAAAAATGGATTATTTAAATGATCAGCTTCTATTTAGGACAATCAACTGATCTCGGGTTATCCCGAAATATCCTATACAGGATTCTCTAGGTACTTCCCGTTTTGCACAGGTTATCCTGAACATATTACGGATAATACTTTTTTAGGAACTTCTCATTTATTGGCATTATTAATTTGTTACCATCCTGGGTAATCAGGCAATATGCACCGTTTGAATAGACTGTTTCTATTACGAACGGCCCTTCCTATTTGGGTTAGAATTTTCCTTTCTTCTTAGAATTGAGAATCATAGGTCTTCGAACTGCGAGAACTAGATCTCCTTCTTTGAAACTTCGTCGTCGGACCTTTTTATCGAAAGCTCGGGAAATTCTAGCTTGATAAAACTTGATCTGTTGTTGAGCTTCCAAGCGCTTTTCATCTAACGTTTCTAATTCCTCGAGACGTTTCTGATGATGTTCTTCCGTCGTCATTTCCGTTGCGAGAGAGATGTGGAGGGAAGGAATTTGTATTTCCAAAGGAAGGACGGCTTCGAATCCATATGTTAAGGAGTATGGGGTTGCTCCCGTTGGCGTGCGGACAGTCGTACGATAAGCCCAAAGAGCTTCGCCGAGTTTGTCGTCCCAATCTCGCTTATTGGTTTTCACTAGTTTTGCTAAAATCTTGATAATGGTCTTGTTGAAAGCTTCGGTCAATCCGTTAGTTGTGGGATTATAAGCAGTTGACGAAACGTCCTTTATCCCAAATTTACCACAGAATTTGATAAATGCGTTGCTAACGAATTAAGGACCATTATCGTGTACTATTCACCTTGGGATACCATACCGATATATGATATGGTGTTTAATGAATTTGACCACATCACTCGTCTTTACTTCTCTAAGTGGACCTGCTTCTGCCCATTTCGAGAAATAATCTGTGATTGCCAAAATGAAACAGTCCCCTTTAACCGAAGGCGGAAAGATAGGACCTACAATGTCCATTCCCCATGTTTCGAATGGCCACGATGTCGCCGATGGGTGTAAATGTTCGGGAGGCTGGTGCATATAATTTGCATGTAATTGACACACTTGACATCGTCGGGCGTAGTCAACTGCATCCTTTACCATAGTTGGCCAATAATATCTAATTCTCCTAAGTCGGTCGCAGAGTTTAGGACCGGGTTGATGTGCACCGCATGTCCTATCATGCGCCTCTTTGAGTGCTTGCTCTGCTTCCTTATTGGATAGACAACGAAGTAATAGACCATCATACGACCGTCGGTACAACATTTGTGCTTCAGCGTTGTAGTAAAATCTCGGTGCTCTCTGCCGAATCGAATCCCTTTCTCTCACGTCTTCAGGTAATATACCATGTAGGACATAATCAATAATAGGGAAACGCCAATCTCGAACTTCGGGTTCAACTCTTGTTGAGTATGCTTCCTTGGCAACCGAATCATAGATTGGAACAATAAGTTGGTGCGTTCTCAATGTAATTAATTGTTCTATCTCGGGAGGTTGAGCCAAAGATACCGACAATGCCGCCAATGCGTCTGCGTATGCATTTTGGAGACGCGGAATATACCCGATGAAAAATTCTTCAAACGAGCTTGCCATCTCGATGGCTACCTGGTGGTATGGAATCAGGTCTCGATTTCTGACTTCATACTCTCCTCGTATTTGATTAACTGCCAATTGAGAATCCCCAAAAGCTTCAAGGTATTCGATCCCCAGCTCTTTGGCAAAATTAAGCCCAATTATTAATGCGTTGTACTCGGCCACATTATTAGAGCATGGTTCGGTCAATGAGTATGCTCTAGGTAAGACATGCTTTTCTGGGGAAACTAAAACGACCTCCACTCCTGAGGAAATTTTAGAATATCCGGGCGCGCTCGCTACATTGGTTGCGCGGGAAGCCCCATTGAAGTATAATTGCCACACTTGTTGATATGAGGTGGTATTAACTTCGTGAGTTTCATCCGGCAAATCATCGTACAACTCGACTACATCTTTCGTAGGGTTTCCGCTAAAAGATCGTAAATAGCTCGTCCCTTAACTGATTTTTGTTGCTTGAAGTATAGTTCATATTGTGATAATAGAAGAGCCCACCTGGCTAAACGCCAATTCATGGAGGCTGGTTGGGTCATGAATACTCGGATTGGGTTTATGTTAGAAATGACATAAATTGTCTGTCCAACCAAATAATGTCATATTTTTTGGATTGCGAATACCAAGGCGAGGCATTCCTTCTCAATCATCGGATAACGAGATTCAGCTCCTACCAATGTACGACTCAAATAATACACAGCTTGTTCGTGACCGTTATCGTCGTCTTGTGCGAGTAATGCACTTAACGAATGGCTCGTTGCTTTGATATAAATAAAAAACGGTCTGTTCGATTTTGGTGCAACGAGGATAGGTGGATTTGTCAGATATGTTTTAATATCTTTGAATGCCTTCTGAAATGCTTCATCCCAAATGAATGACACGCCTTTCTTTGTGAGTTTGGAGAACAGTTGACATTTTTCGGATAGGTTTGATATAAATCGATAGATATATGCCAATCGACCTTGCAGACCTCTGAGTTCTTTAAGATTTCTCGGGGGTTGTAGTTCATGTATCGCCTTCACCTTATCATGATCGATATGAATACCTTTTGTGGTGACAACGAGCCCAAGAAATTTACCGTTGGACATTCCAAGGAATGACTTAGTCGGATTCATCTTTAACTGGTGAGTTCTCATAAGATCAAACATTGTCTTTAAATCGTTAATGTGATCGTTTTTATCATGGCTCTTGACGACCAGGTCATCAACGTAGCATTCAACGGTCTTCCGAAGGTGCTCTTGAAAAATCTTCGTCATTGCTCGTTGGTACGTATCACCGGCGTTCTTCAAACCGAAAGGCATAACAGTATAACAAAAGACCCCAAGGGGTGTTCTGAATGCTGTATGCTTTTCATCGTCTGGGTGCATCTTGATCTGATTATATCCAGAAAATCCATCCATAAATGACATTCTCTCAAACCCGCATGTGTTGTCAATGATGATATCTGTAATTGATAGGGGGAAGTCATCTTTAGGACAGGCGGTATTCAGATCTCTGAAGTCAATGCAGATTCTGATCTTTCCGTTCTTTTTAAGGACTGGAACAATATTGGCTAGCCATTCAGGATGTTGTTCTTCTCTAACAAAACCCAAATCAATCAGTTTCTTAACTTCAATTTCTATTGCCTCCATAATTTGTGGACGAAACCGTCTCTGTTGTTGCTTGACGGGTTTAACATCCGGTTTAATGTTAAGGCTGTGCATTGCTACATCTAGATCGAGTCCCGGCATATCTTCGTAATTCCAAGCGAATACGTCGATATACTCTCTAATGAGGGCAATTAGTTCTTCTTTCTCATCCGGTGAAAGATCACCGGTAATAAATATGAGTTTCGGGTTGCTTTCGTCACCCATATTAACTTGAACCACTCTATCCTTAGTAGGAGGCTCTCTTTGCTCAAATCGATCGCCATATTGGATATTCATGTAATGTATCCAGGGATCTTCCCAAGTGGACAACTGATCATCTCCTTCTGTTGTGGAAGGATCAATTGTTGCCATGTTTGACATTAGAGTCTTGAATCTTTCTCCAATGCTCACGTCAGAATCCCAGGTTGAGGCATCGGACGAATATCCGCTTTTATTTATTAGCTGACTAATGATCTGCTGGCAATATTCATCATCAGATGACGAAACATAATCTAGACCCCTTTTATAGATGTAATAATTATCAGGTCTCCCTTTTGGTACGTAGGCAGGACAGGGTGGAACCCTGACACCTTGACCAAAATGAAGACCTTCACCGAGCGAGAGGTCATAGCCTTGGCTCGTCATGTAACCATTCGCTTGTGAACTGTACCGAGAGAAATGTCGCCCGGGTTCTTCATCATCAGAATTAGTGTTTAAGAAAAGATCTGGGGTAGGGGATGGTTCCCCTTTCCCGAAGACTATTCCTTTTTCACCTCCTGTCTTTGCGGGTAGGATCATAGTTGTTCCGTATGAACTTTGGATGTGTTTCGTTGTCGTACAAGACGAACGAAGTGGCATATGTAGACTAGGGTCGTTATACAATACCTGCATTACATCATCGAGACATCGCGAGTACTCTAAATCATCATTTATTATTTCATCGGCAAGCTGCCAGTTACAACTTTCATCCGACGATTCATCGCCGTCAAGATCGATTATAAGAGGTTCAATGTCATTTAGTACAAGACCTTCACTATAATCGAGCCCGGCTTTAGTATCAGCTTCCTCTCCGTTGTCCGTACCATGGGCCGATGGTTCAGTATCAGATTCAGCACCGTAAAGAAGGGAGTCAGTAAAATAAATTTTTAACCCCTTAAACGGTTGCTTATCCACGACCACCGTCTTAACCTCGTTGTTAGTGTCAACATATTTTAGACACTGATAGAGGGTGGAGGGAACTATAAGATTACTGTGGATCCATGGGCGACCCAGCAGTAAGTTATATGAAGTTTCAGCATCAATCACATAACAAGTGACCTCCGACTTCAAATCTCCAAGCTGACACTTCACTCGGATTTTTCCCAACGGCCTTGACCCATTAGTGTTAAATCCGTAGATAATGGTTCCTATGGAGGCTAGCTTATTGGCTGGGATTCCGAGGTGGTACATCAATCATAACGGCATAATGCTGACAGCGGAACCTGGGTCCACTTGAATCCGGTTGACAACGCTCGAGCCAATATATCCGGTGAAATATAGAGGCCTATCATGTTTTGAATTCTTGACTTGCATATCTTCTTTTGTGAAAGCGATGCAAGGAAATTTAGTGGCTGCCAGATTGCAATGCTGAACTGATGACTCTGGCTCTTCAGAAGTTGGCTTAATCTGAGTAAGGAATACCTCAGAATCAGCCAAGGCTTCTTGTAAAGCGTGATCCTTACTGGGATATTAGCCAATTAAGTCATGACATCGAAGCGGTATGGAGTATTCGAGCTTTTCGGTTTATCTCGTCCAATCGGTCGATTGAAGCGAGACTGCTTCGGAGCTTGAACTTCTTTTTATTGGGGCTCTTTTTCTTTTTGTTTAGCTGGTTGTTGCAGCTTTCTCACAGCTACAGGAGGAGTTGCAACTACCCTCAGCTCCGTAAGAGTTTTAGCGTTTGGGTTAGAGGTCTCAGGATATTTATAATGGTATTCATTCCCACCCCTTGTAGCCAAAGATCCTTGCTCTTCTTCAGAAAGCGGTAAAGCTAGAATTTCTTCGTCATTCTTCTCAGGAATTACCGATGCTCCATAACATAACTTCTCCTTTCCTTTGCCGTTTAATTTCTTCTTTGATGTGGATGTCGTCCACTGTTCATCTTCAAGCAAATCCGGATGAACCCAAAGGATTTCGTCGTTGGGGGTTGTGTGAGATACAAACCCTTTTTGGCGTTATCCATGAGGATCATCGTTGATAGTCTGCATCTTGACCTTTGATACTGGTTCGGCTTGAAACCAGGATAAAGGAACCGATCCGAAGCTAATAGACACTGCATTTGCACCTACCTTCTTCTCCTTTGGTTTCGGTGTCACGATACCAACATCGATTAAGGTTTGTATTTTGTCTTTTAAGATATAACACGCCTTAGTGGGATGGTGGACCCTTCTGTGATATGCACAATACTTCTAATCATTAGTTTTCTTCGATTCTTCTTGGTTTGTGACTGGTGGAAGCTTGATTTTATTGTTATCTAAGAGATATTTGAAGATAACTGGTACTTCATCATCCTTGAAAGAATACTCATTCGGGAATCTGGGCTCTAAAGTCTTAGGTTGCCTTGGAGGCTGTTGATTCTGATTCGGTGCTATTTGGAAGGATAACTGTTGTGGTTGTTGTTGTGGCTGTTGTGATATTTGATGTGCATCAACAGCAGCCCCAGACCCTCTTCTCTGCCTCGAGAGTTAAAGTTCTGTTTTTGAGGATTATCTTGTGGCAGTCCTCTCTCTAACTTCTTTCTCTTAAGAAAGCGCTCAGCTTGTTCACCTCCCACTTTTAACTCTTTCCAAGTTTCAGAAGGCACAACCCTCATGACTTCTAACACATCCAGCGACAAGTTATTGTGACAAGTCTGTAGGATAAACTCTTCTGTGAGTGGATCTCGGCAGTTTACCACTTTATTCTGGAACCGCTTGACGAAGACATCAACTAACTCCTCATCCTTCTGCTTCTCGTCCAACAAGGTGTCGATAGAGACCTCGGTGTCGTCGTCGAAGAAATTGATGAAGAATAATCCTTCCATATCTTCCCAGCTACTGATACTTCCAGGTTTAAGGCGTCGGTACCAATCGAAGGCAGGCCCACGGAGGGTTCCTATGAATGACTGGACCATCAAGGCTTCGTTTCCGGATATAGAGTCAAGATGCGACTTGAAATAGATCAAGTGCTGAGTTGGTGAACCCCTGCCATTAAAAGGAGTAAAGTTAATCAAATTAAACTTTGGGGGATAAGGAATCAAATCCCACTCCCTCGGGTACGGGTATGGAATGCCCGTTTTCTTCACTTCTTGGGCCGTCATGAGAGCATTGACTTTGCTCTCAAGATCTTGCATCTTCTTGTCTTCTTTATCACTCTTCTTTAAGTAAATTTGAGGAGATTGAGTGGATGATTTAGCCGGACCATTTTCGGAATTGTCTTTATCTAGAGGATGATCAGCAAAGATAGTCTCATCTTCTTCATTATCCTTGTCTTTATCTAGAGGATGATCAGCAAAGATAGTCTCATCTTCTTCATTATCCACCTCAGCTATACGTATAGGTATAACGTTACGGATGATCAGCAAAGATAGTCTCATCTTCTTCATTATCCACCTCAGCTATACGTATAGGTATAACGTTACGCTGGCTGGATTCTGCCTTTTGGCTCGATTCTGGTTGATGTTGTTGATCTTGCAAATCTCGCATCTGCTGCATTGTCAACTCCATCTCGGTTTTGATTTCAGCTCTAATTTTCTCGTGTTGTTTAGCTAACGCTTCCTGCAGTATCTGAGCTAATTGATCTGGCGTGATTACGAATGATTCTCTGGCTCGCCCAACATTGGATGTGGTATCGTCCAATACAACAGCAGAACAAGTATCTGATAGTTCCTCTTCTGAAGATAACCCCTCGTGCATTCTCTTGTAGTCTCGACATCGGTTGGCTCTTCTTTGTAACCGCGACATTCTTTGAGATAGACCCTGCTCAACACTCCTTTCCGGAGAGAAATCAGGGTCAGGGTTGACTAATAGTTGCTTTCCTCTGTCGGTCATGTTAATAGTGACCTCAGGGAATTCATCTCGCCGAATTGTAGGTTTCTTCTTGTTGAAACGCCTCATTTTGGGTTTTGACGCTTCAGTGGAAAGTCTTTGAAATACGGATATTCGTGTTGACTTAGTTTTAGCGCAACCGCATTCTGTCAATACTGTCTTAATAAGCCTCTCACAGGAGCAGTGAGACTCATCTTCCCGGACATTTTTTTTCTTGAGTTATTATTTTGATAGTACAACTCATCGTTATTGTGATTTGAGCAACCTATCTTTTGTTTTTGAACCTTGTTAACATGCACAGGACGACTAGTCGTCGCCTCTGAGCGATCCAAGGTTGAATTCTTAAATCCATCCTCTTGCGGGTATGGAGTCTTCACACGTCCTAAACGAGAGTGAATTAGTATTTTCTCGCTTTGGACTTGTGCAGTTCTGACAGGAGGGTATTTACGACCCTCTGCATAGGAAACCACTAAAGGTTTATTTGCTGGATCTGAGTGTTCTTTGATTGGGGTTTTGCCTCGATCGTCAGCCGAAGGACCGAGGCGATCCGCCATTATAATCTTAAATTTTGATAGGTCCTGACTAACCCAGGGCTTTGCTGGTGATGTAGTAGACGGACCCGGAACGGATGTTTGCGGTGTCCTTGGAATCCAAACTTTACGGTTCTTTGGTAGCTCTTCAGACACTATCTTTTTCTTTCCTTCCTGCACCTGTTGACGAAGGGCACGAGCGCGAGCAGCCTTTGTCTGATGTCTTTGCATACACTCTTTGAGGGTCGAACGGACCCTTTTGACCAGAGTCCATTCCTCCGTCGTAAGCTGTGCAGAAATGTGATTAGTTTGTCGTTGAGGCAATTGGACCGCTTTGTGCTTTCTCGACTCTAGGTCCGCATAGTAATGGACCCCATCGGTTTGTTGTAAGGCCTTAGCTAGTTGACGAGCGTGGTGCTGACGTTGTCTTTAACGAGCTCTTTTTGTCATTGTCGGCTGGCCATGATTCAATGACTCCTTAATTGGTGCAGAGTTATTTGGAGCAGAGATGTTGCAGGTAGATTCCTTAACAACGATCGGGCAAGAACTTTCATCTGCGGTCTTCATCGGAGTTGAAGACTGGATAACTTTCTTGGAAGATGAAACCTTCCTATACTTACGAGGCGAGGAAGGTTTTGAGGATGAGGATGACAGGTACTCCTCGAATTTTGCCTAATCAAACTCGTATTCGATCTCTTCGTTGATCACAATCTTGATCGGCTGTGACACTACGGCCTCGGCAGCGAGACTGTTGGCTCCCACTGTGGTCGCCAGTTTGTTTTCGTCGAAAGTTGTTTTCATTGATGATTTCATTAAAACTTAAATTGTTTACAGAGAATTACAAAGAAAATTGAGAAAATTACAACTCTCTTGGAAAATAACACAGAAATCGTTTATCGACTCCTGTTTTGTGGGACTTTGCCTGTGTCGGGAGTGCTTTGACTCGTGGACCACCAAATCACAGATTATGAGGGGTTTATAGATTCTTCCTTCGTTTATCGAAGTAGGAATTTGAAGTGAATATCTTATCAAAGTAAGACGATCACTCTTCTTAAGATCAAGTCAAAGCTCGAATCTTAAGGAATTGCGCAAGAGCTCAAATTTTACTGTTCTCCCTATTCTCTCTACTCCAATTTGCTCGATAAATACTCGATCCTCCTCAGTAGTGACCCTAGGGGGGTATTTATAGCCTTTGGGACACGTAACTGAAAAAAAACAACAAGATGATAAAGTTAAGGCTGCGAGACAGTGTTTACTGTCTCGGCGGCCGACGACAGTGTTTAGCTGTCTCGGCGGCGCGAGAAGTGTTTTGCTGTCTCGGCCTCCGAGACAGTAATTGTCTCGAAAAATCCACTGCGGAGCAGTTTTTGCCTGTAAGCTGCCTTCCCACGTTTCAAAACTCCTGTTATTTGGGCAGTTATTTACGTGATATTTTGCATCACCCACGATGTTGTTCACACGTCCCTTGGCAGTTAATGGGATCACGTGTGTGGTAGTTATTTAGGTAGTTTCTGCACTCATTTCATTCAAAGCCGTCTCAACTGGCGAGACTAGTAAAAGCACTGTCTCGCTGGCGAGACAGTAAACACTGTCTCGCTGGCGAGACAGTAAACACTGTCTCGCTGGCGAGACAGTAAACACTGTCTCGCTGGCGAGACAGTAAACACTGTCTCGCTGGCGAGACAGTAAACACTGTCTTTATCTTTTCTAAGACAGCATGAGGTAGATTTTTTGTGATTTTTGAATGTTCTTCTCTATGTTTAGATATCTATCAGCATTTTTTGACGCCTACAGAGATATGTTTAACAAATCTTAATGCCCACGAAATGAAGTTGAGCGTAGGCTCGTGAACTCTGAGGAGTATGTCTCTGCAGTTGGTAGTCTAATGTATTCGGTGTCATGCATCAGGCCAGACATCAGTTATATCTAGGGGTGAGCACGGTTCGGTTCGGGTCGATTTTTACTAAAATTTGAACAACCGAACTGAACCACCTACAATTCAAAACCGAACCGAACCATTGCAAATCGGTTCAGTGCGGTTCGGTTCGGTTTGTTTGGTTCTAACTTCATCAAGTATAACTTCACTTCAATTTATCTTTTATATATTCTTATTACCCTATGCCAGCATGTATTTATTTTTTAACTTCACTTTAATTTATTATTCTTGCTCATGTATGTATACTGTTTTTAAGTGAAGTAACTTGTCCTTTTGGATTAAATACTAGACTCTGACGTTGTAATTTTTTAGTAATGGACTTGCTTTGTCTTTGGGTAAACGGGTAGGGTTTGAGGCAAGGGAATATATTTGGTTGGTTCGGGTCGGGTCGGTTTGAAAAATTGTCAACCCGACCCGAATCACCTTACTCATAAAACCGCTTTTTTCGGGTCGGTTCGGGTCGGTTCGGTCGGTTTTTTCGGTTTGAACCGAACCGTGCTCACCCCTAGTTATATCGTAGGAATATTAGGCAGGTTTCAGCAAAATCCTGGTGTAGCTTATTGGAAAGCTGTAAAGAAGGTTTTGCGGTATTTGTAGAGGACCAAGGATTTCATGTTGGTCTACAGAAAGTCTAAAAATCTAGAAGTCGTTGGTTATTCAGATTCAGATTTCGCAGGATGTGCTGATAGCAGAAAATCAACATCAGGTTATATATTTCTGCTCGCTGGAGGAGCAGTTTCTTGGAAAAGTGCGAAGCAGTCCTTAGTGACGACATCCACCATGGAGGCAGAGTATGTTGCTATTTTTGAAGCATCATTGCATGCCTCTTGGCTCAAGAATTTCATCAATGAACTAAAGGTGGTGAATTCCATTCAAAGACCAGTAAAGTTGTATTGTGACAATCAGGCAGTCGTACAGTTTGTAAAGAACAAGAACTTTTCTAGCAGGAATAAGCCCATCGGTGTGAAGTACTTGTTAGTCCTTGATAAGGTCGAACAAGGATTGATTGAGGTTCCTCATCTGCCGACTCAGTTAACGATTGTCGATCCCTTGACCAAGGGAATTTCTCCAGGGCTCTTCAAAGAACATGTATCCAGTATGGGTATTTTAGAGTCTTTCGATTCTATATGATCAGTGAGATTTAGTTGTCGTGGTAGTTTTGTTTTATTTTCAAGTACTATATTCTGGATTGCTTTGAGCTCATAAAGAAACTATTGTGCTGATTTTTATATTAGCAGTTTGATATTTTCAAGCATTATGTTATTGGTCATTGTTGCTTGATATATATATTTTTAAGTAAAGAAAACTAAAGTTTAAAGTAAAGAGTTTCAAGTTAATCGTAAAGAAACTCGAATTAAAGATAGTGGTCCATAGAGTCATAAAGGTTAAAGTAAAGAGACTCTTAAATTTGTGCAGAAGCTGAATGTGATTGGGCATCATATTTGAGGCTTTTGTTCTGGACTAAAGGTGATGGTTTTCACATGGAGGATGCCGGTAAAAGTTTCAGAACGGCATACATGTTTGTGTATGTTGCAGAGGACACTTAAGGGCGTACATCGGATTTGACCATAAGGGATGTACGGCTCTATTACACTCCATAAGGAAAATATCTTTGGAACATTAGTGGTACTAGCGGTTGGACCGTGGAGTGACCTTGTGCCATATTAGAGCATATAGTGTTTTCACGATCAACCATTAGTGGTACTTTTATTTTAAGGAAAAGGTTTCGGAAACTATCCTAATTAGAATCATGGCAACAAGTTGTTTTCTAAAATAAATGGGTGCGCACCCGACTTTAAAAGTTTTTGAAAATTTAAATATTTTTAAAATTAAAATAAGGTATGTTGTGCCAAGTGGGAGATTGTTGGGTTCGATTAATCTAACGAACCCATTTGGCCCAACCTACTCGATTTTGGATTTGATTTAAAGTTGTCATCTATTCAAGTTAGGATCAGGATGCTAACCACATGGTCAGGTTAGACAAGTTTCATGTTTATCAAGTTGGGTGGTTATCTTGAATATCTAAATGATAGGATCGATCGGAGTGTAATCCCACGGTTGTGATTAAACCATGATGGGTAGGGTTAATCACAAATATCTATATAAAGGGTGAGAGTCCCTTCTCTCAACCGTATGCAGAAAAGAGACCTAATTCCCATCATTGGCTACGGGAGGAGAGAGGAGAAGACTTCCATTATTTTCGTCGCTGAACGGTAACTTTAATCTGATTTTCTAGTTTAATTATTCATGTCTAGATCGTTTGATTATCCAACATAAACGGCATGAAAGTGTGGAAACTACCATTTATATAAAACGCATTGTAGTGAGCACAATATAAAACTTACAACAATTCTTTTCCATTTGTTCATTAATCAATGTCAATTTCAGAGGAGGTTAATTATCATCGCCTAATTCATTGTCTTTCTTTGGACGAAAAGAGCAACCATAGTTTTGGCTTAATATGTTGAATCAATATTGTGCACTCTCATTGTTGTATGTTCTTTTGTATCAATAATTACATGCAGTACGCTAAAGTCCAGCAATAACCAGCTTGTCAATATCCTGCTACACGTTCGCAAGCATACCATTATAGCTGAAATCTGCAAATATAATTTTGATATCGATATTCACGTGCAATTTATATAAAACAAGCATGAGAATGACAATTAATATATCACTATATGTGCATTGGCTTATGTCTCTCCTAGTGATTTTTCCGAGGCTACACATGTTTGGTTGCCAGATAACAACAGCTTAATACTCGTTAGAATATTGAGGCCGGCAGTTTATAGTCTTAAACTAGGCCGGTTGAGATTCTTAAGTGAAGTTTGGATTTGTTCAAAGTTCCCTCCAAATTAATCAAAAACCTTATCTAAACAAAGGAGAATCTTAACATAAACCTGTTGGATAACAAATCCCTCAAAAATTGAAATATGAGATTCTATGATTAAAAAAAAACCTTTCAGTACCATTATCACACCTTAGTTTTCAAGATGATTTCATGAAATAAGGAATATTATGTGTTAATAATTTAATAAAAAAAGAGAAGAAATTGTTGATGGTGTTATTAAAAGAATAAAAAGTGACTCATGATTGGACCTGTTTCACAAAAAGAAATTAAAGAACTTAATATGATGGCCCTACGTCTACCATATCAAAACTTTAATATTGTAGGCTTGTGGGTTCATAAACTTTCAATAACTGCACAAAATTATTCCGAAGTTGTATGATGTTGGAACAGCGTTAGTATTTACAGAATACTTTAATGGCTAATTATGGTTCGGTGATTATTTCTGTAATATTACTACATTAGATTACTAAAAACATTTTGGAGATGACATATAAAAGGTCACATCTTTGCAACAGTTCGCTCTCTCTCTCTCTCTCTCCCTCTCTCTCTCTCTCTCTCTCTCTCTCTCTCTCATCAATGGGTGACAGTGCAACCCTGGCAAAGGCAAGGCAAGAACTCGAAGATCTCTATCTCGGAATCCCAGATGCATCCGTCGACCTTACCTTCAAAGACATGACAAATATTCAACAGAATGATGTAGCCGAAAGAAAAACAACAACTAACAAGGCACCAATCCACCAAGACCCACACAAAGACCTGAAGACAGCCATCAACGACCTTACCAAATCCCCAAGCCTAGATTTCTCAAAGGCACTTCAAGGAGCCAAACCTCACGATCGTCGCACTATAGAAGATGAGCTCTATAGAGAGCACTATGCAAGGAGCAACGTTAAGAGGACTGGTAATGGGTTGAGGCCGCTCAACGTGGAGAGTAGTCTAGTGTATGATGATGCGAGTGCTATCAGTACACTCTCTCCTTTGGAAGAGAAAGGTGGAAAGAAGAGGACTGGAATCCCTCACTCAAATATATGTCCTTTGTGCAATAAATGCATCTATTTCTTTCGACATCGTTGTTTGGTGAGACATATATGAACAAAGTCAATTTGAAGCTTTTTCCTCTCTTTCTTCTTTTATTCCTGTAATTACAGCGTACACATCTAGCAGCTTGCATAAATGCAAATGGCTCAATACAATATCCTGGGACCATAATTTTGAAATTTATACTTGCAATATTGCAAAAAAATATTCTCCTCTATCCTACATAACATTTCCGAAGTGAAACTATATCAATACCGAGAAAAAGAACAAACAACACGATCAGCTGTAAAAGAATAACCTTATGCAGGGCCAAGAGAACAAATTATATCCCTAGGCAACACAAGGAGTAATCTCAATATAACATATTGTTTTATTTATTTTATTTTATTTTTTGGAAACGTAATATGTAGATTTATCTGCAGGTGTGTGGAAGAGTATACTGCAGGAACTGTGTTGGAAAAGGAATGGGAGAAATGACTGAAGGAAGAAAATGCGTCGACTGCTTGGGGCGAAGATTTAGCCCAAGGTAAGCCAATTCTAAACAAGATCCATCAAAAGTTCACAAAGGCAATCAAATACTTTGTTTTACTTCAAATGAAAATTCTAAAACGACCTTCCTTCGGTACTATTTCTCCTGCTCGCCCTTCTAAACCTGTACAACACACTGACTTTCATTCTGTCATCAGAATAAAAACTCATTCATATGAAGTTTGGTCTCCCACAGGTACATACATAGAGCTGGAAAGACTGGATGTTGGGGGAGATATTCCGGCTTCGTGAAACAACAAGAGCTAATGTGGGCTGAGAAGGGCCCAAGAAAGAGAGGTGAACGCCGCTACAACGAGAAGAGTTCAAGAAACTCGGTCGTGATGCCTGCGACTCCAAGAAAGTCATATGTAGTTCCCGGAACTAGAGTTCAAGAAACTCGGTCGTGATGCCTGCGACTCCAAGAAAGTCATATGTAGTTCCCGGAACTCCAAATAGATTTGCTGATAACAACTACAACAGTAACCCGAGTTCGTTTATTGCAAGTTCTACGTTTTCGCCAAATCCTCATAATTTTCCTTTGTGAGGAAAAGGAAGAGAGGAGAATTTGTTTCCTTTAATTTAAGCTTTATTTGTTTGTTTGGATTAATTTATTTTTATTCATAAGTGTGTGAATGACATTATATGTATGAGAATTCGTTTATGGGAAAATTGCTTCTAGCCCCCATTTTTAACGATCCCAAAGCCCCCACAACATTATCTCACATTCCTTTAGCCCCTCAAACCCTTCCCTATGTGACCCGATATTTAAAAACAAAAAACCTTTCCCAAAATACCCTTAAGCAACCGGTCACTCTATCAAGCCGGTTATCGGAGAGTGAAAGAGTAGTACTGTAGGCATTAAATGTTGATTAAAAAGTGGATTTGGAGGGGGAACCCCAATTTCCTCCAAATTCTAACTATTTCATTTCCTCCCCCGCAGTAAATACATCTCCTCCATCTTTGCTTACCCCAACTAGTCTCTACCGACCACTTAATTCTCCTCAATAAATCTTCTTTGATTCGTTAACTACTTTTCTTTAAAATGATAGATGGATCTCTTCTTTGCATGGTTACGAACACAAAAAACAAGAAAAAGGGTGAGGGTGTCTTTGTAGTTATCGACGAGTCTACAGAAATCATTTGCTTGAAATATCTAGTATCCCAAAGGCTTAAACTGTTGGCCTTCTTGTTTTGATGATGTTTAACAAACAATTTACTTCTAATGTTGTTTATCTAGTGTTTGTATCATTCTATTTATTGTAGACAAACAACAAGTTGGAGGTTGGATGGATTATGCCATAACGATCATATCAAATGGAGGTTGGCGGATATAGAGGTTGAAGCAAATACAATTCAAGTTAAAGATTCAAGTTCAAGCTTCATCCGCAAGTTTACCAAGAAGAGCTTCGTTGAAGATCAAGATATCTTGGGTAATTTAGTTTAGGAGTTTATATTATGTGTGTTAGTACCCTAAGCTCAATATAATACACACACACACACACACACACATTTTATCGGTTTCTTTGTATATATATATATATATATATATATATATATACATGGTTTTGAGTTTTCAAGTTTTACTATGAAACAATTGAATACAATTGGAAAACATATTTTTGTTTCATACTTATATGCATATATATGATTTCATCAATATCAATTTTATTTAGTTTAATGAAATCATGTTTTAGTGCATTATGTGTATTTTGATAAAATACTTTATTTATTATTTATAGACTTCATAACAATAGTTTACATCTTTCTTCAAGTCTATAAAATCATTTTGTATTGTTTCAAAACATGGTTAAGCTAAAATGATAAAACTCATATGTTCTCATTTTCATGTTTTGGACTATTTTGCAAAATAATGTTATTTTTTATTTGGGAGGTCCTTTCTAAAAATCAGTCTTTGTAGCATGTTTATTATCATGTCTACAATCATTCCCCAAACTTTTACATTTTTTGGAATTTGTTTGATATTTTTAAACAGGGTTTTAAAATTAGCATTTTACTTTCAAACCTGAAATATTTTATATCAGTTTACGGTCGATCGTCACGGTCGACCGCGCCTTTGATTTTTCCTGTGGAGCCAACAGAGACTTTCGCGATCGACCGCCACAGTTGACCGTCAGCTTAAAAATTCTCACGGTCGACCGCTACGGTGACCGCCAAAGTTTCTGGAATTTTCTGAGTTTCGAAAGTGGCTCGCGGTCGACCACGAGTTTTCCACGGTCGACTGCCGCACTATCTTTTGATGTTCCAACGGCTAGTTTCCAGAGCCGTTGTTGAGCTGGTTTTTTGGTCTTTTCTTGGCTTTCTCTTGGCTTTGAGGGTTTCATATAAATACCCCCTTATACTTCAGTTTTTAGAAGAATCTAAGAAGTTTTAAACAAGTTTAAGAAAGGTTTAAAATAAGGGTTTAAGGTTCTGTTTAAGTTTGTTTTGAGAAGCTTTTAAGCAAGTTGAGAGTTTGTTTTAAGAAATCAATTTCACAAGAGCTTAAGGAGATCAACCATTGGTGTTTGAGCATTCAACTATTCTCCCTCTATCTCTTGATCTATTGAGAAGTTTTCTAAACTCTTATCTAGCTTTACATTTGCTTAGTTATTTGATTATCTTTCTTTAAAGCTAGTTTTTATATTGAGTTTAGTTGATTTGATTTCACTCATTGTTTACACACACCCACTTGAGCTTATTGTATTTTCATACATAGTATATTTGGGTTGGTAAGAGTTGTAATAATTAAGTATGAGCTTTCATTGTGTTCTCATATATATTAGAGAACAATCATTTATTATAATTGTGCTTATTGTGAGGATCACTTTGTAATACACTTGTACACCAAGAGAAGTATGTGGCGAGAGTTGGGGATCGTCCTAAGAGGAGTGGCGTCGGTTGACGAACCTAGGGTGATGTTGTATCCGAGCACTTGAGGGAGACACGTCTAGTTCAACACTTGAGAGGGTGTAGAGTGGGATTACAAGAGTGTGTTAGTTGTAGATGTTTTCATCGAAAGTTGTTTTCATTGTAGATTCCATTGAAACTTAATTTGTTTACAGCGAATTACAACAAAAATAAGCAAATTATAACTCTCTTGGAAAATAACACAAAAATCGTTTATCGATTCTTGTTTTTGTGGGACTTTGCCTGTGCCGGGAACGCTTTGGTTCGTGGACCGCTGAATCACAGATCGTGAAGGGAGTTTACTGATTCTGACTTCGTTTATCGAAGTGAGAACTTGAAACGATATCTTATCAAAGTAAGATAGTCATTCTTCTTAAAATCAAGTCAAAGCTCAATTTCAAGGAGTTGCACGAAAACTCAAATCTGCTCTCTCTGCTCTGGATTGCTCGAAAAATATGCTCGATCCTCGTCAGAAATGATCCTAGGGGGGTATTTATAGCCTCTGGGGT
>NC_033800.1:13847850-13883709 GCF_001876935.1 Asparagus officinalis
TTGTCGAGATCTTGAATTGAAGTTGGTATTTGCTCTTGTGGGTTCAGCTTTTATCACTGAATTGATATATCCATTGAGAGCTCATCAGGTTATCCTTAAGAATATTCAGATTAATATTCTCCAGAAACTTCCTGTTGAGGGAAGGAATACAGTTTAGACTCGTGTACCCATTGGAGTATTCATCTGCATCGCAATGCGAGACAGAGAGGGTTCGTTGTCTCGTTCAGCGAGACAGAGTATGCTGTCTCGCTCAGCGAGACAAATTATGCTGTCTCGCTCAGCGAGACAGATTATGCTGTCTCGCTCGGCGAGATAGTGTTTTCTGTCTCGCTGAGCGAGACAGTGTTTTCTGTCTCGCTTAGCGAGACAGAGTTTTCTGTCTCGCGATGCGAGCCAGCGAGTATAAAACTCAAACTTAGGGTTTTTAGGGCTTTTTCACGTCAATTTCTGGGCGATTTTCAGGCGATTTCTTGGGCAATTTTCTGCAGTTCCTTGTCTTTTCTCCTTCTCCTCATTTCTGATTCGTGGGGAGTTGTTGTTTGGTGGTGATTCCACTCGGATTCTGACTGGACTCAGGGGGTTGAGGTTGTTGAGTTAGCAACTCTCTCATTTGTTGAATAGCTAACTTCATTTCTGTCTTCATCTCAGCTCTGATTTATTCACGTTGCTTCGCTAGAGCTTCTTGAAGCATTTGAGCAAATTGATCAGAGGTGATTGTGAGTACTTCTCTGGTTTGTCCCATGCTAGACATAGTATCATCAGAAGCGATTGCAGAATAAGTGTCCGAGAATTCATCCTCCGAGGACATTCCTTCTTGCATTCTTTTGTAATCTCTGCGCCTGATGGCTCTTAATTGGAGTCGAGACGTCCTTTGAGCAATTCTTGGATTGACTTTTCCTCTCGGGGAAAAGTCGGGATTTGAGTCACTTGAATGCCGCTTAGACTTTCTTTTATCAGCCACGTTGATGGTGAATTCAGGGAATTCATCATCTTGGACAGCTGATTTTCTCTTGTAGAAATACCTCGGCTTAAGCTTCGACATTTCGATGAAAAGACTGTGGAATACCGAGACTCTTCGTGAGATTGCTCTAATGAGTCGCGCACAGGAACAATGAGAGTTCATTTCCCGGACAGTTCTCTTTCGAGTTTTGTTCATACCCCCAGCTTGATAGTATGATTCATCGGTATGATTGCCGGAAAATCTTATCGTCTGTTGGTATGACCCCCCAGGTATAACGATGTCTTTTGACAACCATGTTTTCTTCTGAGGATGTAAAACCTTGTTGGCATTCTCAGGACAACTTATTATTGTCTTTGAATGATCCAAGGTTATGTTGGGAGTCACACGTTTAGAACCACCCCTTTGTGGGCATGGAATCTTAACGGGCTCCGAATGCTGATTTTGCACAACTCCATATTTTGGAATCCAATCTTTGCAGAGTTTTGGTGGTTCTTTGACCATCGTTTCCTTCTTCCTTTCTCGTCTTTGTTGTAAGAGAGCATGGGCATGATCAGCGTTTGCACGGCACTTTTGTATACGTTCTTTGAGGGTTGAACGAGCCCTTTTGACAATAGTCCATTCCTTCGTCGTTAATTTAGTAGAGATATGAGTGATTGATCGTTGAGACATCTGAACCACTCGATGCCTCCTCGACTCTAGGTCCGCGTAATAACGAACCCCGTCGGTTTGTTCCAATGCCTTAGCTAATTGACGAGCGCGGCGTTGGCGTCGCCTCTGACGAGCCATCTTCGTCAGTGGTGAACTTCGATCGAACGACTCCTTAATTGGGGAGGAATCATCTTGAGCAGAGCTGTTGCGAGTAAAATCCTCAGCAACAATCGGACGAGAGTCTTCATCCGTAGCATTTGATAACTTCAACGAAGATGAAATCTTCCTGCACTTGCGAGGCGCGGAAGACTTTACAGATGAGGATGACAAATACTCCTCAAACTTCGCTTGGTCGAACTCGTACTCGACCGTTGATTCAACCAGGATCTTGATGATTGGCTGCGACACGACGGTCTCGGCAGCGAGACCGTTGGCTCCCACTGTGGTCGCCAGCTTGTTTGCGTCAAAAGTTGGTTTTGCTGTGGAATTCATTATATCTTCGTTCGATTACAATAAATTCAAAGAAATAGTCTTTTTATAAGACACTTCTTTTACACAACAAAATGAAAATTACAACTCTTGGGAAACAAACGCAGGATCGTTGTTTGGATCACTGCTTGCGTGGGATCTTTGCCTGTGCCGGGGGTGCGTTAGCCCGTGGACCACCAAATCACAGATTCTGATCGAATCGTGAGGGGTTTATGATTCTGACTTCGTTTATCGAAGTGAGAACTTGAAACGATATCTTATCAAGGTAAGATAGTCGTTCTTGCGAGACAGTGTTTTCTGTCTCGCTCAGCGAGACAGAGTTTTCTATCTGGCTCAGCGAGACAGAGTTTTCTGTCTCGCTCGGCGAGACAGAGTTTTCTGTCTCGCTCAGCGAGGCAGAGGCTATAAAAGTCGGGACTTAGGGTTTTAGGGTTTTTTCACGTCGACTTTTTTGCGATTTTCAGGCGATTCTTGGGCGATTTTCGAGCGATTTTCGACCAGTTCTTCACCTCTTCTTCTTCTCTTCGTTTCTGACTTTGGTGGTGCTTCGATTTGAAGAGATTTCATTTGGATTTGAAAGGTCTGTTTCCCCTCTTTTCTTCAAAATCTTGACTTTTGGCAACCTGTGACTGTGCATGCAGCATTTCAGTTGTATTTGTCCTATTTTTTTTGTCGATTTCATGTTCAAAATCTTAACCTTCCTCTTGGATTTCAATGTAGATCACATACTCATCATGTCGCCACGTAGAGCTCGAGGGAAGGGAATCCGACCGACTGTTCAGAGCCCTGAGGAGGCTGCCCCTGCTGCGATCTCACGTGGAGGTATATTTCTTTCACCTTTTCACGAATTTAAATATTGTATTTCGTCCATTCCATATGTATGTTCCTATTTTTTGCTTGCAGATCCTCGTTTGTATCCTTTGAGGTACCTTCGAGAAGAGCCGGTATCCTCCTTTGAGGGGATCGACGCTTAAAAGTGTTTGTTTTGCTTTGACAAAACACACTTCAGAATACACAGGGGCGATTTCATATCATCCCACGTGTATTGAAAGGTTTTGGTATGCCGTTATAATGCCCGCATACCTCCTTTATACATATGGTGGATAGAAAATCGTCACACCTGTTATGAGATAACGACTATATCTTATAGAATGAGATATACCGTTTTTTCTCTAAAATTTTAGGATGACACTTACACAATTTATGTGTATGCCTCTTTTATCAGTCCGATTTCCTTCTACCACATTTACTGCTGATGTGATTACTGGCCGGAGTAGCGTGACCCACTCTTATTACGAGGGGATCCCGTTAATTGAATCCTCTCCCCAGTTTAAATCTGATTATAGTGGAAGTGATAGAGAATTAATCCAGCGAGGTAGTTGTCGTGTTCTACGACGATTAATCACGGATGCGACCTTGATTTCGGAGCAAGACTCGAATCAATGTATAAGGAAGCCGGATTTCTTGTTTGGTGATTCGGTAAAAGATCCAGAGATTGCTTTCTGTAAGCCTGCGCAATGGTTGCACCAAAGCGGGTCATCATTCTTATATCTGCCCTGGATTCCTCGGGAGTATTCGTTGTTGAAGTTCAGGAACCTATCGGTTGGACGTGAGATGTTCTGGAGGTTAACCGAAAACCACGAGCGTATTCATTGTGGTTTCGTTGGGAAGGAAGCCACCCCAGGTTCTAGTGAAAGAGCTCATGTGCGAGGACTTCATCCGGGTGTCTTAGGACAAGACAATATACCTCAGAATGAGAAGATAGTGCAAGCCAACACCGTGAAGAACCGGTTAGCGGCAGCGGGACGAAGATTACCCAGAGAGAATTTTAGATGTTATGGATGGGTCCATTATTCTGGGGACAAATGGTGGTGGAGCAGGATGACCCGATATGTGTTGAACCGTTGGGGGCGAGAGTTAGTAGAATTAGGGTTGGATGTCCCGATCCGTGCCAGCATGCATGGCTTGCAGATTAGTGTAGGTCATTTCCTCTGTTTGTTCGAGATCTACAACCCGGACACTAATACATTCTTTACCAAAAACGGGGAGCTCGGACTACCACTGCATGAAATGATGCAGGTGTCTGGTTTGCCTATGGGCGATGTTCCCTATCAAGAGTTCTTTCCGACCACTAATCAGCTGAACAAGATGAAAGATAGCTCAACTGTAACCCATGACACCTTATGGGAATTGACCTGCCATTATCATATAGCCATGGCCGAGATGGAGCCCAAAGCCAGAAAGAAATCTCCTCAGGTCAGCTTAAAATAATTCGCCGATTATTTATTCAAGAATCTGGATGACCGTTCGGCAGATGTATGCGGATTGTCTCCTTTGAGTTCGGATGAAATCAATCATCTGTTAGAGAAAACAAATGTGCAATCTTATACCTCGCGCTCAGAAGACGGATTTTCGCACGGCACTAAGTTCCGCCCTTATCTGTGGCAAGCTGGTGTTCCGATTAGGCCTACTGCTCTGCTGGCGGGTTTCCTGGCTTTATGGCTAAAGAGGTGCGTAGTTCCCCACCAGTCCTCAGATGCGATGCCAATGGAAGTGTTGTATCCGGCCGTCCGGCTAGCTACAGGTCGCAAATTATCTTTGCTTCCCGCTATGGTGGCCGCTATTTACAGTGGATTACGGCAATTAATCTCCGTGTTTACTCAGGATAAAAAGAAACCCTCCGCCAGTCTGTCCGTTCCGAAGTTGGAGCTACCCTATACCTATCTGATGACCTGGTTAGTACTTCATCGACCAGATTTAATGGAAGCTCCCGAGACGGTAAATCCCAGCCTCCCTCTGTTGCAGAATCTCGAGAATTGTAAATGGATCAAGCATCGAGGGCCAGACATAACGAGGCAGTTTAAAATTCACAAGTGTTGGGAATTCTTCCCCTGCTTCCCTCAGTTCTCCGGTACCTACAATACTACCTTAGTGGATGCTGAAGACCCAAGGCAGAATCGCACCATCTTGGATGTCGGGTGCTTCAGATGGTTGATGAACATTCGACCTGGATATCTATTGTTCAGGGTAAGAGATATTTTTCACATTGAACCTTATTTTCCATGTCGATTCGCCCGTCAGTTCGGCTATGATAAAATGTACGTCGGCAACCCGAATCGTCACCTTAGCTTTCGAGGTGGACTTATCGACGGTGCGAGGGCTTGGTTCTGGAGCATCGCTGGTTGCACAAATGTTGAATTTGATCTCCCCTTAGAGGCGCCGCCCCTACGGATGACCTTCCTCTTTTGTAAGTGGTTGATTGCCGCTAATATCGTCACTCGACGCAGGAGAATATCTGACTCAGAGGGAGAGGCAGCTCCGCGGCAAGCGGCAGAGGCGACTCGTGAGGCTATGGTGTTGACTCGAGGAAAAGAAGCTGCCAAATCCTCGAGAAAAGGGAAGGAACCGGCCCGCCCAACCGACAGTGAAGGGGAATTTGATAGTGAGGAAACGGAGACTTCTGAAGAGGCGGGTGAGACTGGCTCGAGTTCTGATGAAAGAGCTGGTCTCCCTGATTCTTTCTTTGAAAGGGGACTTGTAAGACCTTCCGTCGCTCCGGCCCAACCACAAGCTGCTCTGAGAAAACAGAGAGAGAGAGTCGTCATGACCTATCCTAATCGGATGACGGTAGACGTTCTCAGTGGAGACGAAGAGGATGAAGAGGATACAGTGCCTCTTGTTCGTAGGCAAAGATCTCAATCTTCCACTCAAGCTCAAACTCAAGTCCCTCCCAGCACTGAATTACGCACCAAACGTCGTCACGAAGGTTCTGAAGCACATCCACCGAAGAGACAAAAGAAAGCTGTCTCCAAACCACGCGTTCATCTTCCTGCTCTAGAAGAGACGTCTGGTCGTAGTGCTTCTTCTGATGAACAAGGTAACCATTTGTTTTTATCGCTTTTACATTTCTTAACGCTCAAACTTATTTCATGCTCAACTTCTATAGGGAGTAAAGAAGAAGGAGAATTGCCAGCTAATGCTGCCTCTCCCGGAGGTATGGAGACTGAGGAGACCAGCTTTGTCCAACAAATGCAGGATGCTCTGAAGGAAGGACCAGCTGATGTTCCATCAACTCATGACATTGATCCATCAGCTACGGACGCAGGTACTGATCTTTCTCCTCTCGGAAGAGAAATCCGAGAAATGAATGAGTCAGACCGTGTGCCTCCTTTAATGACTTGTGTGCTTGGTCTCCTTTTAGTTAAACTAAAAGAAGCAGGTACAAGTGGTGAAGCTCTCGAATCCGTCCCGACCAACGAAGGTAATTAATCTTTGTCTTGAGCAAATTCGTTTGAATTTACGTGTCATTTACGATTCAACACATTTTGTAGATGCCACGATGCACGAATCTGTTGGAGGAGAGGCCACGCATGCAACAGAGGTCGAGGAATTCAATGAGCATCACCTCGATTTTGATCTCTCTGAAGGCGACCATGAGTATATCTCCGACTTATTATCGGGGAAAACTCCTGGTGCAGCCACAGAATCCAACGTTGGAGTCGGTTCAACAGAAGCAGGTCCTTCTGAAAGTAAGACCTCTATTCTGTAAACTCCATATATGCATACATATATATTTAAACTTGATTAATCATATAAGTGTTTGAATTATAGTACCAGCTGCTGGAGCTGATACTACCATAATCACTAGAACGTCTGATCGACCGGAGGGTAGTGAGCTCGTGCCATGGGTAGGAACTGAGGTTGATTTGCAATCATCAGTTCTTGAACCTCAACCTTCTACCCCTATAGACCCCATGATGATAGAAGTCACCGTCACTCCTCAAATTAGTCCAGTTGCAACAAAAGCGAGACCAACTGAAGAAGTTGGTACATCAGCCGATGTAGTGTCCAGAGCTGGTAAGTTTTACTCATAACTTGTTTCAAATTTCGGATTATCGTTCCATTATACTTATTATGACTCTTTTGTTTGCAGCATATTCTCCCAAGGAACCCCTCAATTTAGACCCAAAGTTCTCTGAGGTTGAGATTGAAAAATCTTCTGACGTAGTTAGTGCGTCAAAAGCTGCTATTCCCGAACCAACTTTGGCTGCTCAGGAGGCCGGACTACCATTCTCGGGTGGACCAAGTCATACTGAAGGCTCTTCTGTCGAACTTGGTACGCTTCAGCTCATTGTCTTATACGAATATATATGTTCTGTACTGACTAATTTGCCCTCATCACAGCTCCTTCTTCATCATTATCAGACCATATCCAAGTGTTATTGGTCGACGACGATCCGGACAAGGCTATCATCTGTTCCAATCTCCAAGGCTTCATTACTTTTTTGAACTCTATGGTCGATCGTATTCTCTTCAAAAGATCGTACTTTGAGAGTTATAACAAATCTCTTGAGCGTTTTATGTCAGGGTTCAGAGAGGAAGGGTATAATGAGTTAGCCGATTCAGTCAACGCTTATTTAGTTGATTTGAAGCGACATGTTGAACTTCTGCAAGCTCTTCGCACCAAAGGCATACCCTTCTATATCGCTTCTCATATGGAATCCAAGTTGCAGGCGTGGCGTGATTCCCAAAAGTCAGCTAATCTCGAACTTCAAAAGCTGAGAGTCCAAAGTGATCAGCTTAGGGTGAATGTTGGTAAAAGGACACAAGCCAAGGTTAATCTACGCCGGGATTTAGAATCGAGTCGAGCGGAAATAGCTCGTTTAGAGGAGGAACTTGCAATGGCCAAGGATGCTCATGAGGTCTTGGAATCCGAGTTGACGCAGGAAATTCAGGTTGAAGAAAACCTGTTACAGCAGCTGAACCTTCAAGATAAAATAATTGCTAAAAAGGAACAAGAGGTCGCCGCGCTTCACAGTGTTGATGAAGAAGCCTTCAAAATTAAATTGGCGGCTGAACTTGAACAGGCTTATGCATTAGATCTTTCAAAACTTGAAAATCAGATTAGTCAATATAAATTTTTGTAATTGGAGAACATATAATTTTTGTAGTTTTGTTTAAACACTTTTGGTCAATATATTGAATCCTTTTGCTCATTGAGGTTTTATTATGATTACTCATTCTTGTTTTAGAATAAATAACCATAATACTTATAGGATTTTTTGGCAAATCCTCAGCCATCAACGGATTTGATATGCCTTTACCGATTACCATTTGAATCGGGCTAGTATGTGAATTATCTAGGTCCGTTTCACATATAACGTTGTGCTAAAAGAATTGAACTCTTTTAGACTTTGAACTACAATGTTGAATATGTAGGCTACATGTGTTAGATGTAGGCTTATCTCTAATAAGGGATAGAGATAACATCCCTCATGTATGAACGACATGGATTTTAAAGTGTGAGTAGATTGCGTTTCCTATATAGGACAACGAACCCAAAATCGGAGAGGAAGAATTTTATATTCTATCTCCTGGTCTCTTGTTTGTTGGTAGAGATGAACCCAGAATCGGAGAGGAAGAATTTTATATTCTATCTCCTGGTCTCTTGTTTGTTGGTAGAGATAAACCCAAAATCGGAGAGGAAGAATTTTATATTCTATCTCCTGGTCTCTTGTTTGTTGGTAGAGATAAACCCAGAATCGGAGAGGAAGAATTTTATATTCTATCTCCTGGTGAAAAGGAAACTCAAAGTGGAATCTCCACTCAGAGAATCTGGGTTGGTTTGAATAACCCTAACTGTCATAAGGTTTGATTACTCAATTCAAAAGTTGACCTTTCGCTCGCAAAATGAATCGAAAGGAGATTTTGGTTGTGGTCCTAACTGTAGTAAGGTTTGACTAAGTGGGAGTTTTGAGACGATCCTAACTATAGGAAGGTTTGATCGTTTGATTTGTGGACCTCTCGTTCATTGAAGGAATCGAGAGGGGATTTTGGCTTTGGTCCTAACTATTTAAAGGTTTGACCAGGTGAGGAATTGGAGTAGGGTGCAAATAACAATGAGTTCGTTGATTTGCACAAACTACTCGGTGGGAAGTTTTGATTTCAAACATAAGAATTTGACACAATAATTTGTTGACTGATACGGATTGATGACTATTGGTCGATCCGATCGGTGAAGGTTTCATGGTGTGAGGTTACAAATTATCGAATCTCCTCTTCCGTGATCATGTTACAGGGTTTTGTGAGGAAAGATTAACTGTCATTAAATCTCATCTCAACAAAAGTAGTAAGAGGATCTTAATTATTTTTATAATAATTAAGAATACCAGGCGATATGCACCGTTCGAATAGACTGTTTCTATCACAAACGGTCCTTCCCATTTAGGTTCAAATTTGCCTTTCTTCTTAGAAGTGAGAATCATAGGTCTTCGAACGGCGAGAACTAGATCTCCTTCTTTAAAGCTTCGTCGTCGGACCTTTTTATCGAAAGCCCGAGAAATTCTAGCTTGATAAAACTCGATCTGTTGTTGAGCTTCCAAGCGTTTCTCATCCAACATCTCTAACTCCTCGAGACGTTTCTGATGATGTTCTTCCGTCGTCATTCCCGTTACGAGAGCGATACGGAGAGAAGGAATCTGCACTTCCAATGGAAGAACGGCTTCACACCCATACGTTAAAGCATACGGGGTGGCTCCGGTAGGCGTGCGGACGGTCGTACGATAAGCCCAGAGAGCTTCGCCGAGTTTGTCATCCCAATCTCGCTTATTGGTTTTCACCAATTTTGCCAGAATTTTGATGATAGTCTTGTTAAAAGCTTCGGCTAATCCGTTAGCTGTAGGATTATAAGCAGTCGACGAAACGTCTTTAATCCCGAATTTACCGCAGAATTTGATAAATGCGTTGCTCACGAACTGAGGACCGTTGTCGTGCACTATTCGCCTTGGCACACCATACCGATATATGATATGGTGTTTGATAAATTTGATAACATCAGTCGTCTTTACTTCTCTAAGTGGAACTGCTTCTGCCCATTTCGAGAAATAGTCGGTGATTGCCAAAATGAAACGGTCCCCTTTAACCGAAGGTGGAAAAATTGGACCTACTATATCCATTCCCCAAGTCTCAAACGGCCACGATGTCGCCGAAGGATGTAGATGTTCAGGAGGTATATGCATATAATTTGCATGTAATTGACACGCTTGACATCGTCGGGCGTAGTCAACCGCATCCTTTACCATAGTCGGCCAATAATATCCAATTCTCCTAAGTCGGTCACAGAGTTTCGGACCGGGTTGATGTGCACCGCACGTCCCCTCATGCGCCTCTTTGAGTGCTTGTTCCGCTTCTTTGCTGGATAAACAATGGAGTAAAAGACCATCATACGATCGTCGATACAACATTTGCGATGTGGCATTGCAATAAAATCTCGGCGCTCTTCGCCGAATCGATTCCCTTTCTCTTACATCTTCAGGTAATATACCATGTAAGACGTAGTCGATAATGGGAAAGCGCCAATCTCGAACTTCGGGTTCAACTCCTGTTGAGTATGCCTCTTTAGCATTCGAATCATAGACTGGAACAATAAGCTGGTGAGTCCCTACTGTAATCAATTGCTCTGTTTCGGGAGGTTGAGCCAAGGATACTGACAATGCTGCCAATGCATCCGCGTATGTATTTTGGAGGCGCGGAACGTACTCGATGAAAAATTCTTCAAACGAGCTTGCTATTTCGATGGCCACCTGGTGGTATGGAATCAGGTCTCGATTTCTGACTTCATACTCTCCTCGTATTTGATTAACTACCAGTTGAGAATCTCCAAAAGCTTCAAGGTATTCGACCCCCAGCTCTTTGGCGAAATTAAGTCCGATTATTAATGCATTGTATTCAGCTACGTTATTAGAGCATGGTTCAGTCAGTGAATATGCTCTAGGCAAGACGTGCTTTTCCGGGGAAACTAAAACGACCCCCACTCCTGAGGAGATTTTAGAACATCCGGGTGCACTTGCCACGTTGGTTGATCGGGAAGCCCCATCAAAGTATAACTGCCACACTTGTTGATGTGAGGTAGTATTAACTTCGTGAGTTTCATCTGGCAGATCGTCGTATAATTCAACTACATCATTCGTAGGGTTTTCCGCCAGAAGATCGCAAATAGCTCGTCCTTTAACTGATTTCTGTTGTTTGAAGTACAAGTCATATTGTGATAGAAGTAGAGCCCACCTGGCTAGACGACAATTCATAGAGGCCGGTTGGGTCATGAACACTCGGACGGGATTTATGTTAGAAATGACATAAATCGTCTGTCCGACTAAATAATGTCGCATTTTCTGAATCGCGAATACCAAGGCGAGACATTCATTCTCAATCATTGGATAATGAGACTCAGCTCCCACCAATGTACGACTCAGATAATACACAGCCTGTTCATGACCGTTATCGTCGTCTTGTGCGAGTAACGCACTTAACGAATGGCTCGTCGCTTTGACATAAATAAAAAACGGTCTGCCCGATTTCGGTGCAACGAGAATAGGTGGATTTGCCAGATATTTCTTAATATCTTCGAATGCCTTTTGGCATGCTTCATCCCAAACAAATGACACACCTTTCTTCACAAGTTTAAAGAACGGTTGACATTTTTCGGACAGATTTGATATAAACCGACGGATGTATGCCAATCGACCTTGCAACCCTCTGAGTTCTTTAAGATTTCTCGAGGGTTGTAGCTCATGTATTGCCTTCACCTTATCAGGATCAATATGAATACCTTTTGTGGTGACGACGAATCCAAGAAATTGGGTTCATTTTTAGCTGATGAGTTCTCATAAGCTCGAACATTGTCTTCAGATCGTTAATGTGGTCGTTTTTATCACGACTTTTAACGACCAGGTCATCAACGTAGCATTCGACGGTCTTCCGGAGGTGCTCTTGAAAGATCTTCGTCATTGCTCGTTGATAGGTAGCACCGGCATTCTTCAAGCCGAATGGCATAACAGTATAACAAAAGACACCCAGGGGTGTTCTAAATGCTGTATGCTTTTCATCATCCGGGTGCATCTTGATTTGATTATACCCAGAAAATCCATCCATGGATGACATTCTTTCAAACCCGCATGTATTGTCAATGATGACGTCCGTAATCAGTAGAGGAAAGTCGTCTTTGGGGCAGGCCGTATTCAGATCTCTGAAGTCAATACAGATCCTGATTTTTCCATTCTTTTTAAGGACTGGAACGATATTGGCCAACCATTCAGGATGTTATTCTTCTCTGACAAATCCCGAATCAATTAGCTTCTTGACTTCAGCTTCTATCGCCTCCATAATTTGCGGACGAAACCGTCTTTGTTGTTGTTTGACAGGTTTCGCATCCGATTTTATATTAAGGCTATGCATGGCTACGTTTGGATCGAGTCCTGGCATATCTTCGTAGTTCCAAGCGAAAACGTCGATATATTCTTTAACTAGGGCTATTAGTTCCTCTTTTTCTTCCGACGGAAGATTACCGCTGATAAATATAGGTTTTGGATTAACTTCGTCACCCATATTAACTTGAACTACCTTATCCTCGGTAGGAGGTTCTCTTTGCTCAAATCGATCACCGTATTGGATATTCATGTAATGTATCCAAAGATCTTCCCAAGTGGGTAACTGATCGTCTTCTTCTGTTGTAGAAGGGTCAACCGTTGCCATGTTTGACATGAGCGTTTTGAACTTTTCTCCAATGCTCACATCGGAATCCCAATTTGAAGTATCGGATGAATGTCCGCTCCTATCTATTAATTGGTTAATGATCTGTTGGTCATAATCGTCATCGGATGATGAAGCATAACCCAGGCCCCTATTACACCTGTAATAATTATCTGGTTTTCCTTTTGGTACATAGGCAGGACGGGGTGGAACCCTAATACCTTGACCAAAATAAAGACCTTCACCGAGTGAGAGGTCATAACCCCGGTTCGTCATATAATCATTCGGTCGCCCAGGTTTTTCTTCATCCGAATTGGTGTCCAAGAAAAGATCAGGAGTTGGGGATGGATTCCCTTTTCCAAAGATTATCTCTTTTTCACCCCCTGTCTTTGCGGGTAGAATCACAGTTGTTCCGACTGGATTTTGAAGATATTTTATTATCGTGCAAGACGATCGAAGCGGCATGTGTAGACTAGGATCGTCATACAATTCCTGCATTACATTATCAAGACAAGGCGAATACTCTAAATCATCCTTTATTATTTCATCGGCAAGTTGTCAGTTATAACTTTCGTCCGACGATTCATCACCGTCAAGATCGATTACAAGAGGTTCAATGTCATTTAATACAAGACCTTCACTATAATCGAGCCCGGCTTCGGTATCAGCTTCTTCTCCGCTGTCCGTGCCATGGGCCGATGGTTCAGTATCGGACTCAGCACCATAAAGAAGGGAGTCAGTAAAGTAATTTTCTAACCCCTTGAATGGTTGCTTATCCGCGACCACCGTCTTGACCTCCTCATTAGTGTCGACATATTTCAAACACTGATGGAGGGTGGAGGGAACTATAAGATTACCGTGGATCCATGGGCGACCCAACAGTAAGTTATAGGAAGTCTCCGCATCGATCACATAGCAGGTGACTTCAGACTTTAAATCTCCGAGTTGACACTTCACCCGGATTTTTCCTAACGGTCTTGACCCGCTAGTATTGAACCCATAGATAACCGTTCCTGTGGAGGCTAACTTGCTGGCGGGGATTCCGAGATGGTACATCAACCGCAGTGGCATGATGCTAACAGCGGAACCCGGATCGACTTGGATCCGGTTAACAACGCTAGAGCCAATATATCCGATGAAATATAGAGGCCTATCATGCTTCGAATTCCTGACTTGCATATCTTCTTTGGTGAAAGCGATGCAAGGAAATTTGGTGGCTGCCAGATTGTAATGCTGCACTGATGACTCTGGCTTTTCAGGAGTTGGCTTGATCTGAGTGAGGAATACCTCAGAATCAGCCAAAGCTTCTTGTAAAGCTTCTCTGGTTTCTTTTGAGAGGCGCAGCAACTCGTACAATGTGATTCTTGCTGGGATATTAGCCAGCTGAGCCATAACGTCGAAACGATATGGTGCGTTCGAGCTTTCCGGTTTGTCTCGTCCAATCGGTCGACTAAAACGAGACTGCTTCGGAACTTGGACCTCTTTGTGTTGAGGTTCTTTCTCCTTTTGCTTAGCAACTTTCTGAGGTTTTTCAGCTGCTACTGGTGGAGTTATGGCTACCCCCAGCTCCGTAAGAGTTTTGGCATTTGGATCTGAGGTTTCCGGATACCTATAATGGTACTCGTTTCCACTTCTTGTAGCAAAAACTTCCTGTTCTCCATCAGAAAGTGATAAAGCTGCTATATCCTCATCGTTCTTCTCGGGAATCGCCGAGGCTCCATAGCAGGATTTCTCTTTTCCCTTGCCCTTTGATTTCTTCTTTGATGTGGATGTTGTCCACTGTTCATCTTCAAGCAAATCCGGATGAACCCAAAGGATTTCGCCATTGGGGGTTGTGTGAGATACAAGCCCCTTCTGGCGCTGTCCATGAGGGTCGTCGTTGATGGTTTGCACTTTGACCTTTGATACTGGCTCTGCTTGAAATCAGGACAAAGGAACCGATCCGAAGCTAATTGAGACCGCATTTGCGCCTACTTTCTTCTCCTTTGGCTTCGGCGTCACAATACCAACATCAATTAAGGTTTGTATTTTGTCCTTTAAGACATAACACGTCTTAGTGGGATGGTGGACCCTCCTGTGATAGGCACAATACTTCGGGTCATTGGTCTTCGTTGCTTCTTCTTGGTTTGTGACCGGTGGAAGCTTGATCTTGTTATTCTCTAACAAGTATTTGAAGATGACTAGAACTTCATCATCTTTGAAAGAGTATTCCTTCGGGAATCTGGGCTCCGAAGTCTTGGGTTGTCTCGGAGGCTGTTGATTCTGATTTAGTGCCAACTGGAAGGATGACTGCTGCGGTTGTTGTTACGGTGGCTGTTGTGACGTTTGATGTGCATCCACAGCTGCCGTGGACCCTCTTCCTCTGCCTCGAGGATTAAAGTTCTGCTTTTGATTATTAGCTGGTGGCAGACCTCTCTCCAAGTTCTTTCTCTTGAGAAAGCGTTCAGCCTGTTCACCTCTCACTTTCAACTCCTTCCAAGTTTTAGAGGGCACAACCCCCATGACCTCTAATACATCCAAGGATAGGTTATTATGACATGTTTGCAGGATAAATTCCTCTGTGAGTGGATCTCTGCAGTTCACCGCTTTGTCTCGGAATCGTTTGACAAAGACATCGACCGATTCCCCATCTTTCTGCTTCTCATCCAACAACGTGCCAATTGAGACCTCTGTGTCGTCGTCGAAGAAATTGGTGAGGAATAATTCTTCCATATCCTCCCAGCTAGTGATACTCCTGGGCTTAAGACGTCGGTACCAGTCGAAGGCGGGCCCACGAAGGGTTCCTACGAATGACCGGACCATCAAAGCTTCATTCCCGGATATTGCGCCGAGATGCGACTTGAAATAGATCAAGTGCTGAGTTGGTGAACCCCTGCCATCAAAAGGAGTAAAGTTAATCAAATTAAATTTCTGGGGATAAGGAATCAGGTCCCACTCCCTCGGGTACGGGTATGGAATGCCCGTTTTCTTCACTTCCTAAGCCGTCATCAGAGCGTTGACTTTGCTCTCGAGATCATGCATCTTCTTGTCCTCTTCCTCGCTTTTCTTCAAATAGATCTTAGATAACCGTCCCTGTGGAGGCTAACTTGCTGGCGGGAATTCCAAGGTGGTACATCAATCGAAGTGGCATGATGCTAACGACAGAACCCGAATCGACTTGGATCCGGTTGACCATGCTCGAGCCAATATATCCGGTGAAATATAGAGGCCTATCATGCTTCGAATTCCTGACTTGCATATCTTCTTTGGTGAAAGCGATGCAAGGAAATTTGGTTGCTGCCAGATTGCAATGCTGTACTGATGACTCTGGCTTTTCGGGAGTTGGCTTGATCTGAGTGAGGAATACCTCAGAATCAGCCAAAGCTTCTTGTAAAGCTTCTCTGGTTTCTTTTGAGAGGCGCAACAACTCGTATAGCGTAATCCTTGCTGGGATATTGGCCAGCTGAGCCATAACGTCGAAACGATATGGTGCGTTCGAACTTTCCGGTTTATCTCGTCCAATCGGTCGACTGAAACGAGACTGCTTTGGAATTTGAACCTCTTTATGTTGGGGTTCTTTCTCTTTTTGCTTAGCCGGTTGTTGCGGCTTTTCAGCAGCTACTGGAGGAGTTGTAGCTATCCCCAGCTCTTTTAGAGTTGTAGCATTTGGGTTACAGGTCTCAGGATATTTATAATGATACTCATTCCCACTTCTTGTAGCGAAAACTTCCTGTTCTCCATCAGAAAGTGATAAAGCTGCTATCTCTTCATCGTTCTTCTCGGGAATCGCTGAGGCTCCATAACAGGATTTCTCTTTTCCCTTGCCCTTTGACTTCTTCTTTGATGTGGATGTTGTCCACTGTTCATCTTCCAGCAAATCTGGATGAACCCAAAGGATTTCGCCGTTGGGGGTTGTGTGAGATACAAGCCCCTTCTGGCGCTGTCCATGAGGGTCATCGTTGATGGTTTGCACTTTGACCTTTGATACTGGCTCTGCTTGAAACCAGGACAAAGGAACCGATCCGAAGCTAATTGAGACTGCGTTTGCGCCTACTTTCTTCTCCTTTGGCTTCAGCGTCACAATACCAACATCAATTAAGGTTTGTATTTTGTCCTTTAAGACATAACACGTCTTAGTGGGATGGTGGACCCTCCTGTGATAGGCACAATACTTCGGGTCATTGGTCTTCGTTGCTTCTTCTTGGTTTGTGATCGGTGGAAGCTTGATCTTGTTATTCTCCAACAAGTATTTAAAGATGACTAGAACTTCATCATCTTTGAAAGAGTATTCCTTCGGGAATCTGGGCTCCGAAGTCTTGGGTTGTCTCGGAGGCTGTTGATTCTGATTTGGTGCCAACTGGAAGGATGACTGCTGCGGTTGTTGTTGCGGCGGCTGTTGCGACGTTTGATGTGCATCTATAGCTGCCGTGGACCCTCTTCCTCTGCCTCGAGGATTAAAGTTCTGCTTTTGATTATTAGCTGGTGGCAGACCTCTCTCCAAGTTCTTTCTCTTGAGAAAGCGTTCAGCCTGTTCACCTCTCACCTTCAATTCTTTCCAAGTTTTAGAGGGCACAACCCCCATGACCTCTAATACATCCAAGGATAGGTTATTATGACATGTTTGCAGAATAAATTCCTCTGTGAGTGGATCTCTGTAGTTCACCGCTTTGTCCCGGAATCGTTTGACAAAGACATCGACCGATTCCCCATCTTTCTGCTTCTCATCCAACAACGTGCCAATTGAGACCTCTGTGTCGTCGTCGAAGAAATTGGTGAGGAATAATTCTTCCATATCCTCCCAGCTAGTGATACTCCTGGGCTTAAGACGTCGGTACCAGTCGAAGGCGGGCCCACGAAGGGTTCCTACGAATGACCGGACCATCAAAGCTTCATTCCCGGATATTGCGCCGAGATGCGACTTGAAATAGATCAAGTGCTGAGTTGGTGAACCCCTGCCATCAAAAGGAGTAAAGTTAATCAAATTAAATTTTTGGGGATAAGGAATCAGGTCCCATTCCCTCGGGTACGGGTATGGAATGCCCGTTTTCTTCACTTCTTGAGCCGTCATCAAAGCGTTGACTTTGCTCTCAAGATCGTGCATCTTCTTGTCCTCTTCCTCGCTTTTCTTCAAATAGATCTGTGGAGGTTGAGTGGCTGACTTGGTCGGATCGCTTCCGGAGTTGTCTTTATCTGGAGGAGGATCTTCAAATATCGTCTCATCCTCTTCATTACGCCGACTGGATTCTGCTCTTTGGCTTGATTCCGGTTGGTGTTGCTGAACCTGCAAATCCCGCATCTGCTGCATAGTCAACTCCATTTCGGTTTTGAACTCAGCTCTAATTTCTTCGCGTTGTTTAGCCAACGCTTCTTGCAGCATTTGAGCTAGTTGATCCGGCGTGATCGCGAATGATTCTCTGGCTCGTCCAACACTGGATGCGGTATCGTCCGATGCAATAGCGGAACAAGTATCCGACAATTCTTCATCTGAAGATAAACCCTCGTGCATTCTCCTGTAATCTCGACGTAAGTTGGCTCTTCTTTGTAACCGCGACATCCTTTGAGAAAGACCCCGCTCAACTCTCCCTCTCGGAGAGAAATCAGGGTCGTAGTTAACTGACTTTTGCTTTCCTTTATTGGTCATGTTGATAGTGACCTCAGGGAACTCATCTTGTCGGATTACAGGTTTCTTTTTGTTGGAACGTCTTGTTTTGGGTCTTGACGCTTCATTGGATAATCTTTGAAATACGGAGACTCTTGTTGAATTATTCTTAGAACATCCGTATTCTGTCAACACTGCTTTAATGAGTCTCTCGCAAGCGCAATGAGACTCATTTTCTCTGACAACCCTCTTTCTTGAGTTATATTTCTGATAGTACAGCTCATCATTATTGTGATTCGAGCAACCTATCTTTTGCCTTTGAACTTTGTTAACATGCACATGACGATTGGTCGTCGCCTCTGGGCGATCCAAAGTTGAATTTTTAAATCCACTCCTTTGCGGGAGTGGGGTTTTCATAGGTCCTAAACGAGAGTGGACTGATATTCTCTCGTTCCGGATTTGAGTGGGGTTTTCATAGGTCCTAAACGAGAGTGGACTGATATTCTCTCGTTCCGGATTTGTGCAGTTCTGACAGGAGGGTGTTTACGACCCCCTGATTCTCTCGTTCCGGATTTGTGCAGTTCTGACAGGAGGGTGTTTACGACCCCCTGTATATGAAACCACTATTGGTTTATTTATAGGTTCTGACAGTTCTTTAACTGGGGCTTTGCCTCGATCGTCAGTCGAAGGACCGAGGCGATCCGCCATGGTGATCTTAAACTTAGACAAATCTGGGCTAACCCAGGGTTTCACTGATGATGCAGTAGACGGGTCCGGAACAGATGCTTGCGGCGTCTTCGGCATCCAAACTCTACGGTACTTCGGGGGCTTTTCAGACACCGTCTCCTTCTTGGTTCCTTGTGCTTGTTGACGAAGAGCACGAGCACGGGCGGCCTTCGCCTTACGCCTTTGTATCCGTTCCTTAAGGGTTGAACGGGCCCTTTTGACGAGAGTCCACTCCTCTGTCGTAAGTTGTGCAAAAATATGATTATCTTGCCGTTGAGGCAACTGAGTCATTTTTTGTTTCCTCGACTCTAGGTCCGCATAGTAATGGACCCCGTCGGTTTGTTGCATGGCCTTAGCCAATTGACGAGCACGGCGCTGGCGCTATCTCTGACGAGCTCTCTTCGTCAGCACCGGTGAGCTATTGATCAACGACTCCGTAACGGGTGTAGAGTCATTCTTTAGCAACATCCGGGCAAGAACTTTCACCTGCGGTCTTCATTGACACTGCAGACTTGAGAGTTTTCTTGAAAGGTGAAATTTTCCTATATTTGCGAGACGAGGAAGATTTCGCAGATGAGGATGATAAATATTCCTCAAACTTTGCTTGATCGAATTCATATTCGATCTCTTCATTAACCACGATCTTGATCGGTTGCGACACCGCGGCCTCGGCAGCGAGGCCGCTGGCTCCCACTGTGGTCGCCAGTTTGTTTTCATCAAAAGTTGTTTTCATTGTAGATTCCATTAAAACTTACTTTGTTTACAGCGAATTACAACAAAAATAAGCAAATTACAACTCTCTTGGAAAATAACACAAAAATCGTTTATCGATTCTTGTTTTTGTGAGATTTTGCCTGTGCCGGGAACGCTTTGGTTCGTGGACCGCCGAATCACAGATCGTGAAGGGGGTTTACTGATTCTGACTTCGTTTATCGAAGTGAGAACTTGAAACGATATCTTATCAAAGTAAGATAGTCGTTCTTCTTAAAATCAAGTCAAAGCTCAATTTCAAGGAATTACACGAAAACTCAAGTCTGCTCTCTCTGCTCTGAATTGCTTGAAAATATGCTCGATCCTCGTCAGAAATGACCCTAGGGGGGTATTTATAGCCTCTGGGGTAATAACTGCACAAAACTCAAACAAAACAACACGTTATGGCCGCGAGACAGTGTTTACTGTCTCGCTGGGCGAGACAGTGTTTGCTGTCTCGGCCCGCGAGACAGTAAATGCTGTCTCGGAAGGCGAGACAGCAAAGTCTGTCTCGCTGGCGAGACAGCAAAGTCTGTCTCGCTGGCGAGACAGCAAAGACTGTCTTCGCGGCGAGACAGCAAAGACTGTCTCGCTGGCGAGACAGCAAAGACTGTCTCGCTGGCGAGACAGCAAAGTCTGTCTTGCTGGCGAGACAGTTCATATCTGTCAGTTTTAAGTGGTTTTCTCTATGTTTGGATATCTATTAGCATTTTTTGATGCCTACAGTAGAGTTTTCGGTAAACTAGAAAACTATATTGTGAGGTGTAAACATTATTCGGGTAAACATAGAAAACCCGATTGTGATAGTGGAGATCTCCTCGAGGTGAGGAGCGGAGATGTAGGTCTTGGGGACCGAACTCCGTAATCATATCGTTTGTTTGTGATTGCATTGGCGCACTTATTTTTATGTTCATATCTTATATTACCTTTGTATATTGCTTGTTGATTATATTGCCCACTATCTAGTTTAGATTGTTTACCCTTGTGTTAATTATATATCCTTGCATATATCTCATAGTATATCTCATTGCTAGGATATTTACCTTTGTTCATATTGCTCATCCTAGCTCATATATATTATTGTATTTCATCTTGCTAGGATAACTTGTTAATTAGTTTTAATTGGCATAAAATCGGATTAGATTAGTATAAGACCCTAATCACCCCCTCTATGGTCTAACATAAACTACCATTGCAATCTCTTTCACTAAAATTCATATCCGAAAGGAAAAAGAACTTTAGTTTTTCAATTGATAATGACGATGACTTGAAGTTCATGTTCGAGTATTGTCATCGTAATGGACTTAGAGACATAAACTTGTATGTTACCTCCGCTGGGGAATCCTCAACTTCTCAGAACACTCAAACCTCTTCAGAAAATATGTAAGCATTTCACTTTTAATTTCCGTATGAGTTTGTTGTTAGGTTATGAGTTGGTTGTTAACCTTATGCATTGGTTGAGGAGATTATGAGTTGTTATCAAGGTTATTAGTTGGTTGTTAAGGTTATGAGTTGTTTGTCAACATTTATGAAATACTTTTGAGTTGGTTGCTAAAGTTATGAGTTCGCTGTTAAGTTTACGAGAGTTTGTTGTTAAGGTTATGAGTTTATTGTTAAGGTTATGGGTTGGTTGTTATGTTTATGAGTTTGTTGTTAATGTTATGTGTTGGTTGTTAAGGTTAGGAGTTGGTTATTAAGGTTATGATTTGGTTGTTAACCTTAGCAGATATTTATGAGTTTTTGTTAGCCTTATGAGTTGGTTGCTAAGGTTATGGTTGGTTGTTACGTACTAAAGTTTTTTTCCACTTTTACAGGACTATCCCGATAGAAAATTCGCAATGCGCAACGACTACACTCACCCAAACATGTAATGATAAGCGTATTCCTAAAAACAATCTCACTGGCGACTCAATCACGATGATGGAAGACATGGTTAATAACCAAACCAAGATCCCAACTGAGTGGCACACAGCCATATGTGAAATTGGTCAAAATTTTAATAGTGTTGCTGAAGTTAGATTAACACTTCAATACGACTAAATTGCAAAAAGGTTTGAGTATGATTTCAATCGGGTCATCAATAACCCATATCCCAAAAAGCAAAATAAACTCATTAGGCGTTTTAGTAGCTCAAATGAGGACCCTAACTAATCCTTGTTTACTAATTGGTTTTGCTTCAATGTTAGTCTTGATTTGACTTCTGATTTGGAAAATTGAACTTCACTGCTGTGTTGGATGTGTTGGCATTAGGAATTAAGACCTTATATTGTGATTCGATAGGAGATATTATTTATCTTGACATGTTTGTTGTGTTAAAATTCATAAACATGTTCTTTTGTGCTCGATTATCTATCTTGTAAAGTTATGTGAGTGGTGTGCCCTCGCTTCACTTGAGCGCGCGCATCGCGTTGCGCCTTGCACATGTGAGCGTAAAAAGACTTCGCACGCAACATTATGCCTCGCGCATTGATAACGCTGATATGGACGCCATTCATTTGCCAAATCATTTTTACTATTAACTTATTGGTCAAGTTGTTGGAGATATTATGTTTATTATTTTCATCTTTTAAAATAATTCTTTTTTTTCTTTATCATGTTGGCTACCTGTCTTCTTCTATAAAGATTAATTGCTCCTTTGAGTTTATAGGCTAAAGACTTCAATTCTGCAAATGCATGTAAAACAATTCAGACTAAGTTTTTTGGACACAGAAGAAAGTGTGCCTCTTCATTTTCGGAGACACATAAGTTTCTGTCATGGGCCACTACTTCTAAGTATATTCTATTTGTAAGTATATCCTCAACCAACATTTTGGAAGTTGATGACGGAGCATATCATGGAGCCATTTTTTGTTTTTCAGGTCAGTAATGTTTCCATGCCAAATCACGGAATGGCAATCTCGTATTTCAAAATTTACTGGGTATCTGTTCTTAATGGTTGCTTTCAAATTCTCTAGGTTTTCTGTGTGGGACTTTGGTGTTTGGATGAATACTAGTACTGAAGAAATGGCGAGAGAGTGCAGGAAAACAGCAGAAGAATCAGCCAGGCAGACTGGCGGTCGACCGTCGCGGTCGACCGTGAACGTGCACAAAGGCCACTAGGACTCAGAGCTGAAAACAGTCGACCGTGGCGGTCGATCGCGAGGACCCTGTAGATGATTTTTGGTCTCGGGATGAGATTCGGTCGACCGCCACGGTTGACCGCACCATGACTGTAATCGATTCTGCTCTCGGGTTTTTGGTTCGGTCGACCATCGCGGTTGACCGCGATACCTGCGCGGTCGACCGTCGCGGTTGACCGCGATACCTGCGCGGTCGACCGCAGACTGATTTTGGGCTGGGCTTTGGATTTTGACCCGGTTCGTTTCTGAGTTGATATATAACCCTAAACCTGATTAATTAGGGTTAAGCAATGATGATTTTGAGTAGTCTTTGAGAGAGGATTGTTGCATCCAATTATAGGGAAATTATGAGAGATCTAGAGCTTTGTTTTAGGGTTTGATCGGTGAGATTTGTAACTCTATTTGTATTCTCTTGATTTCTAATAGTAAGAACTCCCCCCTCCTTGCCCCGTGGACGTAGGCAACTTGCTGAACTACGTAAATCATTTGTTCTTGATGTGGTTGTGATTTGCTTATTGGTTGTGGTCTATCTCGAGTTATTGTTCGTGTCGCTTGAGAAACTTCCGCCGCGCACAACAATTGGTATCAGAGCTTCAGGCTTGTTCGAAGGATTCAGTGAAGATTCCTATCTGAAGAGTTAAATAGACAACATGGGAGAAGCAAACACATCAGGTTCGTCTCTTACGAAGGCGATACAGAGTCTGAGCATCAATAACACGAAGATTGATGTTCCAAAGTTCGACGGCAAGATCAATTTTGGATTGTGGAGGTGTCAAGTGATGGACGCCTTGGATGCACAGAATTTGGAGGAGACTCTTGAGTTAAAAGAGAAACCTGCTGATATGGAGGATAAGGTTTGGAGGAAGATGAACAGTAGAGCTTGTGGTGTTATTAGGTCATGCTTGACGCCGAATCTTATTTATGATGTTATGAACGAGACGTCGGCAAAGAAGATGTGGGAAACACTCAATGAGAAGTATCTTACGAAGAGCATTGAGAATCGGCTTCACTTGAAGAAGAGGTTTTACCAGTTCAAGATGAAGAGGGGAGTTTTCATCAGAAAGCATGTCAATAATTTCACTAAGCTACTTTCAGATATGACCAATGTGGACATCATAGTTGAGGATGAAGACAATGCGATGTTACTTCTGTGTTCGTTGTCCGAGGATGATTATGATACGTTTGTTCTAACTATGATCAATGGAAGAACTACAATTAGCTATAAGGAGGTGACCTCAGCCTTGGTAAATTATGAGTTGAGGAAGAGTGATGATGGACCCTCCGAGAAGGTATCGGGAGATGCATTAGTAGTTCGAGGCCGAGATCCAAACTGTCGCCAGTTCAACCGCTCAAAGTAAAAGAATAGGAGTGCCTATAAGAGTGTTGGTAGAAATCAATGTTGGTATTGTAAAGAAGAAGGACATTGGAAGATTGACTGCCCAAAGTGGGAAAAAAAAAAGCCGAGAAGAACAAGAGGAAAGCTGCACAAGCTTTAGAAGTGAATGTTACAAAAGCTATTGGTAAGCATTCAGATTCAGATTCTTCGGGCTACTCGTGCCTGCACTACCGTCGGTTTTCTATGTTGATTCCACGGAGTGGATGATGGATTCGAGAGCTACATATCACATATGCCCTAGGAGGGATTGGTTCTCTAGCTTTGAGGAGCTGAAAAGAGGGATGTCGTGCTTATGGGTAATGACCACGTATGCCCTATTGGTGGTATTGGTTTAGTCCGGATTAGGATGCATGACGGAGTGATTAGGGAGTTGAAGGAAGTGAGGTTTGTGTTGCAGTTGACGAAGAATATCATTTCTCTTGAGACTTTGGAGGCAGCTGGATATAGAGTGATCTTAGAGGATGCTACAGTGAAGGTCACGAAGGGTTCTATGGTGGTGATGCGAGGTGTCAAGGAAAATAACCTATACTACTTGAAGGGCAAGATAGTTACAGGGGGTCTGGCAGCTTCTACCACTACAGAGGAGGATACTACCACTTTATGGCACATGAGACTTAGACACACATGAGATAAGTCCCTATAGTCAATGGCTAAACAGGGGCTATTGAATGATGCTAAGACCTGCAAGATGGAGCTGTGTGAGCATTGTGTACTTGGGAAGAAGACTAGAATGAAGTTTGGCACCGCTGATCACAACACCCGAGGTACATTGGATTACATTCACACAGATGTTTGGGGCCCTTCCAAGAACACATCTCTTGGTGGGGCCAACTACTTTGTCACTTTCATTGATGACTATTCCAGGAGGAATTGAGTATACCCTATGAAGCATAAACACCAGGTACTGGATATTTTTGTGGAGTGAAAAAAAAAAGTGGAGCTGCAGATAGGTAGAAAGGTGAAGACTCTACGTTCAGATAACGGTGGAGAGTAAAAGAGTGATCTATTTCTGCAGTTTTGTCGGGATCACGACATTAGAAGACACTTCACAGTTCGAGAGACACCGCAACAGAACGGGGTGGCTGAGAGATTGAACCGTACCTTGCTGGAGAAGGTGCGATGTATGATGACACAGAGTGAATTGCCTAGATCCTTTTGGGCCGAGGCGTTGGTTTATGCGAGCCATCTCATGAATAGGTTGTCGTGCACTGCGATAGACAGGAAGACTCCTTTGGAGCATTGGTTTGGTTCGGTGGCTAGTAACTATGAGTCGCTTAGGATATTTAGGTGTCCAGCTTATTACCATGTCAGTGATGGTAAATTAAATCCGAGGTTGAGGAAAGCAGTCTTTGTGGGATTTAGAGATGGAGTTAAAGACTTCACGTTATAGGATCCACAGGACAAGAAGATAGCTATTAGCAGAGATGTCACATTCGATGAGGCGTACATGATGAGGCCTCGAGTCCCTCAGCAGGTGGATGGAGATCAGGCAGTTGAGATATCACAGCAGGTGGAGGATGATATGACTCCACTCACTCTAGAGAGTATTGTATCTATCGAGGCTCCTACAGAGGTGACACTGGGAGGAGATGAGATGACAGCCGGGCAGATAGAGGATACAGTGGATTATGGGACTTAGGAACATGGTCATGTTCAGGGGTCCATTGTAGCAGATAGACCGAGGAGAGTAATTCGTCGTCCAGCTAGGTATAATGATATCATGGTCGCATATGCATTATTAGTGGAGGTCGTTGATGATATGGTTCCAACCACATTCAGGGAGGTAGAGTCTAGCCCCGATTCGATCAGGTGAAGGGAAGTTATGAGGGAGGAGATGTAGTCTCTTCAGAAGAACGACACTTGGACACTTGCACATCTACCTAAGGGTAAGAGAGCTATAGGTTGTAAGTGGGTATATGCGAAGAAGGAGGGATCTTCTATTAGGGACATTCGATTCAAAGCCAGATTGGTTGCCAAGGGGTATGCACAGCTTGAGGGCATTGATTACAACGAGGTATTTTTACTCGTTGTGAAGCATTCGTCGATACGGATTTTATTGGCATTAGTGGCACAGTTGGATTTGGATTTGGTCCACATGGATATGAAGACAATCTTTCTACACGGAGATTTAGATGAGGATATCTACATGGTACAACCCTTGGGATTCAAAGCTATAGGAAAGGAAGATTTGGTTTGCAAGCTGAAGAAGTCTCTTTATGGTTTGAAGCAATCGCCGCGACAATGGTACAATAGATTCGATGGCTTTATGATTGGCCGAGGGTACACAAGGAGCCTATATGACCCATGTGTTTATATGCACAAGCTACAGGATGGTGAGTACATCTATTTGCTACTATATGTTGACGATATGCTTATTGCTTCCAGGAATTCTTCGGCTATTCGAAAGCTGAAAGAGGAGCTGTCATCCGAGTTCGAGATGAAGGATCTTGAAGAGGCAAAGAAGATATTGGGTATGGAGATCGAGAGAGACAGGGTGAAAGGGAGTTTGATACTTACACAGAAAAATTACTTGCAGAAGATATTGAAGAAATTCAGCTTTGATGGTAATGCAAAAGCAGTTAGCACACTATTGGCTCCCCACTTCAAGCTTTCAGCGTTAATATCACCTGTTTTAGTTGAGGGCAGAGATTATATGTCGAAGGTCCCATATGTCAGTCCAGTAGGTAGCTTGATGTATGCGATGGTGTGTACGAGGCCAGATTTGTCACATGCCGTGAGCATGGTATCAAAATACATGCACGACCCCGGGAAGGGTCATTGGGAGGCCGTGAAGTGGATTTTACTGTATGTTCGAGGCACCGTGGATATTGGTTTAGTATTCCAGAAGGATGAGAAGAATGGACAGGATTGTATTGGATATGTGGATTAAGATTATGCTGGAGATCTTGACAAGCACCGATCTACTTCATGTTATGCTTTTACAATGGCAGGTGCATCTGTATGTTGGCGATGCACGCTTCAGTCCATAGTGGCTCTCTCTACTACGGAGGCAGAGTATATGGCAGCAACTGAAGCTATTAATGAGGCTTTATGGTTGCGTGTATTATTGGAGGACTTGGGAATCGCACAGGGGACCATTCGGGTATATCGTGATAACATGTCGGTTATCTATTTGGCGAAGAACTAGGTTTATCATGCGCGCACGAAGCACATCGATGTCAGATTCTACTTTGTTCGTGACGTTTTGGATGATGGAGACGTCATATTAGAGAAGGTCCACATGAACGACAACCCTACAGATATGTTGACCAAAGTTGTTTCAGGAGTAAAATTTGGTCATTGTTTGAAGCTTTTGAACATTCTTCAGTGTTGAGGCCTTTGGATGCCATTTGGTGAACTACGTTCGGCTTGATTCCTTGGGCAAGAGGATACGTAGGCAGTCTTTCAGATGCAGCCGGTTTGATCTGTTGATTCAGATTGGGGGAGATTACGTCTCAGCTCTAGTTTGGTTCCCGAACTTGTTGAGGGACTATTGGATGATTTGGTGTCGGCTCAGTTTTGGTAGAAACATTCACCGAGGTGGAGAATTGAAGAAATGGCGAGAGAGTGCAGGAAAACAGCAGAAGAATCAGCCAGGCAGACTGACGCTCAACCGTGAACGTGCACAAAGACCACTAGGACTCAGAGCTGAAGGCGGTCAACCATGGCTGTCGACCGCGAGGACCCTGTAGGTGATTTTTGAGCTCGGGATGAGATTCGGTCGACCGCACCATGACTGTAATCGATTCTGCTCTCGGGTTTTTGGTTCGGTCGACCGCCGTGGTCGACCGCGATACCTACGCGGGCGACCGCCGCGGTCGACCGCAGACCGCCGCGGTCGACCGCAGACTGATTTTGGGCTGAGCTTTGGATTTTGACCCGGTTCGTTTTTGAGTTGATATATAACTCTAAACCTGATTAATTAGGGTTAAGCAAGGACAATTTTGAGCAGTCTTTGAGAGAAGATTGTTGCATCCAATTGTGGGAAAATTGTGAGAGATCTAGAGCTTTGTTTTAGGGTTTGATCGGTGAGATTTGTAACTCTATTTGTATTCTCTTGATTTCTAATAGTAAGAACTCCCCCTTCCTTGCCCCGTGGATGTAGGCAACTTGCCGAACCACGTAAATCGTTTGTTCTTGCTGTGGTTGTGATTTACTTATTGGTTATGGTTTATATCGAGTTATTGTTCGTGTCGCTCCGAGAAGCTTCCGCCACGCACAACAGGTACTATAGTTCACACTTTTCTATGCTCATCTTTTTTGAGTCAACAATGACAAAAAGTAGGTTGAAAACCCTCACTGAGCTTAGGTGGGTAAGGGTTGATAGCCAGACTTTGATGGTGTATCGTTGTGGCAAGTAAGTAATTGGTGGTTTTAATTTGTTAACATTTGTTTGGAAACGTGTCATTAGAAACAACTCATATGACCATTGCAGCAGGTGGATGAAGCTTGCTGGTACAGACCTCCTTCCTGGAGATGTTGTCTCCCTTGGACGTTCCTCTGGTCAGTTTTGGGGGGAAGAAAAATCTGTACCAGCAGACATGTTGTTGTCTATGTTGACTAGATACGGGTACGGGACACGACAAATTTGTAAAAAGTAGGGTGCGGGGACACAGATGTATATATATATATAATAATTCACTTTAGTTCAATATTGAACTAAATACCTATTACATTTTCATATTTTTTTTGTTATGTAAAGTGAAGATTATAAATAAGAAACTAAATGTAACTATGCTCTTATCTCCTTGTATTATAATGAACATGGGTATCCATTGTTTTATTAAAAAAAAGAAACTAAAGAAAAATGCATGTTGCAGGTGTGAATTAAGACGTCGGGATGACAATGATCTCTTGGAGAATTGAAGATAATAATGTTAAAGAAGACTAGAAATAGAAGATGAACATATAGAAAAATAGATCAATTTTTATGTTATATTATTATGTAACGTTAGCTTGTATAATCAATGACAAATATAAGTTATGTAACTGATTTGAAGATAATACCAAATTCTAATTTTCATTACTTTCATATTGGGCATACAAAAATACAAGCCTACCTCGCAAAACGAGAGTTAAAAATTACAAGCATACATTCACAAGTTAGAACTATACCCCATAATATTACAAGCATCTCTCAAAATATTACAAGCATATTGTTTAAAGTTGCAAATATAATTACCTATACAAATGTAAGCTATTTTTATTTTAATTAACAATTTAGAACTAATATAATTACCTATATAAACAATTTAGAACTAATAGAATTTTTATGGAGAAATTTTTAAAACCAACCCTTTTTGAAATTTAATGGGCAAAATCGACCTCCACGAGAAATTATTAGCAAAACTGACCCTTTTCAGAAGAAAAGGGTCGGTTTTGCAGCGGAGGGATTTCTGCGAAAGTGCACGGGACTACTAGTCTCGTGCATTTCGTTTATGAACATAAAATGCACGGGACCACTAGTCCCGTGCATTTCGTTTATGAACATAAAATGCACGGGACTAGTTGTCCCGTGTAATTGGTGTTCGGCAGGCCACTGCCTCTCTACCTAAAAGTCGGGACTAGCAGTCCCAACTTTTAGGCAGAGAGACAGGCAAGTTCCTCTCTCCCTAAAAGTCGGGACTAGCAGTCCCGACTTTTAGGCGGAGAGGCAGGCAAGGTCCTCTCTGCCTAAAAGTCGGGACTGCTAGTCTCGTTCATGGTGGTACATATCCCGTTCATGGTGGTACATGTGCACGTTTTTGTGCACTTTTTGGCTTTTTGGTTGCATTTCATATAGTCCCTGTATAAACTTAAATGCAAAGTCATATACAAATCTAAATATCATGAATTTCATCACATACTCACCATAAACTCATTTACAAAGCTAAATATCATGAATTTCACCACATAGTCACCATAAACTCATTTACAACGCTAAATATCATGAATTTCACCACATACTCGCCATAAACTCATTTACAACGCTAAATATCATGAATTTCACCACATACTCGCCATAAACTCATTTACAAAGCTAAATATCATGAACGCGGCCACATACTCATTTCAAATCACACCATAGTCTCAACTACAAATCCAAAAACCATGTCACATCCCTAAATAGTTTTGTAATGTATATAACCTGTAGTTTACATACATCCAAGAACTCTCCTCCTCCTTTGTCTTCGTCGTCCTCCATACCGCCCTTCGACGAGTTCGTGATCCGGTGGCGTTTGTGGTTAAGACGGTCCAGTTCCATCGTCAACACGCTGGGAAGGTCCAGCTTCATCGTCATTTCTGCGTTGTCCTCGACTTTGTCGCTGTTGTCGTGTGTATACGAATGACGTTACCTCCCTTCCATCATGACGATCTTTGTGAGTTCGGTGTAAGGTTTGGTGAAGCCTCTGTATTATGGACTGATATATTGATACATGTTCATGTGCTTGGGGATTTCTACCTGCGATAGATAGTTCAAAAAATCCAAATTTTGATATTAAATTTTCAAATTAAAGAATGTAAATTTTGATTTAATTCTATATTACTTACTCGAGCCAATTTCAAGCCACGATTTGCAATGGTTTGAACTTCATCTATTGCTGATACCTGTAAATTTTTCATCACATCTTAGCAATATTGAGCAATACCAATAAAAATGGACTTAAATCAAAATATGAAAATACTTACTAATTCTCTCTCATCTATACCCGGGGCACATATCCTCTTTGCGACTCAATCAGTATTGTGGTCGCATGAAGTATCCATCTTCGGGTTATCCCCCAATACCAAGTGTAGTAATCTGATTCCCGAGGAGTTGGTTCAATTTGGGTGACAATACAAAAATGTCTATCATGCCATCTGGTAGTAATCTGATTCCCGAGGAGTTGGTTCAATTTGGGTGACAATACAAAAATGTCTATCATGCCATCTGTGTATAAAAGCTTGATGCACGACCATCCTCAATTTGGGTGACAATACAAAAATGTCTATCATGCCATCTGTGTATAAAAGCTTGATGCACGACCATCCAGTTTATTTGTTGGCCTCCTTTCTTTACTTTCCTCTCTATCTTTTCAACAAATTGCGGAACATGTTGTGTAAATCCAAATTGTCGAAGCACGCGGTCCGGTACATGTATTTCTACTATCTCCAAACATATAAGAGGAACTCTAGCTCTCCATACAACTTGGTATTCTGTGCATATTAGGGGTAGCTGAGATAGAAATTGGGTGTAGGGCTCCCATTCCATCTACAAAAAGTTAATCGTTGCATATCAGAAAAGTAAATTTGATATGTAGAAGAAACTTAATTGTTTTTTGGCAATGATACCTGAAAAATCTTCATACGGTCAAGCTTATTTCGGTAGAAATCTAATTGTCGAGTCGGGGTCTCATCATAACATTTTTCGACATTCCATCTACAGAAAAATGTTGGTTATATATTTAGTACCACAATGATAATTACAGTTATATTCGCTATATAAAAAATTCAATACCTGCATCCCAGTGGAATTTGTCCATCTAATTGTAAATTCGTGCATAGTCTCGGCTTCAAATGAAGCCTCTCCCATGCCCATACTTGCAATAAGCTCAGACACCCTTTAAGCTCATTGTTTTGCATAAATGTCACTTTGGACATCTCTCTATATAAGTACGCCAAAACGGCACTACCCCACGATTTTGTGTCACATGCGTCTAAGTCCTCGAGGAGTGGTAACCACCTAGCATATTCAAAATATTCCAATTTATTAAAATAAACTAATTCAATGAAATACAAATTCATATTATAAATACACATACCTCGCATGCACTTTATCTTTACTTGAATCTGGAAATAATATAGTACCATATTATAAATACACATACCTCGCATGCACTTTATCTTTACTTGAATCTGGAAATAATATAGTACCAATCATGTGCATAATGTATGCACGTGCATGTTGGTCAACCAATATTTGTGGGGCATCAACAGGCAACTGTACTGAGAATGTCTCTCTCAACCACTTCAACTTAATATTTCCTCGATGCATTGACTCTGGAGCTATACCTAACAATTGCTCACACCTTGTCGGCCATACATCACTATCAGCGCCGGTAATGCACGGACCATCTATGCGGAGACCGAGTATCACGACTACACATCTTGTAGAGTAATGGTAGCCTCGCCCATTCGGAGGTGGAAAGTATTGGTCTCAGGTCTCCATCTATCCATCAACGCAGTGAGTAGGGGCCAATCGAGCTTTATCCAACGAAACTTTGAACAAGTCAAGAAGTCGGCCCGTCCTACAGCTGATATGATACGCTCATCCTCTAACCGTCAACGGCTATGGCTGAGACTATGATCAACCATAACGATACTCCCTCCTCTCTATAGAGCAAATGATAGTATAAGAATGCAATATTATGTAAATGCAAATATTACAATTATAAAGTAACTGAATTACCTCTGTACAGGATATTATATGTGAACGATGTTGAGCCTGGTCATATAAGACCTCATCACTAACCGACCCAGGATCCATGGTGTAGAAACCTGCACATACAATTATACACATGTCAATAATTAATCAAATAGTAATTAAGTTTCTTTATTAAAGTATATAAAAATAAAAAAAGTATATAAATTACCAATTAGTTGCTATCTATTGTGTCTAGATGGACAATCAGGTCGAGTATGTCCCAGTTGTTTGCAAAGACTACATTTTTTATGCTTGACAACTCCTTCTCGCCCTTGATCCATGGTTCCCCTAATTCGCACAGATCGTGGTCGACCTGCTTGTCTCCGGTATTGAGGTGAAAATATATGTGGTCCATTATATTCAGGCCAATACCGACTATCATCAGGTGGATGAAAACTCTCACTGTATGTCTTTTGATAGTGAGCTGTTGAATACCAAGGCGAGCAATACCGATTATAGGGAATTCTAGCACCTCCCGACTGATTGGAAGAAGCCGCAAGCACATGTGCACATGGTTTTTTTTGGAGTTGTGGTATGTTACATGTGCAAGTGCATTCAACATCAAATAGTTTAACGGTGTAGATACCGTCACAATCCTGTACATGTCATTCGTTGTCGTTGAATACAGTAATTTGACATGATCTTGCTGCCTCAATTCTTCTATGCAAAATGGCCTCATTTTTTGGTGTGTAACGTGTTGTCCAATCTATGCCATCACCACGCCTTTTGTTGAAGTATGCGTTTAGTCTATAGAACGTTCTCGCAACCAAAGATTGTATTGGCATAGCTCATGCTCCTTTAAGAACGTCGTTAAAGCTCTCGGAGCAATTAGTTGTCATCATACAAAACCGCACACCTTCATCCTTACATAATGCCCACCGATGCTCGAATTGAGGCTTCCAGTTATTTTCAATCCAGTTATGTGCATCTAATGACAAAGACTTGATTTTTTTCCTGCAATGTTCATACACTAATGTGTCGGTTGCACACCCGGCTTGCCACAAAAGATTTTGCAAATTAATCTCACCGTGTTTTTTTTGAAATTATCTCTTATATGCCTTAAACAATATCGATGGTGATGTGGTGCACTAAAACCCTCATGTAACGCCCTTATAATTCCTTTCATCCTATCCGAGATAAAAGTAATTATTCTTGGCGCACGGACACTTGGAATCCACTTGTATATAAGTTCAAAAAACCACTTCCAACTAGACGTATCCTCCACCTCCACGATTGCAAATGCTAGAGGAAATAACTTGCCATTTGCATCTACACCGGTCGCCACAAGAAGCACGCCTTTGTACTTACCATACAAATGTGTACCATCAATGCTCAATAGCGGACGACAAAAAGTGAAGTCCTTAATAACAGGACCAAATGCCCAAAACACTCGAGTGAACCTCTCCATTCCCGGTGCAATCTATTCGGATAATATTTCGTATTCAGTACCCGGATTATTTCGCTTGATAGCTTCAAGATACTGTGAAAGTAATTCATATGATTTTTCCCAATCTCCAAAAAATTTAGACAACGCTTTCCTCCTTGCATCATATGCCTTACATTTAGATATCTTAATCCGTCGCATGTCATATACCCTCTGAAATATCTGACCTACATTCAGATCAAGTTCAGCTCTAACTTCAGGCATAATTAGCTTACATATATAAGAAGAAGATGCAGAATAATCATCGACATCCACCGACGGGTTGCAACATGTATGAAGTCTGCAATATCTAGATATTACAAATTGCCCATTTGATGATTTTCTCACGGCGGCATTTAGCAACCAAGGACATTTTTTATTTCTCTCATCTTGCTCATTTGCGTTCTCTACTTCAATCTTCTCGTTAAAGAAACATTTCACATTGTAGCTTGTTGCATTAGTTTTTACCGGCTTGAATTTGACCCGATTCTTGATGAACCATTCTCGAATTGCAAAGATCAGTGCCTCCTTGCTCTCGAATAGATCCCCCTTTTTAAAAGTGAAGTCCTCAGGTCATTGAAAATTTGGACCAATATCAACAAATCCAGCTTGAGAAGTATTTATCCAATCCTCATTATGAAACTCGTCGGGCAACGGATCTTCAGCTTCCACATAATCATTGTTAACATTAAATTGCTCCATCCAACTGGCGTCATCATCGATTCCAGCTGCCACATGCATGCTATCAATTTGCACGCCATCTTTTTCAATATGATCTGAATCATCATCTGCTTCATCTTCTATAATTACTCCGACTGGTGGGTAACCCGTAACATGACCTGAAGCGTCGTTAAATATATTAGTTGACGTCCCACCGATAGAATACCCACTTAAATGTTGTGGTTGAAACCACGACTCTTGACTTGAAGATATCATAAAACCACTCGACTCATTGTCTAAGTCAAGCATCCGAGAAAACTCTCCTTGAGGTCGTGACACTTGGGCAAATTCCTGAATCAAATACTTCTCAATAAACAACTCAACTGACGCTTGCTTCTCGACTAATTGTTTCATGTCATTCAATTCCTCATCGTTGGTAATCTCCACGGCAATAGTTCTACTCTTATTTATCGGACAGTTAAAGAACACCCTTATTGCATATTCTTCTTTCTTAATTTTAGTAACTATGTGTATTTCCTTAGTCATTCCATCAAAATTACACGACTTAGATAGCATGAACATTTTCCTAGAACCTCCATCACACATAGGCAAATTATTCACTCCGACGCCGAGGCTCCCATTGAAGAAACAAATAATGGGTATGGAGTTCGCCATCGAAACTGAAAATCAACAGTCCATCATATGCAAATAATCTATTATAATTGAAAATATTATTCATCAAATTTAATACCCTAATCAATCCCAAATAATGGCTAAACCCTAATCATTATTCATCGTATGTAAATAATTGCTAAACCCTAACTCCTAAATCACATTATTCATCCTATTGCACAAAATAAAAACTAATCCTATTGCATCAAAATTACACGACTTATATCCCAAATCATATATAAATAATTGCTAAATTCTAACAAAATAAACAGCAAAATTAACAGCAAAAAATTAGCAGTAAAAAATTAACAGCAAAATTAAAAAAAAAACAGACCTTGATCGGAGCTTAGAGGATGTGGGGTCGGCGGGGGTCGACGGGGGCGGGCTTGAAGGGCTCCACGGGCTATGAGGGGCAGCGGGGTAGGTGAGGTAGTGTTCGGGGGTCGGCAGGCTCGAAGGGGTCGGCG
>NC_033800.1:13883788-13885258 GCF_001876935.1 Asparagus officinalis
TCGGGTAGTAGAGATAGGGTTCGGGGTTTGGGGGGGTTGGTCACGAGAGGGAATGGTTAAAAATGGTTGGTCACGGGGTTAAAAGCGATCTGCACGGGACTACTAGTCCCGAGCAGTTCGCTAAAAGGGTTGGTCACGAGTGTTAAAAGCGAGCTGCACTGGACTACTAGTCCCGTGCAGTTCACTAACAGGGTTTTGTTGCAAAACCGACCATTTTCTTCTGAAAAGGGTCGGTTTTGCTAATATTTTTGCTTGGGGGTTGATTTTGCCTAATAAATTTGATAAATTGGCTCTTTTGAAAATTTGTTCAATTTTTATTTATAAATGCTACCCCTATAAATAAGTAAGAATGGGTTCTGGGGTTAGGGTTTTCACTTTTCTCCTTTGCTTCTATCGGCCTCCTCTTTTCTCCTTTGCTTCTATCGGCCTCCTCCTTCAGATCGGCTCCTCTCTCCTCCTTCGGATCCGACTCTAAGTGGATTCTAGGGTTATGGATTGAGGGGAATGAGGGTGAAGGGAAGTTAGGGGAACCGTTCACCTCCATTCACCTTGTTTGGGAACACTTAGGAGGTGAAGTTAATTCACCCTAGTTCCCCTTGGTTCACCTCCTAATAGTATAAAAATTGTTACCCCCCAAATTGGGGTGTAACCAAGGGGAAGGGAACTCCCTTCCCTTCCCTTCCCTTCACTCAGTTTCCCTTAACTTCCCTTCACCCCCTACAAATCCAAACAGGCCCTTAAGATTTTCACTGCTCTCCCTAGAAGCTTGTCATTCACTCCTCCCTTGAAGCTCGTCGTCCCTCGAATCTCGTCATCGACTCCTCCCTCGAAGCTCGTCGTCGACTCCTCCCTCGAGGCTCGTCATCCCTTGAAGCTCGCCGTCCCTCGAAGATCGTCGTTTACTCCTCCCTCGAAGCTCGGGCACTTTTTTCCCCCTCACGCCTTCAATTGCCGTGTCCATGCCGTTTGGGTGCGGATCAGCACCCAAAACATACCCGACACGGGTACGGGACCAATTTGGCTGTGTCGGGTATCACTGTAGGCATATAAAATTGCTTATAGGTCCCTTGACACGGTTCAACATGAACTAATGAACCATCAGGCGATGTATCTAAGCACGAACGTCAGTCCACAACACCGAAGCCAAGTGACACGCAACGAAGCGGATTAACAAGGCTACGAAGCTGACGAACCGCACGTGAACGACGGAATGAATCCACTCGCGTGCGGAATCAAACCAACGGTCCAGGGAGTCAACGAGTCATCCAACCATATAACGGATTCGAACTCAGACACCAAAGCCGATTTACTGCCTAATCGGGATCCAGACTGCCAAATCAGGAATCAAGTCAACAAATAGACCAATCAACCGCATAACCGAATCACGGACGAAGCGGATACAACAACCGAACGACGGACGCAAAGCCCGGAGTGGCTCGGCCAAGGCCGAGCCACCCTGGGGTGGCTCGG
>NC_033800.1:13885689-13899786 GCF_001876935.1 Asparagus officinalis
CAGTTTTCCACGCGAACAATCTGGCGACCACAGTGGGAGCCACCGATCTCGCTGCCGAGATCGGAGCGTCGCAGCCGCGGATCTCGATCCCGGTCGTGGAGGAGGTCGAGTATGAGTTCGACCAGCAGAAGTACGAGGAGTACGTGTCCTCATCTGGATCAACCTCCCCCCGTAAGTCCAAGAAATTCCAGAAGTTCTCCTCCAGGAGAAAAGTCCGTTGGTGCGAAGAAGTTGAAGCCACCAACGACAACCTCACCCCGATCGACGCCGAAGTTGCGTCGGGTGAAGTCACACCGGCCTCTAAGCAGGTCAAGTCCGCCGTCGAAGGCGTGGTGACTCTCTCTAAGAGAGCTCGCCAGAGGCAGCGTCAACGCCTCGCGAAGCAATTCGCCAAGGCCATGGAGTCCGTTGACGGGGTCCGCTACAATGCGGATCTGAAGAACAAACGAGGCAAACTGCCTCAACATCAAGTGAAGGATGGTTCCTCCAAGCCATCAACGATGGAGTGGGTCTGGGTCAAAAGGAACCGTACGACGCTGGAGGAGCGTATCCGCAAGCGCCGCGCATTATCGGCGCAAGTACGGGCCAAAGCCGAAGAAGCCCGTCGGAAGCTACAGAAGGAGGTGGTCAAGAAACCGCCATCAACTCGTAGGGTTTGGAGGCCGAAGTCTGAAGCAGCGGTTCAAACCAAGGAACAACAACTGCAACCGCCGAAAGTTCAAACTACGGCGAATCAACCCAAGAACCCGCCATCAACTCGTAAGGTTTGGAGGCCGAAGTCTGAAGGGGCGGCTCAGACCAAGGAACAACAACTGCAGCCGCCGAAAGTTCAAATTACGGCGAATCAACCTAAATCGCTGGTGATTTCCGCAACTACTCCGGGAGATCATGCCGAATCATCCCGAAGGAGAAAGTCAATTTTGGAGCGCCTCGGTCCACTTCCCAAAGAATGAGGTAAAACTCCAGTTCAAGAACGGTTGAGGCCAATGAAGAAGTCCCAAACAATTCATCATGCTGGGGGTCGCCGCAACCCTCAACATTTGGAGAAAATCGTGGCACCCAAGCGCACAACTTTGCGCATCGAAGTGCAGGAACCCGCTGAAGATTCACACCCACAAAGGCGCGTTTCGAGGCGTGTGACTCTTGGAAGCCCAAAGAAGGCAATCTAACCTCAGATGGAAACATTGTCATCTGATAGTGATAGTGTTATACCTGAGAAGTCGTGCCCGCACACGATAGGTTACTCCGACTGTCAAAATGACGAGTTGTACTATCGTGCTGGGGGCACGAATAGAACCAGGAAGAGGAGTCCCCGAGAATAGGAAATTCAATATCCCTGTTCCAAACTCATTCGGGCGGTATTGTCTGAATGCAACTGCATCAAGGCGGTCCCTGAAAGAGTTTCAGTTTTTGAAAGACTCAGTGCGGAGACGCCAAAACCTAAGCCTAGGCGTTTTCAACGAAGAAGAAGAATGATTGAAGACGGAGAATTTCCGAGGGTCACCACCAACATGACCAGCAAGGGGACATCGGCACAGGATGATTTCGAGTTAATTCTGAGAGCCTCCCGACCTAGAACCCGTCTGCAGTCTGGAACCATAGAGCGAGCAACCTATGGTAGGGTTCGGACAAGACGCCTTTCAGAAGATGAAGAATCTGATGCCGGCTCCACAGTCGCATCAGATAATACGGTATCCAGCGAGGGACAACCCCGCGAGGCGCTTATGATAAGTGCGGAGCAAATTGCCAAGATGATTGAAGACGCCTTAGCTAAGCAGCAGGAAACCTTCAGGTTCGAAATGCAGATGACCATGCAAAACATGAGAGAAATGCATGACCAACAAATCCAAGCATTGGCGAACCTTGGCGGTAAACCCGACCGCAGATGCGGCAGAAGTATATGATGACTTGCCGGATGAAACCCACGAGGTTAACACTACATCGCACCAGCAAGTATGGCAATTATATTTTGATGGTGCTTCAAGAGCAGTTAATAGGGTAATAACCCCGGGATGTCCCACCGTCTCCTCTGGAGTTGGAGTCGTCTTAATCTCCCCTGGAAAGCACGTGATGCCTCGGGCTTATTCGTTGACTAGTCCGTGCTCCAATAATGTTGCCGAATACAACGCGCTTCTCATTGGACTCAGTTTCGCCAAGGAGCTGGGGGTCGAATATCTCGAAGCTTTTGGGGATTCTCAATTGATAGTCAACCAAGTCCGTGGAGAGTATGAAGTCACTTCGTTTGGTATCGCCGCCTCAAGCCAGGAAGCCATCAAAATGGCAGAATCTTTTGAAGAATTCTTCATTGAATATATCCCTCGTCTCCAGAATGCTTATGCAGATGCACTGGCAGCACTGGCGGTATCACTGGCACAGCCTCCCGAAACTGAGCTGTTAGTCACAGTTCAGACACATCAACTCTGCGTACCCATATACAGTAGGGATATTGAAGAGGAAGATGACGGAAATGTAAACGCCAAGGAGGTGAATTCAACTCAAATTGGGTCTGAGTCCCGAGATTGGCGTTTTCCCATCATTGACTACGTCAGAAAGGGAATCAATCCGCCGAAGAGCGCCAAGATTCTTTTATAATGCCGAGACCCATACGTTATACCGTAGGGGATACGATGGTTTATTACTCCGATGCCTTTCGAACAAAGAAGCAGAAGAAGTTCTTAAGGAAGCGCACGAAGGAGAATGTGGTGCGCATCAGCCCGGTCCCAAACTGTATGATCGCATCAGGAGGATGGGACATTTTTGGCCAACGATGGTTCGTGACGCAATCAAATACGCACGAGAATGCCACGCTTGCCAGATACACGCAAATTATATGCATCAACCGCCAGAGCAGTTGCACACATCAACCACGTCATGGCCGTTCGAAGTATGGGGCATGGACATTGTTGGTCCTATTTTTTCCCCCTTCAGTCAAAGGCGATCGATTCATTCTGGCGATCACGGATTACTTCTCAAAGTGGGCTGAAGCAATTCCGCTTAAAGAAGTAAAGACGAACAACGTCATCAATTTCATCAAGCATCATGTCATCTACAGACACGGCGTGCCAAAAAGGATCATTCATGACAACGGTCCGCAATTTATAAGCAACGCCTTCATCAGATTTTGTGACAAGTTCAAAATTGAAGACGTTTCATCAACACCTTATTATCCCGCCGCGAATGGATTAGCGGAGGCGTTTAACAAGACGATCATTAAGATCTTGTCCAAGCTCGTGAAGACCAATAAACGAGACTGGGACGATAAACTCGGTGAAGCACTCTGGGCTTATCGCACCACCATACGCACGCCTACGGGAGCTACCCCGTATTCGCTGGTATACGGATGTGAAGCTGTGCTACCGCTGGAAATTCAGATTCCGTCCCTTCGGATCGCCCTCGCAACGGAGATGACGACGGAGGAACAACATCAGAAGCGTCTCGAAGAGCTCGAGAGGCTGGATGAAAAGCGTTTGGAGGCTCAACAACACATCGAGTTTTACCAGGCCAGGATGTCTAGGGCTTTTAACAAAAGAGTCCGACAGAGAAGCTTCAAGGAAGGAGATCTGGTCCTCGCTGCTCACCGACCAATAATCCTAACTTCCAAGAAGAAAGGTAAATTCGAACCCAAATGGGAGGGGCCGTTTGTAATAGACACAGTCTATTCAAACGGCGCATATCGTCTAATTACTCAAGAAGGCACCCGGCAATTGATGCCAATAAATGGGAAGTTCCTGAAAAAGTACTATCCTTAGTACCTTCAGGATAACTCATTTATCGGGAAGTTCCTTGAAGAATATTACATCTAATATTCTTGAGGATAACCCAAAATCTTTTTTTCACCACCAAAATCCCTCACTGATCAATTTCAATTGACAGTGAGTCCACCAAAAATGTCTTTCTGCCCCTCTTGATTCTTTCCATGAACGAGAGGACCACTTTCAGTTCGGAGCCCCCTTTCGATAAACGAAAGAACTCCCTTCCTTTTCTCTTTGGTTAAGCCTTCTCATGGTTATAACCGAAGTTGGAATTCTACTTCGATAAACGAAGAACCTATTTCTCATCTTTAGATAACCAATCCTATAAAAGGTAGGTTTATCTAAATTTTCCAGACTCTCGGAGTGGAGATCCCACTTCTAGTTTCTCTTGCACTGAAAATAGAATATAAAATTCTTCCTTTCCAGAATCAGGGAATAGAATATAAAATTCTTCCTTCCTTGTTTTCCGGGTTCGCCTTCACCCCAAAAGAAGACCGGGAAATAGAATATAAAATTCTTCCTTTCCCGCACTGATCTTTTCCAAAATTTATCAATCTAGGATTCATCCTAGGAAGTTTATCCCGAATCCTAAGCAGGGATAAGTCTGCGCCTAACACGCGCTGCCGGTTTAGTCTTTTTCCACAGAAAAAGATACCAGAGTTCGATTCTGGGGTATTCTGTCCTGAAACCTAAGCAGGGATAAGGCTGCGCTTAACCCGCGCTGCCGGTTAGTTCTTAACCGCTAAAAAGAACACCCGTCCACATATTCAACATTGTGGCAGGTTGTTATTAATAACACCAAAATCCATGCCTTACACGTGTGGGGAATTTCATCCTGAATCCTAAGAAAGGATATGCCGACGCCTAACACGCGTCGCCGGTTTAGTCTTTCGCCGTAGAAAAAGACACCAGAATACCAGTCTGCGGTATTTTATCCTGAAGCCTAAGTAGGGCTAAGTAGGGATAAGTCTGCGCTTACCCTGCGCTGCCGGTTAGTTCTTAACAGCTAAAAAGAACACCCGTCCACATATTCAACATTGTGGCAGGTTGTTATTAATAACACCAAAATCCATGCCTTACACGCGTGGGGAATTTCATCCTGAATCCTAAGAAAGGATATGCCGACGCCTAACACGCGTCGCCGGTTTAGTCTTTTTCCGCACAAAAAGACACCAGAGTTCGATTCTGGGGTATTCTATCCCGAAGCCTAAGTAGAGATAAGTCAGCGTCTAAATACACGTTGCTGGGTAGCCTATTCCTGTAACAATGGCGAAGCCTATGTATTCAACATCATAGCACAAAGTCTAAGAGAATTCACTCTCTTAGCACAACGTTACATGCGGAACAGATTTAGACAATCCGCATGCTAGCCCGACTCAAACGGTAGTCGGTAAAGGCTAATCAAACCCGTTGAAGGCTGGGGGTTAGCCAAAAATCCTAAAGTCAACACCTAACACGTGTCGCCGGGTAGCCTATTCCCGTAACAATGGCGAAGTCTATGTATTCGACATCATAGCACAAAGTCTAAGGGAGTTCATTCCTTTAGCGCAACGTTACATGCGAACGGATTTAGACAATCCGCATGCTAGCCCGACTCAAACGGTAGTCGGTAAAGGCTTATCAAACCCGTTGAAGGCTGGGGGTTAGCCAAAAATCCTAAAGTCAACACCTAACACGTATCGCCGGGTAGCATATTCCCGTAACAATGGCGAAGTCTATGTATTCGACATCATAGCACGAAGTCTAAGGGAGTTCATTCCCTTAGCACAACGTTACATGCGGAACGGATTCCGATAATCCGCATGCTAGCCCGACTCAAACGGTAGTCGGTAAAGGCTAATCAAACCCGTTGAAGGCTGGGGGTTTGCCAAAAATCCTATGAGTATTATGGTCAATCATGTCAAACGTGATGAGGAATCATAATAAAGATAAAGATAAAAACCAATTCCACTAAAGAGAATCAAATGTCAAGGTTTTCAGCAAATAAAATCATACATCAAGCCCATGGCTAAGAATCTGCTGACTGAATTCAGATAACTTCTCGTCATAAGAGCGTCTAAGCTCCTCCTGCAACTCAGCTCTAACAGACTCTTCGTTCGCAGCTAAAGTCCTCACAGCATCCTCCTCTGTCTCAGCCAGTCTCTGCTTCAAGGACTTCAGCTCATCAGATAAAGCAGCATGTGCTTGCTGATTCTGCATCTTTGTGTCTTCCTTCTCACGGAGTTCTCGTCGGAGCTGATCTATCTGAGAATCAAGCTCCTCGAGGAAAGAAGATCTAGTGGCGAAATCAGCCTCAACTCGATCTATGCGGTCCCGCTGCACCTGAATCTCGAGCTCAGCAACCATCCGAGTACTGCGCCATGTCTGTAAGCGAGCATCCAACTCGGCAGCAACGAATGAAGAGGCACCTGTATCCCGGAGCTCATGAAATCAGATAAAGCCGTGCGGGTTTGCTGGTCCTGTGCTTTCGTCATCTGAAGAATATCCAAAGTCTCCTCTTTTTCACGGAGTGTTCTTCTGAGCTGGTCTATCTCGGTCGCACAGGAGGTAATAGAAAGATTGAGCTCGGCAAGCGAAGATAATTTAGTAGCAAGACTCGTCTTAACTCGATCTACTCGGCCCCGCTGCATCTGAATCTCGAGCTCAGCAAGAACCTGAGTCTCGCGTGATGACTGTAAGCGGGTGTCCAGCTCGGCAGCAATAAATGAGGAGGCACCTGCATCTCAGAGCTCACGAAATGTCTGAAGCTCATGCTCTAGACAATCAAGGTCATCAACTATAGCCTGTGCCAAATCTGGATGCCCCGCCTCCCTTATCAAATTAACTTTAGAATCAAGGAAAGGCTTGAATTGGCGAAGAGAAAGTCCACTATGGAAAAGCTTGCCGATCATAGCATTCATGAAAGAGAAGAAAGAGCGGACTTCTACACAGATGACGATCTTCTCAGGGTCATTGTCCGATAACAACTCCTTCACGAGGACATGAAGCCGAGAGGAAATCCCTACATAAAAAGGAGAAATATGTCAAGAAGCCATAATAAGGAAATAAAGGATGTTCGTCATTTGCTTAATTTATACCTCCTTCCCCTTGAGTCACTGGAGATAGCGGAGGTGTGACGGCTGTAGATGCATCAACGGGTGGAGTTGGTTTCACAGCCGGCTCGACAGGATCAGTCTCGGCAAACGCTCCTGTTAAGCACAAAACAGAACGATCAGACACATCACATTATAGCTGCATTAGTCAAAAAATTGGCTAGTCCTATAATTAACACGAGAAGATGCACGTACCTTCAAAAGAACCATTCTCGGGATCCTGAGGGAGTGCAGGCTCAGGAAACATAGTCTCGGGCAGCGGGCCATCGATCTGAGGAGAGTCATATATGAAGTGGAACATAGAAGTGTCTGTAGGCAAACCTGCCTCGTCGAAATCATCAATCGAAAAATCTGACACAAAGAAATGTAAGTACGAAAGAAGAATGAAGAGAATATGACCAATGGAAATAGGTTACCTCTCGTAGATGCATCTGGATTCACTGAATCAGGTCCTACATTGGTAGCCTCCCTAAAGTCAGCAGCTTCTGCAGGTTTTTCTACCTGGTAAGGTGAGTCAGGCTCACCAGAAGATACAAACTCATGAGGAGCAGGATCAAAACTCATCTCCCCTTCCTCGCGCTCTCCTGCATGGAATGGGAAAGCATGAGCCTAAAAATCTAAACGATCAAGAGAATGATCTATAGAGTAGATGTTACCTCTGTCGCTAGCAGGATCATCACCAGCCAAATCCATCTCAGATGCCCGCGCTGCAGGCGGCTTATGGGCTAATCTCTTCCGCCTATCAGCATGGACGGTAGTCGAAGGTCTTGCCCGGGCAAAAGGACGGAATTCCTCTTCACTGTTTGTCGCTGTCCCTGAAATATCAGATAGTGGTCAGGACTGACAATTCGGAAATGCAGAAAGAAAAGATGGGTGTTTAACCTCGCTCGAAATCTGCCTCGTAGTCTTCAGGATCTCCGCCTGAAGCCTCTTCAGCAGAACTAAAGGCCCTATGACCTTCTGCATCAAGTCGGCGGGTCTTGCCCCGCGCCCTCTGTGACCGAGCACCGTCCCGGATCACATGAGAATCAATCTGAGAGGCTTCTTCGGCCACCAACTCTTCAATAGGCTTCACAGGGACAGTCTTATTAGCTGCTAACAACCACCTGCAGCTCAAGAAAGTGAGGTTCAACTGTCGCTCAGCACCCGGGAGACTGAACCTAGCACCAGTGCAGCCTGTCACGGTCCATAACCATGCACGAAGACCGTCCACCAAACCTCCATGAGCCCGAAGCTGCTGGCGCGGGTTCCCAACATAAAGCTGGTCATAACCAAACTGGCGAGCGAATCGGCAGGGTAAATACGGCTCTATAAAACACTGATTCCCCACCCGGAAAGTCAAGTAGCCCGGCCGATATCTAAATAAGTGCGATACTCCCTCGGTTTCTCCTCATCAATCAAACACTTGCCATACCGAATGGAGAACTGCGGAAAGCAAGTGGAGAATGCCCAGCACTTGTGGACCTGTAACTGCCTCCTGATATCAGAGAATCCTCGGCCTTCCCACTCGCCATTTTCAAGCAGCTGTAGTAAGGGAACAGAGTGATCCATGGCATGCGGTACCGACATCATGTCAGAACGATGAAGGACGAACCAAGCCATCAAATAAACATACGGAAGCTCCACCTTAGTGGTAGGAATCTGAGTCGGCGATTCCTTCTCCTCCCGTGTAAAAGCGCCAGAAATCTGTCGAAGAACTCGATGAATGTTAGCCACCATCACCGGAAGAAGGAAAAGTTCCTTTCTGTAGGCAAGTTGAACCGCACGATAGAGCACTTCCAGTGGCAGAGCGTCACCAGACTGATACGGGACCATGCATTTCTTTAACCAGATAGCGAGGTAACCGGCAAGAAGAGTCATCGGACGAATCGGTGCGGTCGCATGACATAAGAACGATCTGAATTTAGTCCCTGCAGGAAAGCCACTCTCAGGACTGCTAATGGTATAGGAGTGGGCGTCAGTCTTCTTCAGCAGCTCATTAACCTCTGAAGGAGTCAGCGGTGCCAGTTCACAAATAGCTTTGCCAGAATGGCTCTCTAGATTCCTGAACAAATATGATGCGAATTGCTTCAGGCTCACATTTGATTTGGTCCTCTTCGCTAGGGGTTTAGACTGCGCCAAAGCAATGTGATAGTGACAAGTGAGGTCCCATAAGGTCTCGTAACGGTCGGGCATGCGATCTTTCAGCTGACTCAGTTCATGGTTGGAAGGAAAATACTCCTGGTATAACATCTGACCCATGGGCAAACCAGAAATCTTATGCATCTCATGAAGAGCCAAACCAAACTCTCCGTGCCTAGTCAGAAAGGTGTTCGAATCCGGATTATAAAGCTCGCATAAGGCAAAGAAATGCTTCGCGCTAACGGGTAAACCATGCATGGTGGCACGAATGGCTGCATAAAGACCGCAAGCATGCAACTCCTCGCTCCATCGGCTCAAGACGTACTTTGTCATACGAGCCCACCAAAACTAAAAGGAAATTGAACTCATCTTACGAAGGGGTAAGATAGAGTCATTGCCTTATAAAGGGTGTGACGTTTTGGCCACGTTGCGCCTTCATAAGATAGGGTATATCGATAATATATCCCTGCCTTATAAGGCACAACGCAGCGACAAAACGCCCCCTTTATTTATTATGAGATAGTGTTTTGACCAAGCAAAACATATCTTTGAAGCGTCGATCCTCACCAAGGAGAATCAAGGCTCTTCCCGATTGCCTCACCAAGGAGAACAACGTGGGGTTAAAAGGACCAATTTGCAAATTTTTAGGAAAAATAGGGTTAATTTGTAAAATTTCTATCTTCAAAGCGTCGATCCTCACCAAGGAGAATCAAGGCTTTTTCCGGTTGCCTCATCAAGGAGAACAACGGGGAGTAAAAAGGACTAATTTGTAAATTTCCAGAAAAAAGTGGCTCACCGGCATAAGAGGGAGGTGCGCCATCAGTCGGCACGGTAGAGGATTGACCCCTCGCCATACGGGACATAGAAACCTGCAATGTAAATTGAGGGATCAGATCTAGAAAAGGAAAAATCCCATTTTTTATCGCAATTCCACCCCTAAAAAGGCGAGCTTGAGGCATCAAATCACACCCTCAACCCTCATATGCGATCCCACGACTCCATACACTAGATCGAACATGAAATAGATCAAGATTGCGGAGGATTTACCTGAAGAAAAGCCCAAAATTCAATAAAGGCGAGACCTTTAAGGAAACTTGAACCACACGCTCGAGGGGCCTGAGAGAAACTTTTTATTTGGAATTTTTGGGGGATTTCTCAGTCCAAGATCCAAAGGAAAGCTAGATCTAATACAGATCTGAAGTTTGGAGGGAGAAAAGAGGCTTGTGAGAAGAGAAATCAAGAGAAGAGAGGGAGAGGGTGGCCGGCCCTAGAAAGAGAGGAAGAAAAAGAAAAAGAAAAAAAAAAGGAACCTCTTTTATAGCCTTGAACCAGATCTGGCTGAACCAGACCAGACCGGGCTAAACCAGACCAAGCCAGATTGGACCAGAATGGACCAGAATGAGCCAGAATGAGCCAGAATGAGCCAGATTGAGCCAAATTGAGCCAGAATGAACCAAATCGAGCCAGATTGAACCTGACTGGACCAGACCAGACCAGAATGAGCCAAATTGAGCCAGATTGAACCAGAATGAGCCAGTCTGAGCCAAATTGAACCAGTTTGAACCAAATTTGAACCAGAATTCAAATTGAAGCTGAATTAAGCATTGAAACGACTTTTGATCAACCTACGGTTCAATCCTTCACCTATTTAACCCCTCTACCATATCTTTGGAAGGGTCGGAGAGATTTTTGAACCCAAATACTGTCTTTTTGGCACTTTTTTTGGGCCGGTTCAGATTATTCGAACCTAAAGAATTACTCCAATAAGGTATACGAGTATAAACTATTCCCTCCTCTTTGTTGAGAAGTTTCTGGAGAATATTTTTCTAAAAATATTCTTAAGGATAACTCAACATGACTCCCAGGAGTGTATGAGTATAAACTAGACCTCCCCGCTCCAACTCCTTAAGAGCTTAAACTGTGTAGACTCCAAAATACTTACGAGTATAAACTGTGTTAAACGCCGGACAACGCGTCACAATGAAGATTCAAAGCCGTCAACCGATGGTCAATTCCATGTTGAAGCAACTAATTCGAGCTAAAAAGCCAGGAAATCAAGAATCGACTTCAAATTCAAAATTCCGACAACGGTCAGACAATAAATGCAGCACCGGAACCCTCTCAAGCATTCGACAAAGCACCGAATAGCCTGGAGGATTGAAGGAATCGAGAATAGAAGCCATTCCAAGAGCCCGTTACACCGATTGAAGGTTGGGACAGTCATATCCAAAGTATTCCAGACTCTTCTATAAAAGAACGAGACTGGAAAACTTTGGAGGGGGTATCTGTAGGCATATAAAATTGCTTATAGGTCCCTTGACACGGTTCAACACGAACTAATGAACCATCAGGCAACGTATCTAAGCACGAACGTCAGTCCACAACACCGAAGCCAAGTGACACGCAACGAAGCGGATTAACAAGGCTACGAAGCTGACGAACCGCACGTGAACGACGGAATGAATCCACTCGCGTGCGGAATCAAACCAACGGTCCAGGGAGTCAACGAGTCATCCAACCATATAACGGATTCGAACTCAGACACCAAAGCCGATTTACTGCCTAATCGGGATCCAGCTCGGCATGAGCCGAGCCACCCTGAGGTGGCCGCCCAGATCTGTGCCAAATGCACAGATCTGGTTGCCTATAAATAGGCGGGGTCATTCATCATTTTTGAGGGACTTTTGGAAAAACTTTTGGAGAGCCGAAACTCTGCCGGATTGAGACCTCATCTTGGAGTTTTTGAAGGCTTGAAGACTTGGACGTCCAGATCCGATTCTTGGCGAGCACCCGCATCACAAAAGGCAGGAGTTCGAGGGGATCGAGATCTCAGATCTACGTTGTTACACTCCGGATCAAAGCTTGGTCTTTGATCCCGAGATTCGAGCGATTGTTTCCTTGGTGAAATAATCCCTCCGGCTATTATTTCCTTAGTGAAATAATACTCGTTATACTGCGTAGATCTGTTCGGATCTAGATCGCGCGGTGGTCCACGGCAAACAACCCCGGCGCAGGCAAACAACCCACCCAAGCGAGTGACCGAATAACAGGAGCTCGCGATTTGTTCGACGAAGAAGAAAAAGTTGTAATTTTTAAATTTTCTTTTTTGATTTTCATTGTAACCGGATCTAAAAAAGACCGGATCTTCTGTAACCGAAAAACTGTTATTCAAGATAGCAATGGAATCAATGAAGAAAGCAACGATTTTCCGAGCGAACAATCACAGGCTCAACCTATTGTTAGCTGGATCTTGGAAGTGCAATTGTGAATGAAGCCATTCTAACAGGCGAATGTACTCCACAGTGGAAGGTGTTCTCTTGTTAATTTTATACGTTTAGTAAATTTTCAAATATTATCCTATGATTTTGTCTTTGTTATGTTATCTAATATATTCTAGCATTGTTGATCAAACTATAAGTGGGTACTTAGTAAATCAGGCTTTAGAAAGCTAAAGTCAAACTGCTCTATCCTTAAGTAAAGAAGCATATACATAAGAAAGAAAGGTGCAAGCTTCACAACTTTCCAATTCAAAATTATATGAAACAATGAGCATAAGTAAAATATGTAGAATGTAGTTATTACAAGTTACAGAAATATTTAAGTTGATCTGTTGGCTCTAATCGCTTAGAAATGTATAAAAGCTGTCTAAATATTCACAGATGGAAAGTGAATATTTTTGCAACATAATCAAGTGATTAAATAATATATGATGATTCCTGTCATCTATCTGAAATTAGAAATACTCCATCCACCAAAAGCATAAAACAAAGTTGTTATACAAACTTGTAGATGGTAGACAAATGATGAAGTTATGAACAAACTACTAGAAATAAGAGATTAATTGGCTGACTGTTGTGGAACTTACTGTGGTTAAAAAGAGGAGCTCAAAAGAGAAGGTAAGAACTAAGAAGCGAGAAAAGGACATGCTCTGGATGCCTAGGAAGCGAGAGAAGCTCAGGATGTAGGTAACATAATTGATGGTGTGGTAGTGGGCCAGTGCCACATGCTTTTTTTATGTTCTTTAGGACACTGGATTTTCCCATGCAGATTACGCATCGTGTGGACATGAGTAGCACTTTCTTGCAAAGAGCATATCTTAATGAAATAACATGATCCAAAAATTTGCAAATGGTTCCTAACGAACAGTCAGCAAGAAGTTCTAACTTTATTCACAATCTGATCCCAAACAAGAAAAAAGAAACAACAGAGAAAAATGAATCTGATCCCAAACAAGGAAAAAGAAACAACAGAGAAAAATGAATCTGATCCCAAAACAACTAAGAAAAAGTGAAAAAGGAAAAGAAAAAGGAAAAAAAGAAAAGAAAAGAACAGAACAATCTTTATCCACATCAGAAAGATTATCGTCACTCTTTTGTGATCTGAAGTTGAACAAATTAAAGAATAAATAATGAAATAAGAAAAGAAGATAATGGTAGAAATTATTATCAAAAGTTTAAACTAAAAGAGGGGAATGTAAAGTTAAAAAAAGTTAACTTTCTTGAAGACGCAAAAGAAGATGGTAATGACATGAAGCCAATTCCCCAGGAAACTTTGGAGTGACCCGTTCTTATGGAAGCGCCCTTTATTTAAAAGCTGCAGTATCAACTTTATTAGCATACAAAATTGCACAATTTCTCATCTCATCCATATTAGTCATCTACTTTCGTATGCTACTAATATCCGTAACCTCAAAATGTAGAAAATTCAATCGTGAATTGCGTTGTAGTAATTTAGAAGTCATTTTGAAAGTCCAGTGCATCATATATATATTTATGTACTTCTGTTTAATGTTGCATGTACTTGATAGTTTTAAGATGATTTTGACCATGTTGCATCTTCATGATTTCAGAATTTCTGCATGTTATGTTGATCAACTTATCTAGTATAAAGTAAAAGTTAAAAAAAAAAAATATCTAAAACTCCTGTTTTGATTCTTCAGAATTCAATTGCTGGACTAGGTGGTGAGGATAAATTGTCTGCAAAGAGAGATAAAAACCATATCCAGTTTGGCGGAACGAAGATATTACAGCACACTTCAGATAAGGTGTATCATTTTTTTCTCATTTAATATATTGTCCTTGCTGCATTGCTAATGTATCATCTACTTCTCAAAACTTAGTTATTTCATCTGA
>NC_033800.1:13899796-13931260 GCF_001876935.1 Asparagus officinalis
CTCCGAACAGGATTTGAAACAAGTCGAGGAAAACCAACGCGAACCATCTTATTTTCTACTGAAAGAGTGAGTGTTTATGAATCCATTAAGTATTTACCTAGATAACAACTGAAAGTCCATATGGTTCCTACTCTTACCTATTTGGTATTCCAGGTGACTCCAAATAGCTGGGAAAGTGGACTTTTCATTCTATTCTTGGTTTTCTTTGCTATTATTGCTGATGGCTATGTGCTTAAGAAGGTAAACAGAGTCCTAGCTTACTTGGGCAAACTTCATATTGTGGGAGGGGGAAAGAGATTCAGGTTTTATCAGTTATGGCTGCTGCATTAATGATTGCTTTTGCATTGTGATTCTGCAATGGGTTCAGAAGGTTCTCCTTTTGTGCAGGGATTGTAGAATCCTACTAGGAGCAAATAGAAACTTCTTTCTGAGTTGTTCTATAATTATAACTTCTGTGATTCCCCCAGAACTGCCAATGGAGTTATCAATAGCTGTTAATACCTCTTTAATTGCATTAGCACGCGGTGGTATTTTCTGCACAGAACCATTCAGAATACTCTTTGCTGGGAAGGTCAGTGAAGGATTTTTGGAATACCTGTGAAATCATTATGTCGTGTCCTGTGAGTTATAAATGTCAAAAGTTCACTACTATGTTTTTTTTATCATTTCTTACGCAGGTTGACGTATGTTGCTTTGACAAAACAGGGACTCTTACATCAGATGACATGGTATAACAGTAGTGGTAAACACTAATCTTTCATTTGCATTGTTCCATTATGCAATTTTCTTCCTTCAGAAAGAATGTATTCCCATATGGCATGCCTAATAAACGATTGGAGTTCTCTATACAAAATCTATACCTTTTTCGTAAGATTCTTTGCTGGTTCATTTGAATTTTGGAGACTTGCTATTGGACTTATTGCACGTCAGAAGGTGGGTGCACATACAGCCCACTGGCTGTATGGTTCCAGTGGCATGTCTTTTTGCAGCCTGTCTTTGTTGGCTGGTTGGAAATGTTGCACCATCTCATAGAGAGTTGTCAACAAGTTGATTTCAAGTCATCTTAATGGGAGTTGCTTAACTTTGGCCCTCTCCATAGCTGATCCAATTTGATGTGAGGAAGCTTTCATGATGACAATGATATTGAGTATATATGTTTCAGGAGTTTCAAGGAGTAGTCGTATTGGCTTATGATGCAAATTTAGAATCAGATGCTATTAAACTGCCTCTACGCACTGTGGAAGTTCTCGCAGCGTGTCATGCTTTAGTTTTTGTTGAGAACAAATTGGTATGTATATTTTACAGGTCATGCTCTATCATTACAACTGGTGATGAAATGGTAAAAATCTCATTTATTTGTCATTTTTACTTGTATTCAGGGTGGGGATCCTCTCGAAAAGGCAGCACTTAAAAGGCATAGATTGGATATACACCTCTGACGAGAAGGCCATGCCTAAAAAGTAAGTTACTTTATATGCAATAGAAGTTGATATCACATAGTTTAGGATTCCAAGAATTTGGAAACTTGGAGTTGGAAGTTGTTGCATACGTGTTTACGGGGTGCTTATTAGTCCTGCAGAAATAAAATATTACAGAGGCCTATCATGCTGCAAAATTAAGTTTTTTATGAACTTCTCATAGATAACATTAAATATTACCTGACTCCTACCTCCCCAGTCTGAAACAATAATCTATCTACGAATCTAAATAGTGACTAATAAACTAAATTAAGAAACAAACAAATTGTCCAATGAGCCTTATCTTCTTGAAACAAACGAGTCTTGCCAGATGAACCTTATCTTCTTACTTTCTAAATAACTAATCCTAACTAGTGAAACCTGGCAATGATAAAAAAGAACCTCTAAAATCTAAAATGAAAATAGAGAAATTTTTAATCTCTACTATTTTTGCTTGTAGAAATGGCGAACACAACGACGAAGACCGCAGGAAAAGACGAAGAACAGGTTTTGGGTGACTAGCGGTCGACCGCGGGTGGCGCGGCGGTCGATCGCAAACATGTACACAAGTTGGGAAACTCTCTGGATTTTTGGTGGTTGATCGCGACCGAACCCTGGAGTTGGGTTGACCTCTGGAGTTTTTGCGGTCGACCGCGACATGGGTTCGGCGGTCGACCGCGTAGCGGGTTTGGGCTTGTTTCGTTTCCTGTTCTGATTGGGTTTGTTGTTTGATATAAATAGTGATCACGTTTTTTAGGGTATTCTATTGATTGATTGGGTAGCTTGAAGGTGATTTTGAGCACAGAAAATAGAAATCTTTCTGAGCAATTGTTTGAGGGTTTAACTTTGAGAGATTTGAGAGATTTGTTTGAAAGGTTAGTTGAGTGATTTTGTAATCTCTACTTTGTACTCTCTTTTTCTATAGTGGAAACACATCCCTTCTTGCCCGTGGATGTAGGCAATTTGCCGAACCACGTTAAACTTTTGTGTTTGAGTTGGTACCGTTATATTTGGATTGTTTTGTCTTTTTCTCTTGGCGTTTGTGTTTGGTTCCCTAAAGCCCAACACTGCTTGCATCAATCTAAGATGGTGTAAGAAGTTATTGTTCTTATGAAGAAGCTACTTGGACATTCTTCAATTGCTTGCCTAGTGCAATTGTGCATTAGTGCAATTGTGCATTAGGCTCATGGTGGAATGATCAACGTGTGGAAACTTATAAGAAACTTTAGTTTATAATTGCATGAGGCTTATGGTGGAACATTTCTTATGAAAAAACTACTTGGACATTCTTCAACTGGTTGCCTGGTGCAATCACAAAAAGGTTTATGGTGGAACATTGTTATTGATCAAACGTGTGGAAACTTATAAGAAACTTAGTTTACAAGCTAATCTTGATTGTTGGTAACTTTTTCTTAATGGAAGGAAAAACACCAAGGGCGCGTTTGGTTTCGGTATTTTATCGGTGAAAACTTGCCATAGGGTCAAATCTGTGGCAGCTTTCACCCCAAATCGCCCCAAAAAGAGGCGATTTGGGGTGAAAGCTGTCACATATTTGACCCTGTGGCAGGCTTTCACCCACTTTCACCCTTAAAATATAAGAACCAAACGCGCCCCAAGTAAGCCATGAGTCAAGGGGGGACTTAATAAAATTATTGTAGACTCTTAGTTTGCAGACAGTTAATTACCGGAACCTATGATGCACGGATACGAATACGGGATACGGATGCGACACGGACACGGATATGAGATATGATAAAATCTAAAAAATAGGATACGGAGATACGACAAAGGAATTTTTTAAATTATTATTATATATAAATTTTTTTTATAAAATTCAACTAACAATCTAAAATATGGCTAGAAATATGGCTAGATTTTCTCTCTCATTATATGTAAAGAAGGGATTTGCGAGGAAAAAAAAACAGAGTCCACAATGGATGGGAACCAAAGTAACATCCAGCCTAAAGTCCAAGTAGGCCCAAATTCGTATTAGCCCAAAAACTAATTACATAACAAAAAGGACAATCCTCATGAACAACTCTCCACCAATCAGAACAAAGGAGGCATCTGTGTTTCTCCGAGTCTTTTCACAACCGTCAGATCTCCAGACACCCTTCTCTCCGCTCCGCCTATATACCATCGCCCGACCCACCCAGGTCCCCCAGCCCCCCAGATTACCCTCGTCCGAAAGGCTGTCATTGCTCTTGATTCCATCTCAAGAAAGCCTACAAAACCCTAGCTGTTGAGATCCTGATAGTCCGCACGAAGAGCAAGACTTGCCAGCAGTCCACCGGCGGAAGGCATCCGAGGAAGCGGCTTCGGCCACCAAGGTATCCCCATCTACCCCCTCTCACAAAACTCAAAAAGTCTTTTGTTCCCCCTCAAGAATGGGTTAAAAAAACTTGAACTTTTTCACGACCCCAGGCCGCAAGGAAATCGGCACCGACAACAGGCGGGGTGAAGAAACCACACAGTTACAGGCCAACTTTCACTTAACCCAATCACCCTAAAAACGAATCTGCGCCGATCTACTCTGGAATTGATTTGAAGAGTTGTATTTTTTTGAATTAGATATTACCTTAAATATAAAAAGAAGGAACACAAGTACTTAATTTAGACCTGGGTCGTTCAGGTGCTGCTGCTGTCTTTACAAAAGATTTCTGCATTTAGGAAATTTCAATTCAGTCACCAGTGTCCAAATGAGTTAGTATGCTTGGATTTTACACGACCCAGTCCCCAGCTTTTGCTTTACTTGGCATTCTCTGAGATTTGTCAATTATGATTCTGGTTGCTCATGTTGTGTGTATTCTTTGGCTCTCCATCCCATTTTTCCATCGCAAACTTCCCCTAGTATAGATGATGTGAAAACTACTACTCGATACATAGTGTCCAACTATCCGTGGTATGGCAGCTTTTCCAAGGGCATCCATAAACTTTCCAGCTTATTTGGCGAGATTAGTTTTCTCGTCAAAGTAATACTTGCTCGACTTTGTTTCCATGCTTTACTGCTTCTGTTAGTGTCTCCATAGTTGAAGGTGGATTGGAGAAAAGGAATAGTAGAAAGACAAACTTGTAGATGGTTGAAATAAAATAGAGAAATCCCATCTCACTAAGTAAACATAAGTTAGAGAAAAATGCAAACAATTAAAAAAGTTAAGAGCCTACACACCTAGCATGCACTAAAAAATTTCTCCTTTCCATTTCATACTTGGTGTATCTTAGTATTCTACTTGGGGAGAAGAATAGATTTTCTGTTGATGTTATTATATATCTATTTCTTGTTTTTATAACATTTATGAAGTATATATTTCTTTGTCTATGCAGATATATCTTGCAGAATTTGCAAATATAGCGGCGGTGTATCTTAGTATTCTCTCTTGGGGAGAAGAATAGATTTTCTTTTGATGTTTTTATATATCTATTTCTTGCTTTTATAACATTTATAAAGTATATATTTCTTTGTCTATGCAGATGTAGCATGCAGAATTTGCAAATATAGTGGCAGCATGCACATCAATTTTAAGTGTTTTTTGGTGTGTTCTTTGAACATTAGTTGTTCATTCTTCAATGTTCTATAACTGTTTGTTGACCTGTTCTTATTTTATTGCTATATTTTTTGCCTATAGGTTTGGCGGTCTTGCTGTGCAGATTGTACAAAGACACCACTTTGCCTCACACCTGAAGAGAATGGCTGTTGTCGTTCGTGTTGAAGAAGAATTATTGGCTTTTGTAAAGGTGAATAGTCATATTGATTTTTTTTTTCAAATTTACCGCACTTTCTTTCTTTTCTTCTTTCTTTGCATCCTAAATCTTGTGCTACAGTTAACCTTTAGTAAAGTTCTTCAAAAACACTGCTGAAAACCTGAGCCATTACAAGATACTTTATAGCATGTCTTCCTGATAAGCTCAATAGTGGTCTTCGTGATGCTGATCAAATTCACTATAATATGCTATCTGTGATTTCTGAATTCTTTAGTCATTGCTTATTGCTGCAATTTCTTTATTTATGCAGGGTGCACCGGAAACTATTTAAGAGAGGCTAGTTGATTTACCATCAACGTATGTGGAAACATACAAGAAATACACACGACAAGGTTCTCGGGTTTTGGCTCTTGCATACAAGAAACTTCCGAAAATGTTTTGTAAGTTGTCTCTGATGTTAACATATTCCTCGTCATTCGCTTGTACCTACTAAATAGCTTTCATGAAGACTTATTTTTTTAATCAGTAATTTTATACCATTGATTCGCGTTCTAGTGGCTCTTTTTCATAAATGAAGGGGTTGCCTTTTCAAGTCAAATTTAGATAATAATTCTCATAATCATGTCTTGCATGCTACACGTCCTATGATATCTTTTCCCGTGTTCACTTCTCCATAATGAGAAAATGTTAGGTTGTCTAACTAGTTGTCATATCTTCTGCAATTAACAAGTGATATTTTTATTTATGAAAGTGGGAAAAGGCGGCAAAGGAAAATGTACATCGTACAAAGACATACATGCACTAAATTGAATTTGGATGAGAGCTTTCCCCTCTCTAAGCATAAGAATATTAGCTTACCTCTTGTTAAAAATCTTTTGTAATAGATATTAGTCCCTTGATTGTTTCAAAATATGAAATTACTCTCTCAAATCATTGAAATTTCTTTTTATCTTAAATTCTTAATTTTTTTAAAGAAATTGATCCTTCGTATTACTAAAATTTATATTCTAAATTATTTTAAGTTTAGTCCATTCAATCATGGGTAGAATCAAGGGTAGAAGCAGCAACTATGTGGACTATTTTGAAAAGTAATTATGAGAACTAGAGGACCTAATAGCAATTTCAATGAGTTGGGGAATTCATTTGAAAATAACTTTTGAAATTGGGGACGTAATAGCAGTTTCAATTATTTGAGGGACTAATTCAAAGTATGAAACATTTGAGGGACTAGCATAATAAATTCATTAAAAAAATGTATTCCACCTATAAACCCAAAGTTTCATCCACGTTTGTATACTTATAAATCCTTATTTAGTAGCTATATTTTTTTATAACTTGCAATATTTCTTATCAAGCTCAAGAAGAGACTTTTTCGAAGTAACCGGGCAGATAAAAGAAGGCAAGCAAATGGGCATGTGGAAGGAAAACCTAGCAAGTAGTGAAGTAGATTTATGTAGAGAGTTGACTGAACATGCATATGAAGACTTGGATAGAGATGAAGAGCAGCATCAACCACTTGAAGATATATTACATGAGAATGTGGAGATTAATTTTGTACCCATCCTAGAAGTGGAATCTGGATATGAGGGTAGTGATACATTAAGAAGCTTATATAGTGGATAGTGATGAAGAATATGAATGTGAAGATAAATACCCGAATGCGTCTTAGTTTAACATCAATGAGAAACATATGCCACTAATACCACCAACACTACGCACGCATACACCATCAACACCACCATCACATAAAAACATTATAAGTATATCGCACGCATACACCATCAACACCACCATCACATAAAAACATTATAAGTATATATTTTGGGCTTTGTGTTAGGGTTAGAGTTAGGGTTTGTGTGTAACAGTTTGTATCAGTGTGTATCAGTGTATATGATATCATTTAGTCATGAAGAAAATTCATAACTAAGTAAGAATATATATTTAATTCATTTAATTAAAAAAAAGCAAAGTATATATATTACCTGATCCGACATAAACCGTCTCTTATATGCCTTCTGAGCCTTCTGAGGCAGAGTCGACATGAATTGTGTGAACTCTAATTCTCTCTGCTCCCGGCATCTCCGTTCTTCCTCTTCAATCCACTGATATGTTGTTTGCTGCGACTGCCAATCTTCAATCGCTTTTAATCGCTGCTCCATCGAGTCTTGATATGAACTGCTTCCTGGTGTTCATGGTGGTGCTGCAGACTCGTAGGTGCTACTAGACTCGTGCGGTCTCTGCTCGGATCCTCTCCTCCGGTATCTGTTCTTCCTACTGGGTCCATTGACCGTCTCGATAATGGAGTCCTCTCTACTTAGCCGGGTAGGAGTGTTAGAACAGACCTGAGACTGAGTTATTTGCTCTTGCACCTTGGCATGTAATTTCTCTTGTGATATATCAGAACCCGGGCAAGTCGACTTACTAATGATGCATTAATATGAAATTGAATATATAAATAAACTACTACTTACAGCCAGATCCTTATTCTTTGCTTTCTTCTCTTCATCGGTGTAATTCGGGCTCCAGGAAGTCAGAATACGATCTGCAAAATATCCGAGATCTCCTTTTCCTTATTTTATTCAAATATATCATTAACCCATAACACATAAATTATACTCAACTTAAAAGCTAATATATTATATACCTCAAGCTCCAATTGATGATAATGCTGGCTGAAAGACCTGGAGCCCCTGTGATACTTGTAACTGCGGAGCGCGTTGCAGTTCATCCTTGCTATTTCAGCTTGAGCCTGTAAAACAATGTCAAATCAAAACAATATAGAAATTCAAACAATAAATTAAAAATATATACTTTAATAATACCCGAATTTCAGCCGTGTCCCAGTATTCGCAAAGTGCAAAAAATTTTACTCCATCCACACACGTCAAGATGCCAGAATCGCTCCCAATCTTCTGTTATTTGAGCAAAATATTTTTTTTTACCTCAAACCGTCATCTCTTGAACGATAAATTGATTTGCGTGAAGCAGTAAGTCAGTAAGTCTAGGCACAAATATTATCGTCAAGAAAGAAAAATCGCTTCAGCATATAAAGAAAAAATAGATACAAATCAGTGTATTAAACATAATAATAAACTAATAACTAATAATGATGAAAATTAAAATAAACCACTCACACATATATATCTCCAACAAGCCACCAGCGCATCAATCCGCTGCGAATTCCACGTCAAAAAAATATTGAAGAAATCACGTCTCCTGGCTAATGCGACGAGAAAATTATTGAAAGCGTTGGCAAAGGCCTCGACTGGCACTCTGTTTTCCCATCGGATCACGACCCTCCGATGAATATTAGGGATGAGGTTCTGTTCCCTGGTAGCATTGCGACCGCGTCTAGGAGGTCGCCCGGTACCTGCGAAACAATGAATTGGATGAAACAATGAATCAATCCATATTTGCTATTAAAATTTAAAATAATAACCGATAAACTATAAAAATCTATTCATACCTTTTAGTTCGAGGCATCTACGCCTTGCTTGTTTGTACCTATGCTGCGCAATAAGGCTCAAATCTCCTCTCCTCCAATACATCTGCATGCGGTAGCGGTGGTATCTCCGCATGCTGTGTAGGATCAGCCTGTGTCTCCACGTCATGTGGAGCATCTCCGCGTGATGTGTCCTGTGGCTGCGAGTCATGTGTAGTATCTCCTCGTCCTGTGTAGTAAATGTTAAAAAAATGTTAGGCTTACGTTAATAGTTTATAGACGTAACAATATAACAAATAAATAAAAATACCTGACGTAGAGGCATGTGTGTCGCCTCCAGAATGTCTACAAAAAAGTCTCTCAAGCGCTTTCTTACGTAATCCTTTTGTCATCTATACTTTGAAAACATAATGAATATCCAACAAAAGCATATAATGTAAATAATTAATAAAATAGCACATGACAGCAAAATCGCGTGTACATGATGTCTAGTCAAACAGATAATATAAAGGTAATAATATAATACATGACACACCGTGATACATGATAACCAGTCAAACAGATAATAGAAAAGGAATAATATAATACAATGAATGTTCTTTTTAATTCATAACCTAGTATTACATTATTATGATGATGTTGAGGCTCTACTCTACGATCGTGTGCGGATAGCCTGCGACCGTGTGCGTGCCGACGAAAGGACTGTTCTTATAGTTTTATCGACTCCGCTGCGGACAGGTTTTTTACCTTTACGCCTTATCTCACATATAATCGCATGTACATCAGGGCGCGCTAGTACAATTTCATCGTCCAGATTATTATTTTGTGTTAATGAAAACTCCTCGGCTATTTCGTCGGCCAAGATAACCTCCTCATCGTGATCTTCGTCAGACACGGTTCATGAATGTAGGCTCTAGGCAGATCCTTAAGGATAACCCATCTTCGTCAGACACGGCCAAGATAACCCTAACCCTCACCCCCACCCTCAACCTCACCTAACCCTAACCCTCATCCTCACCCTCACCCCCCACCCTCAACCTCACCTAACCCTAACCCTCATCCTCACCCTCACCCCCCACCCTCACCCTCACTTAACCTTAACCCTAACCCTAACCCTAACCCTCACCTAACCTTAATCCTAACCCTAACCCTCACCCTCCCCTCCCCTAACCCTAATCATAACCTTAACCCTCAAACTCACCCTCACCTAACCCTAACCCTAACCCTAACCATCAACCTCGCCCTCACCCCTCACCCTTACCTTCACCCTCCCCTAACCCTAACCATAACCCTAACCCTCAAACTCACCCTCACCCTAACCCTCACCTAACCCTAACCTTCACTTAACCCTAATCCTAACCCTAACCCTCAACCTCACCTTCACCCCCCCTCTCACCTAACCCTAATCCTAATCCTAACCCAAACCCTAACCCTAATCTTAATCCTAATCCTAACTTAACTCTAACCCTCACCCAACCCTAACCCTAACCCTCGCCTAACCCTAACCCTAACCCTAACCCTAACCCGTTTTAAATTTAATTTTTTATATTATAATTTCATCAAGATGAACATTTTTATTAGGGTTTGGATTTTTTTCATAATTTTTTTGTTTTGTCAAAATTAAACTCTAATTGTTAAAATTAAACCCTAATTGTAAAATTAAGAATTTTATCTTTTTTCCCCCCCCTCAATCTCTCCTCTCTCCCTCTCTCACACCTCAGTCGGTGATTCGTCGTGGCCCGAGGACACTGTCGGTGCGTCGGCGTCGGGCCGACGAGAGAGAGGGAGAGAGGAGAGATTGAGGGAGGGAGAGATAAAGATAGATTGAGGGGAGAGAGAAAGAGAGATTGAGGGGGAGGGAGAGGGATACCTTGAGAGAGAGGGCGGCGACGGCGGAGACTACTCCGAACGGCGGCGTCGTCGCCTCGTCGGAACGGCGTGGGTATTTGCGGGGGGGGGGGGGGGGGCTTGAGAACGATATCGAAATTGGGGAGGGGGGAATGAGGAGAGGGGGGAAATGAGAGATGGGGGGAACGAGGCAGGCTTCGGATCGGCGCGCGGGCTACCTAAAAAAATTTGGGCGCCCGCGCCCAAAAAAAGTTTTGACGTTGATTTTTTTAGCGACGGAAAATCCGTTGCTAAAAAAAGTCTTTAGCGACGGAAAATTTCCGTCTCTAAAATTACGAATTCCATTGACAATTTTTTTTGCCTATGGAACTATAGCGACGAAAATTTCCATCGTTATATGTTATGTTATAGCGACGGAAATTTTCGTCGCTATAGTTCCGTAGGCAAAACTCTACTTTCTAGTAGTGATAACCTGTTGATGTATCTCTCTTTTCTTTCCTTTTTACTTAGAATCACAATGATGCTTGAACTTAGGATTTCTACATTCTTAAAAGTCACTTTACTAACTTGAAGACTAATTGCTATTGAATTTGATGCACAAGACTATCCAATTGAGAATAAGAACTCTAATATTTGATGACTAAAGAGACTAGTGTTTTTTAGGAGGTCAAAAGAACTTAGAGTTAATGTGAATATATTTCAAGTTTCACAGAGTAATTTTTTCATTAGCTCCCTCATGTGGTAATTGCTGATTTCATATGTAGTATCTTTTTACAAATGTTTCAAAAACTTCGTTCAAGTGCGGAGCATAGATTTTGTGCACAACACTAGTTGTATGCCAATTTTAGATGTGTTGGGTATAAGGGAAAGAAACAAAAAGAGTTCCTTTGACAAGCAGCCACATCATACACATTTGATTTTCAATACTATATGGACAAGATACATAAAGAAAACCCAGAAGCTCACAAATACTTACTTAATATTAGAGATAAGATGTGGACAAGATATGCATTTAGTATCATGTCAAGATGTGATTTTCTTTATAATAATATATCTAAATCATTTAATAAGTATACAAGAGATGCCAGAGAGAAGCTAGTGACTACAATGCTTGAAATGATAATGAAGCTTATGATGAAGAGAATACGAAGATAAGAAGGAGAAGATGAAGAATCACATGGCTAGAGTTTGTTCACGACCTGAAAAGAAGCTAGCCAAAATCATGAGCGATGCAAGTCATTGTTCATATGTATGTGCTGGAAGTGGACAATATGAGGTGACATATATGGATGAGACTCAGGTGGTAAACCTAGTGAAAATAATACGTCAATATGGGGTGTGAGATCTTTCAGGCATTACTTGTAAACATGCAGGTCGTGTTATATTAGCGGGAAATAGAAATGTTGCTGATTTTGTTTATCCCTACATGCGCAAGGATACATATATCAGAGCTTATGCATATATGATTTCTCCATAGTCAGATTCTGGGCTATGGCTCGAGACAAAGAAGGGAAGAATCCTACCTCCTGCTTATAGTTCTATTCCTGGAAGACCGACTAAAAAGGGGAAGTAACATCCTGAAGTGTACGGCTAGTCACAAAGTGAGATGCTCCAAATGCTTTTAGCTCGGACATAATGTAAGAAAATGCACAAAAATAGCTCCTCCAAAGCCTTCAAGTTCCATTCAAAATAAAGGAGGTAGACCTCTGATTCCTAGAGGAGAAGTAAGAAGCTTATTCATTGCACATGATGAACCTCCAGATGCTTGTTCTAGAATAGAAGGTTTTTCATCTATTATTGCTCCAAGAGGAAGAGGAAGAGGAAGCCACAAAGGAGGAACTAATAAGAGAGGAGATTGGGGAAGAAATTCAAACGGTAGAGGTTTACTCACACAAGTCGATGGACATGAGAGGGGATATTTTGCAAATACAAATGTTGCTCAGTTTGCTACAACGGAAACTCATGCTTACAAGTTGGATATGAGGAGGGCCGGTACTAAACAAAGCACGAGCAGATAAACAAATGCTCAAAACTTGGCATGTTTTCCAATGAGATCCAATACAAGTGAACAATATCAAATTGCCAGTTAATATTCTTTGTATATTTTTTAGTATATATAATTAGTCAACTTACACATCATATTTCTCTCCATATGCCAGATTGAAAATACAACACAGTTATCTCCTGGTATGCACGGTTCTAGTCAGTATAAATTGTCTACAACTTAAATGACATGATGATTAGAGAAGGGAGATGAAGGATAGTCTAACTGTGCATATGGAGCTTAACTTGGTAGTGGTCTTGAGTTTATCAAATATGTTGTTATGTATGTTTTTGCAAGACAAGTATGTGCTGTACTGTTTTTTTTTTTGAGATAATTTCAAGCTTCTTTATGTATTGACTACAGGGAGAATTTGCGATTGTATTTTTAAAACCTATTCTTTATGTACTGCTAATTTGTGATTGACTACAGGGAGAATTTGCGATTGACTTTTTAAACCTATTCTTGCGATAGACTACAGGGAGAATTTGCGATTTCGTAGAGGGGGCAATTTGATAATGTCCTGTAATCGTTTTTAGAAGGTTCGCCAGCGATGGCAATTTGGTAATGGTACAAGAGGAACTGAGGGCAATTTTGGTAAATAGGAACAGGAAAAGACTTATGCTACCCTATTAATCGCCTAGCAGATGTACTTCACAGTGGTCAGTGTTTTCTCCTCCTCCCCTCTCCAAAATCAATGGCAACCAGTTCCTTTAATCACAAACCCCCCGAACTCCCCAAGCTAGTTCCGTCGCGTCACGAAAGATAAAGGAGTGGGGACAGCTCTCTTTCCCTCAGTCCTTCTCCCACAAAATCTGCACCTCACGGCTAAAGTCATCACCCCCATCCCCATCTTGGTCGCTGCTGGAAATGGCCGAAGAAGAAGGTCAAGATCTCCCGCAGGTTATTCCGCTTCTTTACCTCGCTGTGGGTTCATGGATCCGGACGGCTCCACCACCAGCAGGGGTGGCCCTGACGCCGACGCGTCACCGCCGGCAGGATCCGACGCGCCACCGCCCGCAGGAGCCGACGCGCCACCACTCTCCCCGTAGTCCACCACCGATCCCCACTCTCTCTCTACGCCCGTTCTTTCTCTACTACAGATTTTTCTTCGCCTCGGGGGATTTGCTTTTGTTTTTTTGAATTCTTAGTGATATTAAAATGTATAGAGTGAATTAGTACAGGATTGATTGGGTCATTTTGTTTTTAGATCCAACATTTTTACTTCAGAATTTTGGATCTAAAAACAAAATGATCCAATCCTGTACTAATTCACTTTATACATTTTAATATCACTAAGAATTCAAAAAAGCAAATCTACCGAGCTAAGCAAAATCTGCAGGCAGAGAAAGAACGGGCGTAGAGAGAGGAGTTGGGGATCGGGAGGTGGACTACAGGGAGAGTGGTGGCGCGTCGGCTCCTGCGGGCGGTGGCGCGTCGGATCCTGCCGGCGGTGGCGCGTCGGCGTCAGGGCACCGCCTGCTGGTGGTGGAGCCGTCCGGATCCATGAACCCGCAACGAGGTAAAGAAGCGGAATGGCCGGCGGGAGGTCTTGACATTCTTCTCTTGGCCATTTCCAGCAACGGCAAAGATCGGGATAGGGTGATGAGCTTTGGTCGTGAGGTGCAGATTTTGTGGGAGGACTGAGGGAAAGAGAGCTGTCCCCATTCCTTGATCTTTCGTTCGTGGACGCGACGGAACTAGCTTGGGGAGATCGGGGGGTTTCTGATTAAAGGAACTGGTTGCCATTGATTTTGGAGAGAGGAGGAGCAGGTGTTACGAAGGAGGAGGAAGAGAAAACACTGACCACTGTGAAGTACACTATGCTGCTACGCGATTTTTATAGGGTAGTATAAGTCTTGTCCTGTTCCCATTTACCAAATTGCCATCGATTCCTCATTTACCATTTACCAAATTTTCACCGCTCGCGAACCTTCTAAAAACGGTTATAGGATATTTATCAAATTGCCCCCTCTATAAAATTGCAAATTCTCCCTATAGTCAATCACAAAGAATAGGTTTTTAAAGTCAAATCGCAAATTCTCCCCGTAGTCAATCGCAAATTAGCAGTATATAAAGAATAGGTTTTAAAAATCGATCGCAAATTCTTCCTGTAGTCAATACATAAAGAAGCTTGAAATTATCCCAGAAAAAACAGTACCGCACATACTTGTCTTGCAAAAATACATAGACAACATATTTGATAAACTTAAGACCACTACCAAGTTAAGCTCCATCTGCACAGTTGGACTATCCTTCATCTCCCTTCTCTTAATCATCATGTCATTTAAGTTGTAGACAATTTATGCTGACTAGAACCGTGCATACCAGGAGATAACTGTGTTGCATTTTCAATCTGGCATATGGAGAGAAAATATGGTTAGAATATAAATGTTAAATAAGAACATGTGAAATAGGAGTGTTTTAACTTTTCACCTGAGATTGTGAAGTTGCATTTGAACTCAATGGAATCTGACCCTTCTAATTACTGACATGTTATTGTTGCATTGTTGCAAATCAGCCAATTGTGTTGCATTTTCAATTTTGTAAAAAAGAGTCATACAATTGTGATGTGTAAGTTGACTAATTATATATACAAAGAATATTAACTGGCAATTTGTTATTGTTCACTTGTATTGGATCTTATTGGAAAACATGCCAAGTTTTGAGCATTTGTTTATCTGCTCGTGCTTTTTTTAGTACCAGCCCTCATCATATCTAACTTGTAAGCATGAGTTTCCGTTGTAGCAAACTGAACACCATTTGTATTTGCAAAATATCCCCTCTCATGTCCATCGACTTGTGTGAGTAAACCTCTACCGTTTGAATTTCTTCCCTAATCTCCTCCTCTCTTATTAGTTCCTCCTTTGTGGCTTCCTCTTCCTCTTGGAGCAATAATAGATGAAAAACCTTCTATTCTAGAACAAGCATCTGGAGGTTCATCATATGTAATGAATAAGCTTCTTACTTCTCTAGGAATCAGAGGTCTACCTCCTTTATTTTGAATGGAACTTGAAGGCTTTGGAGGAGCTGTTTTTGTGCATTTTCTTACATTATGTCCGAGCTAAAGGCATTTGGAGCATCTCACATTGTAACCAGCTGTACACTTCAGGATGTTACTTCCCCTCTTTAGCCGGTCTTCCAGGAATAGAACTATAAGCAGGCGGTAGGATTATTCCCTTCTTTGTCTCTGGCCATGGCCCAGAATCTGGCTATGGAGAAATCATATATGCATAAGCTCTCATATATGTATCCTTGCGCATGTAGGGATGAACAAAATCAGCAACATTTCTATTTCCCGCTAATATAACACAAACTGCATGTTTACAAGGAATGCCTGAAAGATCCCACACCCCACATTGACGTATCATTTTCACTAGGTTTACCACCTGAGTCTCATCCATATGTCACCTCATGTTGTCCACTTCCAACACATACATATGAACAATGAGTTGCATCGCTCATGATTTTGGCTTAGCTTCTTTTCAGGTCATGGACAAACTCTGCCCATGTGATTCTTCATCTTCTCCTTAACTTCGTATTCTCTTCATCATAAGCTTCCTTATCATTTCAAGCATTGTAGTCACTAGCTTCTCTCTAGCATCTCTTGTATACTTATTAAATGATTTAGATATATTATTACAAAGAAGATCAAATCTTGACATGATACTAAATGCATATCTTGTCCACATCTTATCTCTAATATTAAGTAAGTATTTGTGAGCTTCTGGGTTTTTATTTATGTATCTTGTCCATATAGTATTGAAAATCAAATGTGTATGATGTGAGTGCTTGTCAAAGGAGCTCTTTTTGTTTCTTTACCTTATACCAAACATATCTAAAATTGGCATACAACTAGTGTTGTGCACAAAATCTATGCTCTGTTCTTGAAAGAAGTTTTTCAAACATTTGTAAAAAGATCCTACATATGAAATCAACAATTACCACATGAGGAAGCTAATGAAATAATTACTGTGAAACTTGAAATAGATTCCCATTAACTCTAAGTTCTTTTGACCTCCTAAAAAACACTAGTCTCTTTAGTCATCAAACATTAGAGTTCTTATTCTCAATTGGATAGTCTTGTGCATCAAATTCAATAGCAATTAGTCTTCAAGTTAAGAAAGTGACTTTTAAGAATGTAGAAGTTAAGAAAGTGACTTTTAAGAATGTAGAAATCCTAAGTTCAAGCATCATTGTGATTCTAAGCAAAAAGGAAAGAAAAGAGAGATACATCAACAAGTTATGTATACTAGAACTGAAAATCAGTTTAATTTATGAAATTTTTGATATAGCTAAAACATAATATATTATAAATATTATAAACATTCAGTACTAGAAATACGAGTTATCTATAAGTTATCACACACACATATTACTTGAATGTATGAAATAATGATTTAAAATTTAAACCAAAAAATTAATCTATCTTTTGTCTATCAAATATCCATGTAACATGTTTGTCTTCTATTCCACCAAGTGCTATTAATAACAAGTCCTTGAACCAACACCATATCTTACTTGTTTCACCATCAACTAGAGCTATTGCTATAGGGCACATTTGGTTATTTGGATCTGTTCCAATTACACTGAATAAAATGAGACTGAGATTGCTTCTCAACCCTCCAAAAAATCTCTTGATACAACCAGCAAAAGAAATGAATAATCTTTGAAATGTAGGATGCTTATTGTTTCCTTCTAACTCAACATTCATTTCAATTATAGATCCAGGATTCTTCTCCAAAAGAATATGAGTGTAATCCCAGAGCTTGACAAATTGCTCCAAGCCATCTTTAGTGCCTTTCTTCCTGTTCTATACATTTGTTGCTTGGCAACATCGAACTCCAAGCCTCTCACAACAGTTTCAGACATTAAATTCACTTTTCAATACAGATCATCCCTTATCTGCTCCATGTATCTTTCTGCATACCAAGATGAGTTAGCAATTCTATTTTTTGTCACTTTAGGGCATTGGCAATTATCATTGAAGCTCTGGATTTGAAAAAAAAATGTTTGCTCTCTATTCTAAAATCCATATATCTTCCCATTCACAACCTATCCAATTTCCATTCTCTTTCTTCCTATATATGCAATGGACTGAGATCTTCCTTTTCTCATTCTTTGTATACTTACATTGAAGTCTGCTCAAAATGGCATATTGTTGTAGTGCTCTTCTGAATGCTTTATGATATGTAAATTTCACGTCAGTCTCAAGCATAGGTTTCTCATTGATGTTAAACTGAGACGCATTCGGGTATCTATCTTCACATTCATGTTCTTCATCACTATCCACTATATAAGCTTCTTAATGTATCACTACCCTCATATTCAGATTCCACTTCTGGGATGGGTACAAAATTAATCTCCACATTCTCAGGTAAGATACCTTCAAGTGGTTGATGCTGCTCTTCATCTCTATCCAAGTCTTCATATGCATGTTCAGTCAACTCTCTACATAAATCTACTTCACTACTTGCTAGGTTTTCCTTCCACATGCCCATTTGCATGCCTTCTTTTATCTGCCCGGTTACTTAGAATAAGTCTCACTGGTACAATCATGAGCAGCCCTAACGGGTGGTAGGAACCGTTGGGGCTAGTTTTATCAGCACCAACGGTTTTACCCGTTGGGGCAATTCAATTTTTCCCAAAAAAAATCGGAGGGATTAATTGAGCCCGCGCGCCCAGCAGCCCTAAAATTTATTTGCCCCCAAAAATTCCGATCTCTCTCTAATTCCCTCCCACCCTCGCTCTCTCTCGCCAAATCCATCGCCGTCGCCCTCCTCTCATCGTCGTCGTCAGAGCTCACTCTCCGCCTCCCTCCCTTTCTTGTCGCCAAAACCAGCACCGCCCTCCCTCCTTCCCTCTCTCTCGTCAAAACAAGCACCTCCCTCCTCTCATCGTCAGAGCTCTTGCCGCCGCCGCCTCCCCTAAAATCCCTAATTCGAGCTCCTCCTCTGATTCGAGCTCCTCCTTCAGTAGTAGATTCGAGCTCCTCTTCCTCCTCCTCCTTCGTCGTTGCTGCCTTTTGTCCTATACATTGAAAGGTACATGTCTATTTCTTGCCTCTCTCTTTAAATAGTAATAGGTATGTTAATAAAGATAGCTTCACATTTTTTACCCTATACCTGATCTTATTTTAGCTTTACATTCTTTTACCATACAGCTGAATTTATTTTCTGATTGCTATTTCCTGCCTTCTGTCCTCTACATTGAAATTTACATGATTGCTGATTGATAACTTCTTTTTGTTTTCAAGTGGTTTGGTCTCTTGCACTTAATTCTGTACTAGATATATGAAGGGTGCTGATGAATTCAAAGTGACGACTTCAAGCTGCAGATAGATGGCATGTAGTCTATTAAGAGTTATGGTTTATTGAATGCTAATTGAATGCTTATTAAAACAGTGTCAAAATTTGTTGAACCATTAAAGAAGCTTTAGTTGTCAAGTCTCATAATTCTTTATGAGCTTATCTAAACTGTTTGCTATTTAAGCTGCTGATGATTAATTCCTTGCTTATACCAGTTGGTATGAGAAATAAATAAAACTAATATCCCTTCAGATCACATCTTTGTTGGCTAGGCTTAGAATCAAATCACCAACAAGGTCAAGCTTATTAAGTATTAACAGGTGAATAATACATCACCTTGAGGACCACATTTGCCTTCTGTGTTGGTGTGTTGCTCAATACAGGATATTAATCTTTTGACGTGACGTGAATTAGACCTCAACATTTTTGATGGTTTAAGTGTTCGAACTGTCCGTTTGGACAAACATATGAAGTGAGTGGTCATATCATGATTTGTCCCCAGTTTTTTTGGACAAGGTCAATGGTTTCATCTGTAAGTGAGGCATGCATCATTGCCTCTTATTGACTAATGGTTTCATCTGTAAGTGAGGCATGCATCATTGCCTCTTATTGACTAATATGCACATGTAATCTACGTTGAAAAAAAAAATTGTAGTAGCTCATATGATCTTAATCTCATGTGTGACTAGTAAGCTAAATGATGCACCATTAATATCAATGAAATTGGACTGCTTGTGTTAAATTTGATTTATCCACTTTCTTATGACCCATTGATGACTTATTTTCTTTGAAATTGGACTGCTTGTGTTAAATTTGATTTATCCACTTTCTTATGACCCATTGATGACTTATTTTCTTGAATGCATGAGACTAACCTTCATAGACAACTTTCTTATGACCCATTGATGACTTATTTTCTTGAATGCATGAGACTAACCTTCATAGACACCAAATTCTTCACCATAGAAACCTAGTGAAAATTTCATACACAATGAATATTTGATGCACTAGGCACATTTCACATTTATGGAAATTGTGATTAAATTCATACCTAAATCCTCATGTATGTCGTAAATATTTGCAGACTTCTTAGTGACATTTGCCAGGCTTCTATATAAATGTCTACAAGAGATCACTAGTCTAGATATCTAAATTAATTGAGCTAAGAAAACCCAACAGTGTGCATTGGTTGTGACTGGGAAGATAAGCGTCAGTGTTGTGTACATTAATTGTAGATTGGAGTTGAACTAGCCGCTAACCAGGTCAGTGAAGCAACTTATGCAGATGTTGTATGTGATATGTTACATACTGTGTTCCATATAATTGTTACTTTTAATTCCCTTTTACTGGTAGATGTGACTCCAATTTGTACCGTCCAATTAACCTAATAGCTTTGTGCTCCTAGAGATAATAGTGGCTGTCAATTCTCAATGGCCTCTCCTTTCATTTAGTGGCTATTCATAACCTGAAGCAATCCAAGTTTTACAACGGTAGCATGTGAGATGTTGCTCTAATAATTGGACCTAAATTAAATCTGCTTGATGACTCAATAATTGGACCTAAATGACTCAATAATTGGACCTAAATTATGTGGGAAAATTTTTGGTACCAACACTGAGAGATTAACAATTGGCATCTATGACTGCTATTGAAATGTTTACACATTTTCTCAGAATATTCTTCTACCTGAATATATCAGATGATGCCTCCACAATGTGGGAGAAGAGAACTTTGGCGTTCGACAGATATCTGATCTCCGAGCCAGCAAGTGCATATTTCCCCTGTACATTGCACATGATATCAAGGAGGCCCATTTTTTTCTGTTAATTTACCCCCACTCCACCAAACCCAAAAAAAAAACAGATCCTGTGGGGTCCATTTCATATGTTTGATTATTATTGTATCTACACATCTGAGAGAGTGGATTATGAATAATTTGTAGACAATGGATCCAAGTCTCAAGATTCTTGTATTTGAAATTTAAGGCAATGTGTAACTGTCACACAGTGTTAATTTCAAGCTAATGTCTAGATTGGGTTTTTAATTTATAATTGTCCAGTTATCATTTAATTTCTAAGAGGTAATTGGTAGTCGGTGTTAGATTTTTGCTATATTCTTTTACTGCTTGAAATATAACCGATAATTGGCATATATTATCCTTTGAGGTCCATTGCATATGTTTGATTTTATTGTATCTACACATCTGTGAGAGTGGATTATGAATAATTTGTAGACAAAATGGATCCAAGTCTCAAGATTCTTGTATTTGAAATTTAAGGCAATGCGTAACGGTGTTAATTCAAGCTAATGTCTAGATCGGGTTTTTAATTTTTAATTGTCCAGTTATCATTTAATTTCTAAGAGGTAATTGGTAGTCGGTGTTAGATTTTTGCTATATTCTTTTACTGCTTGAAATATAACCGGTAATTAGCATATATTATGTGAAAATTTCATACACAATAAATATTTGATGCACTAGGCATGTTTCACATTTATGAAAATTGTGATTAAATTTAAACAAGTAAATAAAATTTCTTTATACCAAACTATATATGTGTACGTATGCATGAAATAATATAATGTTGATGTTAACAATTCATGTTGAGAATAGAATTCATAAGGATGAATTACATGAAGAGCATCACAATTGGAATGATGAACGGTTGGAGAAGCATCATCAAGAAAATTTGTGCCTGGTTTAAAAATTATGTAAGAATTTCTTATATGTCATTGTATTAATCTATAATTTTATCTTTATATTCCTAGAATTGGAATGATGAACTGTTTTCTCAGGTCCAAGATCCAAACTCAGAATTAACATTAGATCAATATTTCTTCAATGATCTCTCCTACATTTTTTCGGTTAATTAGCTTGTATATACATTTAATATGTGTTGTTGCTTGATTCAAATGTCCTATGCAATTTTTTTCTCCTTTCTCTTTCTTCCTCGATACATGTAAATCAATAGAAAAGTTTTCTTAGATATGAACTGTATTATATTTTTTTCATTGTTTTAATATGCATATAGATATCATATGTATAACAACTGTATTAAGTTGTACTATGGCCTAGGATAGTTAAACGCTTAACATACATGTCTTCATATTTTTAATTTAACAACTGTTTGAGGCTTCAGCTTATTTCGAAGCTTGGTTATATGTTGATATGATAATGATAAACTTAATAAAGGAGATGACTCAATGTGATTGAATCAAAGATCGTATGATAATTCATTTAACCGATAAAAGGCAATGTTGTTGTTGACCAAATTTTTTCCTCCTTACCCCCTCAGAGACAGTTTCTCCTCTCCTTGCAGCGCTCAAACCATAATCCCCCACTACTTGCTCTCTATGATACTTGGTGGAATTCCCTTCGATTTTTCAATTATCAGAGACTGTTGATGAAAAAATTCTAAACTTCGAAGCCTTCAAGGGGTGGTTTGCACCATGGAATGAGAGTATAGGCATGAAGATTGTAGACTCTGCTTTCTATCAATGGATTAAGATCAAAAATTTGCCACTACATTTCTGGTCAATGGACATTCTGGAAAAGATTGTTAGTTCTTTTGGAGAATTAGTTAGAGGATGCAAAAATATATCAGAAAAGCTTAATGGTCAGGATGTGCGCATTCTTGTTAAAGTAAAATCATCAGACTGCATTCCGAAATCAATTATATGCTCATATACATCTCAAGTAGATCTATTCACAAGAGAAGTCTCCTTGGAGCTAATTCCAATAGGAGTGGGTCAATTGGGTTCAGAAATCATTGGTTCTCATCTAACAGCTTTGCAAGCTCAGGGTGACGAAGTTTTAGATTCAAAATGGGTTGATCAAATATCTTCGCCAATTACGGAAATGAATGCAGAGAATTTGTTGCCAAACCAGGTTCAGAATCAGTCAATAAGAATGAATGTTGATAAGGGTAAGCAAGTCAATGCTTCTATTTCAAATGTGGCAGGAATTGAGGAAAGTAATGTCAATTCAGGCAATTCTAAGGAAATTTTTCAAAAACTTACCGTAGCTGCTGTAAATGGTGAATCTCTAGCTAAAATCACGGACAATAACAATGTTCCTGATTCTCAGGCTTTAATTGAGGAAAAAGTTGCTAACGTTGATTCAGATTCTATATATGATCCTCTGCAAGATTTGCCTTTTGATTTGGTCAAACATAATTGGAAAGGGAAAACTATATATATTGAGAAATCGACTTGGGATAATTTCTTTGGCGGGAATGAGGGAGGTTCAAATTCAATTTCATCATCTACATCCTTCCCGCCAACTTCTATTCAGACTCCAGCTGTGCATAGTTCCAGTTCAGTTCCTCCTGGATTTTCCAAGAAGGCTATTTCATCGTCAGCTTCTCGTGCTCGTAAGACAGTGCTGAGTCAAAAGCACAGGAGATTCATGACCAAGGCAATATCAGGAAAAAGGATTTCCAAATCTGTTAAGAAAGGTACATCAAATCTATCCTCTTCTTCTGATAGTTTACCTTTACATTCTCTGCCCAATAAAGTTCTTGAGGAAATAGCTACAAACTGTGGGGTTTCTTTATCTGCTCAGTCTTTGGATAAATTAAAAGCGAAGGAGGTTGAATTAAATATACAGGGCTAATTAGTTGTTCTTTCAAGTAATGGTGGGAGTTTTGTTTGTTATCTGTTTTCTATGAAGCTATCAACCTGGAATGTTAGAGGTCTCAATGACCCCATCAAAAGACGTTTGGTTAGAGATTTCATCACTTCATCAGACATTGACATTATTGGTATTCAAGAAAGTAAACTTAATAAGTCATCAGATAGGAAATTGCAATCGATAGGTGGAAGAAGGATTCAAAACTGGTGTTGTCTTGATTCTATTGAGTCTAGAGGAGGTGTGATAGTTGGATGGACAAATGATTTTGATCTTATTAATTCCCATGTGGGTATTTTTTCAGTCTCTGTCTTTCTTCATCACAAACCAACAAGCTGGAATTTCATTTTCTCTTCAGTTTATGCACCAACTGACAAAGAAGATAAAGAAGTATGTTGGTGGGAATTAAATAGAATTTGCAAACTTTTTCAAGGTCCTTGGGTTCTTTGTGGTGATTTCAATGCAACTTTATCTTCAGATGAAAGATATGGATGTTCTGGTTCCTCTCGAGACATGAATTCCTTCAGACACTTTATTTCCTCATCTTCTCTTATTGACCTCCCACTATGTGGTAGAGCTTTCACTTGGTCTAACAAACGTTTGAACCCATCCATGGCTAAATTGGATAGATTCTTAGTTTGTCCTGATTGGGAAAGAAAAAAACAAACGTTTGAACCCATCCATGGCTAAATTGGATAGATTCTTAGTTTGTCCTGATTGGGAAAGAAAATTTCCTTCATGTTTACAATTGGATAGATTCTTAGTTTGTCCTGATTGGGAAAGAAAATTTCCTTCATGTTTACAATTTTGTCCACCTTCTTTAGGATCAGACCATTTTCCAGTTGTTCTTGATAGTGGAGGTATTAAACAGAGTATATCTTTATTCAGATTCGAAAAGAGTTGGTTTCATAGCAAGGACTTTATTCCTTTCATTTCTCAATCATGGAATTCTTTCGTATGTCAGGGATCTCCTGTGGATATATTCATTATGAAATTAAAGCTCTTAAAAAGAAGAATTAAATGGTGGAAGAAAAATGTTCTTGGCTCTCTTTCTCGTAGAAAATCTGATCTTCTTTCAAAAATTCAATCTTTTGATTTGATTGAGGAATCTAGATCTTTGTCGGACTCGGAATTAAATGATAGGAAAGCTTTACAATCATCCTACATTTCTATTATTAAAGAGGAAGAATCTTATTGGCATCAAAGGTCTAGGATTCAATGGTTAAAGGAAGGTGATGCAAATACTTTATTTTTTCACAAAACGGCTTCTTTTCACAAAAAGTCTAATTACATTACATCTATTTCTCATCAAGACCAAGATCTAGCTGGAGATTATGAGATCAGACAAGCTTTCTTTGATTATTATCATAATCTTTTTGGCAAATCTAAGGATTGTCATTTATCTATTGATTGGTCTTGCTTATATCCTGATCAAGTGTTACATCTTTCTTCCTTGGAAGCTCCTTTTTCAGAAGCAGAAATTCAAGCAGCAGTTTTCAATATGAATCCTAATAAGGCTCCAGGACCTGATGGATATTCAATGCTTTTTTATCAAAATTTTTGGTCTGTAATTAAGCATGATCTTATCAATTTGATGAATTCTTTTCATCATGACCCATCCAATCTTCACAGAATTAATAAGGTTTACATTACCCTCATTCCAAAGATTAAAGGTAGTTCCTTGATTAAAGATTTCAGACCAATCAGTCTGATCAACTGCCTTTTTAAGATTTTCACTAAAATTCTTGCTTCAAGGCTATCACCTTTCATGTCTTCCTTGGTTTCTCAAACACAGTCTGCTTTTCAATCTGGGAAATCAACATTAGACTCTATAATGATGGCTAATGAGCTTATTCATTTCTGCTCTAAGAGGAAAAAAGAAGTCTCCATGCTGAAAATTGATTTTACAAAAGCTTTTGACTCTGTTGATTGGTTTTTTCTCATTGATCTTCTTAAAGCAAGAGGTTTTGGTCCCAAATGGTGCTCATGGATTCATAATGTCATTTCCTCATCAAGCTGTGCTATTTTAGTCAATGGATCTCCCACTAAATTTTTCAACTGCAAAAGGGGTTTGAAGCAAGGTGATCCTCTATCACCAATGCTTTTTAATATCTCAGTTGATGTTCTTCAAAGAATGCTTATTAATAATGTGGAAGAAGGTACCTTATCTTCTCTTGGTATTAAGGAACCTTTAAATAACATAAGGAGTTTGCAATTTGCGGATGACACAATTATTTTCACTAAGAGCTCTCTCAGTGATATTTCTGTTTTAAAAACAATTCTTTACATCTTTGAAGAACTTTCTGGATTGGGAATCAATTATTCTAAATCATCTTTGATCTATTTTGGTAAAAATTCTCAAAGAGGAGCTCTTTTATCATCTGCTCTCAGTTGCAAATATCAATCTCTTCCCATAAACTATCTTGGTTTACCTCTTAAATATGGGAAATTATCAAAATCAGATTGGCAACCATTGTTAGACAAAATTCACAAAAGGCTTGCTTCTTGGAAGAGGAATTATTTGTCTTTTGGAGGAAGATTGGTGCTTTTGAACTCTGTGCTTTCATCCATTCCTCTTTATTTCATGTCTTTTTATAAATTACCTAAATGGCTTATCAAAGAAATTGACAAAATCAGAAGGAATTTTTTATGGACAGGAAAAAATGATATTAACAATCTTAAGTGCTTGGTCAGTTGGAAGATGTCTGTTTAAGTAAAATGGAAGGAGGTCTGGGAGTCAAGAATATTGATATTTTCAACAAAACTCTTTTATCTAAATGGTTATGGAAATGTCTTGATAGAAATTCGTTTGTTGGCTCTTTTCTTCATCAATTATACTTAAGGAGAGGAAAAATTCTTCAATCTTTAAGACCAAACCCCTTAAACTCATCTTTCTGGAATGATATCATGACTATTAAAGAGGATTTCTTTCATCATGTTATATGGTCTCTTGGCTCTGGTGATAATATTCGTTTTTGGGAGGATAAATGGACAGGTAATAATTCTCTGGCTAGCCTTTATCCATCATTACAAAATCTCTCATATGCTTCAAATTCATCCGTAAAAAGGCAGTGCTGCTATCATATGAATAATTGGCAATGGAGACCTTTGTTGAGAAGATGTGTATCTCATACCTCTCAAACTGATAGAATAGATCTGATACAAGTGTTAAGGAGCTTCAATATTTACAATCAGCCTGATCAACCTAAGTGGTCTCTTACAACAAATGGTATTTTTACTGTTAATTCCTTCTATAGATTTCTTATCTTGAGAGGCATCAAATCATCTTTTTATAATCTTTCTTGGAATAAATTACTACCTAGTAAGGTGCAATTTTTCACATGGCTATTATGCCTCAATAGATTAAATACCAAAGAGAATCTCTTGAAGAAAGGCTGGGAAGGTGATTCTATATGCTCTTTTTGTTCACTTCAATTGGAAACTAGAGAACATCTTTTTTTCTCTTGCACATTATCTAAACAGGTCTGGGATCATTTCAGAAATTACTTATACTCATTCCATTGGCCATCTTCTCTTGGAGAATTTATTCAAATCTTGGTGAACTTACAGAGTACCAAAGGATTTTTATGGTGTACAATCTTTTCTTCAGTTTGTTGGAGTATTTGGAATGCAAGGAATAAACATCTCTTTGATCAAGCAAATGTTAGTCACAACTCAGTTATTAATAAGGCAATTTCATGTTTATATGACTGGACAGGTTCTACAATGGGAACAAAAGCTCACCAAGTCTTGGATATGCTGGATAAGAACCCCATTCCCCGCAGCAGTGCTTGATAATGTTCTTGGACAGTTTGTCTAGATGGTTTTTTGGGAGATAACTATTGTATATTTTGTATAATTAACTTTTAATCCTTCTGTAGTATGTTAGACATCAGTATTTTAGTTCATATAACTATATGTATAGCTGGCTTTGGTTCTTTCTTGTATCTATGTCAACGGTGAATGACGGCAATGCCCTCTCTTCATCTTCATGGATCCTTGAAAGAAGAAGGTTATACATCCCTAGTTATTGTGAACTAATCTTACTGTTACCTAACATCAGGATACACTTCGTATCCAAACTTTTGTAATTACATACTTTTATCTTTAATTGAACAGGGTATATCCCTTGTTTTTCTATCAAAAAAAAAAAAAAAGAATCTATAGCTAACATCTGAGCTACTTATAAATCTTGAGTTCCATCTATAATTAAGCTAAGCATCAATAGCTCGTTATTTAATTCTTATGATTGGAATTCATTAGTGACTTATTGAGGACACACCACCAGACATTAAACAATTCTCATGTGGTGGCTTCTGGACCTTGTCATCTCGTGTGTCAGGAAAGAAGAATAATACTTAATTCTGTCTATTGAGTGTTCTATTGTCTATTGAGTGTTCTATTGATACGTGGAAGGTGAGGTTACTCATAGGTGTTCCATCATACTTGGAAGAAGCCTTGACCAAGAGATGAAAAATCTGTTGCATAGAATTAATCCAACTGAATAACCACTAAATATCTGAAATTTGACACCCAAACCCAAACAATGAGTTACTTATTGGTAAGAATTGATCTAATAGGTCTTATCTTTATACAATTTGTAATAGTCTGATAGCATGATTAATGCATTTTGAAAATGATTAGCTACTGTTTAGTAACTCGGTTTTAAACCAAAAAAAACCTGAGTTTTCATGTTTGGATATACTTAGTTAGCCGCGTTCATGTCGCAAATGCTTCAACACTACCAATGGATGTCATAAATTATTCATACAACAAAAGGCTTGTTTATTAAACTTAAGTTTTCAAGTTTGGATATACTTAATTAGTGTGAATTCGATTTATTACATGTATCATTTTACAGATTGATTCTCAGACCACTCGTCCACCACCTGTTGTTCCTGCTACTACTCCCCCGACTTTAGCTCATAATCCTCCGGATGCTCAGGGTTCTACATCTGCTACTCAATGTTCTCCTCAAGATATTTCGACACAAAACTCTCTTGCTAGTCGATTGGGAGGCGTGCTGGGGGGCATGTTGGGGGGTGTCTTAGGGAGCTTTACACAAGAGGGCTATAGCGAGGAGGACATCCGCAAAGCTTTTGCTGATTATATTCGATTAAATCAGTCGTGACTTGTACTTTTAATTAACATACTTAAGACATTTGTCTTTTGCTGATTATATTCGATTAAATCAGTCGTGACTTGTACTTTTAATTAACATACTTAAGACATTTGTATATTTCAGATATCCTCTTTTGGGACTTGACTTAAGACATTTGTATATTTCAGATATCCTCTTTTGGGACTTGAGTAATTTATAAGTTGTTGTATTTTGATTCAAGTCAATCTTTTGTTTTATGCCTGGGAATATATATGTTGTGAACAGGTATATCATATATTTTTGTGGGAAATGTTATATGTAAACGTTGTAGGCAAAAGTAAAAAAGAAAAAAAGAAAAAACACAAGCACCAAATGTTGGAACCGTTGGTGCAAGTTTTGAAATAATTAATGCACGATATTTGCACCAACGGTTATAACCGTTGGTGCAAAAACAGCACCAACGGTTACAACCGTTGGTGCTGTTACTTTGCACCAACGGTTGTAACCGTTGGTGCAAATGTTGCACCAACAATTACAACCGTTTGTGCTGTTTTTGCACCAACGGTTACAATCGTTGGTGCTGTTTTTTTCATAATTTAATTTTTTAAAATATTTAATTATATTTTTACTTGTACCAACGGTGGAACCGTTGGTGCAGATTTTACACCCGTTGGAGTAGTTTCAGGCCCAACGCTACTTGCAGTAACGGGTGTTTTTTCTGTCCCTACGGTCCCCAACCGTTGGGGATGCTATTAGCCCCAACGGTTACAACCGTTAGGGCATGCCTTCTTTGTACTAGTGTCTCTTCTTGAGCTTGATAAGAAGTATTCTCTATATGATTGAATTATCTCATTACAAATATAAGGAAAATCATCTTCACCACTAGAATCAGTGATATTGTCTTTCGTCTGAATCACCAAACTTCGTAAGGCCGACTTCATTAATTCGTTCCTCACTCTACATCTTCAACTGTTGGTAATCCTTCTGATAAATGTTCGATATAAAGCATCACCTTTGTAGTACACCTGTGTTCTTGAAAGGCATCGTAAAGAGTCTTGCTATCATAGCAAAGTCGCAAACCATCTTGAAGAGATTTTCCATGCATGTTATAGAAAACTCTAAATCCACCACCATATCCAAGACTGTTCATAACATTCCTAGTTACCAAAAAAATTTCATCTTCATCAATGTTGTCCATTAAGTGAATTTCTCCATTAATATGTCTCGTAGGAGGGCGTTGGTCAAAATAACCGCCATGATGAATCTCAAAAGTAAACAAATTTGTGAATGATGCCATAGAAACCTACCTATGTATAAAACAATGAGAAGCTATCAGTTATGATTGTCATTATAGTTTGTAAATGTAAATATAATTATATCTCAATTAAATAGAGTTCGTTATATAAATTTTTAGATCCCGTACCAAAAAAAACTTAGAAATTAAACCTTGCCGCAAAAAAGTCAAATATTTGTTTGATTTTTCATAATATACTTTGTATTTTCATAAGCTTCTGGAGATTAACTGATTAAGGATCTAATTTATTATGAAAAGTTAGGTCAAGATTTTTTTCTCTATAAATTAAAAAAAAAACTATGAAAAACTTACTGCAAAATAATCAAACGCACTGGTCAACAAAAGCCTTGGCATCTTTCATAAACATAAGACTCTGTTAATTAAGTGGATATATTCCAAGAAGTCATTGCTGCGCACAAGAGTCTCCGATCAATTTTTTTGGGTGAGAGATTAGAAGAGGAAGAGGCGTTAAGGATAAAATGAATAAAATAGAATTAGGGTTAGTTATTGTGATGTAATTAATTTAGGGGCAAACTAGTCATTAAATTTTAGTGATTAACGTCATTAGTCATCCGTCAGTCAAAAGTTTCAAAAAGAATAAGAAGGGGGTTCTTTGATGTCTCAGAAAGTAGAGGAGGTTTTTTTATTCTAGTGATTAGTTAAGGGGGATTTTTGGAAATTAACCCAAAAAATGATTAGCGCAAAGCTTTTCCCCCCAAAATGGCTCTCTTGCCGGCAAAGTCCCAAGAACACTTGCTTGACAAGTCAAAAGCACGCCCCACGAGCTGCGGGCCGTTGTATCACATGTCCGAACTTACCAAACAATTGCAAAAAATACCCGACACCAGAACACACCCGCAAAGCATTAAAACTGATAGGGTAAATTACACAAAAACCCCATGATCTTTCAGTGTTTTGTAGTAAAGCGTCGTGAACTTTTGAAATCACATTAAATCCCCATGAACTTTTAGGTAAATTACTTTATACCTTCATAAACTTTCAAAATGTATTTTTATGTTATTTTTTGGTTCTAATTTATGGGGGTTATCTACAAACCCCAGAAATTTCATGGGGTTTTCTGCAAAAGCCAAAAAAGCTTAGGGGTTTGGTGTGATTTTGAAACTTCTTGGGGTTTACAGCAAAACATTGAAAGTTCATGGGGGATACCCATTAAACTACCATTAGGCCTCAATTCTTGAGAAATTGTCTCAAGTTAATGGGGGTGAAGATTAGCAATAATAAAATGTAAGAATCGCGGCATCTACTGGCCGTTACTAAAATATGAGGGATTCCTTTGGAAATCTTAAAATTAAGGTACTATTATTAAAAAAACCAATAAATGTTACACTGGCCTATGGGGGCCCATCTAAAGTGGATGACAAACTGGGTGCAAGTTCTCAGCTACCCTTTTGGAGCAATCAAAAGCACGTGTCGATCTCCCACGCTTAAAGCAGCGCCTCCACAAAAAGTATTTTTTGTTTAAGACTCACACTGACAGACGTCCCCGCTCTTCAGAGAGTTCACTCTCTACCTTTTCCCTCTCTTTCTCTCACTCTTCAATGAGATGCAATCAAATTCCGTAGATCCATCCTCAAACCCTAACCCTAAGCCTAATGGACTACCGCCGCCGTCGCTGTCCCCGGC
>NC_033800.1:13931270-13957699 GCF_001876935.1 Asparagus officinalis
ACCCACCGCCGCCGCGCGAGATCCGAGCTACCGTTTCGGATTCACGACGAGTTCACGGATCCTATATCGCCTTCCAAGAACTTCGATGACGTCGGATCTGAGGACGATCTGTTCTGTATGTTCATGGACATTGAGAAGATCGGATGTAGGTTAGAAGCGAGCGGATCTGGATCCGTTAGCTGTAGGCCTGACTTCAAATGCACCCAATCTGTAACTATAAACTCTTCACATCACTCAACAAAATTTTCCTCTCAACAGTCTAAATCTCATAGCTCGTAAGTTCGTTTCTTCTCCCCAGAACTCTGACCTTTTCTCCCCATGAACCCTTCATCCCCAAATCTCCACTTATGGAAAATCTCCATTCGAGCCAAATCCAGGCTCTTCGATCTCAGACTCAACGCCTCAAATGTGTTCCCTAATCTTGGAAATGGCGGCGAAAGAATCTCCTTCCTTCTCCGCCTCCTCCGCCTCCTTTTGCTCAAAGTGAAATCAGAGATCGAGTTTCTTCAGGTTCGTAGGCAAGATTTTGAGGAAAAGCAGCGCCGAATGGATCCTCATAATAGATCGCGAGCACGAGATCATGGCACTGGAACTCGGCATAGACATGATGACTATTTTCTTGATCAGGTAACTTCCACCCCTTTTAAAGATTTCGGCATTATTTCTTGGCATATGTATAATCAAGGAATATATGGAAAAGGTACCTAGTTTATCTACAATATGCATATTTAGCCCGTGCTAAACACGGGCTTGCTTGTATTTTGTTTTGTATCTCAGATTCTCACTGTACCCATTGTACACCTTGCTGGTGTTGTTGTGATCTTCCTATAATTTGCTAAATCTGTATATCTTACGATTTTCGGATAAATGACGGAATTCCTGATAAAAGTACGTATCATTTGTCTTCAGATAATGCGACTTGATATATTAAAATTGTCACAGAGTTACATAATTAAAATCTTGGAATAATGATAATTTCATTAGAGAGTTGATTGAGAAAAATATCCTAGTTATCTAGAATATGCTCTTTACCCTTTTCCAAATAGGCATACGTCACTAAACCCCCTTAAGTTTGGGCGTTTCTCAGATACTGCCCTTAACTTTTAAGATGTCACAAAACCCCTTAAGTTGTGGGTTCTCAGCAAGCGCTCTTCAACTTTGAACATTTTACAAAACACCTGTTAAATGCATGAACCACTATTTTCACTGGCGAACATATCCCCCTCCTTAATTTTACTCACCCATATGTAAATTGCGGTTAGCGCCAGTAGTTTTTTTTAATCTAATATTGAAAGTTGAATGATATTTCCTGAGAACCCCAAAACTTGAGGGATTTTGTGACTTTTTGAAAGTTAAGGTGGTTATCTGAGAAACGTCTAAACTTAGGGGTGTTTTCTGAAAGTCACCCTTTCTTTATGAATATTTTCCAAGTGTGCAATGCAAATTAAAGAACGTAGTTTGCTTAACGAGTTTGTATACTAATAAATACTTAATCAATATGCTGGGCCCTATGGCGGCCATTGCTGGAAGTTTTTCTCTTCTCACTCACTCGACGTCTGAGAGGAATCATGAAAGGATTAGCATTCATGCTTTCTCCCTTTTCTTTTACTTAGTTCTTTTGTTTAAATTGAGGAAAACAAATTTTTCTTTGATGTTAGTTGCACCAACAATTTCTTTCACTGGATTTTCTCTAAGTTATTTGAGTTACACCTATACAGATATTGTGACAAAAGCTGCATGGAGGGCTTGGAACAATATCATTTCTATCGTGTGTTCATCTTTGTTTTCCCAAGTTGGTTCATCCTCATGTTATCTTTCCATATACGGATGTTATGGAGCATATTGGTTGAAATCGAAGTGTCAGTTTGCACTCATAAGCATCCTATGCATTTGCATTTATCATACTTTTGTGCTTATGCTTGCTTCGTGTCAAAAAGTAATCAAAGTAGCTTAAAGAATTACAACTCCAATAGGAAAATATAGGATAAAGAAAGATATCGATAGCCTTTTTCAATGTCACATTGTGTAGAGTGGGTTTTTCAACATTTTGAAGATCGATACTATAAACTTCACGCAGTTGAGCATGATTGTTTCACTGGTTAATAGATTGCTCTTTCATTTTTATCAGGTTTTCTTTAATAGCAGTATTAGTAACCATCAATGTTGCATTCGTGTCAGGAAAAGTTGGTTGAGATACATGTTTAGTTTATTGTACCCCATGTTTTGTACATGCTATTTCTGAAGTTCTGCAATGTTAGAGTAGTTGGCCAAACAACATATATCATTGTTTCTCCTTATTATTAAGTTTCATGGTTATTTTATAATTTTTCTTATGCTTATTTCGATGTACTACACTACTAGTATAATTGTAATCTCTGATCTTTGTTATAGATATGGTATCACAGAACATGGTAACATGCAACAAAGTTTGATGCAAGGAAGATCATGACAGTGTGTTTAACGATCATGACAGTGTGTTTGACAGTAAGATAAAATACATCGTAATTATCTGGTGACAATTAGTCTTAAACCAATCGTCCAATTATATAATTAACCATGCTCTGATTGGAGCAACTTCACGATGTGTACCACCCTGGACATGACTTATTTTTGTTTTATTTTGTATTAGCATTTTTTAAAATTTACTAAAACAAACTAAGAAGCATTGTCACCAGTAATAGGCAGGGCTTTTGTATTAGCATTTTTTAAAATTTACTAAAACAAACTAAGAAGCATTGTCACCAGTAATAGGCAGGGCATAGCAGAAAATCCAAAATGGGATTTACTAAAACAAACTAAGAAGCATTGTCACCAGTAATAGGCAGGGCATAGCAGAAAATCCAAAATGGGACTGCAATAACATGACAAAACTTTCATGTGTCACTCATATAGGATGCGTACAACTTGGTTTCAGCATCTGTAAAATGTTTGAAATACAGTCAGTTGGAGTATTTGAAATAAGTCATTTTTCCTAAGATGTTGCAGATATGCTAAGTGTTTGAAGTCAACTGTCACTTGTATCATGTATGATTGGCTGGATGAATTTTATAAACTTTTCAAGGAACGGACTTTCATATAAGATTATACATCATTTTCCCTTCTCATGACCTGATGAATACAGTTATTTTTCATTCTCATTAAATGATAAATACAGTCAGTTGCAAAATATCATTTTAACCTATCTCCTCTGTAATTGAATTCTAGGTGCTACTCTCAAGGATTTCACTTCTTTTTCAGAGGAATCTGATTCTGTGGCTTATTATTTCGGCTTTCATATCGTTCTTTCTATACAAGGTATCAAAATGAGATCACAAGCCTCATTAGTTTCTATTGTAACTCAATCTATAATTTATTGTTTTAAAAGAAGTTGATTGCCATAAATATTAAATATTTACCTGAGATAAGATACTCAGTACCAATTTTACTTTTAGGCATTTGAAAATGTTGCAATGAAAACAATACTGACTTTAATACCCTAATACTTCACGCGCTAAGTAGCCTATGCGTCAAAGTTGTTGAGAGCTTACTGGTATTTCTGAAAACTTGGATTGTGGTTTATAAATATTCATCTCTTGCACCAAACAGCTGCATTTGCATCTAGTTCATCCAAGGAAGTAGTTTAAGAGTGATAGACTAACAACTATTATCATTAAAAGCGTAGTCTGCTTATGATCCAAAATTGAGGACTCGAATTGTTGGATGGTTCAAAGTGGTTACTGAATCATTCTTGGAGAAAGAAGGATATCTTTGGCCATCATTCTTTCCAGGGTAAGAAATTGACGACTCAAATTGTTGGATGATACGGAGTGGTTACTGAATCATTTTTGGAGGAAGAACGATGGCTTTGGTCATCATTCTTTCCAGTGTAAATTTCATAAATCCCCAAGAAGTTTGGTTGATTTTGAGACGACCCTGCAAAAAGTTTTAAAATGTCTATTTTTATGATCCGAAACTTCAGACTTGATTTGTTGGATGGTTCGGGGTATTTACTGAACCACTCTTGGAGGAAGAGGATGGCTTTACCCATCATTCTTTCAAGGGTCAAGTTCATAATATCCTGAAGAAGTTGGCCCATTTTGAGGTGATCTCAAAAAGTTTAGAAACTTCAATTAACCCTCAAAAGTTTTAAATCCCAAAAATTTGAGGGCTATCTGAAAATAGGTTCAGATAACTGTAAAAGTTTGGGGATTAAGTGACATTTCTCAACCTTCTGGGGATTATCTCAAAATTGGCTAAACTTCTTGGGGGTATTGTGAAATTTACCCTTCTTTGAAAGTGAAAAGTTTGGGTATCTTCTTTGACAGCGAGAAGATCTACATGGCACGAAAAGGAGAGCTTGTTCACCCTTTTTTCATGTTTCCCATTAATCCATTGGTCCATAAATGTTTGTATACTGATGAGAACTAATCCTGTAGATCCTAATCCTTTAGATCCTAATGTCTATTATTCTAATCATGTTTATTGTGACTAGTCCAGTCATGTTGAGTGCAAATCATGGTTGCAAGATAATTTGATAATTGTTCAAATTTCTGTCTGTAGTATACGTGCAAGCTAAGCATGTATAAATATACCCGCAGTTCGAAATCTGGCTCTCACGCATTTTAAGACGGGAATGAATGCAAATTATGGTTAAAGGTGAAAATGCAGGATTGTCTGTTGTAACTTAAGGGTTAATTTTATCACTTTCAGATTTCAGGATGATTTGTGACGCCCCTTTAGAAGGAGACGAAAGAGTGATCAAAACTTCAAGTTTGTCATATGGTAGAAAACTTATAGAGAACTTATAATCTGATGGTTTTGTCCAGAATCCAATAAGCACCTGAGTCCTTGGTTCGTTGAAATTCTGAATTTAAATGAAGATGATGCTTTTGACAAGCATTTACTCACCTCAGGAACTATTCAATAATAGCAAACATCAGTTCATATAATTGATGCAAGAATTGTAGGTTTGATTTGCTATTAGAAGCAATTGTTTCCTTTTAAATGTGAATTCTATAAACTTCAACTGTTCAAGTCAACCAGATATTACTCTTAGAAACCAGTATGTCTTCGTGATTCCCTACATTATGATGCACAACTCTTAAGCATTTACAAGTCTTAATAGTAGTTAACCTGATTATTTGCGTGCACTAACTTGTCGGGTTGAGAAGAGAAATGTTATTCAGATGCATGAACTGTGCATTGGAAGCTGCTCCTATTTTAATCTCTATTCTGCTTCTTCCTTGCCAAGCATTATTCCATACTGTAAGCCCTAGCAAAGCTTAACTTCTTTTTTTCTTTTTAGCTACAGGTGGATTCAAGTCCATCAGAGCCTAAATTTAGCAGCGGCTGGGAGAATCTGAAACTGAAATTTTCTATCAAGCACAATTATACATGAAAGAGTAGGAGCTAAAACAGTACTCATACTGTTAAATGTGATTATTGACTTGTTTGTTGATTCTATCACGCAGTTTGGTGATCATAAGGACCCTGGAGTATTGGGACTCTACTTTTCTTCAATATACTTTTGGGGGAGGAAGTTGATCAAACTTATTGTTACACCACTATTGCAAAGGCACTAAATGCATTCAGCTCAGCTACATTTATATTTTTGAATGTGAAATCATGCAGCAGAATTAGTTTGAATGTGAAATATTGCAAATAACAATTCATTAAATTAGGAGAAGATTAGTATAAAATGTTAAAATACCTATTTGCTATTGTCAGTCTCTGGTTCTACTTCTATATTATTAAGTTTTCTAATGCCGAAGTGGTTACGATTACAATTGTTTTCTAAAATATAAAAGTAAGAGGACCTCAATTTATGTTATTGAGGGTAAGATGATCATAAATGAAAAATTAACTCCCGATATTAAAACGTGACTTAGCTTGTAATTGTGGTGTGGCATAGGGACTAGCTTGAGATAAAAAAATGTAGTATTGAGACCAACTTGAATATGAAGACCTGATATAAGTTGAATAAAAAAAGTAGTACGAGAACCACTCTGGGTGTGAACCGTTACTGAAATAAAGTCAAAAATTTATAAAGTTGAGGGGACCAATTTGAGTACGGAGCCGAACACAGAAATCAAACTGGCCTTTTACCTGTTTGTAATTAATTAAACATAATCCTCGTAGCTAAAATATAATGGATAAGAACTCATATCACGAAATTGTCATCCTTTATCATCTACATGTAGTTATTTTGCTAGCTAAATGGCACCTAAATACCCTAGTGTTTACTACCTTTACACTTAATACTCTTTAAGTTGTAAAAAGTTGCATAAAAATACCTCAAGTTGTTCACAGTTGGAATTAGACTAACATCATTAGTTTTGATAAAAATGCTCTCCATTAAAATATTAGTAATAAATTTAAATGGTAGGTAAAATGGTAGTTAAAGCAATAAATAGAGCAATACAATAATAAAATTCCCATGTAGTTTGCACATGAGGGGAGAGGTTCTAATAAAAACCTAGAAAACTAAAAACCAATCCTAACCCTACATTCTATTTCATCCAATGGTCAAGATTGAAAATGGCAGAATTGAAAATAAATACATATCAGATGACAAAATACCAGTAGAAGGGGTAATTTAGGAAAGAGTCATTAATGAAACACGCTGTAATTAATTACCAAAAGCTGTCAAAGACCGTCTTTCACGAAAAAGACGGTTCGGTTTCACTGTATCGTGAACCCAGTTTCATCTTCTCTCTACCCGAACAACTAAACTCTTCACATTCCGACGATTTCTCAACACTTAGGGTTTCTTTCAACAGCTCATTACAACTCGAACGAAGACGAACAGCAAGCCTTCGACGATCGAGATGAAGAAAAACAAGTCAGAGACTCCAAAACCCTCGTCTTCAAGAAGGGGTAAAACGATTCCAACCCTCGTATTAAAAATGTATATTTTTTATCAAAGTTTGTACATTTTTCATAGATTCAGTGAGGAAAAGTTTGAAATTTAGACATGAATCACTTGCATGTTGTTGAATACTTTTTTATTTTATTTTTTTAACTTTATAAAATGTTATCGATGCATGTTCTAGTTTAGGGTTTTTATTTTTTACAGTTTCCTTGATCTTGTTTGTATAAGTTAAGTTTTTTTTAATATTTTAAGATGTTTTCATTTGTTCTAAATGGGTAGAGATTAATTTTGGTTGTCTGGATTCTGCAATATGCACTCTAGTTGAATCTCCTCGATTCAGTTGAGTGAATCGAGATTCACTGTGGTGAATCGAGATTCACTAGAGTGAATCGCGATTCATTGGATGAATCTCTATTCACTCAAGTGAATCGCTGTTTAGTGGAGTCAATTTGTATTCACTCAAACATAGAGAATCTCGATTCACTAATGTGAATCCTTCGTAGAGAATTGAGATTCATATATTGGATGTTCTTACCAGTTACGGAAAAATGATTGCTCTTTAAACTTCAACTTTATCATAATTGTTTGTTTGTTTGTAAAAAATAACAAATATCATCCGAGGCCGAGTATATAGGATGGAAACTTTCCCAAATATGATCCGAGGTCGAGTATATAGGATGAAAAAATTATATGCTTTATGTATACTATCAGTGAAATTAAACTGTAACGATAATCAATTTTTCCTTGTTGTGTTGAGGGACGATACACTGAAACAATGTATGGTATGTCATGGATTTGGTTTCATATCATTGAATCTGGATTCAATTTGCTGAAGCTCGATACATTTTGTTGAATCTTTTCATATCATTGAATCTGGATTCAATTTGCTGAAGCTCGATACATTTTGTTGAATCTAGATTCAATTTGCTGAATCTCAATACATTTGGTTGAATCCACTATAGTGAATCGAGATTCACTCAAGTGAATCTCGATTCACTACAGTGAATCTCGATTCACTACATCGATTCAATAGAGTGAATTGAGATTCACTCAAGTGAATCGCGATTTAGTGGAGTTCTCGATTCACTACATCGATTCAATAGAGTGAATTGAGATTCACTCAAGTGAATCGCGATTTAGTGGAGTGAAATGAGATTCATTTCAGCGAATCTCGATTCACTGGAGTGAATTGCGGTTCAGATTATAATATCTTGATTCAATAATGTGATTCAACCTTCATACTTGCCATGCATTATTCAAAGTCTGGTCTCATTAAAAAATGAATTGTCATCGGTTTAACAGGTCTACGATCTAGCTCAAGGAACAAGCAAACAGCATGTGTTGGGATTGTTGAGGTATTTACACCTATACCTCAACAGAGGCAAACACGCACTGTGAACATGCCCAGCAGTGACGATGACTTCATCAACCCACCAAATAATCCTGTCGGTGAGGAAACATCAAAGCGTACAAGGGATGAAGACAATGAACAGACCCCAAAAAGGATGAAGACGAAAAGGGTTGGTGTACTAAACATCTCTTTTCACTTGAGCGAATCTCGATTCACTGCATTGAATCGAGATTCACTACAGTAAACATCTTGGTGTACTAAACATCTTTAATTTTTTTTGTGTATTCAATGATGGATAATTTGATCTAATTATATTATTTTTCTCACTGGAGAAGGTTGTGAAAAAAAAATATGTGAGGTCCAACAGTGACGATGACCTTGTCAACTCCCCAAATAATCCTGGCGGTGATGAAACATCAAAGCGTAGGAGGGATGAAGACAATGAACAGATCACAAAAGAAAGGAAGAAGAAGAAAAAGGTTGGTGTACTAAACATCTTTATTTTTTTTTGTATTAACTGATGGATAATTCGATCTAATTATATTTTTTTTCACTGGAGAAGTTTTTGAAAAAAAATGTGAGGTCTGAACCTAAGGAGTTGACTAGAATACGGGTCTCTCCAAAGATATTCTATGATATGGTTTTGTCACTCTCTGACTCCCAAAAAGAATGGGTGAGACTAGCTGGACTTGGAGGTCTTTTACAATTTGGATTAAAGGAACTGCCACATATGTTGGGGTACCAGATTCTGCAGTCCTTTGACAGTGAATTTGTTGCGCTTAATCTTCCCAGAGGATCAATAAGTATCACAGAGGAAGATGTACATTTGTACATCAAGTGATGGGATTACCTCTGGGCAGGAAGCGTATACCAGCCTCCAGTATTGGGAAGTCAGCTTTGGTGGATGAATGGAGGGCTCAATTCACAGACAGATTTGCTTGGAAAATTACTCCAGGGGCTGTGTCTGAGAAACTGAAGCAGAGTTCTGATGTTAACCTGTTTTTTAAACTCAATTTCTTGGTTCTCTTTCACAACAGCATGATCCAGTCGCTTAGCAATCCGTATGTCAACCAACGGATTCTAGTACTTGGTGATAATGTTGATCAGTGCTCTCAATACAATTGGTGTTCTTTATTACTTGACTCAATGATAGATAGCCAAAAAAAGTGGAAGGTTGACCCGACAAAACAATTCTACACGGGTCCTCTTGCATTCTTGATTGTAAGCCTTCTATGCCGATCGGGTTCTGTTCAAAGGTAGGAGGTTGGTTGAGAGAACAACCCCTACATTTTTAGGCTGGACTGACTTGGCCTTGAAGGAAAGACAGTCAGAGGAAATAAGTACAAATTCATTTGGCAAAGGTGCATTTACAGAGAGGGTTGAACTTGCACCTTCATCTCGAATGCAGATTGCTACTGGAAACTCGCCTAAAAGTGTTGATACAATTAGAAAGGTTAGCAAATTAAGTTGCAAGTCTTTGTTTATTCAATTTAATCTCAATTCAGTAGGAGTGAATCTCGATTCACTTAAAATGAATGTCGATTCAGTACAATGAATCGTTTTACTAGTAATGAATCTCATTTCAGATCAGTGATTATCGATTAAGTTAAACTGAATTCCGATTCACTTAAGTGAATCTGGATTCAATGATACTCAATATATATCAATTTACTGAAGTGAATCTGGATTCACTACTACTGAATCTCGATTCACTAAAGTGAAACTGGAATTATTTTAGTCGACTCTGGATTCAGACATTTGAATCTTGATACAAATACATTGAATATAATCTCAATCTATCGAATCTTGTCTCTCGCCATGTTAATAATTTATGGTGCCCAATGTCTGTGATATTAAAACTGCAGGATTGTATTGAGAGGGATCAACGGAGAGCTGCAGAGTTGGAATCTGCAAAAGATAAATATGATGCTGAGTGTGAGACAATGAGAAAGTTGTTCCCCAATGACAATGAGCTCTTTCAAATTCAACAGAGAGTTTCAAATGTTCTTGTGCAGGGGTGTGGACATCGTGTAAGTACCTGTGACGATGAAACAGCTGTGGGAAACATTGTTGATGATACCCCTAATGTGAACACCAAGGTGAGTAGAGATATGCATGGTTCCCCTGCCGTTGATCCAATATCAGCTGAGATACCACAAACACAAGTCTTCCCAAAGTTTATTCAAGAAGTTGATAAGATTATAGAGTCTGTTAGCATGAAAAAGGTTGACAGACCAGTGAGGCGGAAGCTCAGCTACATATTTGATTGTGTTATGTGACACTGATTACTTTTGATTAAACAGCACCAGAATTTTGTGAGATATTTGGCACACAAAAAACATCACAAGGCGAGTGAAATAAATACATTAACGCCTGACAGACTTGAGATGGAGTGGAGAACAGCCAAAAACAAATTTGATTGTGGTATTTTTGTCATGAGACATATGGAGACCTACATGGGCGGTGGTACAGCAAATTGGAACTCTGGTTTTCATAGAGAGGGTGTAAGTGTTTAAACTAATAATGTGTTGATAATTTACATTTAGTCTTTTTGAATTAATAAAATTTAGAATATAAAGCACATCAATTAGCTACTGAATCTTGAACTGAACTTTTATTCATATGGACAGGAGCGATTAAAAAATCAGCTACATAGACTGAGGTCTATATACTGTTGCCAAATTCTTACTGAACCAACAAATGAATTGGCCAAAGAAGTCATCAGCAAAGCCCAACAGCACCATGCTGAAACTGCCAATGTCAAAAAAAGAGACGAGGAAGACCACAAGATCTCAAAGAAAATGATATTCTGTAATCACCATAATTTTCAATGTTGAAGTTTACTGTTATTGAGTACATTGTCACTTAATGTTATAGAATACTCCAGTTTGTGTTGAACTGCTTTTCTATGTAAATATACTTTATAAGAATAGCTTTGTCATAATTTTATATCTAGATTTGTGAATAGTTTGGATATATGAAAATACTGTGAAGGTATTCAATGCAATTGGAAGAATTTCGATTTAAGCAGAGAATGTGATTTATATTTCAAGGTTTTATGTAACATAAAATAAATTAATCATACTTATTGTGGATTGTATGTATTTAATCTGGAATCACTATTTCAATATTATCTTAAGTTATTACTAATTTATTTGATTGAAACTAGATTCACTATACTGAATCTAGATTCAATGCAGTGAATCTCGATTCACTACACTGAAAAATTCAGTAAGTCAATATTATCTTAAGTTTTCAGTAATTTATTTGATTGAAAATAGATTCACTATAGTGAATTCATATTCATTTTAGTGAATCCAGATTCACTAAAATAAATCTATATTCATTATAGTTAATTCAGAATCACTTAAACCGAAACAATCAAATAATTTGATTATTTGATTGATTATAATGAATCCCTATAGTGATATGGAGATTCAATATCAGTGAATCTAGATTCACTACAATGAATCCAGATTCAATATAGTTAGTCCAGAATCACTTAAAGCGAATCAAATTTAAACTGATGACTGCATACAACTACTTTATCATTCCTTTTGAAATAATACAACTAATAATAATGGAATTCACATGCTATATGAGTAGATCTCAATTCAATATACTAACATGACACAACGTAACCATGTAATTAATAATCTAGTAAATATATGTAGTTAAGAATTACACAATTCAGCAATTTTAATAAGAAATATATTTCTAAACATGATTTTGAAACGAAATATGACAACTAAATTAAACATCACTCTGCTGTATTGTTTTCTTTAATGGGCATGTCCGTGCGTCATCGAAATCGATTTTTTTTGCACATATTACATATCCTTGGCACCTTCTTCTTTCATTGACTAATTGATTTCTCATAATCACCAACAATTCTCCGTCCACACCCCTTGTTTCTACCTTCAATGGGAGGTTTAACGATCACTTCCGCTGGTATTTTTGAGCCAACAAAAAACTCCATTACATCATTTTTGTTCTGTGTGTCAGATTTCCAACTAGATTCACGCAAACTGTGCTTCAACTCCTTCAACTTCCCTTCCAGGTAGTCAAGTCTCTCACCATCTAAACCTGCCAAACTCACACAGGATTGGAAATCATACCATATGTCATTCAACTTGCGATTTGTAACTTCAATTGCATTGCACTGTTCTGATATTTCCTTGAACTGCAATGAATGCCTCATCCCAGCACCTTTTGTCCATCGGTTCACAACAAGATGTCTTGGTATTTTTGTTACATCAGCTTGGTTCAGTGCAAAAAAACCATGTCTACATACTATACCCATTTTCTCAAACAGCCTACACGTACATTGCACGTCATTGTTCAAATAAGCGTGTTTCACCTAAAATTCAAAAAACAATGTATATTAGCACCGAATAAAAAAAGAAAATGACAAGCGAATGAAATGGTCACTGAATCTCGATTCAGTGGTGTGAATCGAGATTCACTTCATTGAATCGCGATTCACTGCATTGAATCTGGATTCAATTTTTATTGTTTCAATCTCCATTATTAAGTTTTACCTCAAATATTTTTCCATGTCTCTTTTTGTCCTTTATGGAAAAAATCTTCACGCCATCTTCTTCTGATATACTGTTGATACTCATATCATAACAGGATGACATTATCTCTTTCTGTACCTCATAAAACATTGTTCGAGTGTACAACTCTGCTGCATCCCTCTCCAATAACAATGGCGTGTCCATTCTTGGCATCGACTTTGTTCCTTCATAGTTTAATCTTGCGTTTGTATGCCTTTGCTTCTCCATAGCACTCTCGTATCGGAGATAAAATTCTGTCAATGTGTCAGATCTACGGTTGAATTTGTCAAAGAAACTGTTCTCACTCTCTGATATTGATATAGTACGCAATAAACCAGCCATTGGATCATCAACATAATAGGCTGGAATCCATGACTCCCGAATGTTATACAGTTCACACAACCATTCATTACTTTCAAGCTTATATTCTTTCATAACATCTTTCCAACCTACTTCAAATGTTGCTGGATCTATATCTATACTCCAAATCAGTGCATTTATCTTCCTCTTGAAATCATCCATCTTCGAAATGCATTTTGCCAACTACAATATAAATATATAACGAAAGATTCAGTATTTGTCTAATGAGGATTCATTATATTTATATGTGGGATTCATTACCTTTTGGTTAAATTTCTTCATGATGTGCCACATGCACAAACGGTGACGTGCTTCTGTAAAGACGGTTGGTATAGCTTGCTTCATGGCAGGGCACTGATCTGTAACAATACACTTTGGCTCGCGAATCATGCATTTCATGAATACCTCAAAAATCCAGACATAGTTATCAATGTCCTCTTTAGCTATCAATCCTGCTGCAAATACAACACACTTCTTATAATTGTCGAGACCAGTAAATGGAACAAACTTCATGTTGTACCTATTGTATCACATACAAAAAATATAAGATTCACTATGATATATAATAACAATATTGAAAATCGTAAGAGATTAACTATAAGATCTTACTTGTTTGTGGAATATGTAGAGTCAAATGATATCACATCTCCAAATACATCGTAATTTCTTCGCCCAATAACATCTGCCCAAAAGATGCGAGTTAATCGACCGCCTTCATCAACTGCATAATCATAGAAAAATCCATCACTCATCTCCTTCTTATCCGTGAACTTCTCGATGATCATTTGAGCATCTCGATCACCAATATAAAGCTTCACATCCCTACTCCAATTTTTAAACTCGGTACAGGTAGCACCAACATTAGAATAACTTCCACACAACTCCTTAGCAAAGTTATATGTTTTGTTAGGCCTCATGTTGGCTTTTGCTCCATCAAATACAAGTTTCTTATATGCGAGACCGAGAACTCTATTTGACTTCAAAAATTGTTTCCCACTACCGGAGACAAAAAAATGAGAATGCTCTTCAACGAAGGAGAGAACATTATATCCTTTCAAACCATCAAACTTAAAAACGACTTTAGCTTTGCAACCACATCTATTAGATACAGTTCTCATTCTCTTTTTCGAACTGCTACTAAAATCCTCATAATCAACATCCATCTTTGATTCATTGCTACCAGCTCTACTGCAAACAATGTGTTTAAGAAGAACTGTACCATCCTCATGTTTCTTCTCTGTATGCCATCTGATCTCAATCCTCTAGTGATCGGAAGCTTTGGTTTAGATAAGGTTTAAATTCAGTAAGAAGAACTGTACCATCCTCATGTTTCTTCTCTGTATGCCGTCTGATCTCAAACCCACTTTTACGTCCATAATCTCGGTAAAACTCTATACCATCCTCTAGTGATCGGAAGCTTTGGTTTATATAAGGTTTAAATTCAGCTTCAACCCGAGGTTTCCAATACATACCATCACCTGGTGATTGAAAAGGAATCTAGCTAACTTCGTCCATTCCATCTTCCCCAAAATCACTGTCCGATGCATTTATAACATGTGGTTCCTTTATTTGTTCATTGCTGCCTACAACTGAAAATAAAACATAAATCATATGGCTATGTTTTGATATATTGAATCTGGATTCATTACAATTGATCTGGTTTCACTTGAGTGAATCTCGATTCACTGCATTGAATCCAGATTCACTACAGTAAACATGTGAATACATTATGAAAATCACTGAATACTCTAACAACTAGAACGTGTTCAACTGATTCACTACATTAAACATGTGAATACATTATGAAAATCACTGCATACTCTAACAACTAGAACGTGTTCAACTGAATTCAAGCTCTCCAACTAAATTTACATAAAATGTTTACGAATGTAAACTCGTAGGTAATAAGTCATATGACTAAGTTTTGATATACTGAATCTGGATCCATTACAATGAATTTAGATTCACTGGAGTGAATCTAGATTCACTGGAGTGAATCTTGATTCACTGCATTGAATGCATGTTATTGCTAATTAATCTGGAGTGAATCTCGATTCACCGCATTAAATCGAGATTCACTACAGTAAACAAGTGAATAAATTATGAAAATCACTGCATTCTCTAACAATGAATCTCGATTCAATGCAGTGAATCTAGATTAACAACTAGAACGTGTTCAATTGAATTCAAGCTCTCCATTTAAATCTCCAAAAAATATTTAAGAATGTAAGCTCCTATATAATAAGTCATATGATTAAGTATTGAAATACTGAATCTGGATCGATTACAATGAAAACATGCATGAACCTGCTCACCTGAATTCAAGCTCTCCATTTAAATCTCCATAAAATGTTTAAGAATGGCCAGATAATTGACGATGAACGAGAGAGCTCAAATACGATGAAGGACAGATGAACGAGAGAGCTGAAGGACAGATGAACGAGAAAGCTGAAGGATGATGAAGCTGGTTGTGGAGAAAGAGCTGAAGGACGATGAACGAGAGATGCTGGTTGTGGAGTGAGAGGACTGCTGTTCCTGACTGTTGGGTTGCCTGAGCCGTGAGATTGCATGGGGAAATGGAGAACTCAATAGACAAGCATTAATTACCTCTCTTTAGGGGCTGTTTATTTTACCTGATTACCCTTATGCAGATTTAATCTCAGCCATTGGATGAATCCAGATCTAATGGAGAAGATTGGTTTTTAGTTTTTAGGATAGTAAGGTTTTTATTTGAACCTCTCCCTGCACATGAGAATATTGATAGGAGTATGTTGTTATTTATTTAACAGAAGTTAGCAATGTGTTACTTTTTGATAACTTGGAGTATTTTTACGATACTTTTTACGACTTTGGGTGTTTTAAGTGTAAAGATAGTGAAACATTAGAGTATTTACGTGCCATTTAGCCTATTTTGCTGCTATAATTTTTAAAGGGATCCATAGCAATATTGTAAATTACTGTTTTAAAATTACTTCTGATTTGAATTTGCCGCCATTTAAAGCTAAATAATTCGACAGACCATACGTACAAATTTTGTTTAAATTATCACAAGGATCAGCCCACCACTATGTAATTAATCGAAGAAAATTATCGAATTATAGTTGCGACTCTTTGAGGCTAGCTTATAAGGCATTGAAATCCACTGAATCGTTCAGATCAGCTGGACCTAATTAAAATCATGAAACCACCTAATGATTATTAACTGCAGAATCTAACTAGATTTAGGAATTTAAATTACGATCAGAACCGCACTTCAATCAAATACTTAAAACTCCAATAATAAATTAACTGCAGGTTTTATGGAGGTAAAAAGAGAAAAAGAAAAAGAGTAAGTTTGTGAGATGATGAATTTCAATGCCAATTGTTTCTTCAATTTGGGGATATTTTATTAATTATTATTTTTATTCCTTTGCTTTTAAGAGGGTTTAAGGACTGACACTGAAAGGTCTCAGTTGGAATTTAAAGTCTTACTTTGCAGGGCCGGCTCTGAGGGTGTGCGAAGGGTGCGACCGCACAGGGCCCTCGAAAATTGGGGGCCCAAATTTTTTTTGGGTAAAATAGGTTGTATTCTAAAACTGGGGGCCCAAATTTAGAATACAAATCTAATCACGTGACAAGCCAACATTAAACTTGTAATAATCCTAACTGAGATCAAAATCCAAAGAATTTAGCAATAACAACAAAATAAAGGGAAAAAAAATCGTAATAAAGAGCTTCGATTATATACCTGCTCACAGAAGCTCATGTTCCTAGTGAAACGATACACACTCCCCATACCCAACCTCAGGGCCGGCTTTGAGGGTGTGCGAAGGGTGCGACCGCACAGGGCCCCCGAAAATTGGGGGCCCAAATTTTTTTTTGGTAAAATAGGTTGCTTCCAGCTCCGTGACCCTTCTCCTCCCCCCCAAAACCAGCTCCCCAAACCAAATCTCTCTCCCCCTTTTCTCAAAAACCTTCTTCCTCCCCAAACTAGATCTCCCCCCCCCAAACTCCAAGACCCTTCATCCTCCCCAAAACGAAGCCTCCCAAAACGGTATCGAATCGACCTCTCTCTCTGCCACGACACCGCCAGATCCGCTCAGATCTGATCTCCAATGGCGTCGAGAGAGGGGTTCGTCTACATCACCAAGCTCGCGGAGCAAGACGAGCGCTACGATGGTAAGATCTCTCGATTCAGATCTACGGCAGCTCTACAAATGGACTCCGATTTCTCCATCAAAAAACGATGGAGTTCCTGCCACACCCGAGGACCCGTCGAAGAGGAAGTTTCGCTATGTTCCGGTATGATTCATCTGTTGTTTTTTATTATAGTGTGAGAAATTTCATGCTTTGGCTGTTCTTTAAAATCCCTTTTGTTCATTATGATAATTTCTGTCGATTTATTTCATCCAAAATAGTAATTTAGGACGTGGGTTTTTCTTTTGGATACTCCTGGATGTAAATTTGGTGTTTTATATGGAATCATAACTTGAGTATGATCTGATTTTCGGAGTTCTTAAAAGAGTATTGAAGTGTTCCTGAATTCTTATTCGGCAGAGAGTGAGGCTTTATTTTGGTAGAGAACCAGAGGGATGCTACTATTTTTTTGGGACATAGGAAATGTGGCTTCTTGGTCATTGGATGTGCGTGAGGTTCTAAGAAACAAAAATAGTTGAAACCATTTAAAGAGGATGAGCAAGAAGGTGGTTATTAGAGAAGTTGATTGCTTGCAGGAAGGTGATGACATTTGCCGATGACGGGCACTCAAATTTATTGATATTTTGTATATAGAGAAGAGCCATGTGTTTACTTTTCGCACAAGGCCCCTAAAATCTCAGAACCGGCCCTGTTACTTTGTATACATTTTGTGAAAATATGCATAAATACCGAAGAGCAAAATGGGTTGTCCTCTAATTATAACTGCAATATAAATCCCAGTTTAATATTAATGTACGAGAAGGATCTTCTGCTAACGGCTTCTAGGGCAATTTGGTAATTGTCAGTAATTTTGCTACATGCTTCATCGTAATCAATCTGGGGCATGCAGGAGGGAGGGAGAATGGCAAGTGTTCAAGAACTTTAGGGCACGGTTGTTTTGGGGAGAGGAGAGATGGAGAAGTAAATTTAAAATATGTTTGCTGTGAGGATTTTCCTTAACGTGAGGGCGTTTTGATCCAATTATGGGTTTCTTGATGGTGTTTACCCAAAAGTAATGGAATTTAGATCGAACAAATACAACCCCACTAATGCAACTATCAAACAAACCCTTAATACGTACAGAGACGAACTAGCAAATCTATTACTCAAATGAAACAACCAAAGAACTGTAGAAACGACGAAAATAGTTGAGGAGTTCAGGAAAAATAAAGCGGGAAGGATTTTGGATGCAATCCGGTCGATTGCGGAGCAAGTCCGGTCAATCGGAAACGTGCACACTACAAGGTAATTGGTGTTTGGTATAAATACCAATACACGTTTCTGACGACCGCAAGGATAGGTCGGTCGACTGCGAACCCTATCCGGTCGACCGGACCACATTGTCGGTCGACTAAAACCTTGTAATTGATTTTGTCGAGATTTCGTGTTTCTGGCCGGTCGACCGCGGCTTCAAGGTCGGTCGACCGGATCGGGATTTTGGGCCTGGTTTGGGTTTCCTGATCTGTTTGGGATTGGTGTTTGGTATAAATACCAACACACGTTTTAGGGTTTTGGGGAGAGCAGTATTGGGGATATTTGGAGCACAGAAAAAGAGAGGTTTCTGGAGCTATTGGTTAGGGTTTTGTTTTAGAGATTGAGAGCTTTGTGTGAGAGGTTAGTTTATGGATTTGTAATCTCTATTTGTACTATTCTTCTTTATTAGTGAAAACCCATCCCCTTCTTACCCTGTGGACGTAGGCAACTTTCCGAACCACGTAAAATTTGTTGTTTGTGTTCTTGCCGTTATTTTGGATTGTTTGGCATTCTCTCTATTGTCATTGATATTTATTCTCGGCACCCTATCGATTTGGCTGCCGCGAACAACAAATGGTATCAGAACATAACAAGGACTTCATTAGATGATCTCTGATGGAACCAAATATCTTTGCAACAACTCATGAATTAATTAATCTCTCATGGAAACAAAATAGAAAATTACTTACATTAATTGGGACCAGACACTGAGGACCGACCGTTAGACGATCACGGCGCGTTAATAATAACTAGAAGCCCAGAACAAGACTCCTTACTGGGCCGAGCTGAAGGCCTGACTTCAAATGCACCCAACCCGTAATTAAAACCTCTACACATCACATACAAAATTTTACTCTCAACGGTCTAAATCTCAAAGCTCGTAATTTCGTTTCTCCTTCCCAAAACTCTCACCTTTTTCTCCCCATGAACCCTTCGTCCCCAGATCTCCGCTTATGGAAAATCTCCATTCGAGCCAAATCCAGGCTCTTCGATCTCAGACTCAACGCCTCAAATGTGTTCCCTAATCTTGGAAATGGCGGTGAAAGGATCTCCTTCCTTCTCCGCCTCCGCCGCCTCCTCTTGGTCAAAGTGAAATCAGAGAATCGAGATTTATCAAGAAGAGAAGTGAATCAGAGATCGAGTTTCTTCAGGTTCGTAGGCAAGATTTTGAGGAGAAAACAGCGCCGAATGGATCCTCATAACAGATCACGAGCACGAGATCGTGCCACTGAAACTCGGCATAGACATGGTGGCTATTTTCTTGGTCAGGTAACTTCCACCCCTTTTTAAGATTTCGGCATTATTTCTTGGCATATGTATAATCAAGGAATATATGGAAAAGGTGCCTAGTTTATGTACAATATGCATATTTAGCCCGTGCTAAACACGGGCTCGCTTGCATTTTGTTTTGTATCTCAAATTCTCGCTGTACCCATTGTACACCTTGCTGGTGTTGTTGTGATCTTCCTATAATTTGCTAAGTCCGTATATCTTACGATTTTTGGATAAATGACGGAATTCCTGATAAAAGTACGTATCATTTGTCTTCAGATAATGGGACTTGATATATTAAATTTGTCACAGAGTTACATAAATAAAATCTTGGAATAATGATAATTTCATTAGAGAGTTGATTGGGAAAAGTATCCTAGTTATCTAGAAGGAAAATGATTTAAGGACCCAAAATATGGGACCAAGGGAGGGGATAGGTGATGTGGCCCCTCCCTATTGCATAATGAGTTGGCATGGCCAACTCATTATGCAATAGGGAGGAGACACCTCACATGTCCCCTCCCTTGGTCCCATATTTTGGGTCCCCGTAGCAGCACTCTATCTAGAATATGCTCTATGACCCTTTTCCAATACGGTAGATTTCACTAAACCCCCTTAAGTTTGGGCGTTTCTCAGATACTCCCCTTAACTTTCAAGATGTCACAAAACCCCTTAAGTTGTGGGTTCTCAGTTCAACTTTGAACATTTTACAAAACACCCCCTAAATGCGTGAACCAATATTTTCACGGGCAAAAATATCCCTCTCCTAAATTTTACTCACCCATATGTAAATTGCGGTTAGCGCCAGTAGTTTTTTTTAATCTAATGTTGAAAATTGAAGGATGTTTCCTGAGAACCCCAAAACTTGAGGGATTTTGTGACGTTTTGAAAGTTAAAGTGGCTATCTGGGAAACGTATAAACTCAGGGGCATTTTCTGAAAGTCACCCCTTTTTATGAATATTTTCCGAGAAAATTAAAGAACGTAGTTTGCTTAACGAGTTTGTATACTAATAAATACTTAATCAATATGCAGGGCCCTATGGCAGCCATTGCTGGAAGTTTTTCTCTTCTCACTCACTCGGCGTCTGAGAAGAATCATGAAAGGATTAGCATTCATGCTTTCTCCCTTTTCTTTTACTTAGTTCTTTTGTTTAAATTGAGGAAAACAAAATTTTCTTTAATGTTAGTTGCAACAACAATTTCTTTCATTGGATTTTCTCTAAGTTATTTGAGTTACACCTGTACAGATATTGTGACAAAAGCTGCGTGGAGGGCTTGGAACATTATCATTTCTATCGGGTGTTTATCTTTGTTTTCCCAAGTTAGTTCATCCTCATGTTCTCTTTCCATATACGGATGTTATGTAGCATATTGGTTGAAATTGAAGTGTCAGTTTGCACTCATAAGCATCCTATATGTACATTTATCATACTTTTGTGCTTATGCTTGCTTTATGTCAAAAGGTAATCAAAGTAGCTTAAAGAGTTACAACTTCAATAAGAAAATATAGGATAAAGAAAGATGTCGTTAGTCTTTTTCAATGTCTCATTGTGTAGAGTGGTGTTTTCAACATTTTGAAGATTGATACTATAAAGGTTCACGCAGTTGATCATTATTGTTTCGCTGGGTAATAGATTGCTCTTTCATTCTTGTCAGGTTTTCTTTAATAGCAGTATTAGTAACCATCAATGTTGCATTCGTGTCAGGAAAAATTGGTTGAGATACATGTTTACTTTACTGTACTCCATGTTTTGTACATGCTATTTCTGATGTTCTGCAATGTAAGAGTGGTTTTCCAAACAACATTATCATTGTTTCTCTTTATTATTAAGTTTTATGGTTATTTTGTAATTTTTCTTATTCTTAATCTTGATGTACTAGTATAACTGTAATCCCTGATCTTTGTTATAGCCTTATAGGTATGGTATCACAGAACATGGTAACGTGCAACAAAGTTTGATGTAAGGAAGATCATGACAGTGTGTTTGACAGTTAGATGAAATACATGGTAATTATCTGATGCCAATTAGTCTTAAACCGATCATCCAATTATATAGTTAAGCATGCTCAGATTGGAGCAACTTCACGATGTGTATCGCACTGGACATGACTTATTTTGTTTTCTTTTGTATTAGCATTTTTTAAAATTTACTAAAACAAACTAAGAAGCATTGTCACCAGTAATAGGCAGGGCTTTTGTATTAGCATTTTTTAAAATTTACTAAAACAAACTAAGAAGCATTGTCACCAGTAATAGGCAGGGCATAGCAGAAAATCCAAAATGGGATTTACTAAAACAAACTAAGAAGCATTGTCACCAGTAATAGGCAGGGCATAGCAGAAAATCCAAAATGGGATTGCAATAACATGACAAAACTTTCATGTTTTACTCATATCGGACGTGTACAACTTGGTTTCAGCATCTGTAAAATGTTTGAAATACAGTCAGTTGGAGTATTCGAAATAAGTCATTTTTCCCAAGATGGTGCAGATATGCTAAGCTAAGTGTTTGAAGTCAACAGTCACTGTATCATGTATGATTGGCTGGATGAATTTTATAAACTTTTCAAGGAACGGACTTTCATATAAGATTATACTTCATTTTTCATTCTCATGACCTGGTGAATACAGTCATTTTTCCTTCTCATTACCTGATTAAGACAGTTGCAAGATATCATTTTAACCTATCTCCTCTGTAATTGAATTCTAGGTGCTACTCTCAAGGACTTCACTTCTTGTTCGGAGGAATCTGATTCTGTGGCTTATTATTTCAGCTTTCATGCTGTTCTTTCTATACAAGGTATCAAAATGAGATCACAAGCCTCATTAGTTTCTATTGTAACTCAATCTATAATTTATTGTTTTAAAAGAAGTTGATTGCCATAAATATTAAATATTTACCTGAGATAAGATACTCAGTACCAATTTTACTTTTAGGCATTTGAAAATGTTGCAATGAAAACAATACTGACTTTAATACCCTAATACTTCACGCGCTAAGTAGCCTATGCGTCAAAGTTGTTGAGAGCTTACTGGTATTTCTGAAAACTTGGATTGTGGTTTATAAATATTCATCTCTTGCACCAAACAGCTGCATTTGCATCTAGTTCATCCAAGGAAGTAGTTTAAGAGTGATAGACTAACAACTATTATCATTAAAAGCGTAGTCTGCTTATGATCCAAAATTGAGGACTCGAATTGTTGGATGGTTCAAAGTGGTTACTGAATCATTCTTGGAGAAAGAAGGATATCTTTGGCCATCATTCTTTCTAGGGTAAGAAATTGACGACTCAAATTGTTTGATGATACGGAGTGGTTACTGAATCATTTTTGGAGGAAGAACAATGGCTTTGGTCATCATTCTTTCCAGTGTAAATTTCATAAATCCCCAAGAAGTTTGGTTGATTTTGAGACGACCCTGCAAAAAGTTTTAAAATGTCTATTTTTATGATCCGAAACTTCAGACTTGATTTGTTGGATGGTTCGGGGTATTTACTGAACCACTCTTGGAGGAAGAGGATGGCTTTACCCATCATTCTTTCAAGGGTCAAGTTCATAATATCCTTAAGAAGTTGGCCCATTTTGAGGTGATCTCAAAAAGTTTAGAAACTTCAATTAACCCTCAAAAGTTTTAAATCCCAAAAATTTGAGGGCTATCTGAAAATAGGTTCAGACAACTATAAAAGTTTGGGGATTAAGTGACATTTCTCAACCTTCTGGGGGTTATCTCAAAATTGGCTAAACTTCTTGGGGGTATTGTGAAATTTACCCTTTTTTGAAAGTGGAAAGTTTGGGTATCTTCTTTGACAGCGAGAAAATCTACATGGCACGAAAAGAAGAGCTTGTTCACCCTTTTTTCATGTTTTGCTTCTTTTCCCATTAATCCAATTTTTTAAAACAGTCCCTTTTAAATTTTTATTTTTAAAAATCGACTTTGTTTTTTTTATTTACCAAAATCAACCCGTTTTTTTGATTAGCAACCTAATCACATTCCTAAATAGTCGGGGTTGCCAACCCCGACTATTAAGGACTTACATTTGTATGGTTTAAGACTTCTAATTAGGGTTTAACACCCTCCTAAATAGTCGAGGTTGGCACCCCGACTATTTAGGAATGTTATTAGGTTGCTAATAAAAAAAACGGGTCGGTTTTGGTAAATAAAAAAAATAAGGTCGATTTTGAAAAATAAAAATTTAAAAGAGGCTGTTTTGAAAAATTGTTCAATGTTTGAATACTGATGAGAACTAATCTTGTAGATCCTAATCCTCTAGATCCTAATGTCTATTATTCTAATCATGCTTATTGTGACTAGTCCAATCATGTCGAGTGCAAATCATGGTTGTAATATAATTTGATAATTGTTCAAATTTCTGCATGTAGTATTTGTGCAAGCTAAGCGTGTATAAAGATACCCGCAGTTCAAAATCTGGCTCTCACGTATTTTAAGACGGGAATGGATGCAAAATATGGTTAAAGGTGAAAATGCAGGATTGTCTGTTGTAACTTAGTTAAGGGTTAAGTTTATCGCATTCAATTTTTAGGATGATTTGTGACGCCCCTTTAGAAGGAGACAAAATAGTGATCAAAACTTCAAGTCTATCAATAACTTCATATGGTAGAAAACTTATGGAGAACTTATAATCTGATGGATTTGTCTAGAATCCAATAAGCACCTGAGACCTTGGTTCGTTGAAATTCTGAATTTAAATGAAGAAGATGCTTTTGACAAGCATTTACTCACCTCAGGAACTATTCAATAACAGCAAACATTAGTTCATATAATTAATGCAAGAATTGTGGGTTTGATTTGCTATTAGAAGCAATTGTTTCCTTTTAAATGTGAATTCTATAAACTTCAACTGTTCAAGCCAACCAGATATTACTCTTAGAGACCAGTATGTCTTCGTGATTCCCTACATTATGATGCACAACTCTAAGCAATTACTAGTCTTAGTAGTAGTTAACCTGATTTTTTGTGTGCACTAACTTGTTGACGTTTTTTTTTTTGTGTGTAGCTGAGAAGAGAAATGTTATTCAGATGCATGAACTGTGCATTGGAAGCTGCTCCTATTTTAATCTCTATTCTGCTATTTCCTTGCCAAGCATTATTCCAAACTGTAAGCCATAGCAAAGCTTAACTTCGTTTTTTCTTTTTAGCTATTGGATTCAAATCCATCAGAGCCTAAGTTTAGCAGCGGCTGGGAGAATCTGAAACTGAAATTTCCTATCAAGCAAAATTATACATGAAAGAGTAGGAGCTAAAACAGTACTCATACTGTTAAATGTGATTATTGACTTGTTTGTTGATTCTATCACGCAGTTTGGTGATCATAAGGACCCTGGAGTATTGGGACTCTACTTTTCTTCAACATACTTTTGGGGGAGGAAGTTGATCAAACTTATTGTTACAACACTATTGCAAAGGCACTAAATGCATTCAGCTCAGCTACATTTATATTTTTGAATGTGAAATCATGCAGCAGAATTAGTTGTGATCAATTTTACTTGGACGATGTTAACTTAGAGATCATAATGATGATTTTTCTTTTCATTTGTGAAGTATAAAATGCGAGGACCCTTTATTATAAGTTTCTTTTATTCTTCTATGTTTCTATTTTTCTTCATTATGAATGGTATCTAGTTTTCGCGTAACTTACATGTATACAATGCCATTGCCATGAAAGGAGCTTAGTTTTCAGTTGGACGATGATATTGCATGTTTTGTAATTCAACTTACCTAAAGCAAACGGAAAGAAGCGTCGGAGTTCAAAGCTGGGATTCTCTATGTCAAGCCCTTGTCTTTGTCTATACCTTTAGAAAGGGCGTCAAAGTTCAAACTAGTGTTTCGAGTATTTAATTAAGTGCAACTAAAACAATTTATAGAAGAAAAATATTAACGTTGTGAGATGCATAATGACAGAGTACATCTAATAAATAATAATATCGACGTTCACATAAAAAACGGATAAATTAACATTAATATGCACATCCAATTATGACGAGTAAGAATACGAATGCCATTTTTCTACTAGAGACAGATAGGATAAATATATGGGTAAAAATCATATTCAAATATGGATGTGTGTTTGTGTATCTAGGGGTTGTGCCAATATTTTTTTAGGTTGCACATACTTTATTAGTCCTATGTGTTCCTGTGATATCTTGTAGTTTTCACGACTTTGCACCTGTGGTGTTGTACTAGATACAAATACTCTTATTGTTTATTAAAGTTGCATGTTTGTACTTTCCACTGGTTAAATGTTGGAATATTATCGTCAAATTTTGGGTATATAAGTGCAAAGTCATGTAAACTAAAGGTATTTAAGTGCTATTTAGACATATATCCTATCAATTTATTTTAAATTTTGGATGAAATGACCAGGTCCCCCCCACCCCCACGCCCAACAGGTATTGATGAACTCTCTACTTCCCCTAGAAAAATTCAATTTTCTTGGTCACCCCTTAAACTACGTGTACGCAACCAATGTGATAATTTTCTTAGCCAACAGTTAAATATTTAATAGATTAATCATGTGACAATGCTTCTTTTGTATTATTTGTATTTTCTAAATTCAATTTCAAAAAGGGTAAAAAGTTTTGGAGAAA
>NC_033800.1:13957709-13965814 GCF_001876935.1 Asparagus officinalis
GAAAAGAAGAGATATTTATAAAATCCATGAAGAAATGCAAATGAAATATTTTCACATCATTTATCTGTTAAATATTTGAGAATGTGCTCACAAAATGACCACATTAGACAAATATACATAAGTGAAAAATTTTGACAAATGTAAAGTTTATGGGGGAAATTGAGAGTTTGCTAAAACTTGATGGGCTGGTTATTTTCGTCCTTCAAATTTCATCCTCGTCAGTAGGATATTGGTAAGAGTTTTATTGCTTTGAGAAGCACATACAATTAGTCAAAAATTTGTTTTAACATCTTATGTCGTAGAAGGATCTGTTATCTATGTCGTAGACATATCTGTCTAGTTTCTTATGAATACCGGTCCTTTAAGAACCACTACCCTATAAGCACGGGGCGGTTTGCACCGAAAACATTAAAAAATTTCCAACCTAACCCCTATCAAGTATGGTATAAGTATGGTATAGATCATCCGATTATGTGCAAGCTGATAAAATCTGAACTTTATTCTTATGGGTGTTGAACTACATCTTTTGTAGTACATATTGGAATATGATATAGATAATTTCATCTGAACATCATCTCTGAAGAAATAAGTGTTAATAGAAAATTAAAGATAATAAGTGACTAGTCACTTCTAATGCATGAATCTACCATAAATTATGGGTCTCAAAATGAGCTATGTGCAGGATAGCAAAATTAAGAAACTTCTTAACGTATTCCCATCAGGAACCTTACAGACATGAATATTTCGACCACCACCACCCTTGCTCCTCTCCAATCAAGATCTCCAACAAGCTCAATCCAAAAATGTACAACCACAACCAATCCCTCAGCCCATCCCTAACCTTATCAAACCACCCCTAGAAGTGTGAACTACAATCTTTACCGGAAAAAAAAAACATATCCCGTTACGTCATCTTACCTACGTGAAAAGTTATAGTTAATGCTGCTAGGGTTTTTTTTTATAAAATCTTGAAGTTCAAGGGTTTTTTTGGCTTTTGGGGTTGTTTTTTTGGGTTGGGGCGGGATTATAGGACCATTCTAATTAAATCTAACATAATCCCTATATTAAAGAGAGCATACAAGGGTTATAAAGTCATACTTTTGAAGCGTGATTCGATGGAAGATCGAACAACCCCTAACTCTTGCTCCTTGTAGTAGTAAATCTCCTCGTAGTGGATCTCCAAGTCTTCAAGTGAGCTTGATAAAATCGGAGTCTTCTTGAGACACAAGGTAAGATATCCACCCGGGGGTACTATAAAATCCTACTACTTCCTCTTACTCAAGATTGCTAGAATTTAGTAAGAGGAGAGCTCTCTTTTATTCTCTTATGGAAAAAACCACTTAGCCAATTTTTCATTAAAATTTCCATAAGAAAGAGAGCTCATATTTATAGAGAGAAATATGTTCATGACATGAATGACTCATCCTATGAGTCATGCAATGAATCATCAAATATCAATGATTAATCTAGTGAGTCATGTAATGAATCATCTTATGAATCATTACATTTAAAAACCATGCTAATAAACCATGTGCTCAAACCATACCACTAAATGACTCTCTCATGACTCATTATACATGGTATGTGTATTTCATAAATGAGAATATCAAATCAATATTGTATTTCATAAATACGATATTTTATAATTTTCCAATCATTGATTAATAAGTCATCATATGACCAAAAAAGTCAATGAGTTGACCAAAAGTCAACTAGTTGACTAAAAGTTAATTTTATAGGAAAAATATTAGAATTCATTTCCTAAGCACATAGCATTCCGATTTTATTGATATACATAACCGTTTATGTGTATCCGGTAAAATCATATATGCGTATCAATCATACGCATCACTCTATAAATTATGTTTCATAGGATTCAAGTACGCGCTTGGTGTGACTCTAAGGCCCAACTTAAGAAATCGGCAGTGGATCATATCCACAAGTACAACAGAGGTGCTAGCTACACATGAAAACTACCCGGGTATAAGTTGTGATAAATGTCTGCAAGATGCTTATACAATTTTATCAGGACCACTCAGTGATAATGCCGTACAATCCGATCTCTTCGTCAAACCATGTCAAACTATTAAGCCTAGGGTATGAAAAACTGTCAAACCCTAATTGCTCAATTAGTGTTTGTAGATATTAAAATCATAACCTTTAAGATCAAACTGACACTTAGTTTATCTTATTTACCTCGGCCAAGGATTTCCAGGTTATAGTTATATCAAACAATCTTATGACATCAACCCCTTATACTGGGAGAGACGAATCCCATCTTGGCATCTCAATATCTACTTATGCCTCGGGATGTACCCAACAAGAACCGTTGTGCACAACTCGATGAGAACTGTGATTAGGTAAAAGTCTAAGTACACCTATACTGACATGTAAGATATTGCACTCATGCCTCAGGTCATGAGACTACTATGTACTATATCACTTGAGAACTTCTATTTGACAGTTAAGTATAATTACCAACTAGATGTTCTCAGTGAGTCGTTCAGTCAACTCATTCACTAATGAGTCACCTGTATACTATATCTTGATGTCTCACATCAATGATCTAAGAGATGGATCATCATCCTTCCAAAGAAGAAATAGAGTATACACTAGTCTTACTAAAGTGATGATGTCCCATTTCAACACTTCATCGACTAGGAACATTTTAGAATATACGTTAGCGACAAATCAGATCTCTTCATTACAATCATATCCGAAATGTCTGATAGTCTAGTATCATTCTAAGGACTTTATCTGTATTAAAATACCAGATAAATCTGACCAAAATAGCATACTATTATTTTAAATAAGGATATTATATTCATATAGGTCCTGTTACAATATACAATTATTACCTGTAGGGCACCTATATCCAACAAACTCCCACTTGCACTAAGGCCAATCATTGTAGTATCTAATACCCAATAGCTCAACAAGTTTTTCAAATTGTGTACGAGCAATTGCCTTTGTGAATGGATCTGTTATATTATCTTTTGTGTCAACTCTTTCAATCTTGATCTCTTGGTGATCAACTATCTCCCTGATCAAGTGATACTTCCTCAGAATGTGTCTGGACTTATGGTGAGATTGGGGTTCCTTTGTCAGAGCTATTGTAGCATTACTATCATAGTATAAAGGTACTGGATTTTTAATAGTGGGAATAACTTCCAGCTCTGAAAGGAACTTCCTCATCCAGACAGCTTCTTTGGCTGCATCATTTGCCGCAATGTATTCGGCTTCTATAGCAGAGTCTGCTACTGTGTCCTGTTTGGAACTTTTCTAACTGACAGCCCCTCTGTTAAGGGTAAAAATATATCCTGAAACAGATTTACTATCATCGATATCGCTCTGAAAGCTAGAGTCGGAAAAAGCCTCCATTTGGAGGTCACTTTTACCATATATCAAAAATAACTCTTTAGTCCTTTTCAGGTACTTAAGTATATTTTTGACCCTTTCCAGTGCTCTTCTCCATGATTAGATTGGTATCTACTTACCAAACTGAGTGTATAAGCGATATCCGGTCTAGTACATAACATGGCATACATGATCGATCCTACTGCCGAGGCATAATTAATTAGACTCATGTGTTTCCTCTCTTCATCAGTCTGGGGAGACATCTTTTTAGAGAGGGAGATTCCAGGAGATGCAGGTACAAAACCTTTCTTGGAATTTTCCATGCTAAACCGTTTTAGCACTTTGCCAATGTATCTAGATTGCGATAATCCTAACATCCTTTTAGATCTATCTCTATAGATCTGAATACCCAGTATACAGGATGCTTCACCTAAATCTTTCATGGAAAATCTTTTTGATAGCCAAATTTTAACCGCTTGTAATGACGGTATGTCATTACCGATTAAGAGTATATCGTCTACATACAAAATAAGAAACGATACTATACTCCCAATTATCCTTTTATACACACATGGTTCATCTGGATTTTTGATGAAACCAAACTCTTTGATAGCATCATCAAAACAGATGTTCCATCTCCTCGATGCTTGCTTCAGTCCATAAATGGATTTAAGCAATCTACATGCTTTTCCACTGCTCCCACTGACTACAAAACCCTCTGGTTGCGTCATATATATGCACTCTTCTAAATCACCATTTAGAAATGTAGTTTTGACATCCATTTGCCAGATCTCGTAGTCATAGTGAGCAGCTATAGCAAGTAGGATCTGAATAGACTTTAGCATAGCTACTGGAGAAAAGGTTTTATCGTAATCCAAACCAGGTCTTTGACGAAAACCTTTAGCTACCAGTCTAGCTTTAAAAGTTTCTACTTTCCCATCTACACCCAACTTTTTCTTAAACAACCATTTGCAACCTATGGGTATCACCCCTTTAGGAGCATTGTCTAAGATCCATACTTTGTTGGTGTACATAGTGTCTATTTCAGATTTCATTGCATCTTGCCAAGCAACAGAGTCCCTACTCTAAAAGGCTTGCTGATAACTCAAAGGTTCGTCATCATCTATGATGTGATCTAACATGTAGCCTTCAATGAGAAAATCATATTGTCTCTTAGGTGTATGAAATCGCCTTGGATATCTATGGAGTGGTTGTGGTTCTTCTGGTACAACTGAATTTTCTGGTTCTACTAATTGTGGTTGTGGTTCTTCTGGTACAACTGAATTTTCTGGTTCTACTAATTTATCAGTATTGATTTGTATATCTAAAATTTCTTCCAGTTCTACCATGCTCCCACTAATTTCTTTTTCAAGAAATTCCTTCTCCAAGAAGGTAGCATACCGAGAAACAATTATCTTTTGTTTATCGATATGGTAGAATTGATATCCTTGGGAATTCCTTGGATATCCTACAAATTTACATAATACTGACCGTGCCTCTAACTTTTTGGGATCTTGCTTTTTTATATAAGCATGACACCCCCCAAATCTTAATATAATTAAGATGTGGTTTCATCCCATACCATATCTCATATGGAGGTTTAGGCACTGCTTTAGTTGGAACTTTATTCAGTAAGTATGCTGCTGTTTCCAACGCATACCCCCAGAATGAAAAAGGTAACTCAGCGTTACTCATCATGGAACGTACCATATCTAATAGGGTACGATTTCTCCTTTCTGACACGCCGTTAAGCTATGGTGTAAAGGGTGAAGTAACCTGAGAGAGAATCCCATTCTCTTTGAAAAACCCTAAGAATTCTAAGCTCAAGTATTCTCCTCCTCGATCCGATCGAAGAATTTTAACTTTCTTGCTTGTTTGATTCTCTACTTTATTTTTATACTCGATAAATTTCACAAATGCTTCAGACTTATGTTTCATCAAAACACATGTCCAAATCTTGAAAAATCATCAGTAAAAGTAATAAAGTAGGAGTATGTGACGCCCCTGGGTTCACACAAGGCTGCAGTCCAAGGTGAAACCAAGAATGTCAAACCTGCCATGCACCACACCGTGCAATAACATGTTTCACCATCACAATTAACATCTATCTAGTAGAGTCAACAACTGGTGTAGGTACAAAACATGTAAAAGGATAATACAAGATATACTAACGGAATGATAACAGTCACATAAGTATCTCATCATCCCACATACAGAAATACATAGCCAAGATCTGAGTAGATAAACTGGAATACTCAACAAGTCTCAAATACAAATATCTGACGAAAAGGAAATAAGGCACACAGCCTTTACAACTTCTAGAACAAGACTCTCAAATGTCTAAATAAAAATCTACTGTGGAACTCCAAAAGAAAATATAACTAAAGAGACGGCTGAAGCTAAAATGCATCGCCATCAGTCTACGACTCTCCGGGCTCCTGGCTCGTTACCTGAAAGGGGGAGGGACAACGAGCGTCAAAGCGCTAGCGAGTAACATCACAACCAACCCCAAGGGAAAAGGGCTCGTTGTATAAGAAAATACAGATAATATATAATAGATCTAAAAATCATTGATCTTACTAAAGAGGGTTTTAGTATTTAGAAATTTACAACACGAGCATAGGTACGTCGAGCGAAATAATCCAAACAAGGAAACCCTCATGTATATACCTTGTATCTCAAATTGTAAATCCCTAAACACCAAACCCAAGGTTTTTATACAAGAAACAATAAAGAAAAAGAATACAAGCCCATCTCTACCGATAAAATGTAAACTTGTCAAATCTACAATAGATGTCATGACCAACCTAGGTAACTATCATGTCCCAGCCTCATATAATGTGTCGTGTTCCAAACTTGGTTAATAAACATACTCAAGGTTTAGCAAATATCCAACATAACACTGTAATGGATTATAGTCCAACACGAGGACTTTAATGAGTTATAGTCCAACACGAGGACTTTGAGGGATCAAATCAGCACATCTGCAGTTTTCTGTAGAACATATCATTAGTAAATTGAGAATATCTTTCTCTGGACAAACTCTTTTTTAGAATAGTTTTTCGTTTTGGAAACTAGACTCACATAGATATCATTTGACACTAATTTGGCTCAGTTTGGAGTTCATATGATATTTCAAATTTCCAGTCAAACATTTTATATGTGCAGCAGATTTTCTGCAAGATATATCATCAGTAAAATGAGCATATCTTTCTCTAGGAAAACTGTTTTTAGGTATGGTTTTCTGTTTTGAAAACTAGATTCACATATCTTTCAATTGGCATTAGTTTGGTTCAATTTGGATTTCATTTGTTATTTCAAATTTCTACCTCAAAAGTATATATGTGCAGCAGATTTTCAACAGAACATAACAAGCATGATTATTTGCAAAAAAAAAATCATATGTAAACCTTCAATCATGCACGAAACTTTAAAACAAAGAATAAGACATCTAAATTCAGATAAACAATATTTTAAATTATTTTCAGATCTTAAAACACTTCTGTAAATTCGTGCTTAATCTCTTTAACATGAAAAGACCTAGTCTTTATACATATATACAAAAGATCCAATTTTTATACACAAAATAATTGATTAGGCTCTATAAAACTCATTAAAAACTCTTCAAAAATATTTTAAAAACTAGGAGGGGGATTAGTAGAGATGATACTTGCCTGGGGTTGAAGGAAAAACTTGTTAGAAGCAACGTCGAAGGAGATCTCCACTCCAAAAGCTAAAAATCAACAAAAACCCAACTTGAAAGCCTCCAATCTTCTCCAAGAATTCAAAATAGGGTTTATGGGGGTTTGGTGGCTGTTAGGGTTCTTAGATATGATAAAAGAAAGGAATTTTAGTGAAAAATATGGGTATTTATAGAAACAAACCCGAAACAAACCTGTTAGACCCGAACCAGGAAACCTAGTCTGACTAGGAAAATACTCCTTCGGTATTTTGGCTATAACTTTCTCATACGACCTCGGAATAAGGTGATCTAAGATTTTTTGGAAAGCTCTAGAAGATACCTACAACTTTGGTATTAAACACTTTTCCAGATTCTTAATGAATCAGTGTGAAAAACATAGAAACTTTCAACTGGTCAAAATTCCCAGATTTTCACTTTTTGGCCTTTGTGCATGTTTTGTGCATTTGCACTCATATTTTCACAAATATACATTGAATTGATCTCAAATCAATTCTTATCATATCCAAATATCAAAATATATTATTTTTTACTATATAACATATTTATCATTATTTATCATAAAATATTCAAATTTACGGGGCACGACAAGGGTTTAACCCAACCCGCACACATACACATCTCGCAATATTAACCGTTAAATAAGAGTATAATAATATTCATACTTAACGATCTAAAATGGTAATATTCTTACTCGACCCCTAATCTAACGGAACTAGTACGTCGGGCGAAAAATCCAAACAAGGAACCCCCCATGTATATACCATGTGTTCCGAAAGATTAAGAATTAAGTGAAAATACCCTCATTCTAGTGTTAAATATAAATATCAATATATATATATATATATACAAATATACAAGTAAGAAGTCATATCATAAATACTTTAATTAGTTTTACCTGCTCGAACAAGTGTGGGTAGTCGCGTCGCATGTCCTCCTCGCGCTCCCAAGATGCTTCCTCAACTCCACTTCGGTTCCATTGAACTTTCACCAATGGAATCACCTTGTTCCTGAGTCTCTTGACTTCTCTAGCAAGTATGGACACTGG
>NC_033800.1:13966496-13968885 GCF_001876935.1 Asparagus officinalis
TCAAGCTATCCTCCGGCTCTGCCCAACATATCGGTGATCTACACGGTCTCCCGTATAATGCCTCATACGGAGCCATACCGATCGTCGCTTGATAACTGTTGTTATAAGCGAACTCTATCAATGGAATGTGATCCTCCCAGCTGCCTTGGAAGTCAATGACACATGCCCGCAACATGTCTTCCAACACCTGATTCACCCTCTCCGTCTGACCATCTGTCTGTGGGTGGAATACACTGCTATAAGATAGTCTGCTGCCAAACGAGTCCTGAAAACTCCTCCAAAAATGTGAAGTGAATATTGATCCTCGATCCGACACGATCGTGTCCGGAACTCCGTGAAGTCGAACTATCTCTCGGAGTACGGTGAGCCTCATCAAATAACTCCCTCTTTAGCTCTGCATTTGCTGGCATAACCAATCTACCCTTCATCCGTAGACCTTCGTCTGCTCCAATGGTCCAATCTGGCTTAGGCTCTTTGGCAATCTCCTCCTTTCGGATTTGAACCCAAGAGTCTTCCAGCTGAGCTCTAACTACTCTGGTACTCCAGGATAGTTGTACTGACACAGCACCCAAAAATGCACTGGTACCCCCAATCTCAGGTCTAAAATCAAACTGACTAAGGGTGAGGAGATCTCGATGCAATGAGCACCTCAAAGCCGCAATCTGATGTCGACGCTTCCTACTCAAAGCATCTGCTACGACGTTCGCCTTCCCCGGGTGATACTGAATCGCAAACTCGTAGTCCTTGATAAACTCAATCCACCTCCGCTGCCTCTGGTTGAGTTCCTTCTGAGAGAAAAGATATTTCAGACTCTGGTGGTCTGTGAACAGCTCGAACTGCACTCCATACAAGTAGTGCCTCCATGACTTCAGTGCGAATACCACTGCTGCTAGCTCCAAGTCATGAGTAGGATAGTTCTGCTCATGCACTCTCAACTGCCGTGAGATGTAAGCTACTACTCTCTGAGTCTGCATAAGAACGCCTCCCAATCCTGCCAAAGATGCATCTGTGTAGACGACGAATGTCCTGTCGCTGCTTGGAATAGTCAAAACTGGTGCTGTGGTCAACTTAGCCTTTAATATATCAAAGGCCTCCTGGCACCCTGTGCTCCAAATAAACTGTACACCCTTTTTCGTAAGGTGTGTAAGTGGCGTCGAAATCTTCGAGAAGTCCTGGATGAACTTCCTGTAGTAACCTGCTAAACCCAAAAAGCTACGAATCTCCGTCACCGTCTTCGGCGGTTCCCAATCAAGCACTGCTGAAACCTTAGCTGGGTCTACTGATATGCCCTCTCTGCTGATGATGTGGCCGAGAAATCTGACCTCTAAAAGCCAAAACTCACACTTGCTGAACTTGGCGTATAACTGGTGCTCCCGTAGGGTCTGGAGATGCTGCTCGTGCTCTACCTCCGATCTCGAATAAATGAGGATGTCGTCGATGAAAACGATCACGAACTGATCTAAGAAGGGACGGAAAACCCGGTTCATCAAGTCCATGAATACAGCGGGTGCATTGGTCAGTCCGAATGGCATGACCAAGAACTCAAAAGATCCATATCGCGTGAGGAAAGCTGTCTTGGGGATATCCATCTCCCGAACCCGCAACTGATGATAACCAGAACGAAGATCAATCTTCGAGAAGACTTGCGCTCCCTGCAACTGGTCGAACAAGTCATCAATCCTAGGTAGTGGATACCTATTCCGGATAGTGACCTTGTTCAACTCCCGATAATCTATACACAATCTCATACTGCCGTCCTTCTTCTTCACGAAGAGGACCGGCGCGCCCCACGGAGAATGACTCCGACGAATAAAACCCTGATCTAACAACCCGTCCAACTGGGTCTGAAGCTCTCTCATCTCAGCTGGTGCCATGCGATAGGGTGCGCGGGATATCGGGGCTGTGCCCGGCTGCAACTCAATACAAAACTCAATCTCTCTTACAGAAGGTAACCCAGGTATGTCCTGAAAGACATCCTGATAATCCAAGACAACTCTAGTCTCCAACAAATCAGAACTCTGATCCCGTCGCATCACCTCATCGATGAATGCCAGAAACGACTCCGCAAAGCGATTGCCCTGAGAAGTGGCCACAATCATCTCGGACCCATCGGACGCTTGCAATCTGACTATCAAAAAGAATACGGGCGGGAAAGGAATTCACGAGGAACGTACCCTCCACAACTGCACCGCTGGCACCATGATCACGAGGAACCACTGCATACACTCTGCCTGGTGCTGAAGACTGCTCTACCGTTGGTGCTGGAAAATATGGGACAATCTGCCCCTGGGGGGCCTCCTGGACTGCTCGAACCTGCCCCTCTGGCCTCTGCGCTGCTGGCGGTGGCTCAAGCCTGACCTGCTGACCCTGACCTCGGCCCTGTTGTCGT
>NC_033800.1:13968901-13987580 GCF_001876935.1 Asparagus officinalis
GACCCCTACCCGGCTGAGCTCCTGCTGGTGCACTACGACACTCTGATGCCTTGTGTCCCACCTTGCGACAGTTAAAGCATACCCCCTGAAACTTGCGATGATGATGTGACCTCTGATCCTGCTGAGGTCCCCTCTTATGAGGGCCTTGCTGCTGCTGCTGCTGCTGTCCTGACAATGGCCTTTTGTTTTTCCCCTTGTCTCCAATCTGTCCTGTCTTAGTCTTTCCCTCCTTGTCCTTCTGAAACATAGCCGTCTCATTCTCCTGTGAGGTGGCGGCCTCAGCTACCTCCCGGACTGAATAGAACTTCCTCGAAACGAGGTATCGACGAAGATTAGGGCGAAGCCCTGCTAGGAACATCTGAGCCTGACGCTCTCCTGTCTACCACATCCCCGTGAAATGCAGCAACTCCATGAACTTGCTCTCAAACTCTGCAACTGACATGTCCCCCTGAGTCAAACGGGATAACTCAAATTCCTTCCCAGTCCGTGCTACAGAAGAAACATACTGCTCGTCAAAGAAGTAAACAAAATCCTCCAAAGTGAGGATCATCCGCTGCTCTACTGGAAACTAGAATCGGTACCATCTCCCGGCATCCCCTTTCAGACTATATGATGCCAGTCTTTGCTTCTGAACTGTGTCTACATTGAGTATATCCAAGACATTACTCACATCCTCCTTCCACTTGTGGGCTACAAGCGGGTCTGAAGAGCCCTGGAACTCCGGTGCTCTCATCTTCTGGTACCTCTCTACCAAGCGAAGCCAAGCTTCCTGCTCCGTGGCTCTATCCGGTACCGCTGGTGGAATAACTGCAGGTGCTACCTCTGGGTCTCTCCCTCTGATTGGGACGGCTGGTATCCCCTGTGGTGGAACTACTGGAGGTGGTGGTGGTGTCGGTGGCGCGATATGACTTAGGAGCCATGAGATCAATGAGGTATGGGGGAGCCTGCTGCGGCTCAGGTGGTGCCTGCTCCTGCTCGGGTTGAGCCTGCTGTGGCTCAGGTGGAGCCTGCTGGGGCTCTGCCTGAGCGGCTCTGCGAGTACGGGGTCTGCCACGTCCTGCCATTTCTCTCTGATAATAAGAAAATAAAAGTTCATGAGTCAAAATAGACATATATACATACATAATGTATCACAATACGATTTTCACACCATATAGTATTCACACATATACTTTAAACAAAAATAGTTATCATAAAAAAAATTCTCAAAATTTTGAGATATACGCATATACCGTCCTCACTCATACTAGGAAATCCTTAGCAGACTCTATACATGAATCCTAAGAAACTCTAACCTAGCTCCACGACTCGACACAAGATGATCCTAAGGTTATTGGAACTAGAGCTCTGATACCAACTGTGATGCCCAATCTGACCAAAATAGCATACTATCATTTTGAACAAGGATGTTATATACATATAGGTCCTGTTACAATATACAATAATTGCCTGCAGGGCACCTATATCTAACAAACTCCCACTTGCACTAAGGCCAATTATAGTATCTAATACCCAATAGCTCAACAAGTTTCTCAAATTGTGAACGAGCAATTGCCTTTGTGAATGGATCTGCTATATTATCTTTTGTGTCTACTCTTTCAATCTTGATCTCCCGGCGATCAACTATCTCCCTGATCAAGTGATACTTCCTCAGAATGTGTCTGGACTTATGGTGAGATCGGGGTTCCTTTGTTAGAGCTATTGCAGCATTATTATCACAGTATAAAGGTACTGGATCTTTAATGGTGGGAACAACTTCCAGCTCTAAAAGGAACTTCCTCATCCAGACAGCTTCTTTAGCTGCATCATTAGCTGCAATGTATTCAGCTTCCATAGTCGAGTCTGCTACTGTATCCTGCTTGGAACTTTTCCAGCTGACAGCTCCTCTATTGAGGGTGAAAACATATCCTGATACAGACTTACTATCATCGATATCGCTCTGAAAGCTTGAGTCGGAAAAAGCCTCCATTCGGAGGTCACTTTTACCGTATATCAAAAATAACTCTTTAGTCCTTTTAAGGTACTTAAGTATATTCTTGACCGCTTTCCAGTGCTCTTCTCCATGATCAGATTGGTATCTACTTACCAAACTGAGTGAATAAGCGATATCTGGTCTAGTACATAACATGGCATACATGATCGATCCTACTGCCGAGGCATAAGGAATTAGACTCATGCGTTTCCTCTCTTCATCAGTCCGGGGAGACATCTTTTTAGAGAGGGAGATTCCAGGAGATGCAGGTACAAAACCTTTCTTGGAATTTTCCATGCTAAACCGTTTTAGCACTTTGCCAATGTATCTAGATTGCGATAATCCTAACATCCTTTTAGATCTATCTCTATAGATCTGAATACCCAGTATACAGGATGCTTCACCTAAATCTTTCATGGAAAATCTTTTTGATAGCCAAATTTTAACCGCTTGTAATGACGGTATGTCATTACCGATTAAGAGTATATCGTCTACATATAAAATAAGAAACGATATAATACTCCCAATTATCCTTTTATACACACATGGTTCATCTGGATTTTTGATGAAACCAAACTCTTTGATAGCATCATCAAAACAGATGTTCCATCTCCGTGATGCTTGCTTCAGTCCATAAATAGATTTAAGCAATCTACATGCTTTTCCACTGCTCCCACTAACTACAAAACCCTCTGGTTGCGTCATATATATGCACTCTTCTAAATCACCATTTAGAAATGCAGTTTTGACATCCATTTGCCAGATCTCGTAGTCATAGTGAGCAGCTATAGCAAGTAGGATCCGAATAGACTTGAGCATAGCCACTGGAGAAAAAGTTTCATCGTAGTCCAAACCAGGTCTTTGACGAAAACCTTTAGCTACCAGTCTAGCTTTAAAAGTCTCTACTTTTCCATCTACACCCAACTTTTTCTTAAACAACCATTTGCAACCTATGGGTATCACCCCTTTAGGAGCATTGTCTAATATCCATACTTTGTTGGTGTACATAGAGTCTATTTCAGATTTCATTGCATCATGCCAAGCAACAGAGTCCCTACTCTCAGAGGCTTGCTGATAACTTAAAGGTTCGTCATCATCTATGACGTGATCTAACATGCCACCTTCAACTAAAAAATTATATTGTGTCTTAGGTGCATGAGATCGCCTTGGATATCTATGGAGTGGTTGTGGTTCTTCTGGTACAACTGAATTTTCTGGTTCTACTAATTTATCAGTATTGATTTGTATATCTGAAATTTCTTCTAGTTCTACCATGCTCCCACTAATTTCTTTTTCAAGAAATTCCTTCTCTAAGAAGGTAGCATACCAAGAAACAATTATCTTTTGTTCATCGATGTGGTAGAATTGATATCCTTGGGAATTCCTTGGATATCCTACAAATTTACACAATACTGACCGTGCCTCTAACTTTTTGGGATTTAGACCCGAACCAGGAAACCTAGTCTGACTAGGAAAATACTCCTTCGGTATTTTGGCTATAACTTTCTCATACGACCTCGGAATAAGGTGATCTAAGATTTGTTGGAAAGTTCTAGAAGATACCTACAACTTTGGTATTATACACTTTTCCAGATTCTTAATGAATCAGTGTGAAAAACATAGAAACTCTCAACTGGTCAAAATTCCCAGATTTTCACTTTTTGGCCTTTGTGCATGTTTTGTGCATTTGCACTCATATTTTCACAAATATACATTGAATTGATCTCAAATCAATTCTTATCATATCCAAATATCAAAATATATTATTTTTTACTATATAACATATTTATCATTATTTATCATAAAATATTCAAATTTACGGGGTAAAGTAATAAAGTAGGAGTAGCCACCTCTGGCCATTGTAGACATAGGACCACATACATCATTATGTATCAGTCCTAAGAGTTCTGTAACTCTTGCTCCAGTTCCCTTAAATGGAGTCTTAGTTATTTTACCTTTAAGACAAGACTTGCAAGTATCATAAGACTCAAAGTCAAATGGATCTAAATATCCATGCTTATGTAGCTCGCTAAGTCTTTCTTTATTAATATGACCAAGTCTACAATGCCATAAGAAGCGTCGTTCACAACTGAGTGCTTTCTTTTATTAGTGTGATGAGTATTCAGAATTGTGTTTTGATTAAGAATATATATGCCATTACACAATGTTCCATAAGCAATCAACTTTTGATTAAATATGATATTCATAACATTGTTCTCCAACTTGAATATATATCCATCTTTATCTAATAAAGATACGGATATTATATTACACATCATAGTTGGTACAAAACAGCAGCTATTCAAAATCAAAACGTTACCATTTGGTAAAGATAGATGAAAATCCCCTACTGCAAGTGCTGCAACTATTACACCATTACCAACTTGTAGGGTCATCTCTCCAGGTCTAAGTTTTTTATAGCTTTCAATCCTTGTAACAATTTACAGATGTGAGATCCTGATCCGGTATCTAATACCCAAGATATAGGATTTATAGAAAAACAATTTTGAGTAACAAACACACCTGAAGATGAAGCAACAACTTGCTTATTCTTGATGTGTGAGGCTAAGAATTCTGGGTAGTTTCCTTTAACATTTCTCAACCAGAACTTGTTCTGTTCTGATATGATTTTTAAGCCAGACATAATGGCCTGAAAGAGAGGAAAAAATTATTTTAGCAGATGTTCAATACATAAAATAGATTTGGTTTATTTTTATCTAAGTTATGCCTTTCACTATTTTTCAAGTCCCTTAAAACCTTATAAGAGGTGATCGGAAAACAACCCATTGTTTTCAAGTGGGATCAAGATCCAATTATCATTGAATGTATCAACCTTAACGAAAGCCAACAAATTGATACACCCAATAATTGGTAGACAACTTTTGTCTTTTATACTCTTGTAATTCTTGATATGATTTTACCCCTAGTCTTTTATGACCTTGACGATAACCAACAAATCATAAAAACTAGTCAAGTTTGGACCCATCATTTCTTGACTGGCTCAAATTTAACTTATGCAAACTCTTGACGAAAGCCAACAAAGTCGCATAACCAATTTAAGCTATTCTTATATCTTATATACAGATGAATACTACTTGGCCATAGAATAGTATTGCCTTGACGATAGCCAACAAAAAAAGTATTTATAAGCTTAGTAGTATTCAACTGAAATGATGGAGGGCTACGGATGATTTCATAAATCTTTTACCGTAATCAAACTTGATATAGTTAAAAGATTCTCTATATTTATACTTGTAATAATTAAACTAGCCAGGAAAGTGCAAGATTAGTGGGAGGGTTCCGAGCTATTCACCGGGAATATTCATCGGACCTTAATTAAGTAACCATCGCTCTTTAAGACTATAACGTGAAAGATTGGGCATCACCCCTTATCTTAAGTTGGACATCACCCCATGAGTTATATCTCATAACCACTTTCCTAGACACTAGTTAAAAGTTCGTTCTAAATACATCTCTTTGAACCGCTTTAGGTTTATTTATCTTTCACACTAACACTATGTTAATGTCGATCTCACCACTCTATGGTCAATAAACTTTTATTGCCATGTCTCACAAAGTTTAAAAATGAGTTTTTTATAATAAAAACTATTCTCTAATGAGATAGAGATATAAATTTTGTAGAATATAGCACCCAATTGTATTGACATCTATAATTGAGACACAACCAACATATCAACATATGTAAAAGAAATATAGAATGGTAGTGGACAACTAAGGGAATAAAATGCAACTACACTAATTACATTTTGGCAAGCAATTTGCAACTCTTTACATTGCTATCTCCCTTGCAAATCCTGTATTATTACATTCACATATACATAGGATGTGCAAGCCCCATTTATAATGGAAAAACCATCTCGTAGGATGGGTAATAATATTGCATTGAATGTAAAATAAAAGCCATAAATAAAATAACTAAACTAAATAACCATACCCCCCCACACCCGAACAAGGGCCTATACCCGTAGGTGTAGCCCATGATCGGTGAGCAAGTGCCAAAACCCATAGGCGTAGCCCATGCTCGGGGAAGGAAGAGGTCAAAAAAATATTACATTTCTAGCTATATTACATTAATACAATAAATACAAGAGAATCGTTGTCCACTACCATCCATAAACATAACATCCACGTAAGATGATATAAAACATATAACTTAATCAACATTAAGAAATATGAATCTATCTAGTTATGCAACAAATTGGAAAACTAGATAACATAGGGATTATCCTAACTCAAATAAGACTATCATGCTTCTAACATACAACTACACTAGTTGTAAATAAATGTTTTGTAATTTATACAAGTGTTTTTACTCCTAAAAACATATGAAACAAAAATCATATTTTTGAATCAACAACTAGTATAATTAATTACAAAACAACTTGAATAAATTAACTAGTTTCATTAAAACATCTTTTAATTAAACTAGTAATTAGAAGCAAGAACAAAGTCCTCTATGAGTTAGATATGCATGTTAAGATTTAATTAGATGGAACCATTGCTCTGATACCATGAAGGAAATTCATGCTAAATACATGCAAAATACGCAACGGAAGACTTTATGTATAATTATGCTATGCATGTAGAGAGCATGAAATACATGATAGGACCATCCTAATTAAATCTAACATAATCCCTATATAAAAGAGAGCATTCAAGAGTTAGAAAGTTATACTTTCGAAGCGTGATTCGATGGAAGATCGAACAACCCTTAGCTCTTGCTCCTTGTAGTAGAAAATCTCCTCGTAGTGGATCTTCAAATCTTCAAGTGGCTTGATAAAATCAGAGTCTTCTTGAGACACAAGGTAAGATATCCACCCAGGGGTACTATAAAATCCTACTAATTCCTCTTACTCAAGATTGCTAGAATTTAGTAAGAGGAGAGCTCTCTTTTATTCTCTTATCGAAAAAACCACTTAGCCAATTTTTTATTAAAATTTCCATAAGAAAGAGAGCTCATATTTAAAGAGTGAAATGTGTTCATGACATGAATGACTCATCCTATGAGTCATGCAATGAATCATCAAATATCAATGATTAATCTAGTGAGTCATGCAATGAATCATTTTATGAATCATTACATTTCAAAACCATATGCTAATAAACCATGTGCTCAAACCATACCACTAAATGACTCATCTCATGACTCATTATACATGGTATGTGTATTTCATAAATGAGAATACCAAATCAATATTGTATTTCATAAATACGATATTTTGTAATTTTCCAATCATTGATTAATAAGTCATCATATGACCAAAAAAAGTCAATGAGTTGACCAAAAGTCAACTGTTGACCAAAAAGTCAACTAGTTGACTAAAAGTTAACTTTATAGGAAAAATATTAGAATTCATTTCCTAAGCACATAGCATTACGATTTTATTGATATACATAACCGTTTATGTGTATCGGTAAAATCATATATGCGTATTAATCATACGCATCACTCTATAAATTATGTTTCATAGGATTCAAGTACGCGCTTGGTGTGACTCTAGGGCCCAACTTAAGAACTCGGCAGTGGATCATATCCACAAGTACAACAGAGGTGCTAGCTACACATGAAGACTACCCGGGTATAAGTTGTGATAAATGTCTGCAAGATGCTTACACAATTTTATCAGGACCACTCAGTGATAATGCCGTACAGTCCGATCTCTTCGTCAAACCATGTCAAACTATTAAGCCTAGGGTATGGAAAACTGTAAAACCCTAATTGCTCAATTAGTGTTTGTAGATATTAAACTCATAACCTTTAAGATCAAACTGACACTTAGTTTATCTTATTTACCTCGGCCAAGGATTTTCAGGTTATAGTTATATCAAACAATCTTATGACATCAACCCCCTATACTGGGAGAGACGAATCACATCTTGGCACCTCAATATCTACTTATGCCTCGGGATGTACCCAACAAGAACCGTTATGCACAACTCGATGAGAACTGTGGTTAGGTAAAAGTCTAAGTACACCTATACTGACATATAAGATATTGCACTCATGCCTCAGGTCATGAGACTACTATGTACTATATCACTTGAGAACTTCTATTTGACAGTTAAGTATAATTACCAACTAGATGTTCTCAGTGAGTCGTTCAGTCAACTCATTCACTAATGAGTCATCTGTATACTATATCTTGATGTCTCACATCAATGATCTAAGAGATGGATCATCGTCTTTCCAAAGAAGAAATAAAGTATACATTAGTCTTACCAAAGTGATGATGTCCCATTTTAACACCTCATCGACTAGGAACATTTTAGAACATACGTTAGCGACAAATCAGATCTCTTCATTACGATCATATCCGAAATGTCTGATAGTCTAGTATCATTCTAAGGACTTTATCTGTATTAAAATACCAGATAAATCTGACCAAAATAGCATACTATTATTTTAAATAAGGATGTTATATTCATATAGGTCCTGTTACAATATATAATTATTGCCTGCAGGGCACCTATATCCAACACTAATAGCACTTTGAATCTTGTTAGGATTATTATCACAGTGCGTACTTGTTTTATTTGGTCATTATACGAGCTACTGGAATTCAATATAACTATAGGAATTGTTATGGTATTATAAGTTGTTGAATTAGTTGAAAGAACGCCTAAAAAACTTCCCGGCAAAGTTCAGATTTCCTTTTCCTCTTAACTTTTTGATATGAAGGTATGTGCAGCAAAGTAACGAATCTTTCTTTGAAATAGTTTTTTCGGCCTTTCCCTTTCAACTAGTATTTAGACCCGTGCAAAGCACGGTTTCTAAAAAAATTTCGCATCTTGATTGTAGCCATTGATATTAACCAAGGGCTCTTCGTGATTTTATCCAATATGTTTTGACTCAAATTAATTGTTCCATGTAATAATATTAAACAATGGCTTTTATTAATAAAGAAAAGATTCATAACTTGTAGATCACGTAGAAGGGAAAAATAGCCAGGCAAAAACACATAAATCCTCTTAGAAATCAACTATATATTAGAAGCATGCAATTCAACACACCAAAATATTGAAAAAGCAGCCATATTGAGCTCGGTTTAAACAATCATCCTCATATTTACTAAAAACATTTAGTTAACTGCAAACACCAAGAAGGTCCGTAATGTCACTTCATCCAAAGAATATTTATTGCTTGAATTTGCACACATAAGGGAGTACAGTGAAAATATAATCCTTGATGAAAAACATAAGAATTAAAGAGAAACAATGTCAACCCAAAAGTTGTCAGATAGTAAAGAGAAATAAGAAAGTTAAAAAACTGTTTTTTTGGGCCATATTAGAGCCTTATTTCATCCATAATCATTACCATAGTATGGTTAATACATGTAATCAATAGATTTGAGGTATTCTTTAGAAATATGAAGATGAGGGCCTTATATAAAATTAAGAAAGATGTTACGGCCAAACTCTACGTTAAAAAGGTGTTATTTCTAACAATTTCCTATATCTTGAGTGCAAGTTATAAATATGAATCTTAAAGAATTTAGGGTCTAATGTAATGTAAAACCCTAAAGTAAAAAAAGAAACATGCAAAGGAGAAACATTTATCTCAGGCAGGACAATTTGAAATGAGAAAAACATATCTAAAACAAATATCAGCAAACAATTAGCAACAATCAAGTAATTAATTAAGCAAAATGCAACACTACGGAAAAAAAAACAAATTTCACTAAAAACAAAGCAAAATTCTAAAATAAAAAACTTTACCTTCCGCATTTACAGAGCTCTCGGCCTCTGATTCTTCAACCGAGGGTTTCTCCTCCTCGATCCCGACCTCTTCGACCTTCATCTCTTCCTTTGTCTCAGTCACCGTCTCTTCTTCGACCTTCACCGTCTCCTCTTCCATCTTCGCCGTCTTCTCAGCCTCCGTCGAGGTAGCGGCTGCAGCGGCCTTCGCTCCTTTCGCCGCCCTCGCCTTCGCTCCCCTCTTCACTGCCCGAGGAACCATCTCGAGATCGCGATTATCCGAAACCCTAGAATTCGAAAACTGGAAATTGAAATTGAGAGAGACTAAAGCAAAAGCCCTGTACTTTCAAACCCGTGTAATAATGGAGTAAAGGCCCTCAATACTATCAAAAATAAGAGAATATAATCTTCAACTCTAAATACCTGGAAATTTCTCAATTTACTCAAATAACAACCAACTCCTCCAAAATTGCATATTTTCAACAAACGCGTAGCAAATCATGCATTCACATTAATGCCTCTCCAAAATACCAGCAACAAATCCAAACGAAACCAACCAACGCGTCCCCAAAACCAGACAAACAATCAAGAAACCCCTTCAATGAATTGAGCTTCGAACATTGCGGCTAATTCCACCACCGGACCAAAGCTAGTCTAAAAAAGTAGAGAAATATCGAGGGAAAGATCCAAGCATAACCTCTAATCACCAACATTCTGATCGCGGGAGGGAAATGAGACGGGTTGTCGATCGAATTCTGACAAAAAAACGCGGTAAAGTTCTGAGCTTTTCCGCTTCGCCTCTGAATTTCTCTCCGCTCTCCTGCTTCTCTTCTTGCTTCCTGTTTTTTTCTCTCCCTCTCACAGTTTTTTGCTCCTTATAAGGAAACGAAAGAGAAATTTAGGATCGTCGGTTGTGGAAAGTAGGCACCGGAGAGAGAGGGGGGTCTGGACATGATAGAAGATGTGTGAGAGAGAGAGAGGGATTCAAGCTCGGTTGGATTCGGCAAAGAGAGGCGGTCTTTGAAGGAGGCGGCGGGGGAATGGGCGGAGGAGGGGGAGGAGGAGATGAGGATAGAGACCTCGTGTGTTCGGGGGAGAGGGCAGAGAGGGGACGAAGGGGGGAAGTGTAGAGGAAGAATCGTGGGTGGGAAGTTTCGGTGCAAATAAGTTAACAGTTAAAAAGAAGACGGAAAATTAGAACGTGGGTGTGGAAGTTTTATCTATGCTTATTTTGAGTACGTGGATTAGTTAGTTATTCATTTTATTATTTCTATTGTTGTGATAACGTTAGGTTATTGTTATGAACAATGTGGATTAGTTAGTTATTCATTTTATTATTTCTATTGTTGTGATAACGTTAGGTTATTGTTATGAACAATCTGATTGGTCCAGATCAGATTTACTGTTCATAAGAGCTTTTTGAGTGTTCTCTTTTAGTTAATAAGAAGTAGATAACTAATTGCTGTAACTAGATCTTTTCGAGAGATGATCCACAATTCTGAGCTTTCATCTAACTAAGACATGGCGACACGGCATACGATCATGTTAGTTTATTTTTGTATTGGTGAAGTTTTTTTCTCTTCTCAGCAGCAATTCGTTTAATGATGTAAATTGTTTTATTTTTCTTGTTTTGGAGTAATTTCCCGCAGTTTGCCTGTATTTTCCAGTCAATATTCTATATGCATGCATATATTTTCCGGTGTTTATTTCTGCATGACGATGGCATTATGTCATTACTCGAATGTGCTTATGGCTCCCCTATTGGAGTCTGTTATTTTGTGGTGATCACTTGGGATGTGTTTAGGGATTTGAATGATTTGTTGAAAGCTTATGGAAGTTCTTTTTATTTTTAAAATTAAAATGATATTAGCTAATTAATGAGACCCTGCGTGGGGAACAAAATCCTTATGGAAGTTCTTTTTATTTTTAAAATTAAAATGATATTAGCTGATTAAATTTTTTAAAATTAGTTAACTCTATATTTGTTGATGGAGAATCTCGGGGTGTCAAATGGACTGCCGAGGATTGATGATGACGCTGAGAAGTGCATTCACAGCTATGGTTTACTTCCCGTGAGATTAGATGAAGTATAAAATTTACTTAAAGACTTAGAAATGAATTTCGAAAAGAAACCATGGCTTTCATTTGGTTATTTACTTATCTTTTGTACAAGAGAGATCTTAGAGTATTTTGCAAAAAAAAGCCAATTAATTAAAATAAAAATAGCATGAGTGTAAAAGATATAACGTCGTAATTTTTCCATGAAACACAAACTTTCTAATCAAATTAGGTGGTTGGGGATTTTTTTTAACAACTATAATTGGTTAATAAATTATGGGTTAATTAATGAGACCTTGCGTGGGGACAAAATCCTTATGGAAGTTCTTTTTATTTTTTTATTTTTTTATTTTTTTATTTTTTTAATCCAGAAAACACCCATTAGAACTCTCAACATTAAAGGAAAAAGTGAACAGTGCCAACCGCACACCTGGTGGGTAAAATTATCCGATGATATATTTTTGCCAGTGAAAATTATGGTTCACACATTTAGAAGGTTTTTTTTGTAAAATGTTAAAAGTTGAAGTGGGGTTCTGAGAACCCCAAAACTTAAGAGGGGTTTTCTGAAACATACCCTAAATTATTGAATAATTATAACTAAACTATACTTTTTAAACTACTTCTACGCTATTACAGAAAAATGTATGGTCCTTATACTTGGTTTACAAATAAAATTGATGAGTCAATAAGAACCCCATAGTTTTTGTGTGTAGTAGTGTGAGAGTAGTTTCAAAAGAGTAGTCATGGTATCACTCTAGATTTGTACCCTTTCCATTACTAAATAAGTTATGGAGGGACAATTACATAATCACAGTCATTTATTATCTGGTGGATGACTGTAATTTTTTTAATGCAAATTAGAAATGAGTGAAATACAGGGAAGAGGGAGGGTTAGGGTGATGTGGTGACTTCAGATTTAGATTGTACCACAGTCGTCCACTAGATAATCAACGTTTTGGATTAAAAATAGTGGTCCATCTACTATTTTTTTAGTGGAGGATCCAAATTCGTATCACTCCAGCTAAATGACACTTAAATGCCCTATTGTTTCACCACATTTATATTTAAATATCCTAAGTTGTAAAAAGTAGCGCTAAAAAAATTTTGGCACGAAGAAATAGTACATTTTTAGTTGCGTATTGTCATATTTACCACTATATCTAACCTTTATTTTTTTTACTAATTTCTATATTTAGGGGTATTTTGTCATAATTTTAATGGTGTTTAGCGTTTACCATAATCTAATGATGATGGAGAACTTAGAATATTTATGTGCTACTTTTATCTAACTAAGATATTTAAGTGTAAATGTAGAACAATAGCCTGAGAAGTTGAGTTATTTTATTAGGGGGGGTTAGTCACCTAGAACTTTTTAAGTAGAACTGAGATAATTGGTAAAGTAGGATAATTTTTTAACACTGGGATAATTTAGTAGAACAATGATGGATAATTCTTGAATGGGATAATTTAGTAGGATAATTTGGTGGGATAATAGTGAATAATATTATGAAGTTGCATAATTTGGTAGGATAATTTGGTGGGGGTAATAGTGGGTATAAATTACTATTGTTAATAATTGTATATTAAAAATAATATAAGATTGATAAGCAATTGATTAGTCTAGTAATAACTATAAAATATAATGCAATAAAGCATCATTATTCATCTCAAATAATAAAATATTTTACAACTAAATAAAAATAGAAGGGAAATGCATGTGTACACAAAATTAATTAAGTTATATGGCTAATTTCATGGCCCAACTCCATGAGTTATCAATGAACAACTTCTTGGGTTAAAATAGAACTACGTTTACATCTAATTAATAATATGTACATGATCACTCACTACAATTTTCTTGTATTAGTCTAGACTACCGATGCAAATAGAAGGTTGAAACTAAGGATGAGTTATCATTACAAATTCTAATTGGGCAGGATAGTTTTTTTTTCGATCTGGTTAAAAAATGAAGAAATCCAAGTACCTACAAGCTTTTGAAAAAAAAGGCAATGGCTACCACAGGCTAAGTTTTGATGGCTCATGTGCACACACTTGATGAAAATAGACAATTTTGCTCTTTTACCCAAATAAAAAAAATCAAAATCCAAACCACTATATACTTATGCCATCGCTAGATCATTGTTTAACCATAAGATATCCACATTAATCTTGTCAAAATCATATATAATCGTTGTTTAAAATTCAAAGCATTGTAAAGGTCTGATCGTTGTTATGGTGGTACATACCTGAGTTCGTTGTTATGAGATAATTGTTAAAGTAAAATAATTTTTTGCTAGTGGGATATTTTAGTGGGATAATAGGAATAATTTTGTGAAGCGGGATATTTTGATAAAATAACGTTGGATAAATTTTTATAATCAAGAAATATATATTTATGTATGTTGAAGATATACATACTATTTATGTATTTTAAACTTACTATTATTGATTGATAATTGCTTACAAGAATGTTCTTTACTATTAAATAACTTTTGGTTAGACTATAAGATATTGATTATTATTATTATTATAATGATCTAATGATGGTGATAACTAGGAAATAAGTAAAGAAAAAAAGAAATATAAAAATAAAAATAAAAAATAACAAAAGAATATGAGTTCTAGTTTTTTACCACCTAATTCTAAGCTAAAACTTGGAATAATTTGAGAGACTAGAACTCTCATTTTTGTATAAAATAAAAAAATGCGATAATTTGTACCATTATCCCAATTATAGTTTTGTTAGAGTTCTACTTGACTAACACTGTAAAATTTTATTCTAGTTTTAGTTCTATGTGACTAACACCTTAAAAATTTATCCCACAGATTATCCCAGTTCCAATTTTAAGTTCTAGGTGACTAACTCCCCTTTAGTGATAATTAGATATCCATGTGTAATGATTGGGAATTTTAATATTGGTTAAAATAATTTTTTAGTATTTTAAAATATTTAATTATTATTTTTAAAAGATTATTTGTATTTTCTCGATTTTCTAGAATTTTCTATGATTTAAAAGTCCAAATTTTATATTTATTTAAATAATTTTGATATTTATAAAATTAACTTAGTACGGTAAAAATTTATAGAATTTATCCGTTGTGTTATCAGCACTGTTACGTATTATTTTGGATAATATGTTGTATTAATATTATTATTACGTATTATTTCGTATAATACGTTGTATTATTATTACATATTATTTTGTATAATTTGTTATATTATTTTTACTATTACATATTATCTGTCGTATTAGTATAACTGATACGTTTTACTGTGTGGATAGTTATCCCATAATTATTTGATTTTAAATATAAGTAATTCTATTTTTATTAATTATTCTCATTTAATTATACAATTTATTGTATTATTTCTACTATTACATATCATCGGTTGTATTAGTACAACTGGTACGTTTTATTTCGTAGATAATTATCTAATAATTATTTAATTTATTTTGTAATTATTATTATTTTTAATTAATTTTTAAAACCCTAATTTTCTATATATATATATATATATATATATATGTGTGTGTGTGTGTGTGTGTGTGTATATATATCTCATACTTTCTTTAAAAGCACGTGTTTGGAAAAATCTTTTAATAGACAAAAATACCCTTGGAATTCAAATATTATTCCATTAAATAAAAGTAAGTTGATAAATTGATGAATTCTTATTGTATATACATAGTACGAAGATGAGGATGCAGTTTAAATTGAAACGCAAATCTAAATAAAATTATTAAGTGTTAAATTTACAAATGTCTACAAAATAAAGGGCGTATACATAAAAATCAAATAAATTAATGAGACAAATAACGTCTACCCTAAAGGTCGAACCCGGGAATAACGTAGACCTACAAATGTACATAATATGGATGAGATATTTACAAAATTCGTCAAAAAAATTAAAAAGACAAAAGTCATTCTCAAAATTATAAAAAAAGAAAATTAAGGAAAACAAAAATCATACTCCCTTTAAAAGCACGAGTTCGGGAAAGTTTTCCATAGTCAAAATTACCATGTACTATTTTAAATATTTAATTTAAATTATAATCTATCCTAATCATACTTATATCCTATCCTAATACTACATGAACTATCTATAGCTTAATAATTTAAATAAGATTAATAAAATATATGAAACAGCTCTGTAGTATCATTTTATTGCATGAAGTATTACAAAAAAGTAAAAAATTTAAAAATTAGACAAAATACTCTCAAAAGTTTAAAATTACACAAAATAAATAACTAAAAATTTAGAACTTGGCAAAGAAAAGAGTAATTGTATGATATTCTTTCATTAAGATATATAAATTTAACATATAATTTAAGGTTTACTATCTCTTTTCAGAATCTGAAAATAGTCAAGTTGATACTGATAAAAATAGTAATATTAATAGATTAAAAATATCCAGTTAAATAATAAAATTTTAAAAAATATATATAATAGATTAAAATTAATGTTATTATATAAATTAAAGTAACTGCATATACTTTTACCAATATGTTAGAGCAGCAAAAATACATAAGTATCATTAATTGATAAAAGACTAAATCGTAAAAAACTGATAAAAAGACTATAATATAATATAGCTTAACATTAATTGATTATAATTTATAAATATTAATCTCAAATTGTGATAATATTTATAGGGTAAAAAATTATAAGATTTATGTATGGAGAACTACTAGAAAATTTAGAGATATCTTTCAAAAGAATCAAGTGATTTTCATTTCAAATGGAATTCAGAACGTCCATGAATCACTTCAATTAAGACTAACATAAGTTATATTTATCAAAGAAACACCGATTGAATACCCCCTGAAGAATATATTGAACTACTTTGTTCCAATCAAAGAAATATTCTTCATGGAAAATAAAAGAAAAATTACTATGTCATGACTCTGCGTAAGCAAAAAAATATAAAATCGCCCTTTTTTCCTTTTTCTTATATAGTATCACGGCCCTGCGTGACTTTATTTTAAGGGTATGACTACTAATCAAAGATCAATTCTTAAAAACACGATCAAAGACAATGATGTAATAACACTATTAAAATTTAAGATCTCTAAATATGAAGGTAGTATATTTCATTACTAAAATTCTTATTAAATGCCACTAAAACTAAAATAAGATCTCTAAATATGAAGGTAGTATATTTCATTACTAAAATTCTTATTAAATGCCACTAAAACTAAAATTCACCTTATATTTGTTTCAAATTTATATTTCATTACTAAAATTCTTATTAAATGCCACTAAAACTAAAATTCACCTTATATTTGTTTCAAATTTATAAAGGAGATATGCATGTCATCGTAAATCGCGTCAGTAATATATATCAATCCAAAGATACAAATTACTAAAGAAATAAGAGAATAGTAAGTAAATCAAACAAGCATCCATATAACACCGTAAAAAAATATTATATTTTAAAGCTAATATGCAGCGCTCTTTTAGAGTAAGCTACCAAGACAAAAGCATCTCTATTAAGGCTCTTTATAAATGCAACAAAAATTTAAATTACTAATATATACAATCATTATAACATTCGAAAGAGATATGATCTTAGAAAACCTATTCTAAAATTCATACAATTAAACCTAAGAATAATTTACTAATATACAGACACACTATCGCACATTTAAGGTAACGATAACTATCATTTATAATAGAGTTGAGTAGTGATTCTATGTTTGCAAAGGCTGTAACAATAAAGTAGATAGAGATGTTAATAATAAGTGTCTAGATGATAAATGTTGTAGAATCACTGATGATGTAGTACCAAGGTTAAGTGATATCCCTTCTTCATAAAATAAATATGTTAAAATTAGATATTAATATTATAATCTAAAGCAAATTGACAATGAAAAATATGTATTTAGTTCAGATCCTCGTGGAAAATGATACAAACAAAGCAAAGATAACATTATGACACAAAAAAAATTCTTATTGGATGCATAACAAAATAATTCATTGCATAGGAAAAAAGAGGTAGCCCCTAACCTTATTTAAGTAATAAATTTCAAGCACAAAAAGTTTCATATATATGAAATTAACATTTATTCTTATTAAAATAGGAAAAAAATCAAAGTCCGTATTGTCAGAAGTTTGTGTTGAACATAAGAAATATATTCAACTTCTTTATGAATTTAGACGAGAAGACAAAAGATGAATGAGCCCAAGGAAAGATAACATACTCCAATCTCATATCACAATCGATGTCGACGATGAAGACACTACTCTAGAATTGCCCAGAAAAAAGATAAATATAAAGAAGGATTGATCTCAACTCAATAAAAAATAGAATAAAAGCAACAAAAGATAATGTTTTGTGAATTGTTATAGAATAGTTTTATTTTTTTAGTATAATTAGGAATATTTAGTGTCACGCCCCGCTTCCCAAAATACCGGGGAATCGGGACGCGAGCAAGCCCGCGACGTATTAAACTGAAAAGAGATAAGTGCTAGACCCCGTCTTCTCAATCTAATACGCTAAGCGTCAAGAAATACAAACGAAGGCACAGGTCCCCGATCACAGTAGCTAGAATATAATAAACAACTCAGAACAGAAAGATCCATATCACAAATATAATATCATCCCAGGCATAATGTTCGGGTCAACATGCCCTTATACAAGACTAGCTATCTGAATAAAATACTGGAAAAATATAAAATACAACGATCAGGCGGAAATAGGAATGCTAGAAAAGTAAACTAAGGACTAACAGCTGATAAAAGAAATGACTAGGCTTCGGCTTCTTCTGCTCGGTCTACAGAGTACTCCTGCGGGGGATCCTCTGGCTCCTGTACGACTCCGAACTGAACCTGTCCGTCCTCTAAATCTGACGTACACCAGAGAAAACAGGTGTACGTCAGCGCACATAACGTACGGCAAGATCCCACAAGGAAAGTAGAAACGGTCGAAC
>NC_033800.1:13988580-14023102 GCF_001876935.1 Asparagus officinalis
TTCTGACAGGAGGGTGTTTACGACCCCCTGCATATGAAACCATTAATGGTTTATTTGCCGGACATGGTTTTTCTTTGACTGGGGCTTTGCCTCGATCATCAACTGAAGGACCAAGGCGATCTGCCATTGTCACTTTAAACTTAGACAAATCTGGGCTAACCCAGGGTTCTACCGACGACGCAGTAGATGGGCCCGGAACAGATGCTTGTGGCGACTTTGGCATCCAGACTTTACGATTCTTCGGTGGCCTTTCAGACACCGTTTCTTTCTTGGTTCCTTGCGCTTGTTGACGAAGAGCGCGAGTTTGGGCAGCCTTCGCCTTACGCCTTTGTATCCGTTCTTTAAGGGTTGAACGGGCCCTTTTGACGAGAGTCCATTCCTCCGTCGTAAGCTTTGCAGAAATATGATTATCTTGCCATTGAGGCAACTGGGTCATTTTCTGTTTTCTCGACTCTAGGTCCGCATAGTAATGGACCCCGTCGGTTTGTTGCATGGCCTTAGCCAGTTGTCGAGCACGGCGCTGACGCTGTCTCTGACGAGCCCTCTTCGTCAGCACCGGCGAGCTATTCATCATCGACTCCTTAAGGGATGTGGAGTCGTTTGGAGCAGGTATGTTGCAGATGGGTTCCTTAGCAGCAATTGAGTAGGAACCTTCACCTGCGGCCTCTTTGGGCATTGCAGACTTGAAAGTTTTCGAAATCTTCCTATATTTGCGAGACGAGGAAGATTTCGCGGATGAGGATGATAAATACTCCTCAAACTTCGCCTGATCGAATTCGTATTCGATCTCTTCATTGATGATGATCTTGATCGGTTGCGACACCGCGGTCTCGGCAGCGAGACCGCTGGCTCCCACTGTGGTCGCCAGCTTGTTTGGTTCAAAAGTCGCTGCTGTGGAATTCATTATAACTTTGTTCGATTACAACAAATTCGAAAGAATAATCTTTTTATAAGACTTTTTCTACACAACAAAACAAAAATTACAACTCTTGAGAAACAAACACGAAAATCGTCTATCAATTCTCGTTTTCGTGGGACTTTGCCTGTGCCGGGAACGCTTTGGTTCGTGGACCGCCGATTCACAGATCGTGAAGAGGGGGCTTATGATTCTAACTTCGTTATCGAAGTAGAAATTGAAACGATATCTTATCGAAGTAAGATAGTCGTTCTTCTTAAAATCAAGTCGAAGCTTAATTTCAAGGCGTTGCAAGAAAAGAACTCAAATCTCTGCTCTCTCTGCTCTGGAATGCTCTAACAAATGCTCGATCCTCGTCAGAAGTGACCCTAGGGGGGTATTTATAGCCTCAAGGGTCAGTAACTGCAAAAACTTAACAATCGAAGAAGTCAGTACGGCGAGACAGTGTTTACTGTCTCGCTGGGCGAGACAGCGTTTGCTGTCTCGACCCGCGAGACAGTAAATTTGCTGTCTCGCTCAGCGAGACAGTAAATGCTGTCTCGGAAAATGGCAGTTTCTCGCTGTAACTGTTCTCTCACGTTTCAAACTCCGTTATTTTGGCAGTTATCCACGTGATTTTCGCCCATGATGTTTCCCACGTCCCTTGGCAGTTAATGGACACGTGTAGGGCAGTTACAAATGTAGTTTTGACTATTTCAACACTGTCTCGCTGGCGAGACAGCAAAGACTGTCTCGCTGGCGAGACAGTTCATACTTGTTTTGATTTTTCCAAAACAGTATGAAATCCTTTTTTGTGAATTTTTGAGTGATCTTCTCTATGCTTGGGATATCTATTAGCATTTTTTGACGCCTACACCTGAAGATGTAAGAGAAAGGGAATCGATTCGGCGAAGAGCGCCGAGATTTTACTACAACGCCATAGCGCAAATGTTGTATCGACGATCGTACGATGGTCTTTTACTCCGTTGTCTATCCAGTAAAGAAGCGAAAAAAGCACTCAAAGAGGCGCATGATGGGATATGCGGTGCACATCAGCCCGGTCCTAAACTTTGTGATTGACTTAGGAGAATCGGGTATTATTAGCCAACTATGGTAAAAGACGTAGTCGACTACGCACGACGATGTGAAGTGTGTCAGTTACATGCAAATTATATGCACCAGCCGCCTGAGTATTTACACCCATCGGCGACATCATGGCCATTCGAAACTTGGGGAATGGATATAGTAGGTCCTATTTTCCCGCCTTCGGTTAGAGGGGACCATTTTATTTTGGCAATCACCGATTATTTCTCGAAATGGGCAGAAGCAGTTCCACTTAGAGAAGTAAAGACGACTGATGTTATCAAATTTATCAAACACCATATCATATATCGGTATGGTGTTCCAAGGCGAATAGTGCACGATAATGGTCCTCAGTTCGTGAGCAACGCATTTATCAAATTCTGCGGTAAATTCGGGATTAAGGACGTTTCATCGACTGCTTATAACCCTACAGCTAACGGATTGGCCGAAGCTTTTAACAAGACTATCATCAAAATTCTGGCAAAATTGGTGAAAACCAATAAACGGGATTGGGACGACAAACTCGGTGAAGCCCTGTGGGCCTATCGTACAACTGTCCGTACGCCAACCGGAATCATCCCGTATGCCTTAACATATGGGTGTGAAGCCGTCCTTCCATTGGAAATACAGATTCCTTCCCTCCGTGTCTCTCTCGCAACGGGAATGACGATGGAAGAACATCATCAGAAACGTCTCGAGGAATTAGAGATGTTAGATGAGAAGCGCTTGGAAGCTCAACAACAAATCGAGTTTTATCAAGCTAGAATTTCTCGGGCTTTCGATAAAAGGGTCCGACGACGAAATTTTAAAGAAGGAGATCTAGTTCTTGCCGTCCGAAGACCTATGATTCTCACTTCTAAGAAGAAAGACAAATTTAAACCTAAATGGGAAGGACCATTCGTGATAGAAACAGTCTATTCAAACGGTGCTTACCGCCTGATTACCCAGGATGGCAATAAATTAATGATGCCAATAAATGAGAAGTTCCTAAAAAAATATTATCCGTAATATATTCAGGATAACCTATGTAAAACGGGAAGTTCCCAGAAAATCCCATATAGGATATTTCGGGATAACCCGAGATCAGTTAATTGTTCTAAATATGAAACTGATCATTCAAATAATCCGTTTTGTTGATTATCATAAAGTCCTTTTACAGTTTTTGTTGAGATGAGATTCAAATCTGTAAACAATTAATCTTTCCTCACAAAATCTCTCACCGATCAAATCGATCGACGAGGGGTCGACTGGAATTCGACATGTGTTAGAACCATTCGAACCCCCACTGTGCTTAAGCCTTTAACAATCCCACTGTTGAAGTCCTAACGCAACATCCAAAATTTCAACCAGCTGATCCACAACGATTATCAAACCCCTTCGTGTTAAGTCCTTATAGCTTGACACCGAAAATTCCCATCAGGTGTCGTGTACAAGTTAACATTCCCATCGTTATTTGTACCTCACTTTCAAACCCTCATTTGGTCAAACCTTTAAACAGTTAGGACCAAAGATAAAATCCCCTCTCGATTCCTTCAATGAACGAGAGGCCCACAAATCGAGCGATCAAACCTTCCTACAGTTAGGATCGTCTCAAAACTCTCACTGGGTCAAACCTTACTACAGTTAGGACCACAACCAAAATCTCCTTTTGATTTCATTTTGTGAACGAAAGATCTACTTTTGAATTGAATAATCAAACCTTATGACAGTTAGGATTATTCAAATCAGTCCAGATTCTCTAAGTGGAATGACAGTTAGGATTATTCAAATCAGTCCAGATTCTCTAAGTGGAGATCCCACTTTGAGTTTCTTTTGCAATAGGAGATAGAATATAAAATTCTTCCTCTCCGATTTTGGGTTTATCTCTACCAACAAACAAGAGATCAGGAGATAGAATATAAAATTCTTCCTCTCCAATTTTGGGTTTATCTCTACCAACAAACCAGAGACCAGGAGATAGAATATAAAATTCTTCCTCTCCAATTTAGAGTTTATCTCTACCAACAAACAAGAGATTAAAAGATAGAATACACAATTCTTTCTTTGTAAGTTTGGGTTCATTTTCCTGCATAGGAAATGTAACCTATTTGCATTTCAAAAGCCATGCCATTTACGTATGGGGGATATTATCTCTATCCCTTACTAGAGATAAGCCTACATCTAACACATGTAGCCTACATATTCAACATTGTAGTTCAAAGTCTAAAAGAGTTTAATTCTTTTAGCGCAACGTTATATGTGAAACGGACTTAGATAATTCACATACTAGCCCGATTCAAACGGTAGTCGGTAAAGGCATATCAAATCCATTGATGGCTGAGGATTTGCCAAAAATCCTATAAGTATTATGGTTATTTATTCTAAACAAAAATGAGTAATCATAATAAAATCTCAATGAGCAAAAAGTTCACTATAATTACCAAAAGAGTTCAAACAGAGCTATGAAAAATATATGTTCTCAAATTATAATAATTTGTAATGACGGAGTTGATCCTCTAATCGGGAGAGCTCTGTCAAATAAGATAAATCGAGCTCAGGTATCAAGCTAGCCTTAAAACTTTCTATATTAACGCCTTGAATTCTGGCAACCTCTTGCTCTTTGTCAGCAAAAATCTTGTCCTGGAGATTCAGTTGCCGGAATGTATTCACCTCAGCTTGAGTTACATCCGCTAGATCAGACTCTAAAACTTCACAAGCATCCTTAGCTTCGGCAAGTTGCTTTTCTAACTAGGCTATCTCTGTCCGACGCGATTCCAAGTCACGATACATGTCTACCTTGATTTGTGTCTTCTTAGCAGCGCTCACCCGGAGTTGATTAATGCGAGTTTTCAGTATTTGAAGTTCAGATTCAACGGATTTCTGAGAATCACGCCATGCTTGTAGTCTCAGGTCCATTTGGGAAGCAATGTAAGAAGGCGCGCCATTAATACGGAAGTTCTGCAACTGTTCAATATTTTGTTTAAGATCGACCAAGTAAGCCTCAATTGAGTTAGATAATTCAGCGCACCCATGTTCTCTAATTCCTGATACATGGCGATCGAGAGACTTCCTAAAATGTTGAAAGGGTGAACCTTTAAGGAGAATTCGATCAACCATGATGTTTAAGAAAATAACGAAGCTTTGGACGTCAGCACAAAGGACAGCTTTGTCTGGATCTTCATCTGCCAATAAAGCTCGAATACGATCGGACAATGATGAAGAAAGAGCTGCAAAGAGAACAAAAGAAATAGATATAAGATATGCACGCTCACATACAACAATGAATAGAATTATCCCAAATTCAACAGGAAATTCTATAGTTTGATTACCTTGACTTGTCGATGCTGGGACACGCTCCACGACAACCGAAGTTTGTTCAGAGATAATGCTGGACGGTGGATTCACCACATCAGGCTGTTGTTCAATTGCAATTTCTGATGGCTTCGGGTCCAAATCGACAAGATCTTGAGGAACAAGTTCTATAAATAAGAAAAGGATGAATAAACACTCTACAAGTATGAATCCAACTTCAAAGCATATCAAAAATGAGACATACCAAGTTGAGCCGGAGTGGCAGGAGGTTGCTCTTCCATGGTAGCCTTCGACCCTCCAACTTCATGCACCACTAGAGTCGGATCGGAAGTTACAACAGGTTCAGCTTCGACAATATCAGAGGTCAGAGGAACAGTAACTGGCGGTTCAACTTCAGCTGGGGGACCTATCAAGAGCAGGAAACCCAAACCTTCAGGTTGATCACATTCGCCAATGACAGTAGACGCATTAACTTCATTTGTTGGTCCTACATCTAAAATTCTTATTTTAGTTATTAAAAAAAATAAGAAATAAAAAAAAGAGAGTTTAAAGCGCATACCTTCTGATGCGCCTACTTCAGCTGAATCGACCTTAGTGGTTGGTCCTGCAGTAGCGGTCGGAGCCGGAGCTGACAGTATATCGGAGATGCGTTGGTGTTCATCCTCGGAAATGTCAAGATTGAAATCATGTTCGGTGAAATCTCCGATACCCATATCATGAGTAAGTTCTTGATCTCTCGGCTCATTAGCAGGGATGTCTATTGAGCAGAAAGATCTGTCAATAAATATGCAAGAATATGAAGGGATCAAAGCAAATAAAATTAAGGTTACCTTCAATGACGGTGGCGGGATCAGCAGCACTACTACTCGCACCTACCTCCTTTAGTTTAACTAAAAGAAGATAAAGCGCACAAGTTAGTAGGAGAGGAACATATTCCGATTCACTTATCTCCCGAAAGTACCCTCCAAATGAGGAAGCACATGTACCTGTCTCAGTAGTTGGTGAAGTCGGTGCATTAATTGGAGGAACGGTAGTGCTTAGGCCGACGAGTTCTTCACTCATCGCTCTGTGTACTTGTTGAGTGAAACTAGATTCATCAACGTCCATTAAACCAGGAGAAGAAGGCTCAGGCATGATTTCCCCTTCCTCTTCTGGCTCAACTGCCATAACGAAAAGAATAAATAAGATGGCTATATTCAAAGATAAAATAGTGAAAAGGAGATAAGAATGAGATCTTACCCCCTTGATCAACCGGAAGATCCTGAGTAAACTCCTCTTCAAGCAACGGGGGAAGTTGACGTTGTCGATGAGCCGTCTTCTTAATCCTCTTCGAAACACGAGAATCTCGAGGAACTTCAGAGCTTTCATGCCGAAATTTGGTGCGCAATTCAGACCCTTGAACAGAGCAGGATTGAGCCTCGGAAGAAGCAAGAGGTCGGGACCTCTTTCTGCCAACAAGTGGGGTGACATCTTCCGCAGGATTGAGCCTCGGAAGAAGCAAGAGGTCGGGACCTCTTTCTGCCAACAAGTGGGGTGACATCTTCCTCTTCTTCTTCTTCTTCTTCTAAGAGGTCGGGACCTCTTTCTGCCAACAAGTGGGGTGACATCTTCCTCTTCTTCTTCTTCTTCTTCTTCAAAAGCAGGCCATCTGACGGTCATCTTGTTAGAAGACGATAAGGGAATGTTCTTCTCTCTCATTCGAATACCCTTAGAAGGAGCACCGGGCGATCGGGGTGAAGAAGCTCGATGAGTCCTGTGAGCCACAGGAGAAAGAGGAATATTAGCCCCTGCTTCATCTTTAGTTTCATCCTCCTCACTGGATGTTTCGAAGTCATCACTCTCTTTGGAGTCAGATGCTTGTTTTCCTTGGCGGGAGGATGTAGCGGGCTCCTTTCCTTTTTTAGAAGATATAATTCTCCGAACCACAGCTTCTGATTCTAGTTCGGAAAGCTTTTTCTTCGGGACAGGTGTGTTGGCGGCTAAAATCCACCGGCAGTAGAGAAAAGTTAAGTGAATATCGGGCTCAGCGACGGGCAAACTAAATTGAGCTCCGGTACAACCAGCAACATTCCAGAACCAGGCTCGCACTCCATCGATAAGGCCTCCACAGGTTATCAACCATTTGTTGGGATTCCCGACATATAATTGATTGTAACCGAATTGTCGCGCAAATCGACAAGGAAAATAAGGCTCGATCCTGCATAAGTTCTTCGATCGGAAAACATTATAACCTGGTCGGATGTTCATAAGCCAGTGGAAACTACCCATGTTGAGGGAGGTCCTGTTGGTCCCAGGCATCTCTTTATCAATGAGTGTGTCATTATATGCACCAGAAAACCGAGGGAAACACTTATAAAATTCCCAGCACTTGGAATTCTTAAACTGCCTCACCCTGTCAGGCCATTGTCGAGAAGGATTCAGCCATTTACATCCTTCCAAGAGCTGCAGCAAAGGAATTTCTGGATCGGACACGTCAGGTGCTGACATCATGTCTGTTCGATGGAGGACCAGCCACGCCATTAAGTATGTGTATGGCAATTCAACACTCGACAGGGGAATCTTAGTCGAAGGCTCGGCATCCACTTTTGTAAAGGTGTTAGCCAGGTTACGCAAACCGCTGTGGAGGTCGGCAATCATGGCGGAGAGTAAAGATAACCTACCTCCGATGGCTAATTGTACGACGGGAAGAAGAATCTCAAGAGGAAGCTCCTCAGAAGACTGATGCGGCACTACACATCTCTTTAGCCATATAGCCAGATAGCCGGAAAGGAGGGTCTCAGGCCTCATTCTCTTTGTGGATTGCCACAAGAAAGTACTGAATTTTGTGCCCCTAAGAAAGCCACCTTGGCTATAAGACTGGGCGTTAATCTTTGTAATCAGCCTATTAACATCAGAAGGGGTCAGAATAGGTGATTCGCAGACAGCTTCACCGGTCGGGCTCTCGAGATTCTGGAATAAGTAGTAGGCGAACTGCTTTAGACTGACCCGAGCTGCCTTCTTACTCTTCACCTCGATCCTGGCTATCGCTATCTGGTAATGACAAGTTAATTCCCAGAGAATGTCATAAGTGGGAGAGCCGGCCTTCTTCATCTTCATAAGCTGACGGTTGTTTGGAAAATATTCTTGATAAGGAGTATTCCCCAATGGCAATCCAGACACTTTCATCATTTCGTGGAGTGGAAGCCCTAACTCCCCATACTTAGTAAGAAATGTATTGGTCTCCGGATTATAAGACTCGAACAGGGCGAGAAAATGATCTACTCTGCCGACCCGAGCAAGCCTATTCTTAACCGTGTTGGCCCTTATCATCAGCTCATTTTGAGGCCCACTGTCTGGTCCAAGTATCCCCGGGTGAAGGCCGCGAATAGTATGCCTACCACTGGAGCCAGGAGCGTTGACATCTTTACCAACGAACCCGCAATGGATGCGTTCGTGGTCATCTGTCAAGTGCCATGACATCTTCCTCGAAACGGCCAAATTCCGTAATTGCAGAATTGAACATTGTCGAGGGAACAGGGGAAGGAATAGAAAATCACATTCGTGCTGATTCAACCAAATTTCAGGACCACGGCAAAGATTATCTGGGTCTTCAATCGAATCCCCGAACAAGTAATCAGGCTTCTTCAACGGTTTGGTGGAATCGCGAGTTGTAGTTAAAGGCGAGTCAGTCAGCAATGCTCGCAGAGTGCGACGACCTCCTTCACGAACTAACTCAGGAACACTATCGTCATAACCCTCACTAAACTGACGGGCTTCTCTAACCAGGAAGTCACCGTTGAAAGAGGCGTGAAGAGTACCACTCTGGCCTGGGTCTTCTTTGTCAGAAAAGACCACAGAGGGAAAAGGAACTGCAGAGAAAAGTTGGAAAAAATAGTTGAATAAAAAGGCTAAACAAAGCAAAACCCCTGCACTAAGTAGCCGCGGCAGTAGTTGTTGCCGTGCGTTACCGCGGCAGTATATGCTGTCGTGCTCAGGCGCGGCAGTACGAGCTGCCGCGGTAACTGGACAGCGATTCCAGTATGGGCTGCCACGGTACAAGTTTTGAGCCAAATTTGTATTTTGGCCGTGGTACGCATCTTGATTGAACAAGATACGTATTTTTCAGCGTCAGTCCCCTCGAAGGAGGACGTCAACTCTTCCCGGATGCCCCTCAAAGGAGACAAACGAGGTGATATGGTCAAAAGCAGTAGTTTTAAACAGATAAAGAGCTAAAAAAATCACCTCCAAATGACGAAGCAGTAGTCTCGATCTCCTCAGATGCGGGGGCTGCAGATTTACCCTTGGGAACACGAGCCTTCTTGGGAGACATGATGAAATCGACCTAAAGAATAAAAAAACTAGGGTTTTTAGATAAGATCCCAAGCAAAAGTCAAAATTAAAGCCCAAAACGTGACCAATAGGTTCGGTTTTACCTGAGGATAAGAGATATTAAGCTCGAAAGTTGAAAGAACCGAGGAAAATCTCAAAATTTGGGGAAAGAATGTGAAACCCTAGATCTTGTTAGAAGAAAAATCACAAAAATTCGAAGAGATGGGGAAGAGGAAAGCCAAACGACCTTTTATAAGGTATTTGAGAGGATTTGAGGGGATTTCGAACTCAGAGAAGCGGGGAAGAATGACCCGAAAAAGCCCACAGCAGCCTTATAAACCCGACTGGCCAAAGCGCTGCGCGGCAGTCGACACTGTCGCGCTCGAGCGCGGCAGTCTACACTGTCGCGCTAAAGCGCGGCAGTAGAGGCTGGCGCGGCAGTTAATGTCGCTCGAGCGCGGCAGTCTACACTGTCGCGCTAAAGCGCGGCAGTAGAGGCTGGCGCGGCAGTTAATGTACCACAGTCCACTCTGAAATGCAGGAGCACCATGCATACACGATGATCCCTTGGGTACATACATCTCCCGCTGTATTTGGAATGCGTACCCGAACACTCCGATGAGTATATGAGTATAAACTGTATCTCCTTGAACCTCCCAACGGGTGTATGAGGTTAAACTATTTCCCGAACACTCCAATATAGTATATGAGTATAAACTATTTCTCCAATCTTCAACAGCAGTTCTGATTCAAAACCTCGACAACGGCCACGCGATAAACGCAGCACCGGAGGAATTTTAGCTATTCTACAAAGTACTGAATAGACTAAAAGATGAAGAAGTCAAGAATTGAAGCCATTCACAGACCATTCTAGGCAACTTCCTCAACAAAGTACTGAAGAAATTGCAAGGAAGACTTATCATATCCAAAGTGTCCCAGACTCCTCTCTCCAAAATGATGAGTCTGAGATACTTTGGAGGGGGTATCTGTAGGAGTCAAAAAAATACTTACAAACATCCAAATACCACTCAAGACAAAGAGAAGATGATAAACGTCATTCTCTTAATCAGAGGGGATCATGTACACACCATCAGGCAGTACATGGCGGCGTGGCTGAGGCGCGGCAGGATATGGTGCCGCGGCCAAGGCGCGGCAGCCCATGGTGCCGCGGCTATGCGCGGTCGCGGTAGCTATGGTGCCTGCGACTAAGCGCGCTGTGCCATGCTGCCACGGCTATTATAAAGGGATGTTGCGGTGGTTACAATACAATTATACGATGATTTTTTGAAGCCCACGTGGCGGTATATCAGAAATAGAACGTGTACTGACGTGTACAAGCAGTTAAACCACGAAAAAAATAGTTAAAGGTCGTGGGAGAATGGTTTCAAGCACGATGAAACGTGCTGGTAACTGCCTCTTTGGCCACGGCAATCCACACTGCCGCGCCAATAGCCGCGGCAGTGTTGACTGGCGCGGCCAAAGAGAGGTGGCCAAAGAACAGTCACCCGGTCAGTTATTTCGCCCCCGTTTCAACTGTTGTGCACTGCTACCCCTATAAATACCTCCCTAGACACGAAATAAAGGACAGAGAGCAGATTGGAGCAGAGAAGGCTTGAGCTTTTGGTGATTTTGAGGAAGAAAGAGAGAACTTTCACCCTTTGACAAGCATCATTTGGTGATTCCTAGAGATCTAAGCTCAGACTTGATCTTTGGAAGAGTGAATATCTTACATCGATAAGATACTCGCTTTCAAATCCCTACTTTGATAAACGAAGGAATGATCCTTAAACACCCTCACGATCTGTGAATCGGTGGTCCACGAGCCAAAGCACTCACGGCACAGGCAAAGTCCCACAAAAGCAGGAGTTGATAAACAATTTCTGTGTTATTTTCTCGAGAGTTGTAATTTTCTCAATTTTTCATTGTAATTCTTTGTAAACGACCGAAGTTTAATGGAATCGACAATGGAAACGACTTTCGTTGAAAACAAACTAGCCATCCTATCACAACTCACCGGTTCACATCTCACTAGAGTCAAGGTTCATATTCTCGGATAATCGATTGTTCACCAAATCATTTACGTACAAATTTTCACTACCCCCCTCAGACTCACCCCAGTGCTGCACAGGAATTTCACTGGTGCGAGCCTGGAAATAATCAACAAGCATAATATCACATCACCTCAGACCCACCCCAACGCTACACATGAATATCGTTGGTGCGAGCCTGGAATAATCAACAACCACATATCACGACACCTCAGACCCACCCCAACGCTACACAGGAAATTCGTTGGTGTGAGCCTGGAATAATCAACAATACCATATATCACTGCACCTCAGACCCACCCCAACGCTACACAGGAATTTCGTTGGTGCGAGCCTGGAAATAATCAACAATACCATCCGATCACCTAAACCAAGAATTCCCCATCTCAACTCTTCTAGCTTTTCTAAGTCAACAAATCACATGTATCTACGTCCTATACACGACACGCTAGGCCACTAAGAACATGAACTACTAACGGTTATCAATAAAACAAGAAATAAAAATAAATATAACTATTTTATGCAAATCATATGATGAACATGACTATATAAACTAGCGATGAATCAGGCATGCATATGTGACAATGAATGAGTATAAATAAGAGTGTCATCATGTCGGTGTCAATGTACATGAAATGTCGTGTTCTTCAACTATCAATCACACGGTCATAAAAAAATAATCCTTTTCCAAAATAACTTCTTTGAAAACATTTATCATTCTAAATAATTTTCTTCCCACAACATAAATTCAAAAATATAATAATAATTTTATTATTCAAAATAAACTCTTTAATTTATTATATTTGTCCTGAAAATACTATTTATCCCATAATTACTATCCATTCAAAATTATTCATCAAACCCACGCAGATAAATATTAACAGATCTAATATTGCAGATAATTCATAATAACTAGAAAAATAGTTCTGAGCAAGCGGGATCTTGGCTAATGATGTGTGAATAATACTAGACCGCACTAGTGGTGTCGTAAGGATTTCAATCACCGCGCTTATGTAATAGTCTTTAGGAACCAACCTAGGTAGCATGTTGCTGAATTAATGTTCGTAAGGAGTTAATCATCCTATAAGTACTAAACAGTAGTATAAATTGCAAAGAATACAGGGAATAGGCAGGTCCAAAGGGGACTTGCCCTTGGTTCATGGCGTTGGACTTGGCAGCTGACGGGGAGAGGCGGGAATTTAGCGGGAGGGCTGCCGGGGTTTGTTCGGCAATGCAAGGACAATGAGACGGCGTCGGACAGCGCTGAAGGAGGGAGCTCACGGTGGATCTGGCTCAGGGCGTCGGGGAGGAGTGCTCGGTCTGTCGAGGCGGCTGGAGGATGATGGAGGCGGAGGACGGCATACGAGCGGTGTGGAGATGGTGTTCAGGAGGGGCTGCATTGGAAAGGGCTTGCGGTGGGGTTCGGAGCGGAGGCGGGTTGGGGGAGGAGCAGCGGTCTCTAGCAGGCGGGGCGGTCGGGAGAGAGAGGGCGGCGAGCTTGGGGCGAGCGGGGTCGGCGGTCGTCGGAGGTGGCTGAGGGGTCGGCGAGAGAGAGGGGAACGAAGCGGGCGGGTTTATGCGGCTGAGGCGGTCGAACAGCGAAAGGGGGGTTGGCCGATTGCCGGGGAGAGGCGGCTGGTCGTTGCGGTGGCGTGTCAGGGGTTGGGCAGGCGCGGCGATGAGGGTATTCGAGCCCGGGGGATTGGTCGCGGCGGCGGATCAAGCGGACGGCGGCGGTGGTCCGGATGGCTGTGGGTGCAGAGAAGAAAGAGAGAGAAGAAAAATGTGGGTTTTCTTTTTGGGGGTGAGCTGATAGAGAGAGAGAACGAAGGGAGAGAGGGTGGTGATTTGAAAGAGAGGGATTGGAGAGAGAGTACGGGTATAGGGAGAGAGAGAATGGCTGATGGAAATAAGAGGAGAGAGAGGATTTGATTAGGTATCCTTTTTTTGAATTTTGAAATGAGAGAAAATAAAATGGAAGGATTAATTTGGCTAGAGAAAATCATGGGGAGTGATTTGGGGTTGATTGGAAATTGATTAGGGAGATTATGGTAGGAATTCAAATGAGAGAAAATTAAGGGGAAAGAAGATTATGGGAATATTTTACATAAAAATTAGAATAACATTATATTAATAAATCATTTTAAATAATTATAAACAACCAAATATCTTTATATTTATATTCATATACTTTTGTACTATGCTCAGGTTTATATTAATAATAACAAGATCATTAACAATATCAATGACCAAATAACAATCTAAAAATATTCACCGCAACTATTAAATTTATAATTAACAAAACCATTAAATATAAAACTAGATTTTTAAATCATAGTATATTCTAGAAAAAAAATAAAAAATATAAATACTCTTTTTAAAATAATAATTTAATATTTAAAAATACCAAAATAATTATTTTAACTAGTATTAAAATTCACGGTCATTACACTCACCGCAGCACTCCAACTCTGAGACCTCAACCAGTTCTCTCTATCCCTATCGTCAGGCTGCACTTCGCTTGAGGCGCTCTGCTCACCTCCGCCCTGTCGCTGCCCCATGTCAGGAAACTCCACCCACGTGCCCACCAGACTCCGACCCTCAGAGTCATCCGACACAAGCCTTCACAAACGCCAACAACTCACACCCCGACCCACCACATCCTCCCCCATAACCACTGTTCCCAGCGCCATATCATTGGCGCTTCCAACCGCCTCACCCATCACTCGCTGCCTCCTCTCTCCACCACTGCAGCCCCCCGCCAACCCTCTTTGATCTGCAGCATCGCAGCCCATCACTGCAGCCTCCCCACAGCAGTAGCTCTGGCACGCTTCTCCGAGCCGCTTTCCTCCTCTACCGCACACTCCCTCAGACCCACCGACAGCACCTCTCTCCACCCGCTCGCCACTTCCAGCCATCGCTGAGCCGCCTTGCAGTCTGATCATGACGCCCCATTCGTCGTCAGACGTCGTGCTTCCACGCCGCGTTCTACCCGCGTTCAGATCAGATCCACGCTGTCAGCGTTGAATCGTTCGACACAACCCGAGACAAGATCCCTCTCCTCTTGACTTGTTATTTCATATTTATATCTATCATTAATTAGTGGCATAGATTAGATTGTGATTTGTTATTATCTGCGTGGCTTGTTGATGGTTAATATTTAATAATGATGTTATGATAAGTAATTTAAAGAAAAGTTATTTTGTGTAAAAGTGGTTATGTTGAGATGTTTTTAGAATTATTATGATGAGAAAATGATTTATTTGGAAAAAGGGTTGGTTTTGAATAATTATTAGAATAGATAATTTAAATTATTTATTTCAAAAAAGGGGTCATTTTGAGTTGTTAAATTATTTTTAGCAAAATAATTATATTTTTGATAATTATGATGATTTAAAAGAATTTATTTGAAAAAGTAATATTTATTTTGGATTTAAATTAAAGTATGATTTTGTGTTGGTAGTTGTAGACTATGATATTTTATGTATAAAACGATCACGGTTTTTCGATTTTATTTTTAATCGTAGTCATATTGGATATTATTTAGTTGTTGATAAGTTGTATGAGTATTTTAAAGGGTTGGATAATAAGATATTGATGAAACCGTACTGTATGCATGTTTTTGCTGATTCATAATTACATTTCATGTTTTGCGATTATTTTACTGTATTTGACATGTCTGCTTTTATTGTTCCTTGTTGTGTTGAGAACCATTAGTAGTTCATGACTTAGTGGCCTCGTGCATCATGAATAGACTTAGTGACATGTATGGGTGCGTTGATCGAATTTAGGTGGTGAACCAAAGATATTGTGGACTTTGATTGTTGACTTAGAAAATGAGAAGAGTTAGGACGGGAAAGTATTTGTTCATGTGATTGGATGTGGCTGTTGATGTGTCTTCCAAACTCACGCTAGTGAATTCGTGTAGTCACTGGGGTTGGTTTGTTGGGCTAAAGTGAATTCGTGTAGTCACTTTAGTTCGTGACCTGTTTTGTCATCTGAGCTTTGCCTGAGTTTGGACCAGGCCGAGATCGGATTGCGTGTAGTCCTCTTACCAATTCGTGTAGCGGTATTGGATGCACGTAGAGGATTTGTGAACAGTTAGTTATCCGGTAATATGAATGTTAACTCTATTTGAGATGTGGACCAGTGAGTTTTTAGGATGGCTAGTACTCGACCCGGTTACAGTGTGCAGTTAGTCTTATGATTATCGTGTTTTAGTAGTGTTTTCGCATGTTGAATTTGTTGGATTTCTAGTTGCACGTTCTTTTGTCATTTCTATTATCGTATCGTTTTTCGTTTCGGTTTTCGTTCGTTCTATTTGTTTTGTGGGATCTTGTCGTGTGTCATGCACGCTGACATATACCTGTTTTCTCTTATGTACGTCAGACTTAGAGGAAGGATAGGTCCAGCTTGGAGATGCGCCAGAGTCGAGTATTCTAAGTAGGAGTGCTTCGTAGACAGAGCAGAAGAAGAAGCCGAAGCTTAGTTATTCCTTTTAGTTTATTTTTGTAGCACTTTCCATTCCCGCTTGATCAATGTATTTTATATTTTTTTCAGTATTCAGTTGTTCAGTTTTGTATAAGGGCGTGTTGACCCGAATATTATGTCTTGGATGATATTTCTTTATGATATGGATCATTTTGTTCTGAGTTTGTCTATTATATTCTTGCTAATTATGATCGGGGACCTGTAACTTCGCATTTTTATATTGTTGACGCTTAGCGTGTTAGGTTGAGAAGAAATGTTTTTATTTATTCTCATCAATCTAATACGTCGCGGACTTATTCACGTTCCGACTCCCCAGTATTTTTGGAAGTGTGGCGTGATAGGTTTTAATGATGGCCCATGCAGGTTACGGTCCCGAGTTCCTACCAGTGAGAATATAATGGACAAATTAGATACATATCATGATTTCATCCGTGAGACTATTCTTGAGCCCTTATTCTATTTTCTTGATAGATTTCGTTTTGTCCCTATCTCATTACTCTTAGACTCCGCGGCTTCCCACTGTTCTTGTCTCATCGCTTTACGACTACACACTCCCTTCCTATAACTCCTCTTTCCTCGTACCGGACGTTATTTTATATGTGTCATTATTTTTACGATTATGTTTTCTTTAGTTTGACTTATATATGGTTTGATTGTATTAATTTCTGTATTATTTATTATATTATTTTATATATCACCCATGATATTATATTTTATGTTTTTATTAAAAATATATATCATTACTTATATATTTTCAATTGTTCAAATCATGTTCATTAAGTGTTTTGTATTTCTCTAGACTCCACATATACATTACATAACATATCTGATATTTAGATTATTTTATTATGTTTAATTATACTTTTGCATATCTATACTATGTATGTGTGCGTTTTATGTCATATCATCTATCATTTACTTATGTTTTAGATTATTGTATAGTATTCGTATTTCGTGATATACTTTAATAAGTTCATGATTTTAATATTCTACATATGCATTACATTCTTACTCTTTATTTATTCAACTCATAATATTTTCAGTACATAACTATCTTATCATTCAGTTATGTCTTGTTTAGGTTGTTTTAGTAATGTTCATATTGGTTTCATTATTTCTAAGAGCGACATATTTCTATTTTGATATTTAGGCATTATTTATATTGTTAAGTTTAGAGTTGAATTACTAATTATGTAGTTATTTTGTTACATTAATTATTATCCTTTTATAATTAATATAAGAGGTAATTCTAATATGCGTTTGTGGGTACATATAGCATTTACTCATGGGTTGTTTATAGTGTATTTATATATTTATTGTTTGTTTGCTTCTTTTTTGATATGTATTGTTTTGTCATTGTAACAATATACAATGTATACGCATGTTATTTTTTGTATTTATTTTATGGTATTTTTAGATATTTATGTCTTTTGTTGTGTCATGTTTGTTGTTCATTCTCTATTCATTATTTTCTTTACTTGTATTATGTTTTACTTTTTCATTCTTTTATAATTATTATCCTCGTTTCATTATAGTATATTCACGTAGATTATTATATTTACGATGTATACTTTTTATTGATTTATAGTCATTCATTATTTCTAATATCAACTGTGTTTAATTGTGTTCTATTTTATGTTTTATCAGTGTTTATGTTCACATGTTCATCAATCATTCATGGTATGTTTATCTATGATATATCAGTATTTTATTATACGAATTTATGCCCTTCTTAAGTTTTTATTTGTTTATAAATCTATTTTATCTTCCATAATCATGTTTTATGTATTATACATCTTTATTTATATTTTTTACGCTGGTAGTAATTATGTGATTTTTAACTACTATACAATATATTACTATATCTGAATTAATTTTATACAATAGTGATTTTTATTGTTGTATCTTGTTTATATTTACTATTTTACCTTATGAATATTACTAATATTTCTGATTTATTATATTATTTGTCGAATACATATATAATTATGCCCTTATTATATTTTATATAATATGTTTATTTTGATTCGCTTGTTGTTCTTATGTCTATTTTATCATATAATATTTTATGACTTTTTACATCATAATTTATCTTGTAGCATGATTAGTACTATGAGTATTCAGACTTTTTATATGCTTATTATTATGTATATGTTTTTATTTGAATGTTTATTATACATAATAATTAATTTGCTATATTTGATTATTATATCTATGCTTCTTTACGTGCGTTTATGTTTCTAACTGATTTAGACATGTGTTGCTATAATACTATCTTTGAACTTTTTAGCATAATTAAAATTTCTTATTTTCGATACTTGTGCCTTATATGTATTATTTGGTTGAACACGATTTTCTGATTGTATCCATGTGTTTTGTTTATAACTATACTTTTGTATATCTTGAATGTTTATTCTACTAACTGATTGTATGATATTTCTATTATAATTTGATTTTTTTATTATTTCCATGTCTCTTTATGTTGTCTATTATGTTGTCTAAACTATATGTATGTTTGATTCTTTGCTATTTTGTTTTGCTTATATACTCTTCAAATATTTCTTTTGCTTTTGCTTGTATATGATTCATCTATTATTGTATTGTGTTTTATATTTTTTTGTGTTTATCATGTTTACCATCTGCTTACGTATGAATGATTTATATTTTGTTAAGACCTTTTTATCTTTTATCTTCTTTATGTTATTCTTTTAATTATTTATATTGTTGAGTTGATATGTTTTATCATATATTTTAGTGATTGACAACTTTTGAATCATGTATTTATATCATATATCATATTTTGTATGTTATATATTTGTTATATTTTTCCAATTCTGTGTTATTGATTATGTTTTAACACCGTGATGTGTTGTCTTATGAGTTATGATACTATATAAATAATATCATGTTAATATTATATTTTCTATGATTGTATATTTGTTGTTGACTTCTTTGCTATTATGCTATGTTTGACTGACACTTATACTTTTATCTATGCCTAGATGTTGTGTTATTTATAATTTAATATGTATCAACTATATTTTTTACAATATACATGCTTCTTTATGCCTGTGTATTCTCTTTTAAATATATGTTCACTCTCTTCATGTTATACTTACCTCATTCTTATTATTTATACTACATAGCAGACTTTCTTATGACCTTGATTTGCTTTATATGTTTGCATTAACTATTCACTTCTGATTATTATTATTACTCTGATATATATACACTATGAATGAACGTGATACTTTGTGTTTGTATTTTGATTGTGTTTGACTAACTATAATTTTCTCACGCTCTGCTTATGGATATGCAGTTTATTTTGAATTCTTCTTTATTTGCGTTGAGTTGAGTCAATCTTTTTATATCTTTGTCCTTGGGATTTAATTCCGAGGACAGAATTAGTTTTAAGGGGAGTAGGATGTAATGACCGGGAATTTTGATACTATTTAAAATAATTTTTATTATTTTAAAATATTTAATTATTATTTTTAAAAGAGTATTTGTATTTTCTCAATTTTCTATGATTTAAAAGTCTAAATTTTATATTTATTTAAATGATTTTGATATTTATAAAATTAACTTAGTGCAGTAAAAATTTATGGAATTTATTTGTTGTGTTATCAGTAATATTACGTATTATTTTGGATAATATGTTATATTAATATTATTATTACTTATTATTTCGTATAATATGTTGTATTATTATTACATATTATTTTATATAATTTATTGTATTATTTTTACTTTTGTATATTACCTGTCGTATTAGTATAAATGATATGTTTTACTGTGTGGATAATTATCCCATAATTATTTATTTTTAAATATAGATAATTATATTTTTTATTAATTATTCTCGTTCAATTGTATAATTTGTTGTATTATTTCTACTGTTGCATATCATCGGTTGTATTAGTACAACTGGTACGTTTTATTTTGTAGATAATTATCTAATAATTATTTAATTTATTTTGTAATTATTATTATTATTAATTAATTTTTAAAACCCTAATTTCTTTAATATATATATATATATATATAAAGTGTTCCTAAGGTGCCACCTTAGATTCCCACCTAAAGGTGCAGCCTAAAATCACATTATTCCCTAATTTTTTCTACGATTCGCTCCGTTGAACTTGATCTACACGTTCTTACACAAACATATCAATTTTGGGGTAAACCCGTCATGTTTTGAACCTTCGTTGAGACGTGCAAAAAGTTCTATTCATTCAAAACCGTTAAAATTACGGTGAGTGGATGAAGGGTCAAAACTGTTGGCCTTCTTGTTTTGATGATGTTTAACAAACAATTTACTTCTAATGATGTTTGTCTAGTGTTTATGTTTTCGTATTTATTCTAGGCAAACAACGTGTTGGAGATTGGATGGATTGCGCTTCAATGATCAAATCCAATAGAGGTTGGCAGAATAGTGGTTGAAGCATATGCAATTCAAGTTGAAGATCCAAGTTTAAGCTTCATCTGCAGAGTATACCAAGTCAAGCTTATTGAAGATCAAGATTGCTTGGGTAACTTAATTTAGGTGTTTATATTATGTGTGTTGATACTTTAAGCTCAATCATATATACACACACGTATTTGATTTTTATAGTATTGTTTTGGTTTAGCTACATAGATATGAAATAACAAACAAATTTATTCACATTTTAATTTGTTTCATATTCTATTATGTTTAAGAATATATTGCATAGAATATGCAATTCTATGTAAATATTATTTTCTTTGTTTATGGACTTAACAATAATGATATACATCTTCTATTAAGTCTATATAATTATTTTGCAAAGTTTTAAAACATGGTTTAGCCAAAATGTCAAAATTCATGTGTTTACATTTTCATGTTTTAAACATACTTGCAAAATACATGAGTTTTCATAATTGGGAAATAAAATTTAAAAAAATTCTTCATTTACATGTTTATATTCATATATACAAACATTTTCCCATTTTTTTTACTAATTTTGGAGTTGTTTTGTTATTTTCAATTGAATTTACAAAAACGACTATTAAGCAGTTTTTCAGAAACTGTTTATCTGTATTCAAATATTTATTTCTCTCAACTGGGAAGTTATTTTTCCAAAATTCTTTCTCTAACATGTTCATATACATGTCTATAACCTTCCCACAAATTTTATGGTTTTTGGAGTTAATTTACTTTTTTTTAATTGATTTTTTAAAGTCAGGTATGCAAATTTCCAGAATGGTAGATTTTGGGGTATTTTGGTCTTTTCAGCCTATAACGGCTAGTTTTTGGTATTTTTAGTTTTTGGGGGTTTGTGGCTGGTTTAAGAGGCTATAAAAAGCCCTCAACTTTCATTGTTTCTTATGGATGTTTAAGAGAGTTTTAAAAAGAGTTTTACAAGTTTGTTGAAGGGTTTTTAAGTTTGTTTCAAGAGTTTGTTTGTGAAGAAAATTCCACAAGAGCTTGAGAAGATCATCTATTGGAGTTTGAGCAATCAAATATTCTTCCTTCATCTCTTGTCATCTATTAAGAAGTTTTCTAAACTCTTTTTTAGCTTTATATTTATTTGTTTGATTATCATCTTATTAAAGCTAGTTTTATATTGAGTTTAGATTTGATTAATCTCATTGTTACACACACCACTTGAGCTTATTGTATTTGCATTCATAATATATTTGGGGTTGTGAGAGATAGTAACATTGAGTTGAGCCTAATTGGGTTCTCACCTTATTTAGAGAACAATCATTTGTTGTGTTCCTAATTGTGAAGTTCACTTTGTAATACACTTGTACACCGAGAGGAGTGTGTGGTGAGCACGGAGTCGATACCTAGAGGAGTGGTATCGGTGGCCTAGTGAGAGGTGATAATTCCGAGCACCTGAGGGAGTCGATACGTGAGGACTAACACTTGAGGTTGTAGCTTGTGTATGTACTTTGTAAGGATTTGTGAGAGTTGTCGGTTGACTTGATAACCGAGTGTGTAGAGTTTACGGTTAGCTAGAAAACCAAGTGTGTATAGAAGTTCTGGCTTTCAAACTGGGTGTGTCGTGATGGTGAAGATCTCCTCGAGGTGAGGAGCGGGGACGTAGGTCGTGGGGACCGAACCTCGTGAACATATCGTTTGTTTGTGATTGTATTGGCGCACTTAATTTTGTGTTCATCTTATATCGCATATTGCATCTTGTTTATTTCTTCCACTATACTGTTTGCCCTTACTTAGTTTACTTATCCTTGCATATATATCTTATTACATATCATATTTGCTAGGATATTTGTTAGTAAGTTTTAATTAGCATTAAATCGGATTAGATTAAAAATAAACCCTATTCACCCCCTCCTCCCCCTCTAGGGTTATTTCATAGCGACCTTAGGGTTTAACAAAAACACGACGGGTTCACCCCAAAATCAGTGTGTTTGGGTTTAAGAACATGTAGATAAAGTTCAACGGAGCGAATCGCAAAAAAATTTAGGGAAATTAAATCGGATTAGATTAAAAATAAACCCTATTCACCCCCTCCTCCCCCTCTAGGGTTATTTCATAGCGACCTTAGGGTTTAACAAAAACACGACGGGTTCACCCCAAAATCAGTGTGTTTGGGTTTAAGAACATGTAGATAAAGTTCAACGGAGCGGATAGCAAAAAAAAAGGAATGAAATTTTCATTGTATAAAGATATCTTATAAAAAGATCAACTTTTTATTTAAGTTTATTGTAAACGATTAAAGTTGTAATAGATTCAATCATAATGAAAATAGCGATTTTTGACCCAAACAAAGGATCCTCTAATTTGGAATATCTAGCATCCACGTGCGCAGCTCCAGCTTTCTGAAGCAGAATAGAGAATTTTTCATACAGTAGAAACATATAAGCATATATGAGACGTTGCTTTTGCGGTTAGCTGTTGTGGGGACACAATACCACATAAGTTGAAATAATCGGGTGACATGATTGTGCCAACATAGTCATGAGAATTAAGTTAGTCTTATTAACTCCTAGCAAATACTATCCTGGCACCTTTTATTAAAAGGGACATTGACAGCATGATAACATTGTATAAAGACCTTTATCTAAATCAGTTTACTTCAATGTCTATGTGTTTGGTTGAAATAGGTACATGCACTGTATGTGTAGTTAATATTGCGATTGTTGTGCGCAGCGGAAATTTCGGTAGCACCTCTGATGCACAACAAGAGAGTAGATCTCAACTAAATCCCTATTTGACAAAGAAAACAAGAACCGAAAGTGATATATCTCAACAAAGTGGGATATACACTCTTCCTCTCATCAGTTCTAGGACTAACTTGTCGAGAAAAACTAAACAAGCTATTACAAATCATAGTAAGACAACGAATTTTACGTGGTTCGGCAAGTTGCCTACGTCCACGGGGCAATGAGGGGGGAGATGTACTATTAGAGAGAGAATACAAATAGGGTTTACAATCACACAAATTAAACCCTCAAACAAGCTCTCAAATCTCACAAAAATATCTCCCTCAAAAGGATGTTCAAACTCTAAAAACAGCTGCACAAAACTCCTCTTCAAAACAACAGCTATCCTCTGCGTTTTCACCAAGCCCAGCCGCAAAACCTTATGTGATTTTCCCCTGCCTTGCACCAAACCCTAGGAACAAATTATTATTCCTATTTATAGCTTGTAGCCTGGCCGTGTGTGTGGATGTGGCCCCCCTTCGTTAAAAACGTGTCCATGGGTGGGGAGGTGCTCGTGGGCCACGAGCAAAACACGTTCGTTCAAAAAACGCGTTCACAACAAACACGTTGTGGTCTCCACCCCACGTACGCGTTCACAATTCTCCACCTCGGTGAAGTTTCTCTCAAAACTGAGCCGACACCAACCAAATCAAATGTTATGAAGTAAAATAATTCACGACAATAAAATCAATCCATAACAAATCGAGAACCCAAATGAGAATACGAACAAACTCCAAATGTCGGTATCTACTCTCAAATCGGCTGCATCATAAATGACTGCCTACGTATCCCCTTGCCCAGGGAATCAAGCCTTCACGTAGTTCACCCAACGGCCTCCAAAGGCCCTCAATCAACTAGAAGAGTTCTCAACTCTTCGCCAACATCGCCAACGAATCTGCAACTGATAGCTCTCCCAATAGCCACAAAATAAAACAAATCAAACACCTCCAACTAAGTTGAACCAATGGTCGTATCCAAATCATGTCCACCAGCTACACTCGAATCCAAAGCCAACACATCATTTGCATCCAAAACAATATGATCCCCAAACTGTGTCACCTCAGCTGGAATCCCAAACGATGCAGTATGATCTGGAGTATGTGGAGTAATCTCCACCCAACATAGAGTAGCATCACTCTCCACCCGTTGTGATATTCCAACGATCTGATCAACATTCGCCTCTAGTCGTCGTTCTCCGAGCCCGCCTTTCCTCCTCTACCACATCATGTCCCTCAGCCCCGCACCAATAGCCCCTCTCCCGTCGCCGGCCTCTAGTCGTCGTTCTCCGAGCCCGCCTTTCCTCCTCTACCACATCATGTCCCTCAGCCCCGCACCAATAGCCCCTCTCCCGTCGCCGCTCACGCCGACATCCCCATCATCGGCCCCCTCCTCTCCACCCGCTCACCTACCTCAGCTACGAGCCACCTTGTAGTCCGATAGTGCCGCCCCATTCGTCGTCGGACGACGTGCTTCCATGCCGCGTTCCACCCGTGTTCAGATCAGATTCGCACCGTCGGCATTGAATCTTCGACACAACCTGAGGCAAGATCCCTCTCCTCTTGACTCGTTATTTCATATTTATATCTGTCATTAATTAGTGGCATAGATTAGATTGTGATTTGTTATTATCTGTGTGGCTTGTTGATGGTTAATATTTAATAATGATGTTATGATAAGTAATTTAAAAGAAAAATATTTTGTGTAAAAGTGGTTATGTTGAGATGTTTTTAGAATTATTATGATGAGAAAATGATTTATTTGGAAAAAGGGTTGGTTTTGAATAATTATTAGAATAGATAATTTAAATTATTTATTTCAGAAAAGGGATCATTTTGAGTTATTAAATTATTTTTGGCAAAAGAATTATATTTTTGATAATTATGATGATTTAAAAGAATTTATTTTGAAAAAGAATTATTTATTTTGGATTTAAATTAAATTATGATTTTGTGTTGGTAGTTGTAGACTGTGATATTTTATGTATAAAACGATCACGGTTTTTCGATTTTATTTTTAATCGTAGTCATATTGGATATTATTTAGCTGTTGATAAGTTGTATGGGTATTTTAAAGGGTTGGATAACAAGATATTGATGAAACCGGACTGTATGCATGTTTTTGCTGATTCATGATTACATTTCATGTTTTGCGATTATTTTACTATATTTGACATGTCTGCTTTTACTGTTCCTTGTTGTGTTGAGAACCATTAGTAGTTCATGACTTAGTGGCGTCGTGCGTCATGAACAGACTTAGTGACATGTGTGGGTGCGTTGACTGAATTTAGGTGGTGAACCAAAGATATTGTGGACTTTGATTATTGACTTAGAAAACGAGAAGAGTTGGGATGGGAAAGTATTTGTTCATGTGATGGGATGTGGCTGTTGATGTGTCTTCCAGACTCACGCTAGTGAATTCGTGTAGTCACTGGGGTTGGTTTGTTGGGCTAAAGTGAATTTGTGTAGTCACTTTAGTCCGTGACCTGTTTTGTCATCTGAGCTTTGCCTGAGTTTGGACCAGGCCGAGATCAGATTGCGTGTAGTCCTCTTACTGATTCGTGTAGCGGTATTGGATGCGCGTAGAGGATTTGTGAACAGTTAGTTATCCGGTAATATGAATGTTGACTCTATGTGAGATGTGGACCAGTGAGTTTTTAGGATGACTAGTACTCAACCCGGTTACAGTGTGCAGTTAGTCTTATGATTATCGTGTTTTAGTAGTGTTTTCGCATGTTGATTTTGTTGGATTTCTAGTTGCACGTTCTTTTGTCATTTCGGTTATCGTATCGTTTTCCGCTTGGGTTTTCGTTCGTTCTATTTGTTTTGTGGGATCTTATCGTGTGCTATGCACGCTGACGTGCACCTGTTTTCTCTGGTGTATGTCAGACTTAGAGGAAGGATGGGTCCAGCTTTGAGATGCACTAGAGCTAAGTATTCTCAGCAGGAGTGCTTCGCAGACACAGCAGAAAAAGAAGCTGAAGCTTAGTTATTCCTTTCAGTTTATTTTTGTAGTATTTTCCACTCCCGCTTGATCGATGTATTGTCTATTTGTCTTCAGTATTCAGTTATTCAGTCTTGTATAAGGGTATGTTGACCCGAATATTATGTCTTGGATGATATTTCTTTATAATATGGATCATTTTTTCTAAGTTTGTCTATTATATTCTTGCTAATTGTGATCGGGAACCTGTGACTTTGCATTTTATATTGTTGACGTTTAGCGTATTAGATTGAGAATAAATATTTTTATTTATTCTTTTCAATCTAATACGTCACGGGCTTGTTCACGTTCCGACTCCCTGGTATTTTGGGAAGCAGGGTATGACACTATGCATACAAAGTGTGAACTTATTAGTCAACAAGTCTCAGCCGTCCACCAGCCTTCTCAAACAAATAGCTGATAAAAGAGTTTGTATTATGAGATGAGTGAGGCCTTTGGCCTCCCCCTCATTATCCCTCCATTCACACCCTATTATGATGGTGTAACACCCCATTAAGTGGGGGTGACTCTTGGGTACTCAACCTATTCACATTAACTATCTATAAATATACATCATAGGCCTTTGGCCTATGTAAGAGTTTAAAACACGTTATCAGCACGAAGTGTTCTTGAATCACTGAGCCATAAAAAAATACTTCCTTCCTCTTTTGCGCATTGAGATCTGGTTTGTTGCAGCGGGAGCGTTCGACGGATCATCCTCTTTTGCGCATTGAGATCTGGTTTGTTGCAGCGGGAGCGTTCGACGGATCATCGCAAGGAGGCAGCGTTCTACGGATCTTTAGTATCGATCGTCCCTAGATCTTTGATCTAGAGGTAATTACTATAATCCGTAGAATAATATATGGCAACTGAAAATTTAAAAAAAAAATTCCAATCATTATGCTCAAATTTCTGATATTAGAGCCAATCTTTGCACGGGTTACATGTTTATGTTTTTTCAGTCATTCCCAGTAACTTGAACAAGATATGGCAATGTTGAATTAAAGAGCATATGATAGTTTTTTCAGACAGAGAGATAATATACGGATCAATCTTATGATTCTAATAATTACATGGCCTAATTAAAATTGATCTTACTTTTATATAAGAGCATATGAAAGTTTGCCACTTTAAGGTTATGATCTAAAACATGGTTTCCCTGTAGTCTAACTAAAACTAATCAATTTTGAAATTGTTGGAGAGGCTAGTACATACATAGGTACCTAGTTACGTTTGGAATTTACTTCTCCACTAAAAGTATCACATGACCAAAGCAAAAGTTTTTCTAGTGGGAGACCAACATATCCATTTAAAACCAGATATTTTGGCAGAGATAGCTCTCTTCAAGTTATAGCACAGTAGATCAATGAGAGATGCATTAAGCTATAGGTGCTGATATATTTGTTGTTAAAAACCCAATATACAGAGCATGTAGGCTTTGCACTGTCGCCATCATAGTCCCATGCACACGTCTCAGAGCCTATCTACCTATCCACTTGCACACATAATTATTAAATATTTAGGTTATATCTAATTATATGCCTGAGATGTTGTGCAATTGTTATGCCTGTTGCATATATTATTATTAAATTGCGTGGATGTTTAAATAAATAATGTTGTGGTTTTTGGATCAGCCTGTTTGTCACCAAATTTAAATTCCTTGCATTTTCTTTTCCTTCTGAGAGAGAAATTGTAGTGAGGATATAATTGTAAAAAGTCAAAGACCGGTGTATTCCATTGAAGACGAAGGCATTTTTGCAAAATACAGGGACCCCCAAGGGTTTTCCAAATTGTATTTTAATTTTATGTTTTTTGTTATCTTTGGACTGTATAATCGGACTTTGGACACTTTTTATTTTTTGGTGACGGGCTGATCCACGCAACATGTTTATTGCATGAATTTTTAATTCCTTATTATTAATTCATGTCTTTCAAATGCATAGATAAAATGGCTAAAATAGCGAGCGTTGATTTCGAAGTCCTTGACGCTGCTGGCAAGAATTATTTGAGTTGGCATGTGGACCTGAAGTTCCACTTACGTGCCCAGGGCTTATTAGCCACAATTTCAACTCCTGCTCCACCGGCTCCGGCCACTGGTACGGGTAATGCTGTAAATAATGCTGAGGTTGCTACTACAGTGATCGTCTCTGATATAGATAAGGCGAAAGCCATTATCTACATCAGGAGACATATTGATCGGACCCTGAAGGCCGAATACCTGACTGTAGAGGACCCAAAGGAATTGTGGACTGCACTTGAGGACCGATACAAACATCAGAAAGATGTAATCCTCCCACGTGCACGTTATGAGTGGGAAAACCTCCGACTTCAGGACTTTAAGTCCGTAGCTGAGTACAACTCAGCACTTCATAATATCACCTCACGCCTGAAGTTGTGTGGTGAAGAAGTTTCGGAGGAACGCATGTTGGAGAAGACTTACACATCCATCCACGAGAAGGATGCAATCCTCATGCAACAGTACCGCGAACGAAAGTTCAAAAAATATTCTGAATTGCACTCCACCCTTCTGATGGCGGAGCAAAACAGAGAATTGCTTTTGGCCACTCATAACCTACGCCCTGCAGGCTCAGCTCCTCTACCCGAAGCTCACATGTTTACTTCCCAGAAGCAGAAGAAAAAGCATAAGGGTAAATTCAACAAGGGGAAAGCCCCTAAGTGGCAGGCCAGATGTCCACCCCAGAAAAACAACCCGCCCCAGAGCAGCAATAGTGAGGGAAAGAAGAAGTGGAAGAAGAAGACCACTGAGCTGTCGTCCATTCCCAAGAACACTTGGGAGGACAAATGCCACAGATGTGGCATGACTGGACATTGGTCCAGAAACTGTCGCACTCCGCGACACCTCCAAGATCTGTATCTAGCGAGCCAGAAGTCTCCTGTTGAAACAAATCTGGTGGAAAAGCAGCCGTCTACTCAGTTCACTGCTGATGACTTCGAAATGGATGATCTTCTCGACTAGATCCATGTTATCTTTATATGCATTTAAATTCTCATAGTACTTTCATCTTTAGTTCTTTACTTTCCATGTAATGCAATTTACTTTTCAATAAAGATAGTTATTTTCTTTAGATTAAAATATTGCATTCATGTTATAGATGAAGTGTGAGTGCCTTGTGGACAGTGCCTCGACGCACACAATCCTTCGCGAAAGAAGCTATTTCAATAGCTTATATGATTATGACGATCCTGTAATTACGATTTCAGGACTATCTAATATAATAGAAGGATTTGGTGAAGCAATGATATTGCTCCCAAATAAAACGAGACTAATAATAAAAGATGCATTATTCTCTCCGAAATCTAATAGAAACCTCATAAGTTTCAAGGATATTCGTTTAAACGGATATCACTTAGAAACCAATGAAATAAATGAGGATGAGTATTTGTATGTAACTCGTCAAAAAGATGGTTCAAAAACTATCTTAGAACGATTCAAGGGACTCCCGTCGGGTCTCTATCATACATATATTCAACCAGTAGAAGCTAACATGATTGTGCACCAGAAGTGCCATTCTTCGACGAAATTTAAACTTTGGCATAACAGACTGGGTCACCCAGGATCAGCAATGATGCACCGCATCATGAGCCAATCAAGTGGACACAACCTGAAGAACCTGAAGATTCTTCAGAAGAGTGATTACTCATGTCTATCTTGTTTTCAAGGTAAACTGATCACGAGACCTTCCCTTCTGAAAGTGGGATTAGAGTCTCCTAGCTTCTTGGAGAGAATACATGGCGATATTTGTGGGCCTATTCACCCCGCAAGTGGACCATTTAGGTACTTTATGGTACTTATAGATGCATCAACCAAGTGGTCTTACGTGTGCCTTTTGTCCACCCGCAACTTAGCTTTTTCAAAGCTATTGGCACAAATTATTAAGTTGCGGGCTCATTTCCCCGATAATCAAATCAAGAAATTACGTCTTGATAATGCGGGAGAATTCACTTCACAAGTCTTTCAAGACTATTGCCTAGCAACTGGCATCGAAGTTGAACATCCTGTAGCACATGTTCACACCCAGAACGGGTTAGCAGAATCTCTAATTAAGAGATTGCAATGGATTGCTCGTCCATTGTTGATGCAATCACAGTTGCCTGTTGAGGCTTGGGGTCATGCAATATTGCATGCAGCATCACTTATCAGAATACGGCCCTCTGGTGGCCATATTTTGTCACCAATGCAGCTTGCTTATGGTGCACCTCCGAATATCTCACATTTGAGAGTGTTTGGTTGTGCAGTTTACGTCCCAATTGCTCCTCCACAAAGGACCAAAATGGGTCCACAGCGTCGTTTGGGTATCTATATAGGGTTTGATTCGCCCTCTATAATAAGATACCTTGAACCCCAGACGGGTGACGCATTTAAAGCACGTCTTGATGATTGTGAATTTGTTGAGGATTCATTTCCTAAACTTGGCACACAGTCCAGGAAGCCTGACGCTTCTAAGACCATTTCTTGGAACACCAAGACTTTGTCTCATTATGATCCGCGTACTAGTCAATGTGAAGATAAGATCCTGAAGATTCTTCATCTTCAGAATACAGTACATTTACTTCCGGATAAATTCACTGATAACCAGAAGATTGTCAGATCACACGTCCCTGCTGTCAACACGCCAGCTAGGATTGACATCCCCAAAGATGGATGCAATCCGCCGGAATACAGTACATTTACTTCCGGATAAATTCACTGATAACCAGAAGATTGTCAGATCACACGTCCCTGCTATCAACACGCCAGCTAGGATTGACATCCCCAAAGATGGATGCAATCCGCCGGCAGCAGAAACAGCTATACCTCAATTGAAAAGAGGACGCCCACCAGGTTCGAAGGACAAAATCCCTCGTAAAAGAAAAAATCCTGGAGAAATAAAAATGAACCCAACACAGGATACTGAGCTCAGACCAGCTTCCTCTCCCCTCCTAGATTCTCCTCTCCCCTCCTAGATTCCCCTAAAGAGGAACAAATAGGAGAAACATCATTAAATTTTGTACGTACTTAGGAGGTACTGGACAGAAAAAGCACAGTCGTCGACGACGATTTTGCGTTCGATATTGCCATTCACGTCACTGAATACGACGATGACATCGAACCATGGTCTCTAGCGGAATGTAAACGCAGAGACGATTGGCCAAAGTGGAACGAGGCAATAGGAGTAGAGCTGGACTCACTCTTGAAACGCGAAGTCTTTGGACCAGTAGTCCAAACACCTAAAGGTGTAAAACCTGTGGGATATAAGTGGGTCTTCATCAGAAAAAGAAATGAACACAACGAGGTTGTGCGCTACAAAGCACGGCTTGTAGCACAAGGTTTTTCCCAAAGACCGGGAATAGACTATGAAAAAACATATTCTCCGGTTATGGATGAGAATACCTTCCGATTCCTAATAAGCCTCTCATCTCTGGAAGGCCTAGAAATGCAGCTCATGGACGTTGTGACTGCATATCTATATGGCAATATAGATAAAGATATCTATATGAAACTCCCTGAAGGATATAAAATTCCACCAGAGATAGCAGATAGACCTCGGGACGTCTATTCTGTTAGGCTTCAAAGATCATTATATGGTCTTAAGCAATCGGGGAAAATGTGGTATAACAGACTAAGTGAGTTCCTTGCTACGCAAGGATTCACAAATGATAAAGTCTGCCCGTGTATCTTTATAAAAAGATCGGGAACAGGATTCATTATAGTCGCCGTCTATGTCGACGACTTAAATCTCATTGGATCTCCTGCAGAGATAGCTGGGATATCTGAAAGCCTTAAAAATACTTTTGAAATGAAAGACCTAGACAAAACAAAGTATTGTCTTGGCTTACAAATCGAACACCTTAAGGGTGGTATCCTGTTACACCAATCCACATATACACGGAAATTACTTAAAAAATTCCGAATGGATAAATGTCATCCTCTTAGTACACCAATGGTTGTTCGATCATTGGATGTAAAGAACGACCCCTTCCGTCCGCTGGAAGAGGGGGAGGAAATGCTAGGTCCTGAAGTACCTTACCTCAGTGCCATTGGAGCACTATTATATCTGGCTAACTGTACGCGTCCCGATATAGCGTTTTCAGTTAACCTACTAGCCAGATACAGTGCAGCGCCCACAAAGCGCCACTGGAATGGAGTTAAGCATCTTCTGCGCTACCTCCAAGGGTCTATAGACCTGGGATTATATTTCCCGAAGGGTGGGTCTCCCACCTTAATTGGTTATTCAGATGCAGGTTACAGGTCTGATCCCCACACCGAGAAATCACAAACCGGATTTGTGTTTACATTCGGTGGTACGGCCATCTCCTGGAGGTCTGTCAAGCAAACCACTGTAGCAATCTCATCCAACCATTCCGAACTCCTCGCGATCCATGAAACCAGCAAAGAATGTGTTTGGCTTCGTTCTGTCATTCAGCACATCTTAGTGTCTACCGGCCTGAAAACTGGTGACCTTGAGCCAACTACTATATTTGAAGACAATGCAGCCTGCGTTGCTCAACTTCAGTCTGGCTTCATCAAGGGTGACAAGACGAAGCACATATCTCCCAAGTTTTTCTGGACACACGGTCTTCAAGAGGAGGAGCAAGTTAAAGTACAGCAGATCCAATCATGTAATAATTTAGCTGACTTGTTCACTAAGGCTCTGCCTAGATGTACTTTTGTAAAACTTGTAAAAGGAATAGGGATGAGACATCTGAAAGACCTACAAGCCTGAAGCTTGTATGGTTCAGGGGGAGTAACCTATGGGTTGTACTCTTTTTCCTTAGGCTGATGGTTTTTTCCCACTGGGTTTTCCACAGCTAAGGTTTTAACGAGACAAACAAGTTTACTCTGGATCCAGAAGTATCCACCCCATTAGCTTTACGAACTCTGAAGTGTTCATAAGCTAAACCCAAGGTAATGGATGGATAAGGGGGAGTATTATGAGATGAGGGAGGCCTTTGGCCTCCCCCTCATTATCCCTCCATTCACACCCCATTATGATGGTGTAACACCCCATTAAGTGGGGGTGACTCTTGGGTACTCAACCTATTCACATTGACTATCTATAAATATACATCATAGGCCTTTGGCCTATGTAAGAGTTTAAAACAGTTTGTTTATTCATTTTTTTCCCTAAAAAAGAAAAGGTAACTTTACCTTCTCTCCATTTCTTAAAAAAAAAGAGCGAAGGAGAAGAATCCTCCTTAATTTCCCGACTAAATCCCTCCCTCACTTAACTCAAAACTGCATTTATCTTATCTTTAATCGATCGCCATTGCTCCTCTTCCAGTACCTCAAACAACCATATTTCCTACATTGGTGGTTATTTCTCTCTCACTAGAGGAGGAGCGAGGGGAAATTAAAAAGACCATGGCTGTTTGCTCGCCACTAGGTAGGACTTAGAGGAAGGAGGGGTCCTTGCTCTGACAAGTACATTTCGTGGCCCGCTACTTTATAGTTTCGACAAATTAAACTAACAAAAGAGATACATGCCTATGGTCCTATGCCTATGGATATCATCTAACAAAGGAGATACATGCCTATGGCCCTATGCCTACGCATATCATGTTGCGTTCATTTCAGAGAGATGCACAATGACCCGAACCTTATGCTAGGTCATATGTTTTTGGAGGAGTTGTTTTTGCTAGGTCGAGGAACCTGCTGCCTCCAGTGCTCCTTCATATGCTATGGAGCATGTTAATTAAGTTGCAGCTGAACACATCAGACACCTCCATGATCTAAAACTTTTGGATCTTAACGTTAACGTATACAATATTTCTCATACAATTCTCTCTAACTAGATCTAAACTTTTAAACATTTTAATCTCTCTAGAATTCAAGCAAAATCAAAAATCTAAGAACAGAGCAAAACATAGATCTAACAGACGTATAGAGAGATCAAGAGAGAGAGGAGGTGGGGATCGAGGGTGATGGAGTGGTGGTGGATTAAGGGTCGGCGTTGCGAAAGCTTGGGAAAAGAGAGTTGTCCCACCTTCTTTTGTGGATCCGTTCCCGGGTTGGGCAGGGGTGGAATTAGCATGGGGAGTTTGGGTTTATTGGGGTCACCTTCCATTTTTAGGGTTTTGATTTTGGAGAGGGGGTGATGATGAAGGAGGAGGAGGAGAACAACACTGAGAGCAAGGGTAGCAAGCTCGTAAGAGAGCTCTCAAGGCTGACGTGGTCGTGGAAGCCTACTGCATACCCTCCAGCAACCTCCTAAACGCTCCTAAGCCCGCTCTC
>NC_033800.1:14023114-14088234 GCF_001876935.1 Asparagus officinalis
ACATCGGAGCTCCCAAGCGCTCCACAAATTTGTGGAGCGCTTGGGAGCTCCCAACTCTTAAAAACATTTACAAAAACCCCTCTCAAAAAAGCCCCCTACCAATTTATAGAGCGCAGGGATGATTCTGGCGGCGAAGAGGCCTCCGACTGGGGTGTCGGCGATGATGTCGAAGTAGTCGGAGATGGTGGCATTCGGGTCGGCCGACTTGGACTTGAGGGATCACGAGAGGTTGGAGAGGACATTGCCGGGAGGATGCCCCACATGCCGACACCGTCACCACCGTCGATGGAGAGGATGAAGACCTTCCCCCTCTGGATTTGATGGCGTTAGCAGAAGGAAGATCCGCGGCAGAGTTTGCAGGAGATGATTTGGGGTTAGGTTTGTTGTTTTTTTAATTGGGGTAGGGTTGGGTCTGTCGAAGGGAGAGGATGAAGATCAATCACGTCTCTTTTATTTTTTTTAATTGGGTGCGTTGTTTGAGCTGATACTCATCAAAATAGTAAATATAATAATGAAATAATACCCGTTGAGTTGAAAATGTACCATTAAGGTGAAAAGTTGAGTTAACAATGTATCATTGAGGTGAAAATTTTAGCCGTTGGGATTAAAAAAACTAGCATGAACAGTAAAAAATCATCTATAAATTCTCAATCTTCAATACACATATCATTCCACACAACTCTCTCATAAAAAAAAACTTTATATTTCCCTATCAAATTACAAATCTCATGGATCCCTCCCAAAACTATTATTCGTAACTCCTTACCGATGAAGGATCGACCTTATACCTGTCATTCTATACAGAAGTCGTAGAAGAAGGTAACATCATCGAGTTCTCCCAATCGACAACACAACAAGTGTCATCCCAAGAAACACCGACCACAAAGAAGAAGAAGGCTTACACGCGGTCCGAAAATTAGACTGTCCACGAAGATAAGCTTCTTGTGTCTGTTTGGCTGAACACGAGCCAAGACGCCATCCAAGGTACGGGGCAACACAAAGATAAGTTTTGGCATAGAGCTAACGACTACTTTATCCAATACTCCACCGATCCAACGAGCCACACACCAAACCAAATGATGTATTATTGGTCAACGATTCAACTGTCTGTCAACAAGTTTTGCGGGTGCGTTGCTCAGATTGAAGGAAGACAAAGATATGGTACGGGAATTATTGACCGGGTAAATATTTGACTTATATGTTTTTATGTAAACAACATAGCATTGAAGACAGGAATATATATGTTTAATTATGTTTGATTATTCTAAATTTAACTCTTGTGTAGACTGTAGAAGTAAAAAAATTATACCAATCTCTTTATGGTAAACCATTCGTGTTTGATCATTGCTGGGTTGAGTTGAGTCATCACCAAAAGTGGATTCAACAAATGAAAACTTACAATAAGATTCGATCACAGCCGAGAAGAACCACAAACTCTGATTCCTCACCAAACAATTCCATGCCAGCGACCCCCATTGAGTTGAACACTGACTCGGATGATGTGTTAGCAAGGCCTGAAGGGAGGAAAGCGGCAAATCTCAAGAGGAAACAAAATGTGGAAAACTCTAAGTCCGCTACGTCCATCATAGGAGAGTCTTTCGTGTGGATGAAGCAAACCACCAATAAAAAATAGAGTTAAAACAGAAGAAACGAGATGACGATATTATGAAGATGGATCTCTCAACACTCATTTTAGTTCAACGACAATACTTTAAAATGCGTTATCCAGAGATATTGGAGAGGTGGATGTCTAAGAGTTCTTCTTAATTATCATATATTATCTTGTATTATATTTATGATTGTACTCGTATCGCATCCTAATTAGTTCTTCCTAAGTATCTTGTATTAGATTTATGATTCTACTTGAAGTTGAAAATTTTGGCATTTAATAAAAACAACTACTTTATTGAAAAGGAAATTGGCATAGTACAACAACTCGAACTTCTTTGCTGAAATCACATTAGACATAAATAAACATAATCCTCGACGATGGATCCCTTGAGCTACCACAGATGCTCGATCAAATCATTTTTTAATGATTTATGTGTTTACGTGTTCCTAATCCGATGATGATTTTGGATGAACTCTGTTAGAGGCACCGTCCGCACATGAGAAGGTTCAACGACTGGTAACAAATCATTAAAGTCAAAGTTGTTATCCAATTGATAATCTCGTTCATATTCAACGATCATGTTATGCATAATGATGCAATCTGTTATGATGTCTTTCAGCACACTAGGTTGCCAGAAATGTCCTGGTCCACGTATAATAACAAATCGAGCTTGCAACACGCCAAAAGCTCGCTCAACATCTTTTCTTGCGCTCCCTTGTTGTTGAGCAAAGTACTTATGCTTGTTTCCTCACGGTGCTGGAATAGTCTTCACTAATGTGGACCACTCTGGGTAAATCTCGTCGGCGAGATAGTATCCCATAATGTACTAGTGGCCATTAACAGTATAGTTGCACGGTGAAGCTCTTCCCTCCGTAAGTTGTGCAAAAAACGGTGAACGGTGTAGAACATTGAGGTCATTGTGAGACCCCGGCAGTCCAAAGAAGACATGCCATATCCAAAGATCTTTGTTAGCTACAACCTCTAAAATAATTGTAGGTTCATGAAAATGCCTAGTATACATACCTTGCCAGGCGGTTGGACGGTTCTTCCATATCTAGTGCATACAGTCGATGCTCCCAAGCATACCAAGAAAACCTCGTTGTGAATCTTCCTCGAGCTGGCGTGCAACGTCTTCATTAGTCGGTGAACGAAGGTATTCCTCCCCAAAGATGTTGATAATCGATCGAACGAATCACTTCATGCTCTCAAGCGACGTACTTTTACCGATCCGAACGTAGTCGTCAACGGCGTCAGCGGATGCTCCATATGCGAGCCTCCGCATAGCTGCACTAATCTTTTGAAGGCTAGATAGTCCCAACTGTCCAGCACCATTCCTCTTTTGGACGAAGTACTTGTCATGTTCGACGATAGCGTCGTGGATTCGAAGGATTAACAAACGCATTATTCTGAATCTTCGACGAAAATAATAAAGATGATAGGTTGGTGCGTCAGCAAAATAATCTTAGAACAACCGATTGTGGCCTTCCAGTCGGTATCGATGGAGCACAATACGTCTTTTGTGTTGAACTAAAGTTTAACCTTTCTCTTGTTCTTCTTCCTTGACGACAGCAACTCCCATAAGAAAGAACGTCTTCATCATTTCATCATCGCTAGAGCTAGATGAGCTAGACATTTTGTCTAGGAGATAATGGGTTGAAGTGAGAATGCATCGAATTTTATAGGAATCCGTCGATTGACGGTCAAAGTTTGCGATATCTCGAACTTCGTGCCCAACCTCGAAGACCGCAAGCTACCTCAAAGACCGTGTGTGTTCCCTCGAAGACCGTGGACTACCTCGAAGACCGTGTGCGTTCCCTCGTAGGCCATATCCAACGGTTAGAAAATAAATAAAAGAGGTTTAAATATAATTGAAAGTAATGAGTAAAAAAATTAAAATAGAAGAGGGGTTTTCTTGATATTGTTGGAGCTCCTAACTAGGAGCTTGTTGGAGCTCCATAAAATAAGGAGGACCTCCCGATACTTATTTTTATAATTTTTTATTCTAAAATGCTTAAGAGCTCTTGAGAACTTGCTGACTAAGACTCCTAACTGAAAGCTTGATGGCCTTGTTACGAGGAGGAGAAGAGCGAAGTGCCAGAGAGACTTTTATAGGTGTTGCTGCAGCTAGGGGGGCTTTTATAGGTGTAGCCTCACGTCCGCGGCTGCCCTCATCCGGGTATCTTCCAAAAGCGGTCATGCAAGTTGTTATCGGATGTAATAATAGTTTAATTAATGATGAAATTGCCTTTAATGGTACTGTTTACGGGGTTAAATGAAGCTATTATTGAGAGAGATGTAGATAGGCCTTCCTACAACGTGCAACGCCAGTTATGCTAGGGTGATGATTTTTTTTTATTCGCTATACTCACCAGCATGTGACAATGGTAAGTTTGTAATTAAATTTTTTTTAGAGATTTCTGTAAATTATGTTTGGTTCAACAAAAAATTTACAGAAATATTCTCTATAAAATATCAAAACCTACCAAATTTTTTAAAAAACAATTTCCTCTCAAAATGAGAGGAAATCACCAGAAATCTGACACATACCATATTTAATTAAAAATCTACCAAATCTTGTTATTTTCTATAAAGTTATGAGCCATTTTCTTGTTTTGAACCAAACAAGCAAAGTACAAAAAACAAGAAAATTGGTACTTTTTGATTTCTCAAAACTTTTCCTATAATTTTTTTAAGAAATACAAGTAAATCATATTTTAAGTGAAAAACATTTCCTATAATTTCTAGAAATTGAACCAAACACCCCCTAACGAGTCACATGCCATGATGCCAATCACGTTACACGAAAATACCAAAACACCATCAACCCTAGCGATAACGGGTAACTATTTCATCTTTGTCTTAACTTTTTTGAAAAAAAAACATCACGTTCTAATTTCCGAGTACCTATTTGAGTGTTTAATTAGTTTAATTTAATAATTAGGTTTTTAGATCGTAAAATATGCAACTCACCACTTTAAATTTATCAGTTTTAAAGCCTGCTGTTGCATAAGAAAGAAAAATAAAAATTAATGGTGGTAAGTCTTTGGGTTTATAGGCAAAAATGCATTTATGGTTCACAATGTTGTGGCATTAGCGTAAAAAAGCCAATTATTTAGAAAAAATATTGCAAGATATAGAAGAACATAGCTATTGAATAATTTTTTGGGTTTATAGGTAGAAAAACTGGGATGATTCTTTGGTTACTTTCTACATCTAATTGTTTAGAAAAGATATTGCAAGTTATAGAGAAATATAGCTACTGAATAATTTTTTGGGTTTATAAAGTAGGAAAACAATTTTTTGGGTTTATAAAGTAGGAAAACGTGGATGAAATTTTGGGTTTATAGGTGGAATGTATTTTTTTCAATGAATTTTTTATACTAGTCCCTCAAATGTTTCATACTTTGAATTAGTCTCTCAAATCATTGAAACTGCTATATGCCCCCAATTTCAGAAGTTATTTTCAAATTAATTCCCCAACTCATTGAAATTGCTATTAGGTCCTCTAGTTCTCATAATTACTTTTCAAATAGCCTACATGGTTTCTGCTTCTACCCTTGATTGAAGGGACTAAACTTAAAACAATTTAAAACATAGATTTTAGCAGTACGAATGATCAATTTCTTTTAAAAAAAACCCTTAAGAATTGAAGGCAAAAAACATTTTCGGTGATTTGAGGGAGAAATTTCGTATTTTGAAACAATCAAGGGACTGACATCTATTAAAAAAAGACTTTTAGCAAGAGACTGGATTTCATCATAAGTGTGGCAAAACTTTGGGTTCTTAATGATTTAAGAGACCAATGACTAAATGAAAAGGGTGTGTTAAAATAAATGGGGTGAAACTTTGGGATTATATATGTAAAAGAACAAAAATGAGAAAATTAATCTGTGTCAAGGATCGATCGTTGGTATTTTACTTTTACAACGCCTATATATGACATATCATTAAAGTTGAACTGTAGCTAAGCACTGTTTAAAACTTTAGTACGTAGCATAATTTGCTCTTTTAATTTAACACAATTGTCATACACGCAAATTACGTCAAAATTTCCCCTTGGTCATGTATAATCAAAATGTAAGAATAGAATGACAAATGACAAATAATAAAGAGAGAAAAGAAACGCTTGGGGCTGTTTGGTTCGCTATTATAAGGGGTGGAAAACTCAAAAAACCCCTCCACGTCAGATTTTTAGCCCTCCACGTCAGCTTTTTCGTTTCCGTCCATTTCTTTGAACCGCTTTGGTTCGCTCGAATGGAAGATGGAAAACTCCGCTGAAATCGCCGCCAACTAAGATTTTTTTCCCTCTCCGATTTCCTTCCCCAACCAAGTAAAATTGATGAAAACTCTGCCAAGTCAGATTTTTTCCTTCTCTGCTTTGTTTACAAAAGTTTTCCTTTTTTTTTCTATGCGAACCAAACACAAGAAAAATAAATACATTGGTTTCCCACCATTTTTTATGTGCGAACCAAAGCAAAACAATCCATTTCTTGGAAAAGTTTGGAAAACTCAAAACTTGTGTTTCTTTACATGGAATTGCATTTCTCTATATCAAGGAAACGAACCAAACAGCAAACTAGTAAAACTGTGTTTAATGTCCTGCGTTTCATACTGCAAAAATCTAAAAAGAAAAGCGTCTCTGATAAAATCTTGCTCAATAGCTGCTGTTGATTGCATTCAAATTCCTTACACGGTTGGAGTTGTTATCTGCATCGTGCATACTCAAGCATGCCAACTTGACTTCCAATAAATTCCTGCAAAACGAGCAACCTGTTTAGTGACCATAAGGACATTAGATTCAAGAATTTGGAGATAATCACGAAACAAAGCACCTGTAAGGTATTGGATCTGTCGAACGTAACAAAACATGTTCCACATCGAGTGAAGGAGCACCGGAGGCAGCAAGTTTCTTGACCTTGAGAAAACCACTGCCATTATTATTCCAAAAGCTGTGTGAGACGGCATGCAGACCGGATCATGGTGTATTTCTGCAAAACAAAGTGAACTCAGCAGGATAGACCAAAACGGGTGCATATGTCTCGAGAGCCATGGCATCAGAAATCCCCGGAACACAATCTCCTCGCAGATCGGAGCGCACACCGTGCCCGCAAGTACTCCCAACACCGCAGCTGGATAATCACGAAATTTGATTGCTTGTTCGAAGCTACTAAAGTAATCCACTGGGGTGGGCCCTAAAAAGTGGTGACTGATTGAATCTATGTGTCCAACAAGAGGAAACAAGCGGCATGCTATAATGAGATCGAACAGCCAGTTCCCTTCGATGCTGAAGTGCAAGCAATCCGTAGGTAAGGGTCTAAACCGATAAAGGCAGAGGTAAAGGATTGCGATTTGGATAGGCTGCGTCGAGAGGAGCCACAAGGGATCATGGTAGGCGGGGTCCACACGGTCAATCAACGGAAATATCTTGTGGCCATGCAACTTGTTCCAAGCAAAACAAAGATTAAAGAATAGGAAAACTGTTCCCATGCCCCATGGCACTACCCAGCGTTCCCTTTTTGGTTCGAGAAAATCTCGTGCAGTCTTTTCTACCCGTGATATCCAACTCTGGTTATCATCCTCACCGCTTGAAATATTGTTGATGAATTCCGAATTAGGATTGTTAACGTGGACTGGACAACACTTGGGTTTTGCACGTAGGATTTTCAGCGGCACCGCAGGCTCTACTCTCCTTGGCAGTTTTGTTGAAACTCTAAGACAAGGATATCGCCTGGCGCCGTCGACGCCATGATGAAATCTACTTGTTGCAGGAAGGAAGCATGCATTCAGTCGAGAATTTTTAGTTGTAGGCTTGAAAGGCAAAGGAGAAAGGTAGAGAACGCAAGCAAGAGACAGAGGGAGAACGCAACTGTTGACGCCGGCCATTGACAAGGGAGCTAGTAATGGAAAAGATATCGGCGACGGAGCCAAGCAACTGTAGACGCCGGCCATTGTACAATTTTTTTTCAATGAGAGGCAGAGAGAGAACGCAAGAAAGAGATAGAGACAAAGAGAGAACGCATGCAAGAAGGTGATACATAGCGCGCGTATATTGAGGATAATATATAAGCGTATGTTGATTGAGTCCAACTACGAATAAGAATTTGAGTCGGTTAGACAAGGATTTGTATCGGATTTGGATCCTCTCCCAAAAAAAAATAATGGAGATGCTACTACTTTCATTTTAGTCCATTGATTTTTTTTAATGATTGATATAAAGTTACTTTTTCTTAACTATAATTATGAGAATCAATTAGCCTAACAAATCTCCTATTTTTACTCCTATATATATATCCAATCTACTTTCCCAATCAAATATATCCGGTCTTGATGATTTTTTCCGGTTTTTTCTTTCTTTTTTCCTTTTTTTTTCTCCGCTTCCTTTTTCTTTTACTTTTTTTTCTCAGCCGAATATTTCTCTATTTATTCATTTTTTTCTCTGTCGGATATTCTTTTTCTTTTTTATGTTTTTTACTTTCCAATCAAAAGAAATTTTCTTTCAAAAAAATTCATTAATTTTCATATCGTCATATTTGTGATTATTCTACATTAGGAAAAAGATTTATTGGTTTTATTTCAAAAATTAACTTGAAAAATATTTATCTTCATGCCAAGTTTTTTCTCATAGCTTCTAGATTAAAATATTTCTTCATTTTAATTGATCCATAGCATATTTTGTTATGAAATATTTTTGTAATTATTGCATAATGAAATAATATTTTTTTTGAAATTATATTTGATTCTATAACTTTTAGCAATTGCATGAACATCGATGATATATGTCTTATTCTGCAAAAATGTGAGTTTTAACAATACATTTAAATTAAAATATCTTTTGATTGGGAAGTAAAAAAACATAAAAAAGAAAAAGATTTGTTGGTTATTCTACATTAGGAAAAATATTTTCTTTCAAAAATTTTACATTAATTTTCATCGTAATATTTGTGATTATTCTACATTAGGAAAATGATTTATTGGTTTTATTTCGAAAAATTAACTTGAAAAATAATTACCTTCATGGCAAGTTTTTCTCATAGCTTCTAAATTAAAATATTTCTTCATTTTATTTTATTTTTTTGGTAAATGAACTGAATTCTTATTCATTTCCAAATGTATACATTATGAAACATAACAAAAACCAGAAGTTATCTGGTAAACAATAAGAAGAATTACAAAACCACAGTGAGATCTTTTATATGAACACAGGAACTATCATGCAGAACTTTTGTATAAATTGAAATTTTGATATCACGGAGAACCTGATTTGATCTCCTGGCTCTGCTCTGGAAAATTCTCAGATTTCGTTCTTGCCAAATCATATAAATTGCAGCCGCAAGTGTCATCCTCTTCAATTTCTTTATCGGACCCTTGTCTTTCAAGTTATTAGAGTACCAACCAATGATCATGTTCCAATCACAAGACCTCCATTTATACTTCAACCAGTCCATTACCCCGTTCCAAATTTCAGCAGCAAACTGGCAGTCAAAAAACAGATGTCTATTTGTTTCCAGTTGATGACTGGAACATAGAACACAACAGTTTTGATTTGAGTTCAAAATCCTTATTTTGCATAATCTATCCATGGTAAGAAGCCTTGATTGGCAAACTAACCAGACACTAAAAGAGTACTTAGGATAGAGGGAATTATCCCAAACTATATTATACCATCTCACCTGATGAGTTGAAAGGACTAGAACTTTGTATACTGCAGAGTGTTGAAGTTTACCATTATAACAGCAGTCATCAATGGTATTCTTTAGCAGTGTAAAGCTTCCAAATTTATTCAACAGCACATCCCTCACCCTGAGGAGTTGCTTCCACATCCAAGAGTCATTCACTCTACTTTGAACTTCCCAAAGATTGCAATTCTGTAAATAGTTGCCATGAATCCATCTTACCCACAAAATATCTTTTTTTTGGTGGATCATCCATAATAACTTTGTAGCAACAGCATAATTCCACATTTTTGCAGAAAAAAAGGCCGAATCCACCTTGTCTCTTCCCATGACAGATAGTATTCCATGCAACTAGATAAATTTTTTTCTCCCATAAAAAGTCAGAGCAGAGTTTATCAATTTTCTCTAATACTTTAACTGGCAAGATATAGTTGCTAATCCAAAAAGTTTGAATATCAAGGATAACTGATTTAATGAGTTGGAGTCTACCTGCATATGACAGTTTCCTTTTCTGCTGTCAGAACTGAAATTTATCTTGAATTTTTCCAATTAAAGAAGAGCAGTCAATATAGGACAATCTCTTTGAATTCAGAGGTAAACCAAGATATCTCATAGGCAAGACACCCTCTGAAAAATTTAAGTAGTTGCAAATCTGGGTTTTGATGTCATCCTCAACCCCACTCAAATACACAGAGCATTTGCTAAAGTTTGCTTCCAGACCAGAAACCAAGCTGAAATCTTGAAGACATGCATTTATTTTGGTAATTGAGCACAAGTCAGCTTTGCTAAATAAAAGCAAATCATCTGCAAATATCAGGTGTGTAATTCCCAGCCTTGAACATTTTGGATGAAATTTAAACAATCAATCATCTTTCAAAACACTTAGTCTTTTTGACAAGTATTCCATACCAATGACAAAAAGGTAGGGGGAAAGAGGATCCTCTTGCCTTAAACCCCTAGCTCCCTGAAAGTAGCCATACAGTCCTCTATTAATTGCTAATGAGAATTTTGGTGTAGTTATACACTCCATGATCCAGTTAATCATAGTGCTAGGGAACCCCAAACCAGTAAGCATAGACTTGATACTCTCCCAGCTAATAGTGTCAAAAGCCTTTCTCAAATCAATATTTAGGACAGCTCTTGGAGAGTTATGCTTTCTTCCATAGTGTTTGATGAGCTCATGAGCTAACAGAAAGTTGCTAGAAATAAGCCTTCCCTTCACAAATGCACTTTGTGCATCATTAACAAGATATCCCAAGATAGTTTTGACCCTGCTTGCAATTATCTTAGTGATAATTTTATATGTTTATTTGATCCATAGCATATTTTGTTATGAATTTTTTTTGTAATTATTGCATAATGAAATTATATTTTTTTTGAAATTATATTTGATTCTATAACTTTTAGCAATTGCATGAACATCGATGAGATATGTCTTATTCTAAAAAAATGTGAGTTTTAACAATACATTTAAATTAAATTTTTTTTTTGATTGGAAAGTAAACAAACATAAAAAAGAAAAAGAATATCCGGCAGAGAAAAAATAAGAAAAAGAAAAAAGGAGCGGAGAAAAAAAAGGAAAAAAATAAAAAATACCGAAAGAAAATTCTAAAAAAATAATATAGAGAAATATCCGGCAGAGAAAAAAAGGAAAAGAAAAAGGAAGCGGAGAAAAAAGGAAAAAATAAAGAAAAACCAGAAAAAATCATCAAGACCTGATATATTTGATTGGGAAAGTAGATTGCATCATATCATACTCCCTTTAAAAACACGACTTCGGGAAAATCTTTCGGTAGACAAAAATACCCTTGGAATTCAAATATTATTCCATTAAGTAAGAATAAGTTGATAAATTAATGAATTCTTATTGGATATACATAGTATGAAGATAATAATACAATTTAAATTAAAATGAAAATCTAAATAAAATTATTAAATACTAAATTTATAAATGTCTACAAAATGAAGGACGTATATAAAAAATAAATAAATAAATGAGACAAATAATGTCTACCCCAAAGGCCGAACCCGGAAATAACGTAGACCAACAAATGTATATAATGTGGATAAGATATTTACAAAATCTACCAAATAAATTAAAGAGACAAAAGTCATTCTCAAAATTATAAAAAAAATTAAGGAAAATAAAAAATCATACTCCCTTTAAAAGTACGAGTTTAGGAAAAACTTTCCATAGTCAAAATTACATTGTACTATTTTAAATATTTAATTTAAATTATAATCTATACTAATCATATTTATATCCTATCCTAAAACCCCATGAACTATCTATAGCTCAACAATTTAAAGAAGATTAATAAAATATATGAAACATCTCCGTACTATCAGTTCGTTGCATAAAGTATTACAAAAAAAGCAAAAAAGAAATTAGACAAAATACTCTCAAAAGTTTAAAATCACACAAAATAAAAAGCTGAAAATTTAGAACATGGTGTGACATTTTTTTCCTTAAGATATATAAATATAACTTATAATTTAAGGTTCACTATCCCTTTTTAGAATCTAAAAATAGTCAAGTTGATACCGGTAAAAATAGTAATAATAACAGATTAAAAATATCCAGTTAAATAATAAAAATTTTAAAAAATATATGATAGATTAAAAATTAATTTTATTGTTTAAATTAAAGTAACTGCATATAATTTTACTAATATGTTAGAACACTAAAAATACATAAATATCATTAATTGATAGAAGACTAAATCATAAAAAACTAATAAAAGACTATAATATAATAGCTTAATATTAATTGATTATAATTTATAAATATTGATCTCTAATGGTAAACTATAATATAATAGCTTAATATTAATTGATTATAATTTATAAATATTGATCTCTAATGGTAATAATATTTATTAGGTAAAAATTTATAAATATTGATCTCTAATGGTAATAATATTTATTAGGTAAAAAATTATAAAGATTTATGTATGGAAAACTATTAGAAAATTTAGAGATATCCCTCAAAAGAATCAAGCAGTTTTCATTTCAAATGGAATTCGCGACGTCCATGAATCACTTCAATTAACACTAACATAAATTATACTTATCAAAAAACACCGACTGAATACCCATTGAATAATATATTGAATAACTTTGTGCTCATCAAAGAAATATTCTTTATAGAAGATAAAAGAAAAATTACTACACTTTGCGTAAGCAAAAAATATAAAATCGACCTTTTTTCTTATATAGTATCACGACCCTGGGTGTGACTTTATTTTGGGGTATGACTACTAACGAATGATCAATTCTTAAAGACACTATCAAAGATAATGATGTAATAGCACTACTAGAATTCAAGAAAGATCTCTAAATATGAATGTAGTATATTTCATTAGTAAAATTCTTATTAAAGGCCACTAAATATAAATTTCACCTTATATATGTATCAAATTTATAGAGGAGATATGCATGTCATCGTAAATTACGTCAATAATATATATCAATCCAAAAATACAACTTACTGGAGAAATAAGAGAATAGTAAGTAAACCAAGCAAACATCCATATAACACCATAAAGAGAAAATATTACATTTTAAAACTAATATGCAACGATCTTTTAGAGTAAGTTGTCAAGACAAAAGTATCTCCATTAAGGCTCTTTATAAATGCAACATAAATTCAAATTACTAATATATACAACTATTATAACATTTGAAAGATGTAAGATCTTAGAAAACCTACTCTAAAATACATATAATTAAACCTAAGAATAATTTACCAATATACAGACACACTATCGTACTTTTAAGGCAATAATAACTACCATTTATAATAGAGTTGAACAGTGATTCTATGTTTGCAAATGCTGAAATAAGAAAGTGGATAAAGATGTTAATAATAAGTGTTCAGATGATAAATGTTGTAGAATCGCCGATGATTTAGTACCAATGTTAAGTGATATCCCTTCTGTTGGCCCTATAGTTTTGATAATGATTTGTCAAACAATTTATCGCTAATCTATTCTCTAGTTTTTGTTGTTTTGTTTTTCTCTTTACATGTAATTCAACACACGACAATCAAGCATTAAAGATTCAAGTTCATGTGTGTGCATTCACCTAGGTATAAGTTTAGTTTGCTTACATATATCGTATGTCTATATTTAAGCTCAATATATGTACACTTAACACAGTTTTGACATCTTTCTATCATATAAATGATTTTTCATCAAACTTTGTTACTACAGCTTTTAGTTCATGTTTACAGGTTTTCTGAACACTTTTCAAAAACAGAGAGTTTTCACAAACGAAAATTGATTTTCCAAAAATTCCCTTTCAAACATGTTTATTTCATCATTTAGAAACTTTTTTCAAAGTTTTACTATTTTTGGAATTGATTTAATATTTTTAATGTATTTTTAAAATCAGTCCAAAACCGGTCATATGCCATGTATCAGTTTGCGGTCGACCGCCAGCAGGAAACTTTCTTACTATGGCTCTTTTGTGCTCATGGTCGACCGTGACGGTTGACCGTGAATCCATCCAGAGACTTTTGCGGTCAACCTCCGTGGTCGACCGCCAGCTTTCAAACCATTTTCTCAGCTTTTTTGTGCCTCGCGGTCGACCGCGAGATTTCCACGGTCGACCGTCGATCTCATCATTGCCTTTTAACGGCTATTTTCTGCAACGGCTATCTGAGGCTATTTTGGTCTTTTCTAGTTGGTTTTGGGTGATATTTTGAGTGAATATAATTACCCCATTACTGTTCTCTTTCAAAGATATCAAGAGTTTGTTTTCACATAAGTTTTAACAAAAGATTAAGAGTTGTTTAAGCTGATTTCCTTAATCTGTTCTAAGAGAAGTTTTTTCTACAATAAGAAGAAGCTTTCAACTCCTATTTGGGATCATCATCTACTGTTCTTCTTGTTTATTGAGAAATTTCCTAAACTCTTTCTTATATAGCTTATTGATTCATTTTCATAACTTAGCTATATTTTATTTGAGTTGCATATTATCTATTCACTGTTATCACACACATAATATTGAGCTTAATATCTTCATACTATATAGTGTGGGTTGTGGGGTGTGATTTAGTGAGTGTGAGCTTCATTTGCGTTCTCATTTCTTGTTGAGAACAAACTATTGTATTTAATCTTTATTTATGAATATCACTTGTAATACACTTGTACACCGATAGAAGTGTGAGGCGAGAGACGGGGTCGAATCCAATAGGAGTGGCATCGGTTGACGAACCTAGGGAGAGGTTGCATCCGAGCACTTGAGAAGGAGGATACGGGCTAGGTTCCTACACTTAGTGTGTAAAGTGTGATTGCATAGTGTTGGTTGTGTTAGAGTTTTCGGTAAACTTGTAAACCGAGTGTGTAGAAGTTCCAGCTTTCAAACCGGATTGTGATAGTGGAGATCTCCTCGAGGTGAGGAGTGGGGACGTAGGTCGTGGTAATCGAATCTCGTAAACATATTATTTGTTTGTGTTTTTCTTAGTGTACTTTTTATTTATGCTTATTCATATATTTCTTGCTCATATCTATCTTATCTCATTCTTGCAATAACAAATTAATCAATATTAATTTTAATCGGGATTAGATTAGTATAAGATCCTAATCACCCCCCTTTAGGGTCTAACAATTGGTATCAGAGCTTGGTGCTCTTTGATTTAAAGACTAATCGCCTTGAATTAAAGATCTAAGTTATCATTTTTGTGCTAATCTAGTGTTGATTGCTTTTTGCTTCTTGCATATAATCATTATGGATATGTATAATGCATCTAGTCTAGGTTATGCTATTAATGTTGTACCTCGTTTGGATATTTTCCCCTATGATCAATGGTGTGTTAGATTCAAACTTTTTGTTCAATCTAAACAATTCGATTTATAGGAAATTATTAAGGATGCCTATGTCGTTCCCATTTTGGAAAAATCCAAATGGAGTGAAAATGATAAAAGATTGTTTAATATGAACAAGGTTTTGTTAGAATATTTGCTTAATGCTTTTCACTCTTCCTTTTCTAACAAATTTGCTAATTTTGATAGTGCAGAATATTTGCTTAATGCTTTTCACTCTTCCTTTTCTAACAAATTTGCTAATTTTGATAGTGCTTACGCCTTATGAAAATTTATTGAAGCACATGAAGGGTTCTAACAAATTTGCTAATTTTGATAGTGCTTACGCCTTATGAAAATTTATTGAAGCACATGAAGGAGATTTGGAGGCTAGTCAACAAGCGTTGGAAAATCCCGCTTTAAGTTCTAAAGAAACCTCATCTCCATGTACTATACCACTAGGTGATAACCCTAGTGAGGTATGCAAGCTTGATAACGATGATATTATTACTTTTGATGAGCTTGCTCTTGAGTTTGAAAAATCACACAATTGCTATATTGATGTAAAGAGTAAGTATGTAAATATGAAATCCACTCATGAAATACTAGCCACTAAGTTAAATTTTATTGTAAATGAAAATATAATTCTTAAAGAATGCAATGAAAATTTGAGAATTGAAAATGCTAGTTTGCTTCATGAAAAACGTGATGCCATGTTAGAAGTAGATAAGTTAAAATCTATGATGAAAAATCTTGTTTATCCTACTTCTAGTAGAGTAGATAAGTTAAAATCTATGATGAAAAATCTTGTTTATCCTACTTCTAGTAGCAATGCTTGTATGCATAATGATGAGTTGAATCAAATAAAAAAACGTATATCTACCTTAGATTCAACACTAAACACTTGTATTGCTAATAATAAAATGCTTATGAACTTGTGTGCAAAATACAATGTTAATTCTTCTAAGAAACCTATTCACTATGCACACATGTATGACAAAATTCACAAATGTTCTATTTGTGGTCTTAAAGGCCATTTAGCCCAATTTTATCATAATGCACAAAAAATTGACAAGCATATTCATGATTGTGCATCCCATCAAGCTTCTTCATCACATACACATGTACACACACATAGTGTAAATCATAAACATACTCATGTGTAAAAATGTGATTTTTATGGTCGTTTTGGTTATTTGACCATGTTTGGTTTCGATTTGAAAAGAAATTCTCGTTTGCAAAATAATTACAAAGAAAAATCTATTTTTACAAATGAACCACGTGCATTTCATTTCGGTCAATGCAAACCATTCAAACCTCTACATTACACAAATTGCAATCGTATGGATCATGTTTACAATTTTTGCTTTGATTGTATCGATGCACAAAATATGCCCAAGCGGGTTCATAACCCTAGGACCTTGGATTTACATGATAAGGGTCATGTCCTAAATTTTAGTGGTACCAAAATGATTTGGGTACCAAAATGAGTTGTGTAACTATCGTTATGATTTTTTTATAGTTGTTTTTGAGTTTTAATGGTGTTTTATTTTTTTGGGCTAAAATAAGATATTTTCGTGACTTGATAGCCAAAAGAGTTTTATACATATATAATATCTCTTAAAAACAAAATTTTATTAAGGACCAAAATATAAACTTTCACAAAATCCTGACTTTTCATTACCTGTGCTTTTATTCTTCTCGCGATCGACCGCCACGGTCGACCGTAGAAGTTTCTGGAAGTTGTTACGGTCGACCGCCACGGTCGACCGGATCGACCGCCACGGTCGACCGTAGAAGTTTCTGGAAGTTGTTACGGTCGACCGCCACGGTCGACCGCAAGAAAATTTTTCTGATTCGTTTCATTTTATTATCTGGTTTCGGTTTCAATTGGTTAATTCATCTATACCCGAATGAATCACCATCGTTGATCTTATTGTTGAGCTAATCTGGGCCATTCTTTCCTCTCCACTTATGATCCGACCCTCTTCTTCTTCCCCATTCGAAAATTTTCCCCTAATCTAAAAATTCTCCCTTGGTCGCCCGTCATTCATCATCGTTTGATCGCGGCTCTTATTCTATCTCATTTGGCCATCTCTTCATCAATTTCAGTTAGAAATTGATTAGGTAATCTCTTCTCTCATCCTTTATATTTCTTGTGCTCTAATTTCAATTCTAGGGTTTCTAGGGTTTTCAACTCTGTCATATTTCTATCAGTAAAACCCTAGTTATTTTTTTAACTATGCCTCCTAAGAAGAGATCCAAGCCCGAGTCTGGTTCTTCATCTTCCATTGCCTTCCACTATGAGGATTATCTTCTATTCAAACCCCTAATTAAGAAATATAGGGAATTGTGTAAACTAAAAATCCTGCCTAATCGATATATCAAATACGAGGAATTAGCCATGTATGACATTCATGAGATTCTACATGCTGTTGGGTTGGATAAACTATTAGATGTGGAACGTAAGGTTCCGTATTACCCATTTCTTATTTATCTGTTTTATGCAAATCTGTCTGTCACCACTTCTGCCGATGGTATTCAAACCATCACCACATCTGTTAAGAACATTCATATCTCATTTTTTGCCGACGAACTTGCGGGAATCCTTAAGATTCCAACAAGTGACATTGAGCTTATGTCTATCGATCACACCGATCAGGCTGTGAACGATATCTTGTTTAAGCCCGGTTGCATCTATCCTATGAACAACAAATCACTCAATCCTACGGCTAAAATCATAGGTCATATTGTTGCTCAAAATCTCATTCCTAAAACCGGTAGCTTTGATCATTTTGCCCCTGATAAGGTTAATGCTATTTATGTCATATTTGCCAAAATAAAAGTGAATTGGGCAAATGTTTTTCTTAAGAACATGGCATGTAAGCATTACAAATTTCTTCCCTTTGGCAGCTTCATCACCCTTATTCTTCAACACTTCGGTGTTGCTCTATCCAATGAACCCAAAGTTGATCCAGGTAAGGAATTCTTTGATAGAGTTTCTCTCTCCCGTATGCAAATTTCTGACTCCTTATCTGATCCTGCTAAGCCATCATCTTCCTGTTCTCGGTCTAGAGCTTCCACCTCCTCCACTTCTGATATATGTGCCCGATTGGATCATCTTGAGACTCAGGTCTCAACTAATCAGAAGGACATTAGGACCATTCTCAGTTATCAGCATCAGTCTCTTGGGATTCCGGATCACTCTTCCAGCTCTGACTCTGATTCAGGTGAGGGCTCTGAAGGAGGATCTGCTTCTGGCTCTGGTTTGAGATCTAGCTCTGGCCCTGCTTCTGATGATGGTGGAGATTGATTCTCATTGATTATTGGATTTTATGCTTATGGTTATGTTTATGTTTTTGTGAAAGAAAACTTGACACTTATGTTTTGTTTTGAGTTGTAATAACTCTAAGGTTTGTGTGGAAAACTATGTGGTATTATGGAACAAATTGTGGTTTGTGTGGAAAACAATGTAGTTTTGTGGGACTAATTCGGTTTATTGCGATTATGTTTATCATTTCTATGAACAATGTATGGTGAAAATAATATTTATGCCTTGTTTTATGAAAACAAATATGTGGTATTGTGAAAACATGTTGCTAATGATGTTTTATGCTTGGTTTGGACTTTAAAATTCAAATGTTTATGGCTGTGTATGAATGGTTATGATTATTTAGCTCTTATATTTGATCTTTATGGCTGTGTATGTCATTTATGCAAATTGATAGGGGGAGCTTTTGTCCATACACTTGGTTAAAATCTGTGTTTGAATGCAGGGGGAGCGTTGCTCCTATTTATATTTTTTCCCTTTTTGATGTTGTCAAAGGGGGAGAAAATCTACATATTGATGTTTTGTTTAATTCATATTAATGGAATGTTATGATATGTGGTTTAATATATGGTTTTTGAATTCATGTTAATATAGTTTATTCATGTTATATGTGGTTTATCAATATGTATTTCATATCATTAAATAAATTATTTGCCATCATTAAAAAGGGTGAGATTGTTGACCCTATAGTTTTGATGATTATTTGTCAAACAATTTATCGCTAATCTATTTTCTAGTTTTTGTTGTTTTGTTTTTCTCTTTACAGGTAATTCAACACACGACAATCAAGCGTTAAAGATTCAAGTTCATGTGTGTGCATTCACCTAGGTATAAGTTTAGTTTGCTTACTGTTTGTTGGAAATTTTGTAATAAGAAAACTATGAAAGAATTGTGTTTGATTTCATTCTCTCTAACTACTTAGAAAAAGAATGATTACAACCCTCTCAACTCTCGATTACAATTCGAATTCCTGATTATAAAAGAGAAAAGAATGATCTGGATTCTTTCCTTTGTTTAATTATGGGTTCTTCTTGGTAGCGCTGAGATGCCTCCCTCGAATGCTTGCGTTGAGTTTGCTTCTCGTTGACGATCCGAATATCTATGCTCACTGGAACAACTGTCTTGTCTGGTTGATAACTCTTGATGAGTTTTGTGATTCAGAACAAACAACAAACTCTAATAACAATAATAGAGTTGTTCGAACCGAAAATAATTCGGTTAATAGGCCAAGTATCGACGGTCTGGAGCTCCTCCGTTTGTTGATTCCCCAGACTGTGTAAGGAGTCAATCCTCTTTCTCCGATTCTGGAAAATCTGATCAGAAGATCCTCTCCAAGTGATCAAAATCCAATCCCAACAATCCAAAGATCTCCCCCGAACTCTATTGAGTTTGTTGATATTTATAGGGAGATTAGGGGTGTAACTGACTCCTTAATCCGCTCCTAAATGATAGGTTTAGTTGCCTCATTAATCGGTTGTAACAACCCACTAAAACCACTCCCTAGATCGTGGGTGATCAGCGGTCTTTTCGTAACCGCATGGGTTGTGTTTGAACGCAGTATTTGGAAGTGCGTTCTGCAGCGTTGTGAAGTTGCGTTGTGCAGCGATTTGGAGCTGCGTTCAATGATTGATTGGAGCTGCGTTTGAGCAACTATTTGAACTGCGTCGGGTAGCGATTGGAGCTGCGTTTGGGCGGTGTTTGGCAGCGATTGGAGCTGCGTTTGGGCGGTGTTTGGCAGCGATTAGAGCTGCGTTCGAGCTGTGCTTGGCAGCGATTGGAGCTGCGTTCGAGCTGTGATTGGCAGTGATTGGAGCTGCGTTCGAGCTGTGCTTGGCAGCGATTGGAGCTGTGTTCGAGCTGTGCTTGGCAGCGATTAGAGCTGCGTTCGAGCTGTGCTTGGCATCGATTGGAGCTGCGTTCGAGCTGTGCCTGGCAGCGATTGGAGCTGCGTTCGAGCTGATTGTTGAAGCTGCGTTCAGCGGCTAATTGTTGAAGCTGCATTCAGCGGCTGATTGTTGAAGCTGCGTTCAGCGGCTGATTGTTGAAGCTGCGTTCAGTGGCTGATTGTTGAAGCTGTGTTCAGGTTTCTCTGTCTTTATATATGGATGACACCAATGACCAGTAAAGGAGGTCTTATTCGGGCCATTTGTGACAATTGAGGCATCTCAATAACGCTCTATCAACTGCAGGTCACGATCTCCACTAAGATTTCTTTGCATGGTTTAACCATGTGCTCCTCAGTGTGTCGAATATCATTACACTACTCATCAGCATCTCTAATAGTTGCTAGTATAATATTAGTCATGTTGTTGTCGCAGCCATCAAGATCAATCATCTCACATAAGAAGCTGCATTTGTGTTTGCAGCGGTTGAAGCTGCGTAGGTGATTGAATTGGTGTTGTGTCTTGACGATGGTACGTAGGGAGGGCTTCTACGTCTTGGTTTGAAGAGATCGTTGATTTGTAATCTCTTTCTGTCAGAGTGTTGCTAAAGATCGTCATTTTGTAATCTTTGCTCTAGCTCTTCGATATGTAAAGTCTTCAAATTGTAGCCTTCTGGAAGTCGTCAGATTGTAACTTCCATTATCAGTGTTTGATGGGGAATCAGCTATCTATTATTATTTTTAGACAGCCTACAGAACCCCCTCCAAAGTTTTCGAAAGTTCGCGGTTGACTGGGACGAATTTTCGAAACACTTTGGAACCCAAAAATTTTGTTGATCAAATGCGCCTCATCATAGATTGAGTGGAGCACCTTCGTCGACCTCCTCATTCTTTTTTGGTTCATCCGTAATGACTTGGGCTTTAGCTTGTTTGACTAAGTTCGTCATTTTCAGGGAAGCTGGGCATTTCTGGGTTTATGAAAAATTTATCATCATAGATGGAGAGAATCACAAGCCTGTATAAGAAGGACTTTATCCCCAGCTTAGTCAGGAAGACGGCCTCAGAGGGATTTATCTTCTCTCCTGATCATATCGCCATTACTTGGAATATTAACCCCTTTGAAAGGGTTATTTATGTGATAGGCTGAGGTCGGTCATCAGAACGCATGTCTAAATCATGCGTTCGACTGTTTGAACGTGAGGGTGCGTTCGGAAATTGAACCCCCCCCCCCCTTTTTTTGAAAACGCGAGAATCACGTTTCAGGTAAGATTTTGCCTAAAATCCCGCTTCGATTGACAGCTACAGCTGTTTATAAATGGGCCACTGAGGTCAAATCAAAAAGTCATTCGACTTTTCCCTTTCTTACTCGATTTCTTAACAGGGCTCATGTTCATCTTCTCCGGCACTTCAACGGGGGAAAGGATTCGCTCCTACATACTTCACCCATCTTCGTCTTCCTCGCCACGGTTGCCATGGGCCCCAAGAAGAAAACTACTTCTAAACCGAAGATTGCTCCAGCTCAGCACGCTTCTTCGGCTAGAGCCTCCGGGGATGATCAAATCTCTATGCCTTCATCGCTGGTTTCTTCAACTAATGGTAAGGTTGAACCATTAGAAGTTGGTTTGACAGGTCTCTCATCCCCAACCCCTGATTGACGATCTGTATTTAAGCTCAAGATATAATTCTGAGCTGGTAATCAATTTTAAGAAAACGCATGGCTAGCTCCATCGTTCATAAAATTTCAACACAGGTTCAGACCCTGCGTTTAAAATCTTGGGTATAGGTTGAGACCCTGCGTTCAAGATTCCGAACGCAGGTTTGAACCTTACGTTCAAGATTTTTAGATGTGGGTTAAGACTCTGCGTTCAAGAATCTCCGAACGCAGGTTTGAACCTTACGTTCAAGATTTTTAGATGTGGGTTAAGACTCTGCGTTCAAGAATCCAAACGCAGGTCTAAACCTTGCGTTCACAAATTTAGATGCGGGTTGAGACCCTGCATTTAATGATCTGGACGCAGGTCTGAACCTTACATTCACAAATTTAGATGCGGGTTGAGACCCTGCATTTAATGATCTGGACGCAGGTCTGAACCTTACATTCTTGAATTAGACTTCTTCTGACTAATTTTTCTATTTGCAGTATGCTACTCCAACGAGCCTCTTTCTTTCAACCACTACTTCGGTCATGCGGGAGGTGCGGAGAAAAATACGGTCTTCAGCTTTGCCTTCGAGTATCCAGTATTTCAGAATACCCACAAAGAACGGTCGAAGCTCATCACCCAAGCCTTCCCCGAGACTCTTAGATCCTTGGTTACGGATGCTAAATTTGAGACCACTGAACGTGAGATTTTACAGAAACCATCCTTCCTTTTCGGGGATTCTGTTAAGATGGACCCTAAGCGGGTGTCAGAAGGGAACTACAAATGGCTGAGGACTGTCAATAATCATCGCCTTTTCCTTCCAAATTTGGAGCGGATGTGGCCGCTTTCTTATTATCAGTGCGCTTCTATCCCGCGGTCAATGAATTGGGAACTTGTTCAGGACCAAGGAGGTGTCACCACAGGGCACATCACTCATCGGGGCACACATCCGGCCGGTTTCAATAATTTTATGGCTTTGAAGCCAGGTTTATTCCAAAAAGAGCATCCTATCGGAGAGCCTTCTAAATTGGCGGAGGTGTTCATTAGAACATTTATTTCTGTCAAATGAGAGTTCCCTGCTCGGGATTTTAGGGCCCCTACTTGGGTTCACTCCAGTGATACGGATTGGTGGGCCCGGATGATAAATTTCGTCTTGGAGGAACTAGAAGAACCTTTGAGAATTTCAGATTTTAGAGTTCTAATAATGGCCACTCGATATGGCGTTTCTCCGAATTACAGCGGACTCTTTGCTATGCTGGAATTCTACAATCCTCATACCGGCACCTTTTTCACCCCAGTTGGTGAACTGGGCTTCGCTCTTCACGAAATGTTTGAAATTTCTGGATTGTCCTTTGGAGAATTGCCTTATGAGGAGTTTATTCCCGGAAGCAGGGAATTAGAGATCCTAAAAAATGGTGCTCCCAAAATCTACGACACTTACTAGGAATTGATGTGTCATTTCCAGATATGTGCGCAAATTACCGAGAAAAGAGCAAGCGGCGTAAAACAAGGACAGTGGGCGGAGTATCTTTTTCGCAATCTGTGGGACAAAGAAGCCGAGGTGACTCGCTTAGCGGCCAGTACTCTCGAGGAGATCACGGAACGCATCAATGATGCAACCTCCCAATATACTTGCGAGGCCGAGGAGGATGTCTTCCCAGCGTTTACCACGTTCGAAAGCTTCCACTATCAGGCAGAAGTCCCTATCTCTGACATGGCTTTGTTCGCTGGTTTTCTGACTCTTTGGTTGAAGCGTTGCGTGGTACCCACAAGACCGGTGGACGCTATTATAGTAGAGGTCTTATACCCTGCTGTTCTATTGGCTTATGGACGTCCCTTGAATCTTCTTTCAGCCATGGTATGCTGCTTACAAAGTGGCTTGCGGGAACTATCTTCCGAGTTTATTGCTGTCAAGAAGTTGGATTCCGACGGGAAGACTATCATTCAGACCCCAACCCCTCGGGTGCCGATACCGTATATTTATTTGGTATCTTGGTTCGTGTTGCACTGCCCTCATAATGACGACTCCTGAATCAAGTGGCACTTCAACTCCTCTTGTTCAGCAATTAGAAACCTCTGAATGGGCCGGTTGGTATCAAGGTAAATTCCGTGAAATATTAAGACGGGATTATAATTACAAGATTGCTTGCAAGTTTCCCGCTTTCGAGGGCGGCGCGTATGGAGAACTTCATCAAGATACTCCGGGACCGAATTCTTTCACCATGCTTAGCAGGGGTGCCTTTTGGTGGCTCATAAACATTCGTCCGGGCTATCTTATTTTTTGACAAGGGAGGAAATGCTTTATTGAACCATATCAGTCTTATCGCTTTTCTCGGCAATTTGGCTATGATCAGCTCTATGTTGGGAATCCAAACCCTACTCTTGCGTACACAGGTAATGTGTATGAAGGAGCAAGAGCTTGGTACTTCTCAGTGGCTGGTTGTACCGGAGCAAAATTCCGACTGCCACATAAGATGCCCAATGCTCGTACTTCTCTGAGCTTCTGTACCTAGTACCAGGCTGCTTCTCAGATTTCAGCCTACAATATGAATACCTCTTGTTTGAAGGCCATCCGCAAATGGTATGCTTCGAAAAAGAGTGCCAAAAGATTCCGCGCCCGTGGTGCTAACGAATATTTATCGTATGAGAAGTCAATTCCAAAGGATGAACGGTAACAATCACCAGAGCAAGTTCGGGAAGAGGTCAGGATGTCGGATACTCACGAGGTGGAAGCTTCAAGAGTTCGGACTCGGAGTAAGAGAGCCACTGGAAAAAGAGCGCTAGGGCTGGTCGAAGAAGGCAAGTATGACAAAAGAGCTCGTTGGAAGTTAACGCTCGAACCTCCTGCTTCTAAACTTATGTCAGATGCTCAGAAAGCATGGCATACAGAAGAAGAAGAACAAGAATCGACTGCCATGGAACTCTCGCCTCAGCCTGGTCTCCCCACAGTTGGTCCTGCTCTAGGAGGCCATGATTCTTTTGCTCATTCATTGCATGAAGAAGAGCGTGGAGATGAATCTTTTGCAGGGGGCGCAGAGTTTGTCCCCGAAGACACGCTTCATGATACTACCTCCACTGCCTCTCATATTGCAGAAGACATAGCTCCTACCCAAGAACCTCTAGAGTCTGCCCAGCAAGGCTTAGCAACAGATAAGTCTCCTTCCGCTTCTGTGTTATTACCAATTGTAGGCGACTCACAGCCTAGCCCTACTACTGGAATCATAGCAAAGCCTACTGTCGCTGAAGATGCGCCAGCATTTCCTCCCGTAGGTGAAGAGGAACCTATGGATCATAGCGATGGTGCGGGTGCCACAGATGATGAAGGCGACCAAAGTGGGAATGAAGGGAGCAATGACAACCTGGGTGATGACAGCGATGATCTCGATGACTGGGATATTCCACCATCATCTTTATCCGACAAAGCGTCAGCCTATGTTCCTCTACCTCTCACTGGTAAGTGTCGTTTGTTTCGACTCGCGACTAATCTTGATCTGTATTTAAACGGTTTTCTCATACAGATCCTATGATACATGAGGCGAGTACTGTCACCCCTCCTCTGGCGCAACAGCTTATGCCACCACTAGCTCAGGTGTCAGAACCACCTCATTTGGAGATTGCAACGACGGCCCTCCCTCCGACAACTTTATTGACAATTTCTCTAGCTTCTACAGAAGTTGTAGATGTGCCAAGGTCATCTCAAATGGGGGAACTGATGGCTTTGCAATCGAGTCCCTCTCAACTGGATATCAGTATTCCTTCTCAAGCCAATACACCAAAGTCACATGCTGGTCTTTTACTTGGCTCTGTATCTACAGAAGTTTCTGTGCCATCTCCCATAGCTGTTTCGAGTCCCACGGACGTGCCAGATTTTCTCAAGATTTCCCTTAACTATTTAGAAAGTCTCACCAAGAAAGTGATTGAGGTTGTATTGGCCGGCCGAGATACTTTTGAAACCTTCAAGCCTATGCTCACAAATAGTTTAAACAACCTCAAGTTCGTGGGTGATGCCGATACTGTTCAGCGTTGCTCAGAAGCCATCTCGCGCCTAGAGGCACAACTACGGTTCCTGGAGGCTTTAGGTCGTGCTGATATCCAGGCGCAGATTGTATCCGCATTCGAGGATATTCGGACCGAAGAAATCAACAAGTATGAAGTCGCTCGACGTCATATAGCAGAGCAAGAGGTCGAGGTGGAACATCTGCAGCAACTGCATGCTCAAAAACAAGCTGAGCTAGCACTCTCCAACACTTATTTGGAGAATTTACGGGAGAAGATCATTGCCGCTGAAGTAGAGTTGACTAGAATGAAGGCTCAATTCCAACGAGAAGAAGTCATCATCACTGAGCTCAATGTCAAAAGTGCTACTTCTCTGGTGAATTACCGTGCAAAAGCTAACACCCTGGAGGAGGCTAAGAAGGAGGTGGCTGCTATGCTGTCTAGCGAGGACGAGCTTCGGAAACAGGCCGAGATGCTGGTTCGGGCTGACCATGAAGAAAAACTTTCTGACATTAAGTCTCAGCTAGCTTCATTTAGTCTGATGAATTGATGAGCCTATTTTTTTATCGTTCTTTTGGTAGGAACAACACTTATCTTAGGTCACCTTGTTTTCCTTTGAATAAAGGTAGTGCTGCCTTTTGGCTTTTCATTGTTTCTTTTTCATATCATATTTTGACATGGAACTATGAAATACCAGTTTGATGTTGCGACAACTATTTATTCCTCCTGTATTACGTTTTTGCCTTAAATACTGGAAGAATCTTGTAAGTGTCAGGAATGTAATACTGGCGTGTCACACTTTGTGGTCCCGTCGCTCTGTTGTTAAGAGTCGACGAATGGGAGGTGTTGCGGTTGGTGCAACTTTGAGGACCTATCGCTCTATTGACGAGAGTCGATAAGCTAGAAGTGTTGCGTTTGGAGCAACTTTGAGGACTTATCGTTCTATTGGTGAGAGTCGATACGCTAAAAGTGTTGCATTTGGAGCAACTTTGAGGACCTATCGCTCTATTGGTGAGAGTCGATAAGTTAGAAATGATGCGTTTGGAGCAACTTTGAGGACTTATCATTCTATTAGTGAGAGTCGATAAGTTAGAAGTGTTGTGTTTGGAGCAACTTTGAGGACCTATCGCTTTATTGGTGAGAGTCGATAAGTAAGAAGTGTTACGATCGGAGCAACTTTGGGGACTTATCGCTCTATTGGTGATAGTCGATAAGTTAGAAATATTGCGTTTAGAGCAACTTTGAGGACCTATCTCTCTATTGATGAGAGTCGATAAGTTAGAAGTGTTGCGTTTGGAGCAACTTTGAGGACCTATCGCTCTATTGGTGAGAGTCGATAAGTAAGAAGTGTTGCGATCGGAGCAACTTTGGGGACTTATCGCTCTATTGGTGATAGTCGATAAGTTAGAAATGTTGTGTTTGGAGCAACTTTAAGGACCTATCGCTTTATTGATGAGAGTCGATAAGTTAGAAGTGTTGCGTTTGGAGCAACTTTGATGACCTATCGCTCTATTGGTGAGAGTCGATAAGTAAGAAGTGTTGCGATCGGAGCAACTTTGGGGACTTATCGCTCTATTGGTGAGAGTCGATAAGTTAGAAGTGTTGCGTTTGGAGCAACTTTGAGGACCTATCGCTCTATTGATGAGAGTCGATAAGTTAGAAGTGTTATGTTTGGAGCAACTTTGAGGACCTATCGCTCTATTGATGAGAGTCAATAAGTTAGAAGTGTTGCGTTTGGAGCAACTTTGAGGACCTATCGCTCTATTGGTGAGAGTTGATAAGTAAGAAGTGTTGCGATCGGAGCAACTTTGGGGACTTATCGCTCTATTGGTAAGAGTCGATAAGTTAGAAGTATTGCGTTTGGAGCAACTTTGAGGACCTATCGCTCTATTGATGAGAGTCGATAAGTTAGAAGTGTTGCGTTTGGAGCAACTTTGAGGACTTATCGCTCTATTGATGAGAGTCGATAAATTAGAAATGTTGCGTTTGGAGCAACTTTGAGGACCTATCGCTCTATTGATGAGAGTCGATAAGTTAGAAGTGTTGCGTTTGGAGCAACTTTGAGGACTTATCGCTCTATTGACGAGAGCGATAAGTTAGAAGTGTTGCGATCGGAACAACTTCGGGGAAGGTAGGGTTTAAATTCTTGTGGAAAATGAAACCCATCTCAAGCAGCATATTTTCCAAAAATCTGATTTTAGGAATAGGGGTACCCCCTGCGTTCATGCTCTTGAATTGGGCTGCGTATTTTTGAAAGAACGCATCCCTAAACCATTGCGTTCGGTCTGACTTTATGGACGCAGGGTTTTGTCCCGCGTCTAATAGGAAGTTGAAGCGGCTGTAATGATGAAGAGACCATACCTGTCGGGAGTCTTGGAACTCTACCTCATTTAATTATTTATAAATAGGCTTGATTAGTCTTGTCACAAGCCTTAATGCTTAAACTTCTCCCTTGAACTTCAGAAACGAGTTTCTTCTTCTCGTTTATTTTGTCTTACCTTCTGGCCATGGCTTCCGAGAAGTCTTGCTCGAGCGGAGGCAAAAAGAGGGCGCACCCTACGCCGCCGTCGGAGCATGCTTTTGGGTCCACCTCCGGACCGTCATCGGTGCCTCCGACGCCTGGACATCGAAGTAAGTTTCGTTGTCTTCTTCGTTTTAAGCATTTTTCATCAATGGGTTTTCTTGAAATTCTATAGATGGTTTCTAGTTGATGATGACGAATAAAATTCATCTTTTTAATCTTGAATGTGCACAGAATTTGTATTTCTCTTAGTGCAAACTGTTCATCTTCTTGACTTTGGATCCTGAAAGAACTTCCTGTGTCCATTATAATGATGAAGAATCCAACTCTTGACGTTGAACACACGGAGAAGTTTCTGTGTTTGTTGATAAGATTTGTTCATTTTAGATACGAACAATCATTCATGCGTTCTTTGATCTTGAATGCGGAAGAAAACTTCCGTGTTTATTGGTAAGATGAAGGGTTGATCCCTTAATCTTGAACGCAGGAAGAAGCCTTGCGTTCATAGCTATTCAACGCAGGTTTAGCTTCCTTGCGTTCAGGATGATCTTGACGCATGCTTAGATCACTGCGTTTGTATTTATCTGCATTTCTGATTTAGCTTTTTATTTGGCTGTAAGGTGGGGCTTCTGCTGCTGAACCTATTGTCGTATCTGACGATGAAGGGGAAGGATTGTTTCAAGAAGATGCTCCTCTTATTCCACCCATATCCGTGATCTTGCCGCACGAGGACTTCGAGCGGGTGTGTAATGAGACTGTTCGTCTGTCGCCCAATTGTGTTCTTTTCCTCTCTAGGCATTTAGAAAATCTGGTGAGGCAAGCTTTCTCCATTGTGATGCACCGGTGGGGCTCCTTTCTTGAGTTTCGAGCGCCTATTATAGAAGGGTTGAAGGCTCTTACGGAAGTCAACCCCCTCTATGCTAAACGTTTTGACGAGACGATATATCGATACTCGGGGGCCGCTCGCTATCTAGAGGAGTTGCAGCACACAGACTTAGAGTCTAAGATCCAATGGGCCATCGGCGACGCTATGCTGAAGGAGGGAATTGCTGCTAGGGTCCGAGTCTTGGATATTTCAGAGAAGAAGGCTCGTATCTGGAGCTTGCAGAAGCAACGTCACCAGGCTAGGGCCAGACTGAATGCAGGGGAGATTACTCAGGAGAAGTTCAGCCTTGAGGACGCCACTTTCGCATCAGAAGTTCAAGCTGAGAAGGAGGCTGTCAAAGTGCTAAAATAGGAGGCCTCTGCTACTGCTGCGGTTTCTGATGCTGAGCTTCATAAGAGAGTTAGAGAAGAGGTGCTGGCGAAGCATGAAAAATCCATATCGAATACAGAAGCTCATCTTATGAGTTTCTCTTTACTTTAAACCCCAGCAACTCTTACTTTTTGTTTTGGATTTTGTAATAACTCTATGTTATTTCTTCAAACACTTATTATCTGCATGAAATGAACTGCTGTTGTTTTTCTTGCATTTTCTGTGTTTGTCTGGGATGTTGCAGTCTTGTTGTGATGTTGAGATTTCTAAAAATTATCTCACTGCGTTTGAATGATTTGAACGCATGCTTATTAAGGACGCATGGTTTCGTCTTTGCGTCCAAATAAGTTTGAACGCAACTCCAAGGCTAGACTTGCGTTCAGAGAGATCTGATGCATTCCAATTTGCTGAGGATCCCTTTTAACATGGATCTGCCTCTTTATAGGAACCAAGAACGCAAGTTTAAAACTTGCGTTCAGGAGATTTGAAACGCAGTTGTAGAACTTGCGTTTGAGGAAGCCAAACGCTCCTTCAACCTTGGATACGCCTCTTAGGTTGCTAAGACTTTTTCACTGAACCAAATCAATCCAACAACTTAAGAAATTTTCTTTATTATAATATTTCTCGACAACTTAAATCGTCAGAGGTGTAATATTAACTTGACGACATACAAAGTAGGAGAACTTATTTGTTCATACAAATATTTGATGAGCAACCCCCAACTAAGCTCAAGAGACTTTGCAGCTTATGGGTAATATTTCTTGATAAATTTTCCATTAATTGGCATTATGAGTCTGTCGCCTTTCTTATTGATGAGACGGTAAGCTCCATTGGCATAGACTGTCTCAACGACAAAAGGCCCTTCCCATTTGGGATAAAATTTCCCTTTGGTTTTATGAGTCATCACCATGGGTCGTCGGTTAGCCAGAACCAAATCGCCTTTCTTGAAAATCCGTTCCTTAACCTTTTTGTTGTAGGCTTTAGAAATATGGGCTTGATATAGTTCGATCTGTTGCTGAGCTTGAAGTCTCTTGTCGTCTAAAGCTTCGAGTTCTTGCAAGCGTCGTTGGTGTTTCTCTTCCTCCGTCAGTCCGGTTGTAATAGCAATTCTTAAGGAAGGGATTTGGATTTCTAATGGCAATACGACCTCACAGCCATATACTAAAGAGAATGGCGTAGCTCTTGTAGGGGTCCTCACTGTTGTGCGGTAAGCCCACAAACATTCGCCAAGTCTTTCGTCCCAATCTCGTCGGCTCTTGGAGACAAACTTTTTGAGGAGCTTCACAATGGTTTTGTTAAAAGCTTCTGCAAGACCATTCGCTGGCGGATAATACGCCGTGGATGCAATACTTTGGATGCGAAATTTATCACAGAATCTCTGAAATCCAAAGCTAACAAATTGTGTCCCATTGTCGTGAACTATTCGTCTCGGGACTCCAAAACGGTAGATGACGTGATGCTTAATAAACTTGATTACATTTGAAGTCTTGACTTCTTTCAATGGGATTGCCTCCACCCATTTGGAAAAATAGTCGGTTACGGCCAAAATGAACCGGTGTCCCTTGGACGTTAGAGGGGAAATTGGTCCTACGATATCCATCCCCCACATTTCGAATGGCCAAGTTGCCGATGTGGGGTGTAAGTTTCCTGGTGCTTGGTGGATGAAGTCCCCATGAATTTGGCATGCGTGACAGCGTCTAGCGTAGTCGACTGCATCTGAAAACATCTTCGGCCAATAATAGCCGATTCATTGAAAACGATCTCCCAATTTAGCTCCGGGCTGATGAGCCCCGCACATTGTGTCGTGAGCTTCCTTAAGGGCCTCCTTCGCCTCCTTTTGAGAGAGACATCGAAGCAAAACTCCGTCATGTGATATACGATATAGGGTTTGAGAGACTGCATCATAATAGAATTGGAGGGCCTTTCGTTTGATAGTGGCTGCTTCCTTAGGGTCATCAGGCAATATTTCGTATATGGCATAGTCGATATACGGGAATCGCCAATCTCTAGCTTCAAACTCCATCGAGGTTGTACAAACTTCCCCCGTCGTCGTCTTATCGGAACTTTCCTCCATAGGTATCTTGAAACAGTATAACTCGTGTCTTGTAACCGAGATTGTAGTTTCAGCCCCTGGAGGCAGCGCTAATGAAGTTGCCAGCGAGGCTAAAGCGTCTGCGTAAGCATTCTGAGCTTGTGGAATGTATTCAATAAAGAAACCTTCGAACCTCTCAGCTTGCTTTAGCACTGCGACATAATACGGGATGAGATCCTCATGTCGCACTTCGTATTCCCCTCGGACTTGATTAACGATGATCTGAGAGTCACCGTAAGCTTCGAGGTGCTGAACATTAAGTTCTTCGGCAAATTGCATTCCTAATAACAGAGTATTATACTCGGGTACATTGTTGGTGCAGGGTTCGATTAAGGAAAATCCTCTTGGGATTACGTGACCGTTCGGGGAAACAAGCACAACCCCCACTCCTGCAGTAATTGCTCCATGAGGATTTGCTCTATATGCACTGTCGAAGAATAATTTCCACACCTGCGTGGTTTCTTGCGCAACGCAAGTTTCAGCGACTTCGTCAGGTAATTCCTTATACAACTTAGATGTCCCTTGCACCGGGTGATCAGCTAAGAAATCTGCCAATGCTTGACCTTTGACTGTCTTTTGGGGCATAAATTGCATATCATATTGTGACAAGAGAATGGCCCATTTTGCGAGTCGGAAATTTAGGGATGATGGCTTTGTCATCAGAACTCTCAAAGGATTCACCTTGGAGATGACGTGAATTGTTTGTCCAACGAGGTAATGTCGCATCTTTTGAACTGCGAATACCAAAGCGAGACATTATTTTTCAACTGGATTGTATCGGTGTTCGGCTCTCATCATAGTCCTGCTTAGGTAATAGATGGCTTGCTCTTGACCCTGATCGTTATTCTGTGCTAATAAAGCTCCAAGAGAATGTTCCATGGCTCTCACACAGGAATGGCTTTCCTGATTTTGGGGCCACAAGAACCGGTGGTTGAGTAAGATACTCCTTAATTTCTTCAAAGGCTCTCTGACAATCTTTATCCCAAACAAAGGATACTCCTTTCTTCATGAGCTTAGAGAAGGGTTGGCAGCGCCCTGAAAGATTTGATATGAATCTTCGAATGTAGGCTAGTCTACCTTGTAAACCTCTGAGCTCTTTGAGATTCTTCGAAGGTGGCATGTCTTAGATAGCACGCACTTTCTCTAGGTCAAGAGAAATTCCCTTGGAGGTAACGATAAATCCCAGGAATTTTCCGCTTGATACTCCGAGGAATGATTTTGTCAGGTTCATCTTCAATTGATGTGCTCGCATGATATCGAACATTGACTTCAAGTCTGTAAGATGATCACCTTTATGTTGGCTTTTTACTGCTATATCGTCAACATAGCACTCGATCTTCTTACGTAGATGCTCATGAAAGATGGCATTCATTGCACGTTGATAAGTTGCACCCGCGTTTTTCAGGCCGAATGGCATCACTGTATATCAATATACCCCCAGTGGTGTTCTAAAAGTGGTATGCTTTTCGTCTTCTGGGTGCATCTTGATCTGATTGTACCCGGAAAACCCGTCCATGAAAGACATCCTTTCATATCCACAGATGTTATCGATCATGACGTCAGTGATAGGAAGCGGAAATTCATCTTTTGGACAAGTTGTGTTAAGATCGCAAAAGTCGATGCATATCTGGACCTTACCATTTTTCTTGGGCACTAGGACAATATTAGCCACCCAATAGGGATGTTGCTCTTCCCTAATAAAACCTGAGTCTATGAGCTTTTTAACTTCTGACTCAATTGATTCCATGATCTCTGGACGAAACCGGCGTTGTTGTTGCTTGACTGGTTTGGCATCCGGATCGATGTTGAGACGGTGCATGGCAACCTTCGGGTCAAGACCGGGCATATCTTCGTAGTTCCAAACGAAGACATCTATATATTCTCGGATGAGAGATATAAGATCTTCTTTTTCGGATGATGATAAATCCTCAGCTATAAAGATAGGCTTGGGGTTAGATTCATCTCCCATGTTGACCTGGGTCACTTTATCTTCAGTGGGTGGTTCGCGCTGTTCAAAGCACATATCCCACAAGATATTGAGGCGTTTGATCCAAGGATCGTCGGTGGATTCGATTAATCCTTCATCACCCTCTGCGTCTTCATCTGGATGATTAGTTGAAACCATGTTCACAGTTAAGCTTTTAAAGAAAGGCCCAACACTGACGTCGGATTCCCAAGAGGATGTCCCGGATGAATGGTCCTGACGCGGGTAATTACTGACTTTATTTTCTAAGGCCGACGGGGTTGTAACGTAGCCCACGCCTCTTCCGGTTTTTTGATAATAGTCCGGACGTTTTCCTTCGGGGATGAGAGACATCCGAATCGGTGTTCGCCTTCCCCTCCCAAAGTTTAAACCATGCTTTTCATTAAAGTTATACCCCGTTCGTTTTATTAAATGTACAGAATTGGGTTCATGATAATGAAATTGAGGAACTCCATCATCTTCTTCCGAGCTTCCCCGTCGAAGAGGTGTGGGTTTAACTTTACCGAGGCGGATTGGCTTTTGGCCTTTCTTTTTAGACGGGACTTCAAAGAAAGCCTTTTGTGCATCTTCTACTTCTTCATCAGAAGCGAAGGATGACTTAATTGGCAGTGTAAGACATGCCCCCGCACACAATGTGTACCATGAGCGGGTACCTGCATCATGATCATTCTCTATTTGTCCAACTTTGAAAGATTCACCAGACAAGTACGCCAAAATAAAATCTTCATTAATGCACCACTCACCCTCACTCGGTACATTATTATTGTTCTTGACTGGACCAATTACATTAAAGTTCAGCTCCCATGGATAATTCCCTTCCGGGTCTGGTTCGACATCTGCCTCATTACCACTGTCGATATCTTCTGTCTCTTATGACTCCGAATAGAAGACAGAATCCGTATGGAAGTTTTCCACTCCCTTGAAGGGGTATTTCTCCGCAATCAGGGTCCGAACTTCATCTTCATCATTGACATACTTCATAACTTGATGCAATGTGGATGGGACAATGCGATTTGCTTGAATCCATGGTCGTCCTAATAACAGATTGTAGGACGTGTCCGCATCTATAATATAACAAGCCACTTCGGATCTGAGATCTCCAATCTGACATCTGAGTTTTATCTTTCCCATAGGCCGAGTGCTGTTAGCATTGAATCCGAAGATGGTAGTTTGGGTAGCATGCAACCGATGTAAGGGAATCCCTAAAACCTGTATAACTCTGTATGGCATGATGCTAAGTGCCGAGCCTGGGTCGACCTGAACGTGGCTGATTTCTGATGACCCGATGTATACTGTGTAGTACAGGGGTCTGTCATGTTTATGTTTCACTTGCATATCTTCCTGAGTGAATGATATGCAAGGTAGGCTTCTGGCTGCTTGTAAACACTGCAGACAGGACTGATCTTCAGACACTTCAGAAATTAGAGTAACCTGAGTGATGAAACTCTCCGTGTTCTTCAAGGCTTCAATTAGAGCTTCTCTGGTGGTTTTGGATAACTTCAAGAGCTCATAAAGGGTGATCCTGGCAGGTATGTTGGCTAACTGCGCCATTACATTAAATTGGTAAGGGGCGCTCGTTTCGCCAAGATCTTGGTGAAGATTTTTGTTGAACCGGAGATCTTTTTGCTTCCCTTTATCGGCCGGCTTCTTTGGTACAGAACCCCCAGCATCTTAGGGCTGTTCTTCGGCTTCTTGAGCATTCTGGCCATAGTCTCTCAAGTAAGCTTTCCCTGACCGAGTGCCAGGGTTGCCTTCCGGGTACGCCGCCAGGACGATTCTCTCTTCTTCTGAGTCGGTGAGAGGTTTAAGATGGTCATTATTCTCACTGACAGAGGGGCTAATCATGTTGGATGACTTAGTCTTGCCTCTTTTCTGCTTGAACGAGGTGTTTGTCCATTGCTGATCTTTAATTAGGTCAGGATGGACCCACATGATTTCTCCTTTAAGAGTAGTGAGGGGTACCAACCCCCTGCCCTTCTGATTGTGTAAGTCAGTGTTCTTCAAGTGCATTTCCCCTTTATGGACGGGAATGACACCATCTGCAGCAGCTACAGGGGGAAGTCACCGAACTAGACCGCAATCAGGTTAGTGGATACAGTCTTTTGTTCCGGCTTCAGAGTGAGTACGTTAGCGTTCACCAAATTTTGCAAGATGTCTTTGAAGACATAGCACTTTCTAGTAGGATGTCCCAAGAACCTATGATAGCGACAGTAATTGGGGTCATCTACCTTCCCTGCTTCATCTGGTTTTCTGATTTCAGGGAGTTACAATTTATTGTTCTTCCGAAGTAGTTGGAACAGAGTGTCCACATGCTCTTCCTTGAACGAATACTGCTTGGGCGCTCTTTGCTGATTGGGTGTCTTGACTTGCTTAGTAGGCAGTGGTACTTGCGTGTAGTCAGCTGCTAAAGTATCTTTTCCCTTAGACCGCTGGGCGTTGTTCTGATTGCGTTGCTGCTGCGGCTTGGGTTGTGGCTCTTCTTCAGCTTTGATCTGAGCGACAATCTCTTCAGCTTGCTCCCCTTGTGAAACCAGTTGTCTCCAGGAGCGACATTCTACTACCCCCATCTGAGCAAGGAGCTGAGTCTGCAAGTTGTGCCTGCAAGTTTCAACTAAGGTTGATTGAGTCATACCTGAGGGGCATCGCAATGCCATGCTGCGGAATCTTTCAACATAGGTCTTAATAGATTCTCCCTTCTTCTTCTTAGTGGCGAGAAGAGTCGGGACTGAGACCTCTGTGTCGTCTTCAAAGAATCTGGCCAAGAAAAGCCTTTCCAAATCTACCCATTTCTGAATAGATCCAGCATGCAATTTCATAAACCATTCAAAGGCCACTCCTTTAAGGGTACCGATGAACAAGCGTGTCAGGATTACATCGTTTGCTACCACATCTCCGGTCTGTGACTTGAAGTAGTAGATGTGTTGGTTCGGTGATCATGTACCATCAAAAGGTTGCAGCGTCGGGGCCTTAAACTTTGGTGGATAGGGAGCTGTATCCCATTCTGCAGGGTAAGGCCTCACCACTCCTTCCTCGCAAAGCTCGCTTCTGTTGGCCATTGCGTTAAGGCGGGCTTCTAGCTCATCCACTTTGGTTGACTGAGGATACAGCTCTTTATCCATCTCTTTCTCATTGTCAGGAGAAGAGTCCAAGTTGTGAGTCTCACGATCTGAATGTTCGCGTGCTTTTTGCTTTCCCTTTGACGTTGTCCTCCGGGAAGACTCGGGTTTTGGCCTCTTTTCAGTGAGAAACTGGGCCAACATTTCCTTCAATTGGAGAAGTGTTTCCTGTTGCGCCTGGAGCATGACATGATATTCATCCACTCTTTTGGCTATGTCCTCGGGGTTTCCCGTCATGTAAACAGAAACCTTTTGTGCTCCGACAGAGCTTGAAGATTGAGATTCAGCTATTGTCGAATGTTCATCACTTGTCGTAATCCCTTTGGCCAACTTTCGATAGTCTACTGAGCGGATAGCTCCGGTCCGTGACCGAGTATGTCGATATACCCCTTCGAACTCATCGCAAATTTCTCGAACAGTCGGGGAATGGCTTCTTTCTGATTCATCAGAACTAGGACACAGGGCCTTTCCTCTGCTGGTCATGTTGATGGTAACCTGAGGGTATTCGGCTTCAGAAACTTTCTTCTTTTGACGTCGTCGTTTGGTAGGTCTTGCGACGTCAGACAGTCTGTCGAATACAGACCTGTGAGGCTCAGGCATACAACAATGACATTCGGAAAGGACTGTTGAAATAAGCTGCTCACAATGACATGAATGCGCCGCTCGTTGCATTGGCTTTTCTCTAGAGAGTAACTCTCGTAAATCAGAGACTTGAGGATAATTCTTCGTCGGGGATGAGACCCCCTGTCCTTGAGTGGGCAAAACTGGTTCTTGTTAGAGGTGAATCTTAAACCCACGTTGACTCTCTTGAACTTGGCGGATCACATCGCATTCGGGAATCGAAGTGCGAGGGTCGCATTGTGATCTATAAACATTAGGCCTTGGCCTGCGTTTAGTTGATGAAACAGACCCCTTAGGGTCTTGTTTTGTTTGGACGCACTCGTGAGGTGCCTGTTTTCCCTTAACAGGGTTGTGTTTTGATTGGACAATGTACCACTGAGGGTCGCGTTTAAGTTGAATCACCCGAGGTTCATAATTGGATTCATTACCTCGAAGTGTGCGTTCTGGAGTATGAACGCAATGCTTGGGCAAAGCTTCGAAAACGTAATCCTTGTGTTGGACCAGGGATTGATTTTCTCAGAGGTGCGCTCGTCGGATGGATCTCCTTCGTCTTCGAGCGGCATTTTTCTTGGCTTGTTTCAAGGCCTTAGCAGTGGTATCGTCGGCGTTGATTATGCCTTTCTCTATCATAGGCCTCTTACAACCCAGTACACGCCGTGTCGAAATGGACGTGGGATCTTCAGCTTGCAGAGTGAGTTTGAGGCTTTGGCCAAAGGAGAGGACTTTCTTTGGCGTCTCAACAGCAGTTAAGACCTCTTTAGAGCTCTTACAGGCATCTCGCCTAGCTTTAGTTAAGACCTCTTTAGAGCTCTTACAGGCATCTCGCCTAGCTTTAGGGCTAAGCGATCCAGAGGAGAGGACTTCCTCGTACTTGGCTTGGTCAAACTCCACGACTAGAGTTTCGACCGTGGTTCCAGTGAGGTGAACGTCGGATTGCGCCACCACTTCCTCGAGGTCGAGAGGGATGGGAAAGCCTGCGCCGGTACGTGGGGTAGTCGCCATCTTTTGTTTGTTGGAAATTTTGTAATAAGAAAACTATGAAAGAATTGCGTTTGATTTTATTCTCTCTAACTGCTTAGAAAAAGAATGATTACAACCCTCTCAACTCTCGATTACAATTCAAATTCCTGATTACAAAAGAGAAAAGAATGATCTGGATTCTTTCCTTTGTTTAATTCTGGGTTCTTTTTGGTAGCGATGAGATGCCTCCCTCGAATGCTTGCGTCAAGTTTGCTTCTCGTTAACGATCCGAATATCTATGCTCACTGGAACAACTGTCTTGTTTGGTTGATAACTCTTGATGAGTTTTGTGATTCAGAACAAACAACAAACTCTAATAACAATAATAGAGTTGTTCGAACCGAAAATAATTCGGTTAATAGGCCAAGTATCGACGGTCTGGAGCTCCTCCGTTTGTTGATTCCCCCAGACTGTGTAAGGAGTCAATCCTCTTTCTCCGATTCTGGAAAATCTGATCAGAAAATCCTCTCCAAGTGATCAAAATCTAATCCCAACAATCCAAAGATCTCCCCCGAACTCTGTTGAGTTTGTTGATATTTATAGGGAGATTAGGGGTGTAACTGACCCCTTAATCTGCTCCTAAATGATAGGTTTAGTTGCCTCATTAATCGGTTGTAACAACCCACTAAAACCACTCCCTAGATCGTGGGTGATCAGCGGTCTTTTCGTAACCGCATGGGTTGTGTTTGAACGCAGTATTTGGAAGTGCGTTCTGCAGCGTTGTGAAGTTGCGTTGTGCAGCGATTTGGAGCTACGTTCAATGACTGATTGGAGCTGCGTTTGAGCAACTGTTTGAACTGCGTCGGGCAGCAATTGGAGCTGCGTTTGGGCGGTGTTTGGCAGCGATTGGAGCTGCGTTCGAGCTGTGCTTGGCAGCAATTGGAGCTGCGTTCGAGCTGTGCTTGGCAGCGATTGGAGCTACGTTCGAGCTGTGCCTGGTAGCGATTGGAGCTGCATTCGAGTTGATTGTTTAAGCTACGTTCAGCGGCTGATTGTTGAAGCTACGTTCAGTGGCTGATTGTCGAAGCTGCGTTCAGCGGTTGATTGTTGAAGCTGCGTTCAGTGGCTGATTGGAACTGCATCCAGGTTTCTCTGTCTTTATATATGGATGACACTAATGACCAGTAAAGGAGGTCTTATTCAGGCCATTTGTGACAATTGAGGCATCTCAATAACGCTCTATCAACTGCAGGTCACGATCTCCACTAAGATTTCTTTGCATGGTTTAACCATGTGCTCCTCAGTGTGTCGAATATCATTACACTGCTCATCAGCATCTCTAATAGTTGCTAATATAATATTAGTCATGTTGTTGTCGTAGCCATCAAGATCAATCATCTCACATAAGAAGCTGCATTTGTGTTTGCAGCGGTTGAAGATGCGTAGGTGATTGAAGTAGTGTTGTGTCTTGACGATGGTACGTAGGGAGGGCTTCTACGTCTTGGTTTAAAGAGATCGTTGATTTGTAATCTCTTTCTGTCAGAGTGTTGCTAAAGATCGTCGTTTTGTAATCTTTGCTCTAGCTCTTCGATATGTAAAGTCTTCAAATTGTAGCCTTCTGGAAGTCGTCAGATTGTAACTTCCATCATCGGTGTTTGATGGGGAATCAGCTATCTATTATTATTTTTAGATAGCCTACACTTACATATATCGTATGTCTATATTTAAGCTCAATATATGTACACTTAACACAGTTTTGACATCTTTCTATCATATAAATGATTTTTTATCGAACTTTGTTACAACAGCTTTTAGATCATGTTTACATCTTTTTCATACCTCATTTTATATATAATGTATACATGATACATATATATGTGTTTACAAGTCATATCTCAATTTTCATGTTCACGAAAAACAGGTTTTCTGAACACTTTTCAAAAACAGGGAGTTTTCACAAACGAAAATTGGTTTTCCAAAAATTCTTTTTCAAACATGTTTATTTAATCATTTAGAAACTTTACTCAAAGTTTTACTATTTTTGGAATTGATTTGATATTTTTAATGTATTTTCAAAATCGGCCTAAAACCTGTCATATGTCATGTATCAGTTTGTGGTCGACCGCCAGCAGCAAACTTTCTTACTATGGCTCTTTTGTGCTCGCGATCGACAGTGACGGTCAACCGTGAATCCATCTAGAGACTTTCACGGTTGACCGCTAGCTTTCAAACCCTATTCTCAGCTTTTTTTTGCCTCGCGGTGAACCGCGAGATTTCCACGGTCGACCGTCGATCTCATCATTGCCTTTTAATGGCTATTTTCTGCAACGGCTGTCTGAGGCTATTTTGGTCTTTTCTAGTTGATTTTGGCTGATATTTTGAGTGGGTATAAATACCCCATTGCTGTTCTCTTTCAAAGATATCAAGAGTTTGTTTTTACATAAGTTTTAACAAAAAATTAAGAGTTGTTTAAGTTGATTTCCTTAATCTGTTCTAAGAGAAGTTTTCTACAACAAGAAGAAGCTTTCAACTCCTATTTGGGATCATCATCTATTGTTCTTCTTGTTTATTGAGAAGTTTCCTAAACTCTTTCTTATATAGCTTATTGATTCATTTTCATAACTTAGCTATATTTTATTTGAGTTGCATATTATCTATTCACTGTTATCACACACACAATATTGAGCTTAATATCTTTATACTATATAGTGTGGGTTGTGGGGTGTGATTTAGTGAGTGTGAGCTTCATTTGCGTTCTTATTTGTTATTGAGAACAAACCATTATATTTAATCTTTATTTGTGAGTATCACTTGTAATACACTTATACACCGAGAGAAGTGTGAGGCGAGAGACGGGGTCGAATCCAATAAGAGTGGCGTCAGTTGACGAACCTAGGGAGAGGTTATATCCGAGCACTTAAGGAGGAGGACACGGGCTAGGTTCCTATACTTAGTGTGTAAAGTGTGATTGCATATTATTGGTTGTGTGAGAGTTTTCGATAAGCTTGTAAACCGAGTGTGTAGAAGTTCCAACTTCCAAACCGGATTGTGATAGTGAGATCTCCTTGAGGTGAGGAGCGAGGACATAGGTCGTGATGATCGAACCTCGTAAACATATCGTTTGTTTGTGTTTTGCTTAATGTACTTTTTATTTGTGCTTATTCATATCTTTCTTGCTCATATCTATCTTATCTCATTCTTACAAGAACAAATTAATCAATATTAATTTTAATCGGGATTAGATTAGCATAAGACCCTAATCCCCCCCCCCCCCTCTAGGGTGTAACACCTTCATCATGAAATAAATATATCAAAATTAAATATTAATATTATAATCTAAAGCAATTTGACAATGAAAATTTTAATGTATTTAGTTAATATACTCATGGAAAATGAAACATACAAAGCAAATATAACATTATGACACAACAAAAATTCTTATTTGGTGCACAATAGAAGAATTCATTGCAGAGAAGAAAGAGGTAGCTCCTAACCTTATTTAAGTAATAAATTAAAAGCATAAAAAATTTCATATATATGAAATTAATATTTATTCTTATTAAAATAGGAAAAAATCAAAGTCCGTATTGTCAAAAATTTGTGTTGAATATATGAAATATATTCAACTTCTTTGTGAATTTAGACTAAAAGACAAAAGATGAATGGGCCCAAGGAAAAATAACATGCTCCAGTCTTATATCAAAATCGATGTAGACGATGAAGACACTACTACTCTGAATTAGCTAGGAAAAAGGTAAAGATGAAGAATGATTGATCTCGACTCAATAAAAATAAAATAGAAGTAACAAAAGATAATGTTTTGTGAATTGTTATAGAATAATTTTATTTTTTAGTAAAATTAGGAATCTTAAGAAGTGATTTTCATAAACTATTTTAGTGCTTTTATATGCATATGTGGATGTTTTTATCATATAAAAGTGTACTAGAGTTAGCATTAATCTTCAGTTTATGATTTTTTTCATTAACCATTTTCTATCATTTTAGCCCATTTTAAATCAATCATCTTGGCTCGTTGGCTTTATTATTCATCTTCCTTTTATAATGTTATTTTTTATCATCTTGGCTCGTTGGCTTTATTATTCATCTTCCTTTTATAATGTTATTTTTTCAAGTGTTTTCACTTTCATAACACTCCTTTTATAATGTTATTTTTTCAAGTGTTTTCACTTTCATAACACTATACTTTCTCAGGTCAAGCTCGATTTCATGCCGAACCAAATGAAATGAAAATTTAAATTGGCTTTAGATTATATTTATTTTCTGACAATTCAACTATCAACATAAAAAATTAAACTGGATGTAGTCTATTCAAACAAACATCAAATAAATAAATAAATAAAGTGTAATCAAGGAACAAATTTTAGTAGAAAATAAACCAAAAATACTTAATCAAAGTGAGCAAACATTATTATCAAAAAGTAACCGATGAATAAATTTTAGTAAAAAAATAAACCAAAAATACCTAATCATATTATTTAACCACGTGCATTGCACGTGCATAAAATCTAGTCCTTTTAAAAGCACGAGTTTGGGAAAATCTTTTCGTGGTCAATATTACCCTTAACTTTTTAAATATTACATTGTTAGCCTAATCTACTCTAATTATCTTATCTTCTTTAAATTGATAATTAAATGTTTTATCATATTCATAATGAGACTTAACATGTTATTGGATAAAAAAATATGTTTGATATAATTCAAATTCTTTACTTATTTCAATTCGTAGAGAACTACAAATATCATCTACATAATTTATAATTTATAGAAAAAACCTCTAAAGTTTCAAAAATTACAAACAAACACCCAAAATTTAAAATTTATAAAAAAACACCCCAAGAATTTATAACTCATTAGTAAATTAAAATTTATAATACCATTAGAATTTCTAACTTATAGACATTAAAATGAATATACAGAATTATTAACAACCCCTAGAAAATTAAAAATTTGTAAAAAATATCATACTCCCTTTAAAAGTATAGGTTTAGAAAAAACTTTTCATGGTCACTATTACCTATAACTTTTTTGAAAATGACATATCTAATTGAAAATCTATTAAATTTAAAATTTACAAAAAAAAACCTTAAAGTTTAGTACATTGCAAATTATCCTTCAAAAGTTTGAAACTTTCTAATGATTTTTTTTATAATTCCTTGATTTCAATGTAATGTTTAATATTTTTATGTATTTGTAAATTATAAAATTTTAGGGTATTTTTTACAATTTCTAAAACTTTTGTGGGTTTTTTTTGTAGTTTTTTAAATTTTCATTGTGTTTTCAATGCAATGCATAAATATGTCAATTAATGATAATATTAATGAGTAAATCGTTCTTAAGATGTATTACGTTATAGTTAAGTGTGCACATCACTATTTCTAGACATTATAGTTTATATATACAAAAAAATTTAGACAATCTATATAGTGGTTAAAAGGACTTTAATATCTTATTTTTTATAAATTAAATTTAATGTGAATCTAGCATATAATTTTAATACGTTTGATTGATTGATTATATATGTATATAGACCATAGATTACTTTACTTTTTCACATAAACTAATTTTTAGCACTTAAATTTAAATTATTACTTCTAACTTTAATATAAAGATGATCTCTAATAACATTTATTTATTTACCTAGAAGGCAATACAATCTCAATTCCTTTTTTTTTTCTTGAGATTTGTTCTATAGTTACATGTATAAAATTAGTAACTAAAAATAATTATTTATACTTAAATTAGAATGATTGTAGTTGGTCACTCACTATAAAATTTCTATGAATATATATATATCTTACTTTCTATAGCTATCTGCATTACCCATGTATATTTTATAAATTAGCTGTTAATTTGATGTATTAATTTTCTTTTCCTTTGAAGGATTTTTTGACTTTCGGATTGTGTAATCACTATATCATCATTCTAGCGTAGAAAGGACCTCACTCTAAATGCCTTCAAACCAATGTTTGAGTTGAATTGAAGTATATACTATTGCTACTATGTGTATATATTTTTCAAGAAAATCATGTCAATATTTTTCAAACAGAAGAGAATATTTAAACCTATGATATTTTAAAAACTAATTATAACAAATTGAGTGAATAGCAAAAGAGAACTTACATCTGAAAAGTGTGAATAATAAGATAAAGAGGAAAGGTAATAGTATTGTCAACAATACTACTAATAGCAAACTACAATGTAAAGTTAACCTATTTTGTGGAGACCAACTATTGGCTATAAGCATCGACATTTTTATATATATACTTTATAATTTATTAAAAGAGTCATATAATCTTATATAATAAAATTAATTGCATACTGAATAGTAATATCATTGTAATAATATCATTATTAGGATAAATTCTTTGTGAACCAGTATGTTATTTACGATATATAAGCTATGCACTCTAAATTTTTGTGTCTTTTATAGAGTCAAAAAGTTTGAATACGAGCATCTAACATTTTGCTCTCACAAGAGCAAAATCCATTTAGCGGATGTGGATATTCTAGATAAGTTATATGTCCTATATACGATACAATTGTCATAGACAAGTGAGTTACAATAGCATTTTTCATTCACATTATTTAGGATAATATTTGATAGAGACCTTGCATCAAAGAAAAAAAATTATATTCAGAGCACATAGTGAAATATATCATAATCTCTCTGCTCTAATTTTGTAATAAAATAATTCTTTATACTTTTAATTTTACTTCTATGATAAGGTGAATGATCTATAAAATTGAATGAGAATATTAGATAATATAAATATGAGTAAAATCACAACTAAAAATTAATGTGAATATGAGCTAAATTACAACTAAAAGTTTTATGAACATATTGTAAATAAATTCATATACAAAATTCCTTTATGAATTGAATGATCATTGTGTTTATAACTCACAATGTGTTTATAACTCACAAATAGTAGATCACGTGGTCACAGTCTGAGTTGAAGGAAACAATGATAATATTTCATTTGAGAGAGAGATTATTGAGTTGATGATCAATCCCACAAAAAACTTTATTTTATTTTTTATTTTTATCTATTTTTTAATCAATTTAAATAATCATCATATTCAGCCACGTGCATCTCAACTAGTAGGAGTAAAAATAGGAGATTTGTTAGGCTAATTGATTCTCATAATTACAGTTAAGAAGAGCTAACTTCATCTCAACCATTGAAATAAAATCAATGGACTAAAATGAAAGTAGTTGCCTCTCCACTACTTTTTTGTAGTGGAGAGGATCCAAATCCGTTAGACAATATGAAAGGTGGAGATGAATTGAATCCTTCGATCAATTGATATGTTGTTCAATCCACATGTAATTTTAGTCAATAAATTAGTTCCCTTTTTTTTAACATACATGCAAAAAAAGGGGTGGAAGTTGTTATGGTAATCTACCACTTATCAACAAAAATGTTAGAAGATTATCCCCATGAGCCTAATGGAGTCGCAATTCAAATCGACTCAGCTAAAAAGCCTAGCCAAAAGCCAAACGCTTTAGCCGACACGAAGCACGGAAGCAGTCGGCCTTTCGCCTTTAAGGCGACTCTTCGAGAGTCCACCCAACTCCCAATCGAGATGACTCCCCCAGTGGCAACTCGGCTGTCTACCGAGCTGTTTGACTGGACTGACGACTCACTTATCTAGTCAACAAGTTACGAGAATGACCCGCCTTCCAATTCAATCCTGTTGGGGAAGATAAAGATCCAAGTCATCCAACTGAGCTATTTTCCAAGATATACATCGATCAACCACAATATTGATCAGTCACGTCAAAAGTCTCAAACTCTGACGAAGTCTTAAATGCAAAGGCGGCTCATTCTATTCCCAAGTCACTTCTGGGACGTAATCAAGACACCCTCTGAGCTCAGACAACCATTTCTCCAGTCGCCAGCTACCATCTGTGAAACAATGAGTGGCTAGATCGGTCAGCCTATCTTCCCTTTATCCTTATTCGTCAAACCTGGGATGTTATCGAGACGCTTTCTGTACTCGAGTGCCTCACCCTCCAATCACTAACCGTCATCTGTAAAGATAAGGATGACTCGGCACCTCATCATATTCTCGGCTATACGTCATCTAATCAATCCTGGGGTATTATCAAGATCATCTCGAAATAGTATCTCCTCCAGTCGTCAGCCTACACGTGAAAGTACTACTGCTGACTCAGCCTCCAACTCATCCCTCACCATCATCCTCAGACCCCTGGTGAAGCCACGTGTCTATCCTCAACAGCCTATAAAGAGGGAGGCAATGGATTCGAAATGGGGGGCAGACTTTTTTGGGGACTCGGGTTCTTTGAACTCAAAAAACTAAGAAGTCGTTTTTTTTTTCTTCAAGTTGCTTTTGAATAAATTCTAAAATGAGAATGTACCCTGCATGGACCTCAATGGCCCAGGGACTATCAGTCCACCCCGTGCGCTCAGAGCTAAGCATAAAGTCGGAGGGGGAGTTGGCCCATTTATCCTTTATCATCCTTCCTCAGTAGACAACCTCCCTCCTATTAGCTGTGTGAATCCAGACATCAACAGAAGTTAAAAGGCCAAGAACTATGCACACTTTAGTGATACTCTATGTAAATCATTAAGGTGCTTTTGTGCATGACCTAAATACAGTACATAGCTTTGGCAATCACTATTGGATGTATAAAGTAAAACGGATGATAATACATAAAAAAAACTTTGTTAGTTAGCTTTGCTTGCTATATGCTTCATTATTTTATCTTGTGAGTACCCTTATTCCTCTACTTTTAACTTCTTTCCATACACTATTTAAATACTTTCCAGCAAATTATTAATTGTTATATCCTAATTCATCATTGTTGGCGGGTGAAAAAACTAAAATTTTATTAATTATTTTGTTATTCAGCAAAATAGTATCTTTGGACAATTTGATGTAAGCATTCCAGAATAATTTGCAATTTGTTGGAAAGGAGTTGTGAAGTCTATCCATTATTGTTGAATTTTTTATTTGTATAATTAAACATGTGTGTATGTCTACACACACACACACACACACACACATATATATATATATATAGAGAGAGAGAGAGAGAGCAAAACTTGTGTCAACTTAAGTGGATAGCAAAAAGTTATCCACCAAACTTTTTAGCCACTCATATTGCCTAGGGATCCTTGCATGATATGAAAAGATTTTTTATATTAATAAATGAGTGACTAGGAAGTTTGGTGGATATCAACTTAAGTTGATAGGAGTCTTACTCTCTCTCTCTCTCTCTCTCTCTCTCTCTCTCTCTCTCTATATATATATATATATATATATATATATATAATAATATATATATATAATAATATTATATATATATATATATATATATATATATATATATATAAGTATAAAAGTAGAAATTAGACGAAGTAATTTCGTCTATTTGAGGCAAAACTAGATGGAAGAAAATTCTATCTAGCTTGGCCCGTCTAGTTTAACAGGCAATTCTAGACGGAAAATTCTGTCTAATTGCCAAAACTAGAGCGAAAGCGTTATTTTAAAAAAATAGTTTCTTAAGACGGAATATCATCTAGGTTTGCCACCCAAAATTTTAAATAAGGGCAGTTGGTTATTTCTAAAAAACGAAAAAATAAAAGAAAACAAAAAATCCCAAAAAGTACAATTTCACACATTTTCATCCCTAATACTCACCCACACCATCTAATAAAATATTATTTTTATCCAACAACTCATCCACCACATCTAATAAAATATTATTTTCATCCAACAACTCATCCATCACATCCACCATATCTAATAAAATATTATTTTCATCCACAACATCACTCAACTCATCTCATCTCATATTTAAAAATCACTCACATCATCCAATAAAATTGTGAAAACTCATCTTATCTCATTAACATTTTATTTCTTTGTTTTCCTCCCAAAAAGCTAGGAAAATAATTTTCTTAAGTGTGGGTCACATCATCCAATAATATAATAACAACTCATCTCATCTCATCTATTTTTTTATTTTTAAGAAATAACCAAACAAAAGAAAACAACCTAATATAAAAAATAGGTTTCTTATAACTCATTTTTTTATTTTTTTTCGCCAACCAAACAACATCAAAACAAGTTTTCTTAAAAAATCACTCACATCATCCTATAATAAGGTGACAACTCATCTCATCTCATCTTATCTTTATTTCTTTGATTTCCTTCTTTCTTTAGCCAACCAAACAATCCCAAAATCTATTTTTCTTAGAAATAGGTTTCATTTTCTTTGATTTCCCTCTTTTTTTAGGCAAACAAACAGCCCCTAAAATAAAACCCTAACCCACAAGTGTAATAGAAAAACATGGTGGGAAAATTAAAATTTCAAAAAGCAAGGGGGGCGGCATCAAAAAGTATCCCAAACCCCAAAAATCCCTCCATCTTTCCCTCTTTCTTCTACCTCCAAAAACCTAGGGCTTTTTTCTTTCAAGCCTCTGAGCCTCCGATCCTCACGGTCTCCTCTCTTCCTACTAATTTTAGGTGATTTTTCTTTGCAGTTAATCTTCTCGCATCTCAGCTCCCCTGCACAAGTCTTTCACACCATTGATCTAACTTTCTGAATTTATTTTCTTCAATTATGATTTATCTCAGGGGAGGAGGACGAGATCTGGAATCATGGTTAATTGTTATGTGAATAATCTCCATCATTAGTTTTGGTGTTTAATAAGTATTTTCTTTAATTTATTTTATGTAGTCTGATTTTCTTTATCCTCGTAGTCCTTGTTCGGACAACACTTAATTGTTTTTGCTCAAATGTTAAAATTGTCAATATTGAACAGTAGCTTAACGAAGCATCTGAATGATAAGCAGAAATAATGAGATGATTGTTTGCATTTTGAATGGAATTTGCACCTTGGATTGAAGTGTTGTTTATGAAATCTTGCAGTTTGTCGTTTATTATCTGGAGTCTCAGTCAGGTATCAGTTTCTAGCTGTGTCGATATGATGAGTGATGTTAAGAATTGATAATCATATTTTATTATAATTTTATACTCTCATTATCTATTTTATATAAATAAATATGCTACTAATAATTGTTCTTATCTTTAATTACAGGTTAATGAAGAATAAATCTCAAACTCCAATATCTCAACAAAAAAACCTTGATTTGATGAAGAAATGAAGCCCATGAAGCCAAAGGAATTCTTTCAAATATTTAATGAAGAAATAAATCAAAGCCCAATGGAAAAATCAAGAGAAAATGCCAAAGCATAAATGTCAAAGCCCAAAAGTCCAAGCTAAAGCCAAAGATCCAAACCTAAAAGCCAAATATAAGAGGATCTGTGGACAGCACACAAGAGAAGGGCAGGCATCGATGCCTGCATCAATGCAGGCATCGATACCCTGGGCAGTTAGTTACGAATCTAAGACTGATTTTTGATGTTTTTAGATAATATTTTAATACAATGGCTCTCATTCACTGATGTTTACTATAAATAGGGGTAGAGAGTGAGGGTTTAGGGGGTGAAAATTTTGGTAACTCCTTTTGGAGAGGAGGGCTACTCTTAATTGAGAAGGCCTTTTAAATTTGTAATTTTTTGTTACAATTAATAATAATAATTTTTTCACCACTTTAAATATTTCTTCTCTTTGTTAGATGATGAAGATGGAGAGGAAAAATTATTTAGAGGTTTGCATTTCTTTTCTTTTTCTCTTTTATTTCTTTTTTACTATTTATTAGTTCAGATTTATTTCTATGTTTATAGTTAGATTTTATTTTCTTATTAAATAGCCAAGAGGCTAGACCCCTCTTGCCTTAGATTTATTTCATGCTTATAGAGTAGATTTATTTTTTTGCGTTTAATTCTTATAATTTATTCTGTAGTTTAGATTTTGTAATTTATTTTATAGTTAGATTTTAATTTCTTGCACTATTCACCTTGAGGCTAGAACCCTCTTGGGTTTAGTTTTTCTTTTTGTTTATTTTCATTTTGTTTGATTCGTCTTTAGGATAGAACCCTCTAGGGAATCACCCATTTCTAAGAAGTGAGTTCAATTTTAGATTACTCATATTTATAATTGAATCCACCATCTTTAATTTCTTGCATTTTTTTTTATTCTTGAATTTTATTTTTGATTTGTTTCTCAATTTTATTCATTCTTCTTTATTGCCTTATTGATCACATTTATTCTCAAGTACATTGATCTACACACTATCACTCTCATTATCTCTCCACAATCACATTCACTCATCACTCCTTTTTATCACGCACATAACATAAGAACTGATTTTATATTTTCCCCTACAAAAACATCTTCCTCGTGGGATCAATATCTTTATACTATAACTTGACACGGTTGTGTATTTGTAACCTTTTTGGTACATGTTTATGCCACATCAAGTTTTTGGCGTCGTTGCCGAGGAAGGAGCTTAAGTAGGTTTTAATTATTTTGGTTTTTTTAACTTGTGTGTTTTTTGTGAAGGAAACGCTTGGAGCTTGAAGATCGCGGATTGGAGAATTAGGATTTGAAGATTTGCTTTCGGGTAAGTCCTCTTTCTAGTTTTTAATTCCACCCTTTAGCTACTTCTTCACATTTAGAGACAATTAGGACTTTAAAAAAAGATTTTATTTTTGTTGACTATAATAAAATTCATCCTCCACTTTGATATTTACTAACAAGATAATAAATTCAAACATATTCCCCTCTTCTCATTTGTTTGATTGTTAACCCTAATTAAAAAAAGAGATTTTTCTTTTCCATCCTTTTTAGTTGCTTTTAATTCATAGGGTTGCATTTCATATTGATAGTAGGAATTCACCAAGTGATTTGAGCATCTTGATTTGGCACATACTTAAAAATATTTTTAAGGGCAAAACCCCATAATCAAGATAAGGTGAGGGATTTCATCACCCTTTCCTTAGCCCAAAAATCACTAATTCCTCACTTCACAAACTCAAGCCTAATAAAACTCATTAGACGTTGGCCCCTAAGGATTCAAGCTTAATAAGGAATAAAAAATTCTTAAGTGAACCGATTTAAGTTTTCTCAGATTAGTTGGTGTCTAAGGTAAGGTTTAGGGGTTGCGTTAAGCGCTCCGTAAGGAACGAGGTACTTAATTGATCTCTGATCTCCCTCTAGTACTATCCTTACCTGGCTAACTACCAGGGTAAAACTTTAATCTTTTTACTATAGGAGTTTTTGGTTAGGAGCTGGTCTAGTTGAGTTAGGCTAAACCCTAGAATTAAAGTGATTGAAAAGTAATTGCTTTGATTTGTTTTAGTTAGGTTTTCTTTTTCATAAAAAAAACTAATTTTTTTCCTTTTTTCTCTTTCTTTATAAAAAAATATATAAAAAGAAATAGTTTTGGTGTATGCAACAGTGAATTAGGGATAATACCTGTCGATTAATTCGCTTTGAACCAATCATAGAAATGGAGCATCCTAATCCACTTGTTCTTCATGATATGTGTTATCCCATTAGGAATGCAACCCTTCGTGCATTAGGCTCCCCGAAACAAATGGAATAAATTTTGAGCTTAGACCGCAATACATAAACATGCTTCCCAAATTCCTTGGTAATGAAACAGAAGATACATATATTTTTATTTTGGAATTTGTGGTAATGAAACAGAAGATACATATATTTTTATTTTGGAATTTGAGGAAGTGTGTATTATGATTAAAATAAAAGAATTAAATGAAGATGCGATCAAACTCAGATTTATTCCATTTACGACAAAGCAAAAAATGAATGTATAGCTTACCCATAAATTCCATCACTACGTGGGAGGAATTTATCACTGTTTTTCTTAAGAATTTTTTTCCTATCCATAAAACGGTGAAGCTAAGAAACAATATCATGAATTTTAAAATTGTCTCGGGAGAACCCTTTTGGAAGTATTTTGACCGATTTAAAGATCTTCTCATCCAATGTCCTCATCACGGTTTAGAAAAATGAAGATTGTGCTAAATAATTTATGAGGGATTAGATTATTCTGCAAAAACTTTCTTAGAATCAATGTGCCACGGGGATTTCATGAGGAAAAATACTGATGAAGCTTGGGAGTTTTTAGAGAGTCTTTCTGAAAAACAATGCAATGGGAACACTGTGATGATAGTGTTTCATCAGTTCCTCAATCTAAGTCTAGTGGTCTTTCCTTGGAGTCAAACATTGCTTCTGAAGCGAATATGGCGACGATTCTGCGAAGGTTAGAAGCTTTAGAAATTAAGGAACGAGCTCCAGCTCAAATCAATCATGTTTCTGCCTCAGGATGCCATAATTGTCAGTCTCCTACCCACGTTTCAGATGAATGCCCTCTCCTAGGAAACAACAATGCATTAAAATAGATGAATGCTGCATTCCAGCACCCTATAAATGATCCATTTTCTCCAGCCTATAATTCAGGGTGGAGAAATCATCCCAATTTTGCATGGAATCTAGGAAATTCTCCCAGAACTCAAAACTTCACTCCCGCTTTGACCCAACATTTTTCTAGGGGAAACACAGTTTCGTTCAATTCCCATTCATAATTTTAACAACCCAATCTGCCGTATCAAAATCAGTCTCCTCTTCATCAAGCTGTAATTCAGACTCATCACAATCCAGATCAGGATAAACGTCTCAATGTCTTGGAAAGGGGATTGGAAATCATAATTAAGACCTCCACTCAAACCACGAATATGTTGACTCAAACGTCTAGCACTCTGAATTCTTTCATGCAATCAACTGGACAAATGCTCAACTCCAACACTCAAGCTATAGCTAGATTAGAATCCCAACTTGGTCAACTAGCTAGTGCCGTGAGTGAAAGAGAGAAAGGAAAATTTCCGAGTCAACCCGTGGTCAACCCTAAGAACACAGGATGTCGGTCAGGTAGACAGGTCGATAATCAAGTGAGAACTCCTCCAAGTCAAACTCTTGATCCTGTACAAATTCCTTCTCCTTTTCCTTTTGATAAATCTATTCAACAATCACTCCCCTCAGATGACCAAGAACCTGAACCCGAACCTGAGCCTGCTTTTGATAGATTTAGACCGGTTGCTCCATTTCCAGATAGACTCTGGTCTAGGAAACACTCTCCTCAGGAGGAGAAGATCCTAGAAACATTCAAGCAGGTTAAGGTCAACATTCTTCTCTTAGATGTAATTGAACAAATTCCATCTTATGCTAAATTTTTAAAAGAATTGTGCACTAAGAAGAGGAGAATAAATGTTCCAAAGAAAGTCTTTTTAGCCGCCAATATCAGTGAAATGCTATCAAATCCCATACCTTTGAAACGTAAAGATCCAGGTTCCCCCATCATTTCATGTATCATTGGTAATACTCACATTGATAAGGCGCTTTTAGACTTAGGGGCCAGTGTCAATTTGCTTCCATATTCAGTCTATTAGCAATTAGGTCTAGGTGTACTAAATCCAACCAAATGCACCTTACAGTTGGCTGATAGATCTGTCAATGTCCCTATGGGTGAGTTAGAGGATGTTCTGATCAAGGTTAGAGGTTTTATTTTTCTAGTAGATTTTGTAGTCTTAGAAACACAGCCTGTTTTCAATCCCAAAGGACAGACATCTGTCATCTTAGGACGACCCTTCTTAGCCACCTCTAATGCTCTCATCAACTATAGAACTGGTCAAATGAAGCTGTCCTTTGGGAATTTAACTACTGATCTTAATATTTTTAATCCAGGAAACCAACCAAATAATCAGCCTCTAGAAATAAACTACATTCAGGAAAGATCAGAAGAAGAAAAAGAAGAAGAGTCTGATTTGAGTTTTGATGAAATTTTTGATGAAGAGTTAGAGTTTTTGGAAGAAGCAGATCAGGTCCTTGAGAATAATAAAACTGTGTTAAACATTTGCTGCTTTGAATTAAATTTTGAAGAACTCTTTCTTGATGAACTTAGATTCTTAGAGAATAATCAACAACCAAATTTTCAGAACTTCACAGAAGAATTGGTTATTAACTTCACAGTACAAGAGTCTAAGTTCATTAAGAAATATAAAATGCATGACACCAATAATACCTACCTTACTTTGTTGCAAGAATTACTAAACACCCCGAAATGCTTGGAAATTCACATTATTGATTATATTATTCTGAATTTATTTAAAATCTGGGAAATAATTTTCAACAGTAAGGTAGGATTCAATGTAGAACAGGAACTCTTCATGTTGAATATTTTATTCTACATTGTTTATTTTGTTTATTTTAAAATAATAAAAAGAATTTATTCTTCTCTCATTTGAGAGTTTCTTGTTCAGTTGTTAAAAAAAAGAAAAAAAGAAAAAATAATAATAAATTTTTGATTTCATCATCCTCAGACCAAAGGTAATTGCAGTTTTTTATCAGACGACCAAATGTAAGTGCTTCACTTCTTATCTGCTTTACTTCATGCATCATAGAGTTCGCATTGAGGACAATACAAAATTTAGGTGTGGGGGTGGGAATTAGTTATTTTCTCTCTTTATTTCACATTTTTAGTTACATTTTTGTTTTTTTCCTTTCCTTTTTCTTTAAAAAAAATTATAAAAATAGCATCACTTGTCAAATTGATGGAGTTATGTAATAATTGATTTATTTGATAAATTTGAAATTTTCTAATCCCTAGTTAGTTATTTACTTAAGTTCATCTTTTATGATAAATCTAAATAAATTTCTTAAGAAATGATTTTCAAAGTAGTATACTTTACTTAAGCCTTAACTTGGACTTTTATTTAAAATAATGAAATTTTTTACATGCTTAGCTTAGAGTTGAAAATAATTTTTCAAAGTGTCTTGATGTAAATATTTTTCAAAATATATATACATATACAAAAAAAATATTTGCAAAAGAAGAGTGCGAAAAATGGGCACCAAAAAGGAAAAAAAATCTTGAATTCTAGGTGATTCTATATTATAAAGCCTAAGCTGACCGAGTAATTAAGCCTAAAGAGTATTTCCATACTTAATGACCTAAGCCCAATTGAGTTGGGATCCATTGGCCTAAAACTCGTTAAAAGGTCACTTAGAAAGCCCGTTAAAGTCGAAAAAAATCACCAAGGATGAAAGAGTTAAAAAAAATTTAAAAAAATAATAAATGTTTTATAGTTATATATATGGTCTTGGAAAATATTTTAGATCAAGAAACTTAAAAATTATTTAAAACAAAGAGTTAGCATGTTCTTTTCAAAACTTTTAAATTAAATTTCTAAGTTTGGCTTGGTTTTATATTGCTACAATGAGAAGATTTTTTTGAAAATATACCTTAGAGTTATATATAAAAATGTTTTCTTGAGTGATAACTAGCTTCAATTAGATTGTCTAAAGTTATCAAGTGAATTTAGTTATTTATTGACTTCTTTAATTTGGCAAATTGACCGAATTTTGTGGGTATATTCACTGCAAACCCTCACGAGACTACAACTCATCCACTAGGGTAACCTAGGGGTTTAAAGGCTTGTTGTATGCGCTAAATACAATCGCGATTGCTGCGAAAGTGAGTTAGGATTTCTTTCATTTTTTTTCTTTGCTAGAGGACTAGCAAAAGTTTAGGTATAGGGGTATTTGATAATCATATTTTATTACAATTTTATACCCTCATTATCTATTTTATATGAATAAATATGCTACTAATAATTGTTCTTATCTTTAATTACAGGTTAATGAAGAATAAATCTCAAACTCCAATCTCTCAACAAAAAGCCATTGATCTAATGAAGAAATGAAGCCCATGAAGCCAAAGGAATTCTTTTAAATATTTAATGAAGAAATAAATCAAAGCCCAGTGAAAAATCAAGAGAAAATGCCAAAGCCCCAAAGGTAAAAGCCAAAAGTCCAAGCTAAAGCCATCCAATGGCTCTCATTCACTGATGTTTACTATAAATAGGGGTAGAGAGTGAGGGGTTAGAGGTGTGAAAATTTTTGTAACTCCTTTTGGAGAGGAGGGTTACTCTTAATTGAGAAGGCCTTCTAAATTTGTAACTTTTTATTACAATTAATAATAATAATTTTTTCACCACTTTAAATATTTTTTCTCTTTGTTGGATGATGAAGATGGAGAGGAAGAATTGTTTAGAGGTTTGCATTTCTTTTCTTTTTCTCTTTTATTTCTTTTTTATTGCTTATTAGTTTAGATTTATTTCTATGCTTATAGTTAGATTTTATTTTCTTGTTAAATAGCCAAGAGGCTAGAACCCTCTTGCCTTAGATTTATTTCATGCTTATAGAGTAGATTTATTTTCTTGCATTTAATTCTTATAATTTATTCTGTAATTTAGATTTTGCAATTTATTTTATAGTTAGATTTTAATTTCTTGCACTATTCACATTGAGGCTAGAACCCTCTTGGGTTTAGTTTTTCTTTTTGTTTATTTTTATTTTGTTTGATTCGCCTTTAGGCTAGAACCCTCTAGGGAATCACCATTTTCTAATAAGTGGGTTCAATTTTAGATTACCCATATCTATAATTGAATCCACCATCTTTAATTTCTTGTATTTTCTTTTATTCTTGAATTTTATTTTTGATTTGTTTCTCAATTTTATTCATTCTTCTTTCTTGCCTTATTGATCACATTTATTCTCAAACACATTGATCTACACACTATCACTCTCATTATCTCTCCACAATCACATTCACTCATCACTCCTTTTTGTCACGCACACAACATAAAAACCGATTTTATATTTTCTCCAACAAAAACAACTTACTCGTGGGATCGATATCTTTATACTATAACTTGACACGGTTGTGCGCTTGCAACCTTCTTGGTACATGTTTATGCCGCATCAGATGTTAAGAAGTGTATTTCATGAAATCACTTTCGTTCAACTTGCTGTATAGGTGAAATTTGCATATAGATGCATGCACTAGACCCTCTCTCTATTTTGGCCTATGTTACGAAACGCGAAAAGAAATGTAAAGGTCTGGGGGAAAATTTGCATATAGGTAATGATAAGTGTATGTTTCATGAAGGTTAGTAATGATGCTTAGTTATGTTTGGGATTTATTCTTGGGTTTGTCAGATTGTGATTGTGTTTTTATTTTTAATTCGAGTAATTTGGTACATGTTTGATCATTAGTATAATTATACTAGGAGAATGTGAATATAGAAAATTTGAAGATGGTAAATTGATCTTTTCCTACAACTTGTTGGAAATTATGGATAATATCGGCATCTGAAGTTTGCATCCAGTTATGTGATTAATGTGCACTATTAGTATTTCCATTTAAAATTCTAATTGGCTAATATGCTTAATAATTATACATGGGAGGATTTGTCATAGATTATTTGCACTTCAGTACTCCAATGTTTCACTCTTTTTCACTTTGATATTCAAAAGTCCTATTTTGACAATTTGATACATTCAAACTATTAGAAAGTTGTCTTTATTGCTAGAGATATAGCTCATTTAGTGTACTCATTCCGTAAGACTTCTGAATAGCTCCTTTGTGCATTGATGTTTATGAATTAATTCACTCCAACACTATAAATTGGTCCTCAGTACCTTGGACTTTCATTCACTTGTATGATATTGTTGTTCCATTAACATATTCGTATGTAGTCGTTGTTGCCTTTCACTCAAGAAAAACTCTCGCAGTAGCAAGAACACACACAAGGGACACTTGAGTTGGGCTGTCAAAATGATACAGCTTCCTCTGTCTTCTTCACATCTATTTATTTGCAAAAGTAAAACTGAAAAACAAAACAACTTCCACAAGCTACGCCACTACCCCCATGAGAACCTCTAACAGATTCCACTACCCCATGAGACCTATTCTTAAGGCACGCAATTTAAACATGGGTTTAAAACTAACAAGGACCCAGTCTTTTAGGCATGCTTATTTGAACTACCCACTAGATTATCTAACAATCTCCCCCTTAATCTAGTTGGTGTGGACGTTTACGATACCGATCTTAGAGCGTAGATCCTGGAACTTGATCCAGCCGAGGGACTTCGTCAACATGTCCGCCAGCTGGTCATCAGTATGGATGTATTCGACGGCGACTCTGCCGTCTTTGACGCACTCCCTGATAAAATGGTAGCGGGTCTCGATATGTTTGCTGCGGTCATGGAAGACTGGATTTTTGCAGAGTTGTATCGCAGACTTGTTGTCCACGCGCAGATCGACGATGCCAGCCTCCTTCCCGAATAAGTTTCCAAGCAAACGTCCAAGCCAAATACCATGGCAAGCAGCAGTGGTGGCGGCGATGTATTCCGCCTCACATGATGACAAAGCGACTACCTTCTGCTTCAATGATTGCCAACTCACTGGACTTTGCCCGAGGAAGAAAAACACACCGGTTGTGCTTTTCCTGTCATCAACATCGCCGCCCATATCGGCATCGCTGTAGCCAACTAGCTTCGGCTCTCCGGTGCTCTTGATGTATCGGCAACCATAAGTCAAGGTCCCGGCGATGTAGCGCAGCAAGTGCTTCACAGCACTCATGTGTTCTGTTGTGGGTGCTTCCAAGAAACGACTAACATACCCTACGGCGAATGCGATGTCCGGCCGCGTATGTACGAGGTACCGCAAGCTTCCGACGATGCTCCGGTACAAAGTGGCGTCGACGGTCGGGTTCGAGCTTCCTTTGCTCAATTTCAAACGCGCCTCCATCGGCACATGGACAGGGTTACACCCTGTCATGCCGGCCTTGTCAAGCAATTTGGTCGCATACGCCGCTTGGCAGAGTGTGATCTCCCCGGCGGCTTGCTTCACTTCGATTCCGAGGTAGTAGCTGAGCAATCCAAGGTCGCTCATCTCAAATTTAGATTTCATCTCCTCCTTGAAGCGTCCAATTTCCCCGGCGTGAGCTCCGGTGACTATGAGATCGTCAACGTATACTCCAAGTAGTAGTCGACCATCCCCGGCTCCGCGCGTGTACACCGCATGCTCGGAAGCGTGCTGTTGAAACCCAAGTGACAACAGTGTGTCATCGAGCTTGGCGTTCCAAGCGCGTGGAGCTTGACGCAGCCCGTACAGTGCCTTGTGAAGGCGCATCACCTTGTGCTCTTCTCCGTTGCGGGCGAAACCTGGAGGCTGCGATACGTACACTTCTTCATTGAGGTCGCCGTTCAGAAAAGCCGACTTCACGTCGAGATGGTGCACCTGCCAACCCGTATTCGCCGCCACAGCAAGTATAACCCGTACTGAGTCTAGGCGTGCCACCGGCGCAAAAACTTCATCAAAGTCGATGCCGGCGCGTTGGACATAGCCCTTTGCTACGAGCCGAGCCTTGTGCTTGACCACCTCCCCGGAGCTATTTCTTTTCAACTTGAATACCCACTTCAATCCAATTGGGCGCTTTCCTGCAGGTAGATTGGTTAGCGACCAAGTTTGGTTCTCATGAATTGATGCCAACTCTTCCAACATAGCCTTCCGCCAGCATGGGTGACGTTCGGCATCGGTGAACGAAGTCGGCTCCTCCCCTTCCGCAAGGAACAAAGCGTCAGCATCTCCCTCGACCTCCTCGGTGTCGGCATAGATGCTGTCCAAGGTGCGGTACCGCCGTGGCGCTTCTCCTCCCATCAAATCAGCATCCGGCGTTGTGTTTGTCGGTGGGGAGACAAAAGCTGGTGTTCTATGAGCAGGGGTCACATGAGTTGGTGTCCTCTGCTCCTGTGCATTTGGTGTAGTTGTTCCATGCGTTGCATCTCCCCCATGCCTTGGTTCCCCATGCGTTGGTTCCTGTTGCGTTGGTTCCCCATGCGTTGGTTCCTGTTGCATCTCCCCCGAGCGCCGGTGCACTTTGGCTGCAGGAGCTATCTCCGATGTTGTGTACTCGATCTCGAACGACTCTTGCGCCGAAGAATCATCTCCCCAGTCCCAGCTTGCTGCCTCGTCGAAGACAGCGTCCCTCGTGATGTGGACGCGTCTTGCCACCGGATCGTACACCCGATATGCCTTGGACCCAAGTTCGTAGCCGATGAAGACGGTGCGAATGCTCCGGTCTTCCAGTTTCCTCAAGTTTGGCCTCATTACCTTGATGTGCGCCACACATCCGAAGGTGCGGAGGAAGCTTACTGCCGGCTTCTCTTTGTGCCACGCCTCATACGGCGTCATGCCGTTCACGCTCCGTGTCGGCGAGCGATTGAGGAGGTAGACCGCGGTGTTAACCGCCTCCCCCCAAAACTCCTTCGGCATGCCCTTTGCCTTCAACAAGCACCTCGCCATGGAGACCACCGATTGATTTCGCCGCTCGACGACGCCGTTTTGTTGGGGTGAGTACGGTGCCGTCAATTGTCGGTGTACGCCGTGATTGGCGCAATACTCCCCGAATTCCACCGAAGTGAACTCGCCACCCCGATCGGTACGAAGCGCGCGTAGCTTTCTTCCGGTCTCGACCTCCACGCTTGCCTGGAACCTTTTGATTGCTGCCGGCGCCTCATCTTTGCTTGATAGCAACATAACCCACATGTAGCGGGTCTTATCATCAACAAGCAACAAGAAATAACTCTTCTTACCATGGGTTGGTGGCGAAATGGGACCACACAGGTCGCCATGGACGAGATCGAGTCGATTGCGGGCGCGGTAGTTAGCTTCTTGCGGAAACGGTGTACGCCGCTGCTTGCCGATCAAACACCCATCGCAGAGTTGATCGACGTGCTCGATTTGTGGCATGCCGCGCACCATGTCTCCCTGCACAAGCTTGCGCAGAGACTCGAAGTTGAGATGCCCATACCGTGCGTGCCAGAGCCAGGTGTCTTCGCCGGTAGAAGCCGCCAAGCACACCGGCCGTGTGACTTGTAGCTTGATGGTGTACAGCCGGTTGAGTGTCCTCGCGACCTTTACGATCAGTTGCCGTCGCCGATCCCGAACTAGCATCATCCCGTCCTCGATCTGAGTTGAGCACCCGACCTCATCGAGCTGCCCGACTGAGATGATGGAGCTGCGCAGGCGAGGGATGAAGTAGACATAGGTGAGGACTCGATGCCGTCCGCCGTGTGCCGTGAAGAGCACTGTGCCGCGCCCTCGAATCTCAACCACCGAGCCATCTCCGAATTTCACCGTCCCTTTGACGTTGCGGTTTAGCTCGGAGAAAACAGTGACATCTCCGGTCATATGGTTGGATGCGCCAGTATCTAGGTACCACACGGGCTCCTTCTGATCTCCTTCTTCACCAAGGTTAACCTCGATGCGCTCCTCAACGAGGTGTACCGTGTCGTCGCGGCGTTCTGGCTCAAGACTTGTGTCTGTGAGCGATGTCACCTGTGCCGTAAGCAGCGCAGGTTCTTCGTCCTCGAATTGAATGAGGTGGGCCATCTCATCTCGTTTCTTCATCCTGCATTCACGAGCCCAGTGTCCCTTCTTGTTGCAGTACCGGCAGCGATCGTTCTTGATGTCGCGCCTGCCATTCTGCTGGTCTCTATCGCTGTCGTCCCTCACAGTGTTATTTCCACGGTCACCTTGCCACTTGACACGCGGCTTGCTGGACGAGCCCCCCTGTTCGCGCCATGCCATGCGCGCACGCAACTCTTCCTCCGTGAGCAAGAGTTTGCTGCCGCTCTCCTCCTCTGCATCGAGCTCGAAGCGCTCCTCCGCCGCTTTGAACCTCCCGGTTAGCTCCTCCATTGACATGGTGTTCAGGTCCACCATGCTGTCAATAGACATCGCCAGCTGCGAATAACGCTTAGGTATGATGCGTAGGAATTTTTGCATAACCTGTACCTCCTTTATCTCATCACCGAGAATCGACAGGTTGTTGACGATGCCGGTTAGGCGCATTGCCAGCTCGTCGATGGATTCTCCAGGCTTGTGCTTCAATCTCTCGAGGTCGCTGCGCAATGTTTGCTTCTTTGCTTCACGAACCCGCTCCGAGCCCAAATGAATGGTCTTGATGGTGTTCCATGCCTCCTGCGCCGTCTTCTTTACCGCGAGCGTTGCCAGCATTTCGGGTGGAACGGAGCGCAGGATCAACTCCAGCGCCGAACGATCATTTCGGTAGCCGATCTCGTCCTTCAGATCTTCTTCGCCTTCGATTGCCCGCCACAGGCCTCTCGCCTGCAGGCCGACCTGCAGCAGCAGGACCCACTCGTTGTAGTTTGATCTTGTCAGGGTGGGGAAGACTTTGGGCCCGACCACAGCAGGAACCGTTCGTGTCGCCGTCAGCTCGTAGCCGCTTCCACCCGCCTTGTTCTTCCCGTCGCCACCAACTTGCTTATCGTCCGCCATCGCAGGAAACGAGTACGCTGATCGGGCTCTGATACCAAATGTTGCCTTTCACTCAAGAAAAACTCTCGCAGTAGCAAGAACACACACAAGGGACACTTGAGTTGGGCTGTCAAAATGATACAGCTTCCTCTGTCTTCTTCACATCTATTTATTTGCAAAAGTAAAACTGAAAAACAAAACAACTTCCACAAGCTACGCCACTACCCCCATGAGAACCTCTAACAGATTCCACTACCCCATGAGACCTATTCTTAAGGCACGCAATTTAAACATGGGTTTAAAACTAACAAGGACCCAGTCTTTTAGGCATGCTTATTTGAACTACCCACTAGATTATCTAACAGTCGTGGCACATATGTTTGTATGAATGAGTTAATTTATTGATCAACAGTAAATTTATCACAAATCATGAGAAGTGCGTCTTTCCTTTGATGTTACTAATGTCGCGATTTCCCCAACATCTCAGCAGCGAGTGCATATAGGTAATGATAATTGTTGTTTCATTTTATGTTTGTGGATGTGGAAGTGCATTGATTGTTTTGGTTTTTGTTTTTGTTTTACTGCAGGTTTCATTTAGAACAAATCCTGAAGATCCTATGTATTGATCGTCTTTACGACATAGCTCTCGTAACAAGTGGCTTCAATGTGAGTAATCTTGCATTGTTTATTAGCCATTTATCTTGTAGTCATGTAAAGTGCTCTAGATGTGAATGTAAGCAACATTGATCATGATAGCAGTAAGTGACTGTTTAAGTCAAGTGAGACATTTAAGTCAGTTGTAGCTGTTTATTTCGCATTTACAACTACGGTTGTGAACTTAAATTTAAACATTGTGCAAAAGGTAACTTCTGTCTTATTGTTGATGCTCTCTAATGGTTGATATCTGCTTCAACTTGCAGCAATGGAATCACGCAGAGATGAAAGGGAAGATTTATGAGATGATACGTGCAGTGCTATGAAGCAAACATATAGCTTCATCTTCAAATGTTTTTTTTTTATTTTTAATGCACTGAAGAGTTTTTTTATTTGTAATAGTACTCTATTTTTTCATCTCGTGTACTCTTATGTTATTCATATCGTGTTATGGATGGACTTGGTATTGCTAGTGTATTTGTTGTAAATATTCGGATAATATACATTTTAACTGAAATGGATATTGGCTTAGTTATAGTTGGATGTGTATATTAGACTGGATTGTTGGATGTGTATTTTGTATTGAATTGTTGGATGTGTGTATTGGATATGAATATTAATTATATTTGATTGGATGTGTATATTAAATATACAGGAATTATGTATTTATGTGCATATCGTGAATGTAATGTAATGCATAAGAAATTAACATTTTAAAAAATAATTTTGCCAAAAAAAGAGCAACCTAGATGGAAGTTCTGTCTAGGTTAAAGCAACCTAGATGTAAATTTCGTCTAGGCTACAACCTAGATGGAAATTTTGTCTAGGTAGCAACCTAGACGGAGGTAGCAACCTAGACGGAATATCCTCTACTGTCTAGGTTGTTTTCTGTCAAGTTTGAGAAACCTAGACGGAATCCGTCTAGTTTGCTTTTCTAGATGGATTTCCGTCTAAGTTGATCAACCTAGACGGAAATCTAAGCAACCTCTAAACGGATTTTTTCGTCTAGGTTGCGTGTTTTTTTACTTGTGTGTGTGTATTTAAACTTATGTCAACTTAAGTGGACCATCTACAAAAGTTTCTATCCATTGATGATATATTCATATCTTGCATGGATCCCTAGGTATCATCAATTGATAGAAACTTTGATGGATGATCCACTTAAGTTGACATAAGGTTTCTCTCCCTCCTCTCTCTCTCTCTCTATCTCTCCTCTCTCTCATATTAATATATATATATAATAATGCATAACTTATATAATACAAACACGAATAACTATATTATGTGTTGTGTGTGTGGCCCCACGGTCAGTTCCAAAAAATCTGCTGTGTGTGCATGTGTGTGTGTGGTGTGTGTGTGTGTGTGTGTGTGTGCGCGCGCGAGTATAGAAACTTTGGTGGATAAATGCCTCTTGTCCACTTTAAGTTGACAATAAGTCTCACCTCCTCTCTCTCTCTCTCTCTCTCCTCTAATATATATATATATAGTATATATATAGGTTTTATATTATATATATATATATATATATATATATATATATATATATATATATTACTATTATATATATATGGAGGAGGTTCTAATAAAAACCTAGAGAACTAAAAACCAATCCTAACCCTCCAATCTATCTAATCCAATGGCCTACATTTCGATGGCAGAATTGTAAATATAGACAAATTTAATACACATCATTAATGTGAAAAGGGTAAAATTGGAACAATTAATTACATAGTTCTCCATTTCCCCATGCAACTCTCTCTCTCTCCAAAATCACAGAAGCTCTTTCCTCTCACGTTCTCCTCTCTCTCTCTCTCCTCCATTTCCCAAAAGCTTGAACCAACCCCCTCTCTCTTCCTCTCTCTCACCAC
>NC_033800.1:14089234-14097144 GCF_001876935.1 Asparagus officinalis
GAGCCATGGTTCGGAACCTTTTGACGAAGGCTTTGACAGACTCCCTCTTCTTCTGCTTAGTGGCGAGAATAGTATGGATGGAGACTTCAGTATCCTCTTCAAAGAATCTTGACAGGAAGAGTCTCTCTAGATCTGTCCACTTTTGGATACATCCGGTAGGAAGTTTCCTGAACCATTCAAAGGCAACTCCCTTGAGGGTGCCAATGAATAATCGAGCCAGTATGGCGTCGTTTGATATCACATTCCCAGTCTGTGACTTGAAATGATAGATATGTTGGTTCGGTGATCCCGTGCCGTCAAAAGTTTGTAGCGTCAGGACCTCGAATTTTGGAGGATAAGGGGCTGCATCCCATTCGGCAGGATAGGGTCTGACAGCTCCCTCTTCTTGGAGCTCGCTTCTGTTGGCCATGGCATTGAGGCGGGCTTCCAATTCTTCCATTTTGGCAGACTGGAGATTATACTCGTTCTCAGTCTCTCTTCCTTCATCAGAGGAAGATTCCAGGTTGTGGGCTTCTTGGTCAGAAGCCGTGTCATCAACCACTTTTCCCTTCCCTTTGCTTGTGTGAGGTCGGGACGAAGACGTTCTTTCCCTTCGGGAAGATTCTTGCCTGAGTGGCGAATCTGTCTTCTGAGATTTGGTATTGTCTGTGACAATTTGAGTCAACAGGGCCATGAGTTCATTGATGGCCTCTTGCTGAGATTTGAGCATGGCCTCCTGCTCATCAAGTCTCTTCGCGAGATCTTCATGGTTTCCCGTCATATAAGCGTAGCTCTCATGTTCAACAAAAGAGCTTGATGACTGGGACTCTGCAATGGCTGAGTGTTCATCATCGGAATTAGTTCCTTGGGCTAACCTCCGATAGTTGATAGGGGGAATTGTTCCTGTTCGCGTCCGAGTGCGTTGGTAGACTCCTTCAAACTCGTTAGCGATTTCTCTGACGGTCGGCGATTTCTCTGACGGAATTGGTTCCTCTGCTGATCACATTGATAGTGACCTCGGGATATTCGGTCTCTGGTGACTTCTTCCTGTGAGAACGTCGTCGTTGGTTGGGCAAAGCAACGTTCGTAAATTGGTCGAACACTAACAGTTTGGCCGCATATGAGCAGCATTGACATCCCGAGAGGATCGTAGGAATCAGCCGTTCACATTGGAATGAACGAATGATTTGTTGCATCGGTCTTTCTCTCGATATGAACTCACTCAAATCTATTGTGAAGATTCGAGGAGAATTGCTCACTGATCGTGAGGTTTGAATTGGAACCCCCAGTCCATGATTGGACAGGACTGGCTCTTGGTGAACATGGATCTGGTTGAGATGCCTTGAATCCATGGACTTTTGACATCCGCCCCTCAATCTAGTCGCGCTACGCAGAGTATTCGGGGGTCTCGCACATGAAACGCATATTTGAGAGGTGCGTTTATTTTGTGGAACGCACCACTGAGGGTTGCGTTCATTTTGTGGAACGCACCACTGAGAGTTGCGTTCATTCTTATTCACACAGAGCCTATGTTTTGGCTCATAGACGCGAGACTTGCGTTCTGAAACAGAAACAGTGTCGCGTTTAGGCTCACAAACACGAAGCTCGTGCTGACTTGAGGATTGGTTCCTTCGTCGAGCGGCGTTCTTCTTAGCCTGTTTTAAGGCTTTGGCAGCAACGCCTTCAACTCGGTGGACGAGTTTGGCCGAAGCTGAGCCCACTCCATCGGAGGAGGGGCTGTTCGAGCATTCTTGGTTGAAGGACAAGGCTTCCTTCGGCATAGGAGCAACAATTGGAGCTTTAGTCTCCTTGGAGACTTTGTGGATCTTGCGCATAGCCTTGGGGCTAAGGGATCCGGATGAGAGAGCCTCCTCAAACTTGGCTTGATCAAACTCAACCATGAGAGTTTCGACGGTTGTTCCAGTGAGATGAACGTCGGATTGCGCCACCACTTCTTCGTCAGAGAAGCTTGTCCCCAGCGGAGTCGCCATCTTTTGTTTGTGGAAAAATTTGCAGTAAAAAGACAATAAAGGAAAATTTGATTTGTATTCCTTTAATCTCGATTACAATTTGGATTCCGATTACAAAAGAGAAGAGAATGATCTGGATTCTCTCCTTTGTTTAATTCTGGGTTCTTCTTGGTAGCGATGAGATGCCTCCCTCGAGTGCTCGCGTCGAGTTTGCTTCTCGTTGACGATCTGATGTCTTGTTTCACTGGAACGTGGTCTTCTCCTCACGATTTGACGTTGTGGAGAACTCTGAACGAGTTTAAAACTCTATGAAAGAGTTGATTTAACCGAAAGTCGGTTATAAGCAAAGGATGAAGAAGATCTTGTTGCCTATCTCCAAAGCTCCAGAAATGCTCTCTAAGGATCCTGTTGACTAGCCAAGAAGTTCCAACAGAACGCACCCTAAAGATCCAGCCCCGATCTGATTATCAAAAATCCGATCCTTAACTCTGTTGAGTTTGTTGTTATTTATAGGGGATTAAGGGGTGTAACCACCTCCTTAATTCGCTCCTAAGTGGGGCTAATGGGATGTAACCGCCCCTTAAATCACTCCTGAGTGGAGTTGTGATCCCCTCAGATCGTGGGAAACGGTTTTGGAACCGTTCAGCTCGTGTTTGAACGAGTCAAACGCAGGCCCGCGTTCTGACGTGAATTCTGCATTCAAACGCAGTGTCTGGAGGCTTGAACGCATCGTCTGGAAGCTCGGACGCAGCAATTAGAAGCTGTGTTTGCAGCGTTGGAATCTATGTCTGAGCTGCGTTTGCAGCGATTTGGAAGCTGCGTCTGGCGGTGATTTGAGCTGCGTTTGGCAGCGATTTGAGCTGCGTTTGGCAGCGATTTGAGCTGCGTTTGAGCTGCGTTCGTGGCTATGAACGCGGTGCGTCTTGATGCTGGTGTGCGGGGAGGACTTCCACAGTTTGATTTGAAGAGACCGTCGATTTGTAGTCTCTTTCTGTCGAAGCGTTGCAAAGATCGTCATTTTGTAATCTTTACTTTAGCTCTTTGATATGCAAGAGTCGTCAGATTGTAACTCTCGATGTTGATGGTGAAGGCTGTTAAACTAGAGCTCTCATCGGTTGTCGTGAAGGTCGTCAGATTGTAACCTTCAGCGATCTACGTGAAAGTCTTCAAATTGTAGCCTTCTGGAAGTCGTCAGATTGTAACTTCCATCATCGGTGTTTGATGGGGATCAGCTATCTATTGTGATTTTTAGACAGCCTACAACACACAACACGCACACGACACAATTATATATATATATATATATATATATATATATATATATATATATATATATAATATATATATATATATATATATATATATATATATATATATATATAATTATTATATATAGAGAGAGAGAGAGAGAGAGAGAGAGAGAGATGAGAGAGAAGAGAAGAGAGAGTGAGTGAGTGCAGGTGAGTGGTGAAAACTTATGGCCAACTTAAGTGGATGTCTTCACTAAAGATATTCTTAGTCATTTTGATGATCATTGATTGAGTTACATTGTGGATGATCCGTCCGTTTGAATTTTTTTTTATTTTTTTTTTTTTTTTTTTTTTTTTATTTTTTTTTTTTTTTTTGAACTTGATCTACATATTCTAAACCGGCCCACAGCACTTCCAAATTTGGGGTGAAACCGCGTCGTGGTTTGAGCCCCTGCCGTCGAGGCCATGTAAAAAGTTTTTTTCTATTCATTCGAACACGCGTTAAAATTGATACGAGTGGATGAAGGGTCAAACCACGACGGGTTTTCATCCCAAATTTGATGTGTTGGGGAGCCTGAGTTTTAGAAATATGTAGATCAAGTTCAACAGAGCGATCATCCACAATATAGGCTCAATCAAGTGATGCATCAATAACTAAGAAACTTAAGTGGACGCTTCCACATTAAGCTGACAATAAGTTTATATATAATATATATATATATATAATATATATTATATATATATATATATAATATATATTATATATATATATATATATATATATATATTAATGTTCGCGGCAACATGTGGGTCAATTTTGCTCGTTACTTACTAGATCAAACCAGACAAATCATTTAAATAAATAAATAAGTAAAAAGTGAATACAAATATGGATTGTGTATTGGCATGTTGGTCGTGTTGGATGTGTTTCCATGATGTTTTATTTATGTATTTTATCCATTTATATTATGTTTTGTCCTCGTATGATATTGGTAAGGAAAAAGAAGGTGCTAATTTGAGAAAAGCCCCTCAACTAATCCCTAGACTCAAAAAACCTCCCTCGAGTTTCCGAGTCATCAATGAACCCCAACCCCGACCAAAGGGCCCTAGTTATAATTTTTCATCACATCCACATTTTCCGTTAGTTTGGATGAAAATAAATATTGTATTGACATAAATAACCTTTTTATAGTAGTTAATATTATAATCTTAATTTTCATTGGTCAAATCTTGTTTTGTTTATTTTCGATCTTATACCTTTTGACTAGATAATCCTTTTGAGCTTAATTTCTATCAACTACATTTGCTTTGCAGTAAATAAGGCCTCTTACTTAAGAATCCCACTAATAAGACTTAGTATTTATCACTCGTGCATAGGGCTGTCCATTTGGCCCGGGCCGCCTCATCGGCGTTCGGCCCTGGCCCTGACTCGGCCGGACATAAAAATGGCCAGGCTAAGTATCTGGGCCGGCCCGACCCGGATGCAACAGTCACATAATGTGACCATTGCGGGCAAATGCCGGGCCAACCCGGCCTGGCCCGGCATTAACGGCCATTTTTGTGACCGTTAATGGCCACAACNTGACCGTTGTGGTCGGGCCGGCCATAATGACCATTTTGGCCGTTTAGACCGTTTTGCCCCCCAAAACGGTAAAAATTAGTTTAAAATGATGGTATTTTGGTCATTTGTCTAGGGGTCTACCTCTATAAATAGAGGGTTTTTCATTTGTTTTCCTCATCCAAAACTCATCTACTTCTCTCTAATACTCTTTTACTCACTCTTATACTCTCTAATAATCGCTTTACCTCTCTAAATTTTCAATCAAATGGCTTCTGGATCTGATTATGAAGAGCAAAACCCAATTCCCGAAAAGAGTCCTACAACTACTCCTACTGATCCTACCGATATTGATCCTGAATCCGGTGACGATGATTCTACACCAAGAGCTCCTAAAAGGCCGAGATCCGTTGCGTGGAATTTTTTCGAGAAGATAGACATCACCAATGATGAAAACGGTAGGATCCTCAACCAGAAGGCTAAGTGTGCGTTGTGCAGAAAGATTTTCTAAGCTCAACATAAGAGCGACACCAACCACCTCAAACACCATTTAGATAAACACAACAAAGGCCAGACGTCTCAAGGTGATATCCGACAATCTATGGTCTCGCAATCCTCATATTCTGGTAGTCTCGGTAGTTAGAATTATGACGCAGCTCATGCCAGAAAATGCGTCATCAGGTTTATCATTCTTAAGAATCTTACTTTTAAATTAGTAGAAGATGATGAATTTGAAGATTTTTTTACAGATGGTCTTTACCCCGCATTTAAAAAAAATTCTAGTCAAACTTGCCAACATGATATTTTAAAACATTATCAGGAGGAACAAGAAAAAATAATTTCTTATTTTTAAAGTTTAAACTTTAAATTTTATTTAACTTCTAATATTTGGACATCTAAATCATAAACTAGTTATTTATGCATCACATCATACTGGATTGATGAAAATTGGTAAATATTTAAAAGAGTTATTTTCTTTATTGCAATTGAAGAGTCACATACTGGCATTAATGTTGCAAATTTAATAATTGAAGATCTTTTGATGTTAGAAATTCTAGAAATAATATTTTCTCTTTCACTAGATAATACAAGTAATAATAATATAGCTGTTGATTTTATCAAACAATCTATGTCATTGTCATGTCATGGTGATCCATCTTGAAGAGATTTTCCATGCATGTTACATAAAACTCTAAATCCACCATCATATCGAAGATTGTTCATAACATTCCTAGTTACCTCCAAAAAATTCCATCTTCTTAAAGGTTGTCCATTAAGTGAATTTCTCCATTAATATGTCTCGTAGGAGGGCATGGTCAAAATAACTGTCATGATGAAGAGCTTTGCTACATGGACCCAAAATATGGGACCAATAGGGGGGACAAGTCAGGTATCTCCCTCCTATTGGATAATGAGTTGGTCATCATTAATGATGGTCAACTCATTATCCAATAGGAGGGGGGCACCTCACTTGTCCCCCTTATTGGTCTCATATTTTGGGTCCTTGAGGAATTTTTCTTATCATTATAGTTTGTAAATGTAAATAATTATATCCCAATTAAATAGAGTTCATTATATGATTTTTTAGATTTCGTACAAGAAAAAAACTTAGAAATTAAAACTTGCCAAAAAAAATCCAATATTTGTTTGATTTTTCATAATATTCTTTGTATTTTCCTAAGCTTACGGAGATCAATAATCTAATTTATTATGAAAAGTCAGGTCAAGATTTTGTTCTCTATAATTTAAGGAAAATTATGAAAAACTTACTGCAAAATAAATATCAAACGCACTGGTCAACAAAAGCTTGACATCTTTCATAAACATAAGTCTCTGTTAATTAAGTGGATATTTTCCAAGAAGTCATTGCTTAGCACAAGAGTCTCCGATCAAATTTTTTGGGTGAGAGATTAGAAGAGGAAGAGGCGTTAAGGATAAAATGAATAAAATAAAATTAGGGTTAGTTATTGTGATGTAATTAATTTAGGGGCAAACTAGTCATTAAATTTTAGTGATTTACGTCATTAGTCATCCGTCAGTCAAAACTCAAAAGTTCCAAAAAGAATAAGAAGGGGGTTATTTTATGTATCAGAAACTAGAGGAGGTTTTTTTATTCTAGTGATTAGTTAAGGGGGATTTTTGGACATTAACCCAAAAAATGATTAGCGCAAAGCTTCCCCCAATAGCTCTCTTGCCGGCAAAGTCCCAAGAACACTTGCTTCAAAAGCATGCCCCACGGGCTGCGGGCCGCTGTATCACATGTCCGAACTTATCAAACAATTGCAAAAACACCCGACCCCAGAACACACCCGCAAAGCATTAAAACTGATAGGGTAAATTATGCAAAACCCCCATGATCTTTCAGTGTTTTGTAATAAAGCATCGTGAATTTTTGAAATCACATTAAATCCCCATGAACTTTTAGGTAAATTACTTTATACCTTCATAAACTTTCAAAATGTATTTTTATGTTATTTTTTTGTTCTAATTTATGGGGGTTATCTACAAACCCTAGAAATTTTATGGGGTTTTCTGCAAAAGCCAAAAAGTCTTAGGGGTTTGGTGTGATTTTGAAACTTCTTGGGGTTTACAGCAATCATGGGGGATACCCATTAAACTACCATTAGGCCTCAATTCTTGAGAAATTGTCTCAAGTTAATGGGGGTGAAGATTAGCAATAATAAAATGTAAGAATCGCCTCAATTCTTGAGAAATTGTCTCAAGTTAATGGGGGTGAAGATTAGCAATAATAAAATGTAAGAATCGAGGCATCTACTGGCCGTTACTAAAATATGAGGGATTCCTTTGGAAATCTTAAAATTAAGGCACTATTATGAAAAAAACCAATAATGTTACACTGGCCTGTGGGGGCCCATCTAAAGTGGGTGACAAACTGGGCGCAAGTTCTCAGCTACCCTTTTAAAGCAATCAAAAGCACGTATCCGATCTCCCACGCTTAAAGCAGCGCCTCCACAAAAAGTATTATTTGTTTAAGACTCACACTGAAAGACGTCCCCGCTCTTCAGAGAGTTCACTCTCTACCTTTTCCCTCTCTTTCTCTCACTCTTCAATGAGATGCAATCAAATTCCGTAGATCCATCCTCAAACCCTAACCCTAAGCCTAATGGACTACCGCCGCCGTCGCTGTCCCCG
>NC_033800.1:14097168-14097531 GCF_001876935.1 Asparagus officinalis
ACCGCCGCCGCGCGAGATCCGAGCTACCGTTTCGGATTCCCGACGAGTTCACGGATCCTATAGCGCCTTCGAGGAACTTCGATGACGTCGGATCTGAGGATGATCTGTTCTGTACGTTCATGGATATTGAGAAGATCGGATGTAGGTTAGAAGGGAGCGGATCTGGATCCGATAGCGGAGCTTGTCAAGATCAGAAAGCGGAGAATGGTGGCGGATCGACGGGGGTGACGGCGAAGCCGAAGCATCGGCATAGTAACTCGATTGATGGATCGTCTATGACTTCGCCGGTGATTAGGGGAGAAGGGGGAGGGGTTTTTGGGGAGGTGATGGAGGCGAAGAAGGCTATGACTGCGGAGCAGCTGG
>NC_033800.1:14097541-14108251 GCF_001876935.1 Asparagus officinalis
AGAGCCAAAAGGTAAAAGTTTGGATCTTTTACTTGGTTCTTGTACTTGAATTTTAGTGGGAACCGCAAAATTGGAATTATTTATCATCGTCAAGACTTTCCAGTGTTTTTAAAGTTTATTTCAACTTTAATGGGCGAAGTCCAATTTTGGGCGAAATAAAATAAAGATGAAGAAAAGCAAACTTCAGGAAAAGATTGTCCATCTTCTTTCTAAATAGTTGAAGATAGGGGTTTACACTTCTTATTCTATTTTGTGATGATTATTGTGATTATTTAATAATGCAGCTTCCAACTTCAAGTGAGTGATGAGTCTATGTTAAACATTAACTGATTGAACTCTAATAAGCAAAGAGGAAGAAGAACTGATATTTCTGAGGGGCTCCGGTAATGGGTAGGTGGTTTTGCTTTTGTTTTCAGTGCATTTTCTCAAGGAGAATGATCCTCCTTATATAGAGGCTTAACCCATCATCTCTACCCCTCAGATCCGCCCCCATGAGAGATTTTCTCTCAACCACCCATGATTCACGTTCTCCACCATTCTCTCAACAGAGAAACAATGGTTGATTTGGTCATCAATGACCAAGTCAAGCTAACATCTCCCACTTGACCAAATTAACCAAGTGACATGCCTCCCACTATCCATGAGAGATACTGGATCTCAATATGTTTTCCTTTGGAGCTATTCGCGCCACTATTGATTAAGCTAATTGCTGCTTGATTATCACAATAAATATCAATAGGTCCTTCTAACAAATTGAGATCAAGATCAATCAAAAACCGTCTTATCCAGACAGCATGTGTAGTTGCCATACTGCAAGCTATATATTCAGCTTCTTGCGTATATCTAGCAACACACCCTTGTTTCTTGCTACTCCAAGAAACAGCTCCTCCTCCAAAGATAAATAAGTGTCCCGAAGTGGACTTTCCATCATCTTTATCACCTCCGAAATCAGCATCGGAATAACCGAGGAGTTCAAGCGAATCAGCTTGATAAACTAATCTATGAGTCAATGTACCTCTGATATACTTCATAATCCTTTTAACAGCTTCCCAATGTGCTGGTCCTGGATTACTTTGATATCTACTGACTAGACTCACAGCATAAGCTATATCAGGTCTGGTGCACAACATTGCATACATCAAGCTTCCAATTGCTTGAGAATAAGGAACATCTAATGGCTTTTGCCCCTCTCCAGGGCTTTGCTCTTTACATAATCTCTTTCCCATAACCAACGGAGTTGGTGCCGGATTGGAATTCTCCATTCCAAACCTTTTAAGAACTGATCTTAAATATTTTTCTTGGTTTAAACTTAGCATTCTAGACTTTCTATCTCGAATTATTTGAATTCCAAGAATATATGATGCATCTCCCATGTCTTTCATCTCAAACTTTTCGCTGAGATCTGCCTTGGTTTTATTCAACATTTCTATGTCATTTCCAGCGAGCAATATATCATCCACATATAAGGATAATATAGTAAACTTGCTCCCACTTTTCAAGACATATACACAATTATCTAATTTATTTTGAATAAAACCAAGTTTAGTGACTGCATCATGAAATTTGAGATACCATTGTCTAGAAGACTGTTTTAAATCATATAGAGATTTCATTAATTTGTAAACTTTATGTTCCTGTTCTTTCACCTGAAAACCTTCAGGTTGTTGCATATATATTGCTTTCTTCAATTTTTTATTAAGGAATGCAGTTTTAACATCCATTTGGAATAACTCCAAATCAAGATATGCAACAATAACCAAAATAATTCTAATGGATGCAAATTTAGCTACAGGAGAATACGTCTCCTGAAAATCTATTCCTGCCTTCTGGTTATAACCTTTGGCAACTAACCGTGCTTTGAATTTATCAATAGATCCATCAACACGATATTTCTTTTTGAGCACCCATTTGCATCCTATGGCTTTCCTATTTTCTGGTAGATCACATAACTCCCATACCTTATTCTTTTCTATGGAATCAAGTTCTTCTCTCATAGATTCTAGCCATGAAGCTGATTCATGCGATTTCATCGCATCAGAAAAAGTTAAGGGATCTTGTTCTTCTATATTTGTATCTACCGAAAAACAGGATGATTCACATGAATACAAATAGTAATCATCCATCCATGAAGGTTGTGTTCTTGGTCTTTTGTTGCCTATAACCGGTTGATTAGGTACATTATTTTTCATAGGTATTTCATCATTTTCAAGGTTAGGTTCATTCACAATATTAGGGTCATTAGTAGGAACAACACTGTAATAATCATCATCTATTACAGTTAGAGGTTCTGTTTCCTCTTGAACTTGTTCCTCTTCCTCTAGATTCTCTAGAACTGTAGCATCTCTGCTTTCAATGACACCTTTTTCTTTATTGTAGAACTTATAACCTTTTGATTTTTCTGAATACCCTATGAATCTACACTTTATTGTTTTAAAATTCAACTTATCTCTAAGTTGACATGGAATGAGAACATGAGCTATTGATCCTCACTTCCTGAGATGACTCAAATTAGGTTTCCTCCCATTCCATAATTCATAAGGTGTAGATATAACTGATTTGGTGGGAATTCTATTTAAAATGTAGTTTGCAGTTAACAATGCTTCTCCCCAAAAGTTTTTAGAGAGACCAGAATGAGACAACATGCATCTAACTACATTTAATAATGTTCTGTTTTTTCTTTCAGCAACACCATTCTGTTGTGGCGTATACGGCATTGTCGTATGCCTTTTAATTCCATGCTGAATACAATAACTTTCAAATTCTTTAGAATTATATTCTCCACCTCTATCAGTTCTTAAAATTTTGATTTTCAATCCAAGTTGGTTTTTAACTTCTGTCTTATATCTCTTAAAGTATTCAAAAGCTTCTAATTTTCTGGATATAAGATAGACGTGTGCAAACTTGGAATAATCATCTATAAAAGTAATAAAATATTCTTTATTACTATGAGTTTTGACACTTAGGGGACCACAAATATCCGAGTGTATCAACCCTAAAAGTTCATTGGCTCTATGTCCGTCAACAAAAGGTTTTCTAGTCATTTTATCAGTTAAACAATGTTCACATGGTGACAATTGAACATTAGATAGTGCAGGAAGCAAGTTCATTTTGATAATTTCTTTCATTTTTGAAATACTAGCATGTCCTAGTCTAAAATGCCACAATTCAGATTCAGAAATATAACAGGACAAGTAGTTCAAATTCGAAATTTTATTATCAGAATTATTACAAACTACTGGAAGAATGCATAATTCATGCTCGGGCACATATTTTCCCATAGCATACACTTTATTATTCTTGCGTATAGAAACCCTGTTATTATAGAACCTCACTTACAGTCCTTTCTTCATCAAGCTGGGAACAGAGATCAGATTGCGTCTAATTCCTGGCGCATAGAACACATCTTTGAGGACAAGAATGTTGTCCCCAAGATCCAATCTATACAAACCAATACCTTCTACATCGATATATGTATTATTTCCCATATAGATTCTCTGTTCTCCCTTCTTCAGCTCGGTGAATTCTACGACTCCATTCTTGTCCTTTGCAATATGCCTAGTCGCACCGGAGTCGATCCACCAACCACGGATATCCATCATCACAGCATTACATTCCGTCACACCGACGAATTCTCTTTTGCTAGTACCCCCTTGTTCTGGATGCTTATAGCCTCCCTTATTCTCCTGCTTTTCACCTTGTGGGCAATTGGGTTTGAAATGCCCGAACTTTCCACAATTGTAACAGGCTCCGCGGGGTACTTTCTTTCTCTTGAACTGCTGCGATTTCGGTCCTCGTGGTTGTGGTTTACTAGAACCAGGGTTTTTATAGCTTCCAGCATTATGCCTCTGGCGGACATAATTCAGCTCTTGCTGCACCATATTCAATTCCGGTTCCTTCCTACTGGCTATTAACTCCTGTTCTATCGCTAGGTGCATAGGAAGATCAGTGACAGACTTAATGGCAAGATTCATTCTTAATGTGGTGGCAGCCACAGCAAGTGAAGGGGGAAGACTATTCAAAATGGTTGCCACTTGCATTCTTTCCGGGATTTCGGTCCCAGCAGTGGATAAGTCCTTAGCCATGACAATCATTTTATTTATATGCTCTACGACATTGTCTCCCTCTTGCATACGACAAGAATTATACTTATGCAAGAGTAGTTGGATGTTAACTTCAGAAGCAGTGTCGTATTTTTCTTTTATTGCATTCCACATGTCCATGGAAGTTTTATAAGTTTCAAAAACTTTAATTAAATTATCTTCCATCAACATGAGCATAAGACTTTTTGCCTTTTTGTCTTTCGACTTCCACTGTTCAAACCCTTTCTTTTCTTCAGGTGTAGATTTATCAGTAAGGGTTGGAGCAGTGGTTTCGATTATATCATCAATGTTGTCATGAATAAGAGCATATCCTATTTTTCTATGCCACATATCATAATTACTACCATTAAATTTGTCAGTTTTGCCTAGTTCTGATAGAACGAGTTTACTAGCCATTCGGTAAAGAACTAAAACTAAATTCAATTTTAAATATTTGTATAAGGTTGATATTTTGACAATAATACTAAATAATAATAAAGTATAAAGTTAGATAAATAAATAATTAAATTAAAATGAACCTGATTTTTGTGAGTTGAGAAACGAAACTCCAATAGAAGCAATGTCGTCACTTAACGGTGTTGACCGAAGAATCTGTTGTCGAAGTTTCGACGTCGTTTCTAACTGGATATGGAGATGATCTGCTCTGTGAAATCAACTTTGCGCGGTGTCCTTCACTTGAATAGGTGAAACAGGCCTTCACTCGGAGTGTGAAAACAGCATACACCACTGGTCAAGAAAGCCCAAATGCAAAGGCCCAATAAGCAGTGATTGGTAAGTTGAAACTATGTTATGAAACAACTAGGCTATGAAATAATAGGGAGGATGCAAAGTACTGAAGGCCTAATAGGCTATGAAAAAAAAAACTCAGCTTGATGAACAGTAGGGAAGATGTAGGAAAAAATGAGAAACGTCTTGACAAAAGAGCTATCAATAGGCTAGACTAGGCTTATAAAAAAAACAGTAGGTTAGCTAGGAAACAAGAGGCTGTGACTTGACCGGCTATAAAGTAATAGGGTGTAGGCTATGACTTGACCGGCTATAAACTTTGAGACATGGCTTTGCTCCCTGGATTTATGAATCCTTTCTTTTCTTCTTCTTCAACCGAGAGCTCTTCTTCTTCAAGAACTAGAAAAATGGAGAGAGGGAGAGAATGACTCTGATACCAGTGATTGAACTCTAATAAGCAAAGAGGAAGAAGAACTGATATTTCTGAGGGGCTCCAGTAATGGCTAGGTGGTTTTGCTTTTGTTTTCAGTGCATTTTCTCAAGGAGAATGATCCTCCTTATATAGGGGCTTAATTCTAATAAGCAAAGAGGAAGAAGAACTGATATTTCTGAGGGGCTCCGGTAATGGGTAGGTGGTTTTGCTTTTGTTTTCAGTGCATTTTCTCAAGGAGAATGATCCTCCTTATATAGGGGCTTAACCCATCATCTCTACCCCTCAGATCCGCCCCCATGAGAGATTTTCTCTCAACCACCCATGATTCACGTTCTCCACCATTCTCTCAACAGAGAAACAGTGGTTGAGGACTTATTTATTCCTAAGTCCCATCAAACTTACATGTTTGATAAAAGATTCCGCTGGTATTCCTTTTGTCAAAGGATCAGCAATCATATCTGTAGTAGGGATATAAGTCACTTTGACTTCTCCCTTTTCTACAATATCTCGAATATAGTGATATTGGATCTCAATATGTTTTCCTTTGGAGCTATTCGCGCCACTATTGATTAAACTAATTGCTGCTTGATTATCACAATAAATATCAATAGGTCCTTCTAACAAATTGAGATCAAGATCAATCAAAAACCGTCTTATCCAGACAGCATGTGTAGTTGCCATACTACAAGATATATATTCAGCTTCTTGAGTATATCTAGCAACACACCCTTGTTTCTTGCTACTCCAAGAAACAGCTCCTCCTCCAAAGATAAATAAGTGTCCCGAAGTGGACTTTCCATCATCTTTATCACCTCCGAAATCAGCATCGGAATAACCGAGGAGTTCAAGCGAATCAGCTTGATAAACTAATCTATGAGTCAATGTACCTCTGATATACTTCATAATCCTTTTAACAGCTTCCCAATGTGCTGGTCCTGGATTACTTTGATATCTACTGACTAGACTCACAGCATAAGCTATATCAGGTCTGGTGCACAACATTGCATACATCAAGCTTCCAATTGCTTGAGCATAAGGAACATCTAATGGCTTCTGCCCCTCTCCAGGGCTTTGCTCTTTACATAATCTCTTTCCCATAACCAACGGAGTTGGTGCCGGATTGGAATTCTCCATTCCAAACCTTTTAAGAACTGATCTTAAATATTTTTCTTGGTTTAAACTTAGCATTCTAGACTTTCTATCTCGAATTATTTGAATTCCAAGAATATATGATGCATCTCCCATGTCTTTCATCTCAAACTTTTCGCTGAGATCTGCCTTGGTTTTATTCAACATTTCTATGTCATTTCCAGCGAGCAATATATCATCCACATATAAGGATAATATAGTAAACTTGCTCCCACTTTTCAAGACATATACACAATTATCTAATTTATTTTGAATAAAACCAAGTTTAGTCAGTTTTTGACCTACAAAATAGAACAATAATTAGTTGCAGTTTTTGAAGTTGCAGCAATAACGAATGAAAGTACAGTTTTTGACCTACAAAAATAAGTTAACAGTAAGGGAAATTACACATGTGAGAGTTTATATATTTCTTGTTTTGAGATTCTGTTTTAAGAATTACAAATTGAAATTGTTTAACTGTATTTATTATTTAAGTTTAATTGTTTAAGTTTAATTTTAAGTTTAATTGTTTGATTGTTTAAGTTTAATTTTAAGAATATATATTTATCTTCAAGTATCATAATTAAAAAAAAAAAAACCGCCTAGAAGAAAAAAACCGCCCAGAAACCGATTAGGCGACCGCCTAGGCGTCTAAGCGCTGGGCACCAAGTCCGGCGCTCAGGAGCGCCCAGCGTTTAATGTAAGATTGTCTCTACCCCTCAGATCCGCCCCCATGAGAGATTTTCTCTCAACCACCCATGATTCACGTTCTCCACCATTCTCTCAACAGAGAAACAATGGTTGATTTGGTCATCAATGACCAAGTCAAGCTAACATTAACTCCTCATAGACATAAATCTTTCATCTAGGAAGAGGGAGTAAAGCCTAAAAAATATCAACCATGTGTTAAGAACCCTAAACCATCATAGTTATACTTGATGAAGGCGGCAGTTGAGACTTTATGTTGTGTGAATACTCTGAAATGTTGGTTGGCAGCCTTTTTCTGCGCTATGATCCTAAAATGAGTTACTTGCAGATGGATGTATAATTGCAAAAGTGAAGTATTGATATATTTATGGTTGCTGATAACCCTTTGCTACTGGAGGGTATTAAGTGTCTGCAAGGGATTGAACATGCTAACTCTTCTATTTTATTTCTTGGTATGGACCATTGCGTGCAATGTTGAATGTCATATATGCATTAGCTAAATGAATTTCCTAACTTTTTTATTGGGGGGTTTGGGTTAGTGCATAATGGGTCTTTTTTAGATGTAATCTATTGTTTATGGAGCACAAATGGGCAGCTTGGTTAAAAGCATGAACAATGAGTTCATTAGTATTTGGGCAATGTATCATCTTAGGATACTAATAATGCAGCTTGATATTTGAGATGGAAAAGGTAATAATTCTATCTGTTTAGACTTAAGCATTTTTCAATAAGGTGTCTGTATATAATCATAAAAAAGAAAATAAATTATGCATATCATCATGCAGTACATATTTGGTTCTATGAGAAGTTCTATCATGTTGGCCCCGTTGGATCCTTGTTAATGCTTTTGTTCCTTATCCTGCAGAAGATATTCTGTTGAATATTGCATGCATTTTGCCCATACATCAGCATGTTCTTATTATACTATAGGACTGCATTTCTGGATAATTGAAGTTTTGACCAAACTGGTTGTGTGATCATGCAGAATTCTGGCAAATCGGCAGTCTGCAGCTCGCTCAAAAGAAAGAAAAGCACGTTATATATCAGAACTTGAGCGGAAAGTTCAAACCCTTCAGACTGAAGCTACAACACTTTCTGCACAACTCACACTCTACCAGGTTTCTTCCTGTATTTTTTCATGAATAGCTAAAAGTTTGATGGATTTTTGGTCTTTGTACTAGAGATCTTGTTATTTCCTTTGAGCTCCAGACATCCCTTTCACTTTTAGCTAAAATCCTTTTTTTTGTGAAAAGTTTAAGTAGTGTCTTCTGTCATGAGCTTTGCCAGATCACTTGTCTTTTTGTTTAAGGCAACAACTCCAGTCTACATCAAGTTTATGTTTCAACATCTTTTCTTGTTTTCATCTGCATATAAATCCAATACTAGCTTTATGTAATGTTAAGTTCTCATATTTGAATTTCCTCCCATATTCTCGGAAAGCTGTTTCTCTGAGTATCTCTCTGCGCTGCGTTTTTTCCCTTTCAGAGAGATACAACAGGGCTTAGTGCAGAGAACGCCGAGCTGAAGATACGGTTGCAAGCCATGGAACAACAAGCTCAATTACGTGATGGTAAGTAATTCATTCTAAGTTTGAGATACTGATGTCTTCATATCTTACCTGTTTAATATCATTTAGCTTAATATCTCTCCTCAAGTTATTACAAATGGAGTCACATTTTGTTGGCGTAACCATGTTGTTCGACATCTCATCTCAATTCTCATTAAAAGGTTAAACCTATGTGCCCTCTCTATATTAGTATTTCTTGTGTATTTTCTTTTGCATGCTTTTTATTCATCTTCTAATATAAGAGTGTACGTTTATAATCATAATTAAGAGATGTATGCCTATATAAGTATTGGTAATTTTCCTATTGGAATAAGTTGGATAATTTTGTGGTCGCGTGAAGTCTAACTAAATGGCTGGTTGTATGGCATAAACTCAAAAACAGTGAAGATTTCTAGAACAAAGTAGTTCTAGAAACCATTACTTGAGGGATTCCTTGTTTTTTATCTTTCAGAATGACTATCAACAAACATTCTGTAATGTAACTCATACATTGATACCCAACAAATTTTTACAAGCTGGCAGCTTCTAGAGCTACTTCTAAATGGCTGGTTGTATGGCATAAACTCAAAAACAGTGAAGATTTCTAGAACAAAGTACTTCTAGAAACCATTACTTAAGGGATTCCTTGTTCTTTATCTTTCAGTATGACTGTCAACAAACATTCTGTAATGTACCTCATACATTGATACCCAACAAATTTTTACGAGCTGGCAGCTTCTAGAGCTACTTCTTTTTTCTAGATCAACTCTAGCTTGTGAACAAAACAAGAAAGCCGTGTTTTCCCCCCTACTGGACAGTTCGATGAAGGTAATTTCACCTTTGCTTTACATTTAATTTGCAAGATTCTTTCATGGCAGAATAGATACTGTAGCGTTTAAGTACTCCTTTGTTTAAGTGTGCCCCTTCCTTCACTAACTGTTTCTTTTTGTTATTCATAGGGAGCTATAACTCTCCTGTAAGCCATTATCATGATATTTTTTTTGGTAGTCAACAAAATGATGACTAATTTAAGAGTAGGATTGCTGAAGGATAATACAAACATAAGTTCAAACTGCAGAAGGGATCTGTAGCATAAATTTGATTTTTTACCAGGGGGGATAATGACTGATCTAGGATGTTAATCACAGCACTGGAACCTCCTGAGACTGGTTAATCAGCCAAACTAGTAGTCAACTGACCGAGCAATTGACGTCATGAAGGATTTGGGATCATGGATGAGTATGCAATAAAATAAGATATCGGATGGTAATAGTTGAGCTAGGACTAAGAAAAAGAAACGATGGTCTGAGTTTTACCTTGCAATTTATCTATAAACTTATCAGCATATATATTTAAAGAAATAGAAACGACATAAATTTTTTGTTAATTAAATGAGTGGTTTTGATATTGTATCTGAGGAGTGTATGTGGCAATATTGATGTTATTGGGGACTTGTGGGTTAGAAAGTAATCAAGAGGAAAACAATTGAAAACCATGTGTTATTTATCATGTTGCACTTTTCTGGATCTTTACTAAGTTTTTGACTCTTTGTATAGTTATTAATGCTCTAACTATGCATATTCAAGATGCCATTAACTAGTGCGTATTGTTTGCCTATCATATTCAAGTATTTTATTGGATTATATGACCAGGAATGGTGAAAATTTCTAAAGCATAATATGGAGAGGTTTTGTAATCTCACAGGATTGTAATCAGCAATCTGAAACAAAACATGTTAAAATTAGCTTAATGAGAAGTACAAAAAGAAATTAAGTTGAATTCCTGTTAATGGAAACTTGCTGCCACAGAGCAATCATTTGCATTTCTTAGGATTGATCATGATGATACTGATATTAAAAACATTGAAACAAAGCATGACTGTTAAAGCAGCAAGCGGTTCAAGAGTGCAATGTGATCATAAAGTACATATGAAGTTGAATGAAAGTATTTATAGAATGGCCACATAACTAGATATGTTTTACACACACACACACACACACACACACACACACATATATATATATATATATATATATACATATATATATATATACATATATATATATATA
>NC_033800.1:14109622-14110104 GCF_001876935.1 Asparagus officinalis
TGGGGTTTTAGAATATGTAGATCAAGTTTAACGGAGCGGATCATCCACAATGTAGCTCAATCATGTGATTTTAGGTCGCGTTCTTAGATGATTATCTAAGACGTCACTTTAGGAACATTTCCCCCATATTAAAAACATTGAAACAAAGCATGACTGTTGAAGCGGCAAGCGGTTCAAGAGTGCCCTGTGATCATAAAGTACGTATGAAGTTGAATGAAAGTATTTATAGAATGGCCACATAACTAGATATGTTTCACACACACACACACACACACACACACACATATATATATATATAATTAATGGGTATCCTTGATAAGGAGAGGATTTTTCTCCTTGACAATGATATGGCTCAATCCCCATCATGTGAAGGGGAGAGAATAAAGTAGGAGAAAGAGTTTCACATGGTGGGGATTGTGCCACATCATTGTCAATGAGGGAATCCCCCTCCTTGTCAAGGATACTCATTAATATATATATAT
>NC_033800.1:14110129-14142872 GCF_001876935.1 Asparagus officinalis
GGCATGATGAGATCAAATAGTGTGTCCCGCAGCGCCTAAAACTTTTTATCGCATGGGAATCTTGGCTAGGGGTCTTGCATGATATGCAAGAGACTTTTTTGTATATTAAATAAATGAGTGACCTAAAAAGTTTTGTGAATAACTATTCCGGCTATTACCACTAAGTGATAGAGTCTTGCTCTCGTCTGACCTTGACATCGCTCTGCTCTTCTCCTGCTCTCTTGCTATATATACCTACTATATTATAAGTATTACCTATCAGCTATCTATCTATAGTCATCTTATAGTTATACCGTATATACATAGTATATCTTACTATAGTACTATATATATATATTATACCGATTAGATAGAATAAAAACTTGTGTGCAACTTAAGTTGGATAGGGAAATAGTGTGTCCGGCACGCAAGTTTCTAACTCACTCCATATTGCCTAGGGATGCCGCTTGTATGATATAAGAGAAATGTTGTTCTCATATTCAATAAATCGTGTATATAGGTCGAAAACTTGATGTCACACATTAAAGGGTGCGATAGGGACGATCAGTAGTTTCCACGCGATAAGTTTTTAAGGCCAGTTTCATATTGCTCTAGGGATCCTTGTATTAATAAAAAGGTCATTGTTATATTAATAAATACATAAATGGTCGTAGTCTACCAAACCTTTGGTGGGATATCAATTAAGTTTGATGGAGTAAATTGCTGTATATTTATAGGTATACTATATATGATCACTATAATTACTATATATATATATATATACCTATATCTATATCTACATTACCATATGCTGAGGAATTAAGACGTCACATGTCCAAAAATAAATTTAGAGAAAATGTAAATTTTGAGATAAATGAGCAGCAATATGCTAATAGATAAGAAAAGAAATTAGTGTATGCTCGAAGTTGCAGATAGCTTTAGTTGACTATAAGACAGGATATGCTTGAGATAGTTTATGTTACATGCAGTTGACTCTGTTAACTGCTCTAGTCAGGAGTCATTTTATCCTAGTTGAATGAGCATCTGGCATTGTAAGTGCTATACTACTTTTCAACGATGATGGTTATTGCTTAATTTGCAGATCTAGATGTTCTCAAGTTCCTTTCCTTCCAAAATCACCGATAATTTCTATCACTTCTTTCCTATTCATGCAAACATGGCATCATATGAAGACAATGCAAGTTAGAATCAAGTGTGCTTGTGATGGATAATTTCCATGCCATTACTTACAGTAAAAAATAACTTCTTTTTTGGTAGAAAATAAACTCAAACTATCTCCGAGTTTCTTTTTTTTTTTTTTAAGTCTCACAGCAAGAGTCCACTCTTAGTGCAGGACACATTTCCCACAATTGTTCAGTGGTACGCCACACAGTTACTCCAAAACTGAAAAATTAGAATGTAGTGCATGTTTATAAAAGCCTATTTGCTTTTTGAATAAATCACATATCCCCATGTATTTTCTCTGCAGCACTGAATGAAGCACTGAAGCAGGAAGTCGAGAGGCTCAAGATTGCAACAGGTGAAATTGTGAACCCTGTCGAAAGCTATAGATCAGGACTTCAACAGATGTCGTTCACCCCAGCATTCTTCTCTCTTCCTCAGCAACAGAAGTCAGGTCACCACCAAGGACTTGCTCCGATGCAGCAAACTTTCAATCATCAGTCTCATGCCAGCCTATCGGATCACCAGATGCTCAATCATCGCCATGTTCTTTGCGATATAATGCAGCAGGATCCTCTCGGCAGATCACTTCAGGGTCTGGATATTAGTAAGGGTTCCATTGCAGTGAAGTCAGAGAACTCCTCGATTTCTGCCAGCGAAAGCAGCAGTACTATGTAACCGGAGCACATTTATTCCATTTTTTTTATTTCATTGGTTTGATTTAGCAGAAGTCAGTTTTTATTTATTTGTTGTGTTTGTAAGTTATTGAGTCTGTTTCTCTAGGGAAGCTCTGATTTGGTCCTTAATATGTATTATTTTATCCCACCCATTTGTGACCATTAGAAGAGAGATGTTCCTCCCAATTGTATAACGTTTCATATTTAGTTTTTTTAAAGACTTTGTTTGATTCATCCTGATCAGACCTTGTCTGTGCTGAGGTGAGAGCGGAAAAAAGGGACAAGCGGCTTTTAGCTGTGAATTGTTCGTGACCCTCATGGTATAAGTTCTTATAGTTATCGTCCCCTTGGTCTTTTCGGAGAAACTAAAATTTTAAACACGTTCATTTACCATGTTACATGTTAAAACATTGTTATATAAGTGCTATTATTAGTGGCATGCTTCGTATATCATCAAGATAAATGCAAAAATACTAATTGAAGACTGTTTGTTGGAAATTTGCAGTAAAAAGACAATGAAAGAAAAATTGACTTGTATTCCTCTTAAAATCAATTACAATTTAGATTCCGATTACAAAAGAGAGGAGAATGAATTTGATTCTCCCCTTTATTTAATTCTGGGTTTTTCACGGTGGCGATGAGATGCCTCCCTCGAATGCTCGCGTCGAGTTTGTTTCTCGTTGACGATCCGAACGTCTTGATTCACTGGAACGTGGTCTTCTACTCACGATTTGACGCTGTGGAGAACTTGCGTGGCAAGTCTTAAAAATAACTCTTGACGAGTTAATAACTCAGAGTGAGTTTTAAAAGAACTTGCAGAGCAAGTTTTGAACTCTGATCGAGTTGATAACTCTGAATGAGTTGATAACTCTGAACGAGTTTGAAACTCTATGGAAGAGTTGATTTAACTGAAAGTCGGTTAATAAGCCAAGGCCGAATAATTTCAAAAGCTTCAATAAAAGCCTTCCAAAATGATTCAAGAGCTCCTTCAAGTCGCTGATCTCCAAAGCTCTCTGTTGCTGCAGAAAGCTCAAAGATGCCCGATCAAGGATCCCCAAAAAGTCAGCCAAAAAAGAGCTCCCGAACTCAGTTGAGTTTTCCCCTATTTATAGGGGATTTAGGGGTGTAACCGCCCCCTTAAATCTCTCCTTGATAGGGTAGTGATCCCCTAAAATCTTGGGGAGAAAACGGTTCTGGAACCGTTCAAATCGTGCTTGAACGAGTCAAACGCTGAAAACAGCGTTCTGGGCCCGAACTGTGCGTTTCTGGACCTGAAAACGCACAGTTGGGCCTGTAAACGCACAGTTGGCCGGCTGAAAACGCACAGTTGGTGCTGTTTTAGAGATGAACTCTGCGTTTTAGGCTGAAAACGCAGAGTTGGGCCTGTTTAAAGGCTGAAAACGCACAGTTGGTGCTGTTTTAGAGATGAACTCTGCGTTTTAGGCTGAAAACGCAGAGTTGGGCCTGTTTAAAGGCTGAAAACGCACAGTTGGTGCTGTTTTAGAGATGAACTCTGCGTTTTAGGCTGAAAACACAGAGTTGGGCTTGTTTAAAGGCTGAAAACGCACAGTTGGTGCTGTTTTAGAGATGAACTCTGCGTTTTGATGTTATATCACGAGGATAACCTCTGCGTTTTAAGGTTATAACGCTGGTTCGACCTGTGCGCTTTGACTCTGTAATGCAGAGGCGAACCTTAGGCGGGCTTGGCGAGCTTCAGGCTAAGTCCAATGTTCTGACGAAGTCTGGTCTTGCAGACGGACTTCAGAACATAATCTTGTAACATTCGTCTTGGCTCCTTGAAAATATGAGAGTTATCAGATTGTAACTCCCGATGTTGATTGTGAAGGCTGTTGAATTGGGGCCTTCATTAGTTGTTGTGAAGGTCGTCAGATTGTAACCTTCAACGTGAAAGTCCTCAAATTGTAGCCTTCTGGAAGTCGTCAGATTGTAACTTCCATCATCGGTGTTTGATGGGGGATCAACTATCTATTGTGATTTTTAGACAGCCTACAAAGACATAATAATTAAATGATTTTTTTAGTTTTCTAATTAAATGTATTCTTTAATTAATTTGAAATTAACCTACCTCTTTCCTAGCATGTATAATTGAGCACTTGTTCCATGAACCTTTATTTTTGAACGATGCTCATTTTAGTATTAAGTTTTATGTACGTGCATTGTACGTGGTTAAATGTCATGATTAAGTATTTTGATTTATTTTCTTACTAAAATTTATCTCTCGGTTTTAATTACTTTGATAGTTTTTGATCACTTATGACTCTAAACTTTAGCATTGTAATTTTTTTTATGTTTGTTTGAATGGGTTACACCGAATTTAAAATTTTTATGTTGATAATTGAATTGATAGGAAATAAATGTATCCAAAGCCAATTTGAATTTTTATGTTATTTAGACCGACATGAAACTAAGCTTGGCTTGAGAAAGTATAGTATTGCGAAAGTAAAAACACTTGGAAAATAGCGTTACGAAAAAAGATGAATAATTAAAGCTAATAAGCCAAGATAATTGATTAAAAGTGAGCTAGAACTAAACTAAATAGAATATGAAGTTTATTCATAATCATTGATAGACTTCATAAAATTAAAAACTAAAAATTGATGCTAACTCTAGTATCTTTTATATGATAAAAGCATCCACATAAGTATATAAAAGTACTTAAAAAGTTCATGAAAATCTCTTCTAAAGATTCCTAATTTTACTAAAAAAATTAAACTATTCTATAAATATTTAGAAAACATTCATGTCTTTTATTCATTTTGTTTATTTTTTAATTGAGTCAAGATCAATCTTTCTCCACTTCTATTTTTTTCGCGCAATTCGAGAGTAGTGTTTTCATCGTCTACATCAATTGTGACATCAGGCTGGAGCTGAATTTCTTGTGCTGTTATCTTTTCATGAGCTCTTTCATCTTTTATCTTCTTGTCTTACTTTACAAAAGAAGTTGAATGTATTTCCGAACACAAACTTTTGGAAATATAGACTCTGATTATTTTTCTGTTTCAATGAGAATAAATGTTAATTTTATATATGAGATTTTTTTTGTGTTTCTAATGTATTACTTAAATAAGATTAAGAGTTACCTCTTTTTTCTTTGCAATGAATTCATCTATTGTGCATCCAATAAGGGTTTTTGATGCGTCAATATAATATTACTTTTGCTCTATCCATGTCATTTTCTACGAGGATCTGAACTAAATAATTATATTTCATCAATTTGCCTTATATTATAACATCAATATTTGATTTTAATATGTTTATTGTAGGGTCTGATTTTGCTTATGTATACCAAGTGTAGGATCGTGACCCTTAAGAATAGAGTACGCTCTTATAAAAATCTGCGGAAGCTTTACACTTTAACACTAGAGGGTGAGTTTGCAAATTAGATTATAAATTGCAAAGAAAGAATGACAATATCAGAAATAAACATCACAAACACAAGCATGTATACCGGTTCCACCTCCCTGGTGTACATCCAGTCCCCAAGCAAATTCCACTTGAGAGTTTCCACTATGATTTTGAAACCTTACAAAATCAAAAACAAACTTGACTAATTTGCAAGACCATGCAAATTACAAATTCAATTGACAAGACCATGCCAATTGCCAACCAATCTCTAAACCAAGAGATCAACCCTCTCAAACCCGAGAGAAATCCTTTTTGAAGCAAGAACACAATTGATCCTATAAGCCTTGAATGTGTAGTGAAGTACACCAGTGGCTTAGGATTTTTTAACTCTCTGAATATTGCCTATACAATCTCTAAGAATGATTGAAACCAATGCAATATCAGAAACTCTCTTTTTCTAAACACTTAGCATGAAAATCTAGAAAACTAGAGAGTGAATATGCACTTGTGCAAATTTGTGAACTTATAACCTATTTATAGCCCTTGAAAAGATAAGTTTTCAACCCCTAAAAACGTACACAAAACGGCTATAAACAGTCACTTATTCAAAACCTAAAATCTGGAAAAACTACATCTGTAGTCGACTACAAGTCATAGTGGTCGACTACACTAAGTCTAAACAGACTCTGTGAAGTTAGAAAATTGCTTAGTAGTCAACTACAAGGCATAGTAGTCGACTACACTGTAAACTCACAGATTCTGAAATTTTCTTTTCAGTATTTTGATTGTAACTTTCTCATCCGATATCGGAATGAGGTGATTTAAGATTTGTTGGAAAGCTCTTGAAGAGACCTACAACTTTGATCTTTTAAGTTTTTCCAGATTCTAATTGATAAGGGGTATAAATGAAATATTTTAAGACTTACTCAATATCTATAAACTCTAATAGCTAACATAGGGGATTTCTATTGTTAACCAACACACTAAGTATGTGTTAGTGTGTTTTAACACTATATGTGTGAATGTGTGTGAGTGATCAAGGCTTGTACAAATTTCTAAGCAAAGAAAATATAAAATTACATTTTGATAATAAAATATTTCTTCTTCTTTGCTTCATTTTGCCTTGAACTCATCTATGTCTTGAGTATCTCTTTGAATATAATTATTGATATAGCTCTGATACTGCAAAATAAATGTTAGCACATAATACACACAACATATAATATTTGTTATCATCAAAATAAACTAATCTTGGGGTCAAGATTCCTAACACTTATTTCATGAAGAAGAGATATTATTTAACCTTAGCATTAGGTCATCGGCGATCCTATGATATTTATCATCTGGACACTCTTATTAGGATTTTTATCCACCTTCTTGTCACAGTCTTTGCAAGCATTAAACTACAGGTCAACTCTATCATAAATGATAGTTATTTTTGCATTAAAGGTGTAATAGTGTCTCATATATTGATAAACTATTTTTAGGTTTACTTGTGTGAATTTTAGATTAGGTATTGTAAGATCATACATTTTTCAAATGTTGCGACGACTACATATAGTAGTAATTTAAATTTGTGTTGCATGTGCAAAGAGCCCTGATGAAGATGTTTTTGTCTTGACAGCTTATTCTGAATGAGCCTGCTTATTAGCTTTAAAATGTAATACTTTTTCTTTATTGTGCTATATAGATGTTTTCTTGGTTTACTTACCATTCTCTTATTTTTTTTAATTAGTTGTATCTTAGGGTTGATATAAATTATTAACGCAATTTATGATGACATGCCTATCTCCCCTACGAATTTCCCCCTACAAATTTGAGACATGTTTAAGGTAAATTTTATGTACAGTGGTTTTTTTAATAAGATTTTTAGTAATGAAATATGTTACCTTCATATTTAAAGATCATGAAATCTGATATTGCTATTATATACTTATTTTTTATTATGTCTTCAAGAATTGATCCTTCGTTAGCAGTCATCTTCCCCAAATAAAGTTACTCGCAGAGTTATGCCATTGTATAGAATAAAGAAAAAGGTTGATGTTATATTTTTACTTAGACTATTGTAAATAAGTATCATGTATATCTTTTATTCATTATAGTGATTTTTCTCCTCTTATCTAGCTTATTATATCTTGTAACATAGTTGATCGATGACTTCATTTTAGTTTCTATTGTAAAATTATTTGTATATAGTTTTATATTAATTTATGATTCCTTTAGTATTTGCAAAATAAAGTATAAATATTTATATTACTTACTAATTTTTATTATATTTCCCGTAGAGAATGCTTCTTTAATTGTGAGAAAGCTATTCAATATGTTCTTTAAGGAACTTAAGCGATACTTCTTTGATAGATATGCTTTTTGTCAATGTCAATTCAAGTGATTCATGAGCATCTCTGAGTTTTTAGTTTATTTCCTTCACTTCTCTATTTGAAATAAACAACCTGCTTCTTTTGAAAGATATCTCTAAATTTTCTGATAGTTTCTCCATACATACATAGCTCACTGTATTTTTTTACCCTATAAATACAATTGACATAAGAGATCCTTATTTATACATTATAATCTTTTATCAATTTTATGTAATTTAATCTTCTATTAATTGATGTTATTAGTAAAATAATGTATAATTTTCTTTAATTTATACATTGACATTAATTTTTAATCTAGCATATACTTTTCAAAGTTGTATTCCTTAACTAGATGTTTAATCTATTGTTATTGTCATTTTTTACCAGCATCAACTTAAACTACTTTCATTGCAGATAAGGGATAATAAACTTTAGATTGGAAGTTAAATTTATATATATTAGTGAAAGAATTGTTACCCTTATTAGGTCTCATGTTTATGAGCCTACTCACTAATCTTGTTTTGATGATTACAAATAATTCTTAACAACGTTTGTCAAGTGTTTATATTTGATTGTTAGGTAATCTACACAAATATCCAAGTTGGAGGTTGGATGGAATCGAGCTTTCACGATCGTATCCATTGGAGGATGGAAGGAATAGGAGTGAAGCCAATGCATTCAAGTTAACTATTCAAATTCAAGCTTCATCCGTAAAGTTTACCAAGAAGAGCTTATTGAAGATTAAGATCATTGCTTGGTATATTAGTTTAGGTTTATATTATGTGTGTTGATACTTTAATCTCAATCATATACACACATACACGTATTTGGTGTGTGTGTGTGTGTGTGTGTGTGTGTGTGTGTGTGTATATATATATATATATATATAGTTTTTGGTTTTCAAGTATAAATATGAAACAAATGAAGATAATTGGAAATACATATTTGTTTCATGTTTATATGATTATATATGATTTCATCAATATCAAGTTGATTTAGTTCAATGAAATCATGTTTATTATTTTTAAAGTTTGCAAAACATGTGTATTTTTGTTAAAATATTATATTCATGGTTTATAGAATTAATAACAATATTTTATATCTTTCACCAAGTCTATATAGTTTCAAACTTTGTTTAAGTCAAAATGTCAAAAATAAGTGTGTTGACTTTTCACGTTTTTGGACCTTTTTGAAAAATGAAGAGATTTGTCATTTGGGAGGTGCAATTTCAAAAATACTTTTTGTAACATGTTTATTATCATGTTTACAAACATTCTCTAAAGTTTTATTATTTTTAGAGGTTATTTGCTATTTTTAAAGGCACTTCAAAAATCAGATTTACTGTTTTAATCAGGCTGATAACTTGTTATCAACTTATCAGTCGACTGATAGAGTTTATCAGTCGACTGATGAACTCGCCAGGAATTATCAAAAATTTCTATTTTTGTGACTGATAAGCTATCAGTCGACTGATGAGATCATCAGTCGGCCGATGAGGTGTTGGGCTGACTCTAACGGTTAGGTCATCAGTCGACTGATGAACAATATCAGTCGATTGACGGCCCAACGGTTATTTTTTCTAGTTTTCTTTTTTTGTCTTTTTGCTAGGTTTTCTTGGTTTCTTCATTGCTTTGGGATTTCCTATATATATACTATTGGGTCTTTTTCTTTTTTGATGATGATTTACAAATAATTTACTTCTAATGTTATTTGTATAGTGTTTGTGCTTTCTTATTTATTGTAGACAAACAATATGTTGGAGGATGGATGGAATCAAACTTTCACGATCATATCCAATGGAGGTTGGCGGAATAGTGGAGTGAAGCCTTGTAATTCATGTTAAAGATTTAAGTTCAAGCTTCATCCGCAAGTGTACCAAGAAGAGCTTCGTTGAAGATCACAAGCTTGAGTATATAGTTTATAGTGTTTGTAGTATAGGTTTATACTTGTGTGTTAATACTTTAAGCTCATATTATTCACACACACGTATTTGGTGATTTTATCAAAATATAGGTGTTTTTGATAAAATATTATTTTATTAGTTTATCACACACGTATTTGGTGATTTTATCAAAATATAGGTGTTTTTGATAAAATATTATTTTATTAGTTTATAAACTTCAACATCACTTTATACATAGTTTATCAAGTCTATAAAAACATTTCACAAAGTTTTAATATTGTGTTTATGTCGAATGACACAAACATGTATGTTTAGTTTCATGTTTTTGGACATATTTGAAAAATGATGAGTTTTTACTATTGAGAAGTGAAATTATAAAAATTCTTTTTATAACATGTTCATTTACATGTTTACAATGATTTCCCAATGTTTTATATTTTTTGGAATTTATTTACTATTTTTAAATGCACTTCAAAAATCAGATTTTCTGCTTCAATCAGGCTGATACAGTGTTATCAGTCGACTGATGAATGTGTTCAGTCGACTGATGAAAATGCCTAGAAGCATCAAAAAGCCTCTGTTTCTTTTCGGTCGACTGATCGGTCGACTGATGAGGTCATCGGTTGACTGATCAGTCGACTGATAAGGTCATAACAGCTAGTTTTGTACTATTTCCAGATTTTTAGTTTTTAACTAGTTTACTAAATAATTTATTTCTCTCAAATGAGAAGATATATTCATGAAATTATTTCTTTAACATGTTCATCTACATGTTTAGAAACTTTCCTCAAAATTTCATGAATTTTGGAGTTGATTTACTGTGTCAAATTGATTTTACAAAGTCGGGTGTTTTAGCAGTTTTTAGAAACTATAATATCTATGTTAAAACATTTATTTCTATCAACTGGGAAGTGATATTTCAGAAATTATTTCTCTAACATGTTTATCTACATGTCTAGAACATTCCCTCAAAATTTTATGATGTGTGGATTTGATTTATTATTTTTAATTGATTTTACAAAGCCAGATATGTAAAATTCCAGAACTCTGAAACTATCTAATTTTCTTCTGGTCGACTGACCAGTCGACTGATGAACAGTATCAGTCGACCGACGACATCATAACGGCTAGTTTTTCCAGATTTTCATGTTTTCGTTATTTTGTCTTTTTGTTTGGTTTTCTTAGGTTTTTGGGCTTTGTTTCTTGATCCTATATATACCCCTTGCCCTCTAACATAATGAGGTAATCAATGAGTGTTTAAAGCAAGTTTTATAGGGGTTTAAAGTTTGTTTAAGTTTGTTTTAATATTTGTTTGGTTTGTGAAGAAGTTTTCACAAGTGGAGGAGATCATCTTCTTTGTTTGAGCTTCAATCTCCATCTCTCCATCTTGTTTTTCAGAGAAGTTTTTCTTAAACTCAATCCTAGTTATTTTATACGTTTGAGAATAATTTCATAAGCTAGATTTACATTGAGTTTATACTTTTTTTTTCTCATTGTTTACGCACATAACCATTGAGCTTATTATATTTTCATACTTAGTATAATTTGGGTTGTGAGGAGTTGTAACAATTGAGAGTGAGCTTACATTGAGTTCTCATCCATAGTAGAGAACAACCATTATTGTATTTTGTGCCTAATTGTGTAGATCACTTTGTAATATACTAGTACACCAAGAGGAGTGTGTGGTGAGAAACGGGGTCTGTAACGCCCCAGGTTTCGCGCGAGATTGCAGTCCAAGGCGGAACCCAGAATGTCAAACCTTCCAAGCACCAAACTCCGTGCTACGACATGTTTCACCATCATATTTACTATCTCTCTAGTGGAAACAACAAATAGGTGAAAGTATAGACAGTCAAATAAAAGAAATAGAGCAAAGCCAGATATACACATAGGAAGCATGAGAATAATCATCAGTGAGCCCAACTAAAATAGAGTAGAAATACCTCTGAGTCTGAAATAAACCTCAAGTACAATGAGTCAAATAAAATATCACTATGACTCTCAGCCTCTACAAAATAAAATACAAGTCTAGAGTCTGAACATAAACAACTAACTGTGGATTTCTGAAATAACTACTAAATAGTAAATAGCTACATGGAATCTATGAGGAAATCCCATCAACCTGCGACTCTCCGTGCGCCTGACTCGCTGCCTGAAAGGGGGGAAAACGAGCGTCAAAGCGCTATAGCGAGATCGTCTCCACCACTCCCCAGGGGAAGGGGTAGGAGTATATAGAAAATAGAGTTAGTACATATACATATAAAATCATTCATAAAATTCTAACTGGAAGTTAATATTTAGGAAATAACAACACGAGAGTTAGTACGTCGAGCGAAATAATCCAAACAAGGAAACCCTCATGCATATACCATGTCTCAAATTGTGACTCCCTAAATACCAACTCCAAACCCTATGAATGAAAACAGTAAACAAAAGGAAACACTCCAAACCTCAAGCATGTAGGATAAATATATCATCTCAAATTACACTCGGGTAGACAGCTCTAACATAAGAGGGATCTCATCTAGAACAAAAAATCAATCATAAGCCATGTCACGTAAGCCACGATCTTAAAGGAAGTACCCTACTCGCGGGAAACCAGTATGAAAGAAAAATATGACAAATAATATTTACATATGTGCATCTCCTTATGCAATAGCGATACTTTTGTAATATCATTACTTAATCGCTCTACAGCAATAGGTTTTATCTCCCTATCCCGGAATACAATGAAATGATAATACTTTTATAATACTCTTACTCAATCGCCCTGCGAAAATGGGTCTTATCTCCCTATTCCAGAATATAATGGAATGACAATACTTTTGCAATACTCTTACTCAATCGCCCTGCAGAAATAGGTTTTATCTCCCTATTCCGGAATACAATGAAATATGCTATGCTCTTCATATTTATCAACTTAAATTAGGATAAAAATATGTTGACACCACATATTCTAAACATACGTGCAAATATCTCGGTGTGCGTGTCCATAACTGGTGTTCACTGACATCTCAGGTGTTATACAACTCATAAACATTGAATCATAACAGTACAAGATCGAGAGATTTGCTTGAAAACTCAACAACCGAACAAAATATGCACAAGGCCACTGACTGTGTGGCGGTCGACCGCACAAGAATGACGGTCGACCGCGACGGGTCCCAGGGCCTACTCAGGCCTCTGTCCTGCACGTGGTCGGCGTTGCTAAGGCGCGGTCGACCGTGGGCTGATATTCCAGATTCTCAGGTTGTTTGTGTGTGTCGTGTTCACGCCGTGTTTAGGTGATTCAACATGATTAAAACAATATGAAACTTGCATGAGAGCATGTCTACAGTAGGTAAAAACTTATGGAAACAAACTCAACATATATAGCATGATTATTTGCATAAAATTTATATTTAATACCCTAAGTCATGCATAAGAACTCGAAACGAAGAACAAATCATCTTTCTTCAGATTAAACCACGTTTAAAATCCTTTTTAGATCTTACATACTTCTGTAAATTCGTTCTCAAACTTTTTAACGTGGAAAGACTTAGTCTTTATACATATAATACAAAAGAATTAACTTTTATTCATAAACTAGTCAATTTGGCTCTATAAAACATATTAAAAACTCTTTAAAAACATTTTAAAAACTAGGAGGGGAATTAGCAGAGATGAACTCGTCTGGGGTTTGTAGAAAAACGTTTAAGAAGCCAAGCCAAGGAATATCTATAATCCAAACGCCAAAATCACGCGAAAATCCACTTGAAAGCCTCCAAACTTCTCCAAGAATCAAATTAGGGTTTAAAGGGGTTTTGGTGCATGTTAGGGTTTTTAGAAAACTGAAAATATCGTGAACATATGATATATATATATATATATATATATCTGCAGGTTTAGCGGTCGACGTGAAATTTTCCAGCTTACATATATTTGGCCATTGTGCATGTTTCAACTCTTTTCTTTCTCATGTATGAACTTGTTCATACTCAAAACACATGGTATCATACTCATACACCATTTAACTATATTTATCAAAATAAATATCCATAAATCATAATTAATCTCATATTAATTATATTAACATAATTTTTTAGGGGTTTACAAGGTCGTCCCAAGAGGAGTGGGGTAGGTGGTAATGCCTAGAGAGAGGTTGTGATTCCTAACACTTGAGGGAGACATGAGCTAGAGACCAACACTTGAGGTAGTAGTTAGTGTAGTTACATTGTGAGATTATGAACGTTGATCAGTGAGCGTTAAAAATCAATATTATGTGGTGTAACGTTTTCGGGTGATCGTTGAAAACCCGGTGTGATAGTGGATTTCTTCCCGGGAGTGGAGAGCAGAGACGTAGGACGGAAGGTCCAAACTCCGTGATCATATTGTGTGTTTGCCTTGTTTATTTGCGCACTATCACTCTTGTTTGTTTATTGTTTATTTTACTCTTGTGTTAGTTTCATATCCTTGCATATATATTGTTCATATCTCTTATGCTAGGATATATTTGTTAATAAAGTTTTAATTTGGCATTAAATCGAATTAGATTAGCATAAACCCTATTCACCCCATCTAGGGTTCTTTCCTAGTGGCATTAGTGTGCTTTCAATTGGTATCAGAGTTTGGTGCTCTTTGATTTAAGGTTTAACCAACTTGAGTTAAAGATCCAAGTTATTTTTTGTGTTAATCTAGTTTTGAGATTATTTGTATCTTGCTTGCATATATTTTATATTATGGATATGCATTCATAAATGTTTGCAGGTCCTTCGGTTCGAAAATCCAAGACCCCGTTGCCGCCTCTGTACTTGCACCACGTGACGTCCCCGCGTCATCCAACGTGGTCGAGATCGCGGATCCGGACTCCTCTTCCGCCGAGGAGATGACTCCTGAAGATGCTCCAGCATTATCAAAGAGAGCGCGACAAAGACAGCGTCAACGTCTTGCTCGACAGCTGGCCGAGGCTGTTTAACCAACTTGAGTTAAAGATCCAAGTTATTTTTTGTGTTAATCTAGTTTTGAGATTATTTGTATCTTGCTTGCATATATTTTATATTATGGATATGCATGTTGCATCTTGTTTAGGCTATGATCCTAGTGTTGCTCCTAAATTCAATGCTTTCCCCTATGCTCAATGGTGTTTTAGATATAAAATATTTGTTTAATCTAAAAATATCGATTTATGGGAAGTTATTGATTGTGCTTATATTGTGCCCACATTGAAGAAATTCAAGTGGAGCAATCATGATATGAAAATGTTTACAATGAACAAGTTAGTGTTAGAATTCTTGTATAATGCTTTTGAACCATGTATTTCTAACGAACTTGCTCATTTTGATAGTGCTTACACGATTTAAGCAGGTAATATTGCTCTCCAACCTTCGTCAATTTCAGATACCGAACCTCTGGAAAAGCCCCACCGCAGTGCGGATTTCCCCAAGTTCAAGAATCCTCCGAAGGATCGTATCGGTACTCTACCCGAGGATCGAGGAAAAGCGCTTGATAAGGAGAGTTCTAACGAACTTGCTCATTTTGATAGTGCTTACACGATTTGGAAACTTTTTGAAGCACATCAAGGAGATATGGAGGAGATTCGACGCGTTGTGATGGAATCGACTTCAAGTGATAGAGGAGCATCATGCACACAACCATTAGGGGATAACCCTAGTGTGGTAAGCGATTCAGAATCCGATGATGATCTATCTATTAATAAACTCGCTTGTGCATATGAGAGATTATCACATGCCTATACAAAATTACAAAATAATTTTATTAATCTTAAAAGCAAGCATGTTAGTTTAAAATCCGATCATGAGTTGTTAGCATCTAAACTTGATGTCATTACTAAGGAGAATGTTATACTTAAAAAAAACAATGGCATGTTAAGTTTAGAAAATGAAAAATTAACTTCATCTATTGCTAGCTTAACTCATGAAAGAGATAATGACATATTAAAAGTAAAGAACATAAAAAATGATACTACTTCTTTTATAAATGACTATATATATTCTACTTCTAATAAAAATGCTAATGTGTCTAATGATGAGTTGAATATTATTAAAAATCGCATTTTATCTTTAGATTCAACTCTTAATAAATGCATTAATAATAATAAGAAGCTTATGAATATGTGTGCCAAGTCTAATGCAAAATCATTCACTCATTATGCACACATATATAGCAAAGTTTACAAGTGTTCTATTTATGGTCGCAAAGGCTATTTATCTAAATTTTGCTATGATGCACACAAACCCAAAAATATTAATACTTCTTGTGCATCTTATAAAGCTTCATCATCTTGTACATATGCACATGCACCTATTGTTAATTATAAGCATGCTTATATGTACCAATATGTAATTTTTGCGATAGATTTGTCCATTTGGCAAAATTTTATTTTATTTTAAGAAAAGGTTCAATTTTGCCAAATTCTTCAAATAAACCACGTTTGTTTAATAATGTTTCACATTTGCAAAACAATTTTAAAAGACCATCTATTTTTACAAATGAATCCCGCGCACAAGTTTATGGTCAACAAAATCAAAAGGGCCTCTTTCATTGCACTTATTGCAATCGGAAAGGTCATTTGCATAATTTTTACTTTGATCGTGTTAGTGCACCAAATGCGTCTAAATGAGTTCATAACCCAATGGCTTTGAGCTTAAAAGATAGGGGTCATGTCCCTAAAACTTTTGGTACCACAAGTACTTGGGTACCAAAACATATTTGATTTTTAAACCAAGTATTTTAGTGTTTTTCTTTTTCTTTTTTTTGGTTTTGAAAATTATGTTTTTAAATTTTTTGGATATGAAAACAATTTTTCTTTGATTAATTCTTTTGTTGTTTATGTTATTTGTTTTTGATTGTCATGAGAGGTTTGTGTTTATATAACCCCCCAGGTTTATTGGATGTTTATTTCCCAAATTATGTTTACCGGGTGCTAAAATGTTTATATGGGTTGTTACTAGCTCAAGAGCTAGATATAGTTGCCTCTCTTAATTTTTGAAAATCAATAATGATTTGGTTTTATGTGATTTACTTGTGATTTATGATTTCATTGGTTGCTTTGTTTTTATTTAAAATTTTTTTGCATGGTTCTCATGTTTTCTTTCTTTTGATTTCATAATTTTTTTTGGTTTGTTTTAAAACCAATGCTTTGAGACACATCTTTCATAATGACATATCATCATGTGTTCTTAATTGTCTTGTTGTATATGAGTTGTGTTTAGCATATTTTTCATCTATGCTTACTCACATGTTTTGCCTTGATCATTATTGCATATATTCATTAAGGCATTTTGATAGGGGGAGCAATCCCTATACTTGTTTTATACTCACCCATGCTTATTTGTAGGGGGAGCTTTCGCTCTTCCCATTCTTTTGTTTTTCCATTTTTTATGTTGTCAAAGGGGAAGAAATATTGTGAGTATATTCTTTTTGTTTATATGCATGATAATTATAACGTGTATATTCTTTTTCTTTCATGCATATATCTTTTTATAAATTATTTGTCATCATCAAAAAGGGGAAGATTGTTGGGTCCTTTTATTTTGATGATGATTTACAAACAATTTACTTCTAATGTTGTTTGTCTAGTATTTGTGTTTTCCTATTTATTATAGACAAACAATATGTTGGAGGATGGATGGAATCAAGCTTTCACGATCATATCCAATGGAGGTTGGCGGAATAGTGGAGTGAAGCCTTACAATTCATATTAAAGATTCAAGTTCAATCTTCATCCACAAGTGTACCAAGAAGAGCTTCGTTAAAGATCACAAGCTTGAGTATATAGTTTATAGTGTTTGTAGTATAGTTTTATACTTGTGTGTTAATACTTTAAGCTCATATTATTCACACACACGTATTTGGTGATTTTATCAAAATATAGGTGTTTTTGATAAAATATTGTTTTATTAGTTTATAGACTTCAACATCACTTTATACATAGTTTATCAAGTCTATAAAAACATTTCACAAAGTTTCAATATTGTGTTTATGTCGAATGACAAAAAAATGTATGTTTAGTTTTCATGTTTTTGGACATATTTGAAAAATGATAAGTTTTTACTATTGAGAAGTGAAATTATAAAAATTCTTTTTATAACATATTCGTTTACATGTTTACAATGATTTCCCAAAGTTTTACATTTTTTAGAATTTATTTACTATTTTTAAAGGCACTTCAAAAATTAGATTTTCTGCTTCAATCAAGGTGATGCAGTGTTATTAGTCGACTGATGAATATGTTAAGTCGACTGATGAAAATGCCTGAAATAATCAAAAAGCCTTTGTTTCTTTTCATTTGACTGATCAGTTGAGTGATAAGCTCATAACGGCTAGTTTTGTACTATTTCCAGATTTTTAGTTTTTAACTAGTTTACTAAATAATTTATTTCTCTCAAATGGGAAGATATATTCATGAAATTCTTTCTCTAACATGTTCATCTACATTTTTAAAAACTTCTCTCAAAATTTTATAAATTTTGGAGTTGATTTGCTATGTCAAATTGATTTTACAAAGTCGGGTGTTTTAGCAGTTTTTAGAAACTATAATATCTGTGTTAAAACATTTATTTCTCTCAACTGGGAAGTCATATTTCATAAATTCTTTCTCTAATATATTTATCTATATGTCTAGAACATTCCCTCAAAATTTTATGATGTTTAGATTTGATTTATTATTTTTAATTAATTTTATAAAGCCAGATATGTAAAATTCCATAACTCTGAAACTGTCTATTTTTCTTCTGGTCGACTGACTAGTCGACTGATGAGGTCATCAGTCGATTTATGAACAGTATCAGTCGACCGATGACATCATAATGGCTAGTTTTTCTAAATTTTTATGTTTCCGTTATTTTGTCCTTTTTCTTAGTTTTCTTGGGTTTTGGGCTTTGTTTCTTGATCTTATATATACCCCTTGCCCTCTAACATTCTGAGGTAATCAAGGAGTGTTTAAAGCAATTACAAGGGTTTAAAGTTTGTTTAAGTTTGTTTTATGTTTGTTTGGTTTGTGAAGAAGTTTTCACAAGTGGAGGAGATCATCTTCTTTGTTTGAGCTTCAATCTCCATCTCTCCATCTTGTTTTTCAGAGAAGTTTTTCTTAAACTCAATCCTAGTTATTTTATATGTTTGAGCATAATTTTATAAGCTAGATCTACATTGAGTTTATACTTGTTTTTCTCATTGTTTACACACACAACCATTGAGCTTATTGTATTTTCATACTTAGTATAATTTGGGTTGTGAGGAGTTGTAACAATTGAGAGTGAGCTTATATTGAGTTCTCATCCATAATAGAGAATAACCATTATTGTATTTGTGCCTAATTGTGTAGTTCACTTTGTAATACACTAGTACACTAAGAGGAGTGTGTGGTGAGAGGCGGGGTCGTCCCAAGAGGAGTGGGGTAGGTGGTAATGCCTAGAAAGATGTTGTAATTCCTAACACTTGAGGGAGACACGAGCTAGAGACTAACACTTGAGATGGTAGTTAGTGTAGTTACATTGTGAGATTGTGAACGTTGATCGGTGAGCGTTAAAAACCGATATTGTGTGGTGTAATATTTTCGGGTGATTGTTAAAAACCCGGTGTGATAGTGGATTTCTCCCCGGGAGCGGGGAGCGGAGACGTAGGACGGAAGGTCCAAACTTTGTGATCATATTGTGTGTTTGCCTTGTTTATTTGCGCACCATCACTCTTGTTTGTTTATTATTTATTTTACTCTTGTGTTAGTTTCATATCGTTGCATATATATTGTTCATATCTATTATGCTAGGATATATTTGTTAGTAAAGTTTTAATTTGGCATTAAATCAGATTAGATTAGCATAAACCCTATTCACACCCTATAAGGTTTTTTCTAGTGGCATTAGAGTGCTTTCATATAGCCCTCATACCTCAGACCTAATAAAGAGAGGAGAAAATTTTTAAAAGAGTTTTACAAGTTTGTTTAAGGTTTTTTAAGTTTGTTTAAGAGTTTGTTTGTGAAGAAATTTTCACAATAGCTTAAGAAGATCATTCTTTGGTGTTTGGGCATTTAACTCATCTCTCTCTCTCTCTCTCTCTCTCTCTCTCTCTCTCTCTTGTCATCATAGAGAAGTTTTCCTAAACTCATTCTAGCTATTTATTGTTTTGATTATAATTTCCATAAGCTAGATTTACTTTGAGTTTAGTTTGTTCTGATTGTACTCATTGTTCACACACAACCTATTGAGCTTATAGTATTTCATACATAGTATAATTTGAGGTTTTGGGTTTGTAACATTGAGTTGAGTTTAATTGAGTTCTCACCTTGTTTAGAGAACAATCATTTATTGTTGAGTGTTAATTTATAAGTTACACTTTGTAATACACTTGTACACCGATAGGAGTGTGTATTGAGAGATGGGGTCATCCAAAGAGGAGTGGGGTCGGTAGTAAAGCCTAGAGGTAGGTCGTAATTCCGAGCACTTGAGGAAGACACGTGAGATGCCAATACTTGAGGTGAGATTTGTGTAGTTACATTGTGAGTGATTATGAACGTTGATCGGTGAGCGTTAAAAACCGATATTGTGTGGTGTAAACGTTTTCGGGTGAGCATTAAAAACCCGGTGTGATAGTGGATTTCTCTCCGAGAGTGGGGAGCGGAGACATAGGACGGAAGGTCCGAACTCCGTGATTATTTTTTGTGTGTTTGAGTTTGGTTTGTGTACTTATATTTTGTTTATCTCTATCGCCATTCTCTCATTGTCTAAATTATTCACTATATTGTTTGTATCTGTTTATAGTTTACTTACCCTTGTTTGTATATCCTTGCATATATATCTTGTTGCATATCTAATTTGCTACTTATAAAAAGACTACCTTTTTATTTCATTGTAACGATTGAAGTTGTAATGAATGCAGCAATGAATACAATAACTTTTTCCACAAACAGACTGGCGACCACAGTGGGAGCCAACGACATCGCAACCGACGCCGTCGTGACGCAGCCGGCATTCAAGATCCGGGTGAATGAAGAACACGAGCTCGATCAACAACAGTTCAAAGAAGGCCTCTCTTCCTCCTCCTCCAGATCCGCCTCTCCAAACGGGTACAGAAAGGTAACCTCTTTCATAAATGTTTGCAGGTCCTTCGGTTCGAAAATCCAAGACCCCGTTGCCGCACATTGTGAGTGATTATGAACGTTGATCGGTGAGCGTTAAAAACCGATATTGTGTGGTGTAAACGTTTTCGGGTGAGCATTAAAAACCCGGTGTGATAGTGGATTTCTCTCCGAGAGTGGGGAGCGGAGACATAGGACGGAAGGTCCGAACTCCGTGATTATTTTTTGTGTGTTTGAGTTTGGTTTGTGTACTTATATTTTGTTTATCTCTATCGCCATTCTCTCATTGTCTAAATTATTCACTATATTGTTTGTATCTGTTTATAGTTTACTTACCCTTGTTTGTATATCCTTGCATATATATCTTGTTGCATATCTAATTTGCTAGGATGTTTGTTAATTGATTTTTATTGGCATTAAATTAGATTAGATTAGTGTAAACCCTATTCACCCTCCCTCTAGGGTTATTTTCTAGTGGCATAAATGTCCTACAAGAATATCAAATAATTATTCTTTTGTTTGTTAAGCTTAGAAATTTTAGTTTTTTTTTTGTGATTTTAAACTTTTGAGTAGGGGTGGTAAACGGGTTGGCCCGACCCGACCCGACACATATAAAATTTGACCCATCCCGTGTAATATTGATCCAATCCAACCCATCAAATAATCGAGTTAACCCATTTATTAAATGGGTTACCCACCGACCTAAGTGGCCCATTTAATTATTTTATAATTTTCGTGTATTTAACAAAGAGTTCATGGTCAAAGTTTTTATGGTCCTATTTATCATTCATATGTTTAATTATTGTTTAGAAGTCTAGATATTTTTAAGGTGTTTTTTTGTAAAATTTAAAATTTGAGAGTGTTTTTTTATAAATATTAACATTCTAGGGTGTTTTCTACAAATATTATTTTCTCAGTGGAAATTTTCTTATTTATAAATTTTATACCCATTATAGGTTTTGACTTTTTATTTATTTTTTATATTTTAAAGTTTTAGGTTGTTTTTTGTAATTTTTGAAGCTTTTAGGGTATTTTTGCAAATATCAAAAAATTCATGTTACTATTTATAAGATACATATTTTATATTGTTCGTAAGTTTTCATATTTTTGACATGTGTTTCTATAAAATTTGGCTTTTTAGAGCGTGTCTTGTAATTTTAAAAATTTTATGGTGTTTACTACAAATTTCAAAATTTTCATGTTGTTGTTTGTAAGTTATAGATTTTATACTATTTATAAGTTTTTATATTTATGTGGTATGTTTCTGAAAATTTGACTTGCTTGAGGGCATATTTTACAATTTTGAAACTTTTAGGTGTTTCTGTAATACTTGGACTTTTAACGGTGTATTTTTAAATTTACTAATTATTTAGGGTATTTTTTACAAATTTTAAAATTTTCATGGTGCTGCTATAATTTATAGATTTTGTACTTTTCCTAAGTTTTGATATTTTTGGGGCATGTTTTTGTAAAAAGTTTGACTTTTGAGCATGTATTTTGCAAATTTTCAAACATTTAGGGTGTTTTTTTTTGCAAAACTCAAAACTTTTAGTGGGTTTTTATAGTTTATAAACTTTTAGTGGGTTTTTATAGTTTATAATTTTTGACTTATTTTGGATTTTTTGCAACTTTTGAAAGTATTAGGGTGATTCTTACAAATTTTAAAATTTTTATGGTACTATTTTTAAGTTATAAATTATGTAGTTATTTGTAGATTTTGATTTCTTTAGGGGTGTGTTTTTGTAAATTTTGACTTAGTTAGGGTGTTTTTTACAATTTTTTAAACTATCAGGGTGTTTTTTTATAAATTTCAAAATTTTCATGGTGCTATTCAAAAGATTTAGATTTTATATTGTTTGTAAGTTTTGATATTTCTTGACTGTGTTTTCGTAAATTTGACTTTTTGAGGGTGTATTTTGTAATTTTGAAAATATAGGGTGTTTTTATAAATTTTAAAATTTTCATTGTGTTCTTTATAATTTATCGATTTTTGTACTATTTTATGAGTTTTGATATTTTCATGGTTTTTGATAAGTTTTGAATTTCTGAGGATGTTTTTTTATTTTTTTAATCGCTAAGGGTGTTTTTTGCAAATTATAATTTTTTTATAATTTTCTATGCAATTCTAGATTTTATAGTGTTCATAAGTATGGATATTTTATGGGTGTATTTTTACAAATTATGAAAGTTAAGGGTTAAATGATAAATGAGTTAAAGTTAAACGGGTTGGTGAGTTGACATGTTTACCACCAGAATAATAAATAAGATATTTGGGTCGACCCGTTTATGACCCGACCCATATAAAGTGATCCACACCCATTTATAACGGTTTGGGTCGGGTGGGGTGAGTGGGTCGAGTCATTAATTGCCACCCAGGGTGTGTTTTGTAATTTTTAAAACATTGATAGTGTTTTAAAAAAAAATTTAAATTTTAAGTTAGGTGCTTGTAATTTCCATGTTTCATATGTTGGTGGTTACTTTTCAAATGTTAGAATATTTCTTACAATTCTAAAATGTTAAGGGTGTTGTTTTTTACAATTATTGAAACATTGGATTATTTTTGGTATGCTAATAATTTCTAAATTTGATGTGTGCTGGATATAAGTTTTGAAATTTCAGAATATAGGTTTTGAAAATTTTAGGATTTTTTGCGATTTTAACTTTACAGGGAGTTTTTATAATTTTTCTAACTTTGAGGTTATTTTTTGTAAATATTAAATTTTTAAGTGCCTGATGGTAATCCTTTGAATCCATTTATGTTGTTTGTAAGTTTTGAAATTTTAGAATTTCAGATTGTTTTTTTGTAATTTGAACTTTGAGGATGTTCTTATAATATTTGAAATGTTGAGGGTATTGCTTGCAAATTTTAAATTCTTAGGGGGTTGTTCTTAATTTTTACATTTCCATGTTTGTTTTTTAAGTTTTGAAAAGTTGGGGTGTTTTATGTAATTATAAACTTTTGAGAGTATTTTGTGTATTTTTTATAATTTTTGGATTTTTTTAATACTTCACGTATTATAATATGATAGTTATGTATGTTTTTAATCTTATTTTTCAAAATTGTTGGGGTATAGATAGTTCATGTGGGATTAGTATAAAATATAATTAGTATTTTTATAGATTAATATTTAAATAAAATATTTAAAATAGTATCTCATATAGTTTCTTAATCTTATTTCTTAAAATTATGGTGCTACAGGTAGCTCATGTTGGATTAATATAAGATATAATTAATATAATTAGGATTAGGATAAATTAATATTGAGATAAAATATTCAAAATAATTAATGGTAATATTGATCATGAAAAGTTTTTTCCGAACTTGTGCTTTTAAAGGGAGTATATGATTTTTATACTGTAATAGAAGAATTTTTTTTTAAAAAGACTCGTTTTACAATTTTATGAGAAAAATTGATCTCTTTGTGTTTTATTAGCAAAGTCGACCTCGTTTTTGCCACGTTATCATAGCTAGCCTAAAAGAAGTTGATTTTTTATTGTTAAATACACGGGACCAGTAGCCCCGTGTAGTTCAAATACGATCGGTTTCTTTTTGGCTAGCCTTGATGATATGACAAAAAAAAAGATTGATTTTGCTAATTAAAAGACAAAGAGATCAATTTTGTCCATAAAATTGCAAAAATGGTATTTTTTATAAAAAAAATTTTCCACTGTAATATTTGAACAACTTCAAAAAATTAGTGACGTATGAGTTTGGAGTCAGGAACATTAGAGACCCGACGTATTATGTACGTGCAGTTAAGAAGAAACGTAAACGAGAGACTGGTTTGAAATAACTAATAAATTTTGGCGAACTACGTAGCAAATTCCAACGATTTTAGGGACTAATCGTAAAATATTTAAGAGTGGTGTTAGGGGCACACTCCCTACCACACCACCAACCACACCCCCCTCTCCCATCGCTACAGTAAACCGGGCCCTACATGGGATTTTAAAAATTTTAAAATCTCATGTGGGGCCCGGTTTACTGTAGCGATGGGAGAGGGGGGTGTGGTTGGTGGTGTGGTAGGGAGTGTGCCCCTAACACCACTCTTAAATATTTTACGATTAGTCCCTAAAATCGTTGGAATTTGCTACGTAGTTCGCCAAAATTTATTAGTTATTTCAAACCAGTCTCTCGTTTACGTTTCTTCTTAACTGCACGTACATAATACGTCGGGTCTCTAATGTTCCTGACTCCAAACTCATACGTCACTAATTTTTTGAAGTTGTTCAAATATTACAGTGGAAAATTTTTTTTATAAAAAATACCATTTTTGCAATTTTATGGACAAAATTGATCTCTTTGTCTTTTAATTAGCAAAATCAATCTTTTTTTTTGTCATATCATCAAGGCTAGCCAAAAAGAAACCGATCGTATTTGAACTACACGGGGCTACTGGTCCCGTGTATTTAACAATAAAAAATCAACTTCTTTTAGGCTAGCTATGATAACGTGGCAAAAACGAGGTCGACTTTGCTAATAAAACACAAAGAGATCAATTTTTCTCATAAAATTGTAAAACGAGTCTTTTTAAAAAAAAATTCTTCTATTACAGTATAAAAATCATATACTCCCTTTAAAAGCACAAGTTCGGAAAAAACTTTTCATGATCAATATTACCATTAATTATTTTGAATATTTTATCTCAATATTAATTTATCCTAATCCTAATTATATTAATTATATCTTATATTAATCCAACATGAGCTACCTGTAGCACCATAATTTTAAGAAATAAGATTAAGAAACTATATGAGATACTATTTTAAATATTTTATTTAAATATTAATCTATAAAAATACTAATTATATTTTATACTAATCCCACATGAACTATCTATACCCCAACAATTTTGAAAAATAAGATTAAAAACATACATAACTATCATATTATAATACGTGAAGTATTAAAAAAATCCAAAAATTATAAAAAATACACAAAATACTCTCAAAAGTTTATAATTACATAAAACACCCCAACTTTTCAAAACTTAAAAAACAAACATGGAAATGTAAAAATTAAGAACAACCCCCTAAGAATTTAAAATTTGCAAGCAATACCCTCAACATTTCAAATATTATAAGAACATCCTCAAAGTTCAAATTACAAAAAAACAATCTGAAATTCTAAAATTTCAAAACTTACAAACAACATAAATGGATTCAAAGGATTACCATCAGGCACTTAAAAATTTAATATTTACAAAAAATAACCTCAAAGTTAGAAAAATTATAAAAACTCCCTGTAAAGTTAAAATCGCAAAAAATCCTAAAATTTTCAAAACCTATATTCTGAAATTTCAAAACTTATATCCAGCACACATCAAATTTAGAAATTATTAGCATACCAAAAATAATCCAATGTTTCAATAATTGTAAAAAATTTCTGCTCGAGCCTCAAAAGAATAAGGCGGAAGAGAGAGAGAGAGCAGAGAGAGAGAGAGAGAAATGGGGATTGAAGAGGTTAAATCTCGAGATAATGTCGTGATCAAATCCCCAAACGACCGCCGATCCTACAGAATCCTCCACTTGCCTAATGGCCTCTGCGCTGTCCTCGTCCACGACCCCGAGATCTACCCCGACGGCGCCGAAGCTTCTAGAACCTCAGATGATGCCCTAGATTATGATCCGAGATCTACCCCGACGGCGCCGAAGCTTCTAGAACCTCAGATGATGCCCTAGATTATGATGACATGGACGAGGACGAGGATGAGGATGAGGGTGAGGAAGACGATGACGAGGACGATGATGAAGAGGAGGATGAAGAGGAGGAGGAGGATGAAGATGAAGGGATCGAGAAGAAGAAGAAGGGGAAGGGCGCTGCTCCCACTAAAAAGGTGTTATTACTTTTTCACTAATCAAGTTCTAGTTCTGTTGAAAAGATTAGATTTTTATATAATTAAAAAAACACGGCTGAAATGAGTTCAACACTTATTTGATAGCATAATTAGCTTATACTTTGATAGTAAAGTATCTTATCTGTTATCAATTGATGATATGCAGCTAAAATTTAGCTATCAACTAGAATATTAAATTTGATTTGTTAAATTCACAATTGAAACCTAGACTGTGACTTAGGATTATATTTATTGTGATAACTGATAAGCGTCATAGTTCTCCTAAGATTTGCCTAAAAAATCCATCTCCTAAGATCTATCTGAAAATTCCAAAGCTTCCTCAAGAGAAAAAGACTCCAACTGAAATCCACCCGTCACCGAAAAGGAGCCATACTGAGAGATAAATTTTCAATTTTCTTTATTCTATTCTTTATCTCATCTTCACGAGATTTTCTCTATTTTTATAAGGCTACATATAAACCCTATATATAAATTAGACTAGTATTATAGATTTTAATTTTAAACAATTCATAATTATTTTAAACTCTATCCATAACAATTAAGGATATAATAGAATTTGATTAAAAACTCTATCCATAACAATTGATGATATAATAGAATTTGTATTGCATGTAAACCTCTTCAAATGACATTAGTGAGACCAATTGGGTCCCATATCGAGAACTAATTATTAATTAAATTAATAATTTTATTTTAACAATTAAATCCCTATTCGACAAGCTCTTCCATAATATGTGATTAATTATTCATAAATAATATCTTATATGCAGTTCCCTCCAGTATCATTTATTTTAGGCAACTTTTTTGAGCAGGACAATTCACCTATTTACTTATGCCTAAATTGTAATTTCTATGAACATAAATAAAAAATATTTTAAAAGATTAAAATATTTTATTTTTATAAGAAAACAAATTTTAAAAAATATTTTTCAAAACGACATGTTGGCAAGAAATTAATAACTACATGGAAATGCATAATAAATTAACTCATCATGATGAGCATATTGGATCCTATCTAGATATCCATCATTTTCCTAAATAAAATTTAGCAACCTAATGTTTCAGGTAGTGTAGCGCTTGCTAAATAAACTTAATCATCACATGAAAACATACTAAATTATCAAATCGAAAATGACAATGTCAAGTTAAAGGGATCATGTAACAATTTGAGTTCTCTATCTCTTAGGTGACTCATCCTAGAAAATCCAAATGTGGTCTAGTGTTAAGCACATCACAATGCGTGCTTATGACATACACCCGGAGAATCACCATTCCCGATGGTTGAGACCCACCACCACATTTCACATGTCAGTGTCATGCATAATAACATGTTATTAACAAAGTTATCATTTACTAGTTATGCATTAAGAACAAGTTTAAGAAATCTCTAAGTTAGATTACATCTTGAAGCAAATGACACATCACAATGCATAATATAATAAAATAAATTCTAAGGATATTATAACAATTATAGAAATGATACCCAAATTATATGTGCAACAATTAAATCTATTAATATTTCACAAATATTACATAATTTGTATTGGATGTTCAGTTGGAAAAGTAAAGTAACCAATGGGTATTTTTGAAGCACATAGATCATGTTATAGAAGTCAAAAGTTCTTAAGTAGCTCATGCATTTATCTTAAGATTAATTTTGTTCCTCTATTATGCTGTTAGCCATCCCCTAGGTGGTAACGGGAGGGTAGATGCTGTTAATTGGAAGTCAGACATCATGCTTGTTTTTGATTGAAGAGTGTTTTTTATTAAAAAAAAGTTACTATATAATAATGATTTTTCTTAGGTACTTTACACCACTAATGTTTCTTTTGATCCTGTATATTGGAAGATGTGATGTTGATATATTGCATATCGGGTACTTTTGTTGCATTTCAGCTAGTCTTATTGAATAACCTGCTGATTCATCCTTATTTAATTTCTTTCTTTTAGAAGTTTACCATTTCTCAGTGGATGCTTTCCTTTTTAACTATTCTTATAAGATTTCTTTTTCAGTTGATGTCATCCCAAGCTGTTGCAGCACATCTTAGCATTATCCACATAGCAAAACTTCTATCTTTTATGTACTTCACTTAGTTATTACAAGTCAGAATCCTGATACTGTAAAACCATCCCGCCGTCCACATTTTTCACATTCTAATTGCTAAGTCAACCTGAAAATCAAATTCAAGGAATGATGCTCATTGGTTCACTAAATCTTTTGTACTCCTTTTACTTTGCATTTACATATTTTAGTATGTAAACATAGAAAACTCCTTTCAAATACTTAATAATTATTTCCAAACAAGTTGGTTGATATGTTAGGGTTTTTTTGTAAATTATATTGTGGGTGGGATTTGATTTGAGTGATATATGTCATGGAACAGAATCAATGAATTTACTTTGATCTACTTTATTATGTAAATTTAATTTGATATGTGCTTAGCTCTTGAGTCTGACTTTAGTGGTATAGAGATGAGAATGGATTATTGATTAAGAGAGAAAAGAAAACAATTGCAGCAGATTCCTATAAATACAGGTATTTACTGATGGGAAATCAATATTGCCAAAAAAGAATTAAGCAAAAGAATTGTTATCTAGACTTATTACTGGAAAATTAATACATCACACGCCTATTTCTTAAAAAAGGGGGTGTCTTATCATATTATATTGTAATTGATAGATACGAGGGAATCTCATTTGTTGTTACTCTCTCATCACTTGCAACCTCTTTTATCTCATTTGTTGTAAATCACTCATTATATCAGTTACAACCTCATAGATTGTATTGTGATGTAACTACTTGTGTATATCGTATCCTCTTTAAACATCACGACTATCCTATGTAACTACCAATTCTTCTCTACCTTATGTGTATAAATAACTAATTACACATTTACACCCCTTCCTGTTATTGAGATAAATAATTGGAGATTTTTCAGATCCAAAGAAGGACCATCAAGTCACTAAGTAATTGAACTGAAAATCTTAATTCCAAAATTGATTAAAAATCATAATAATTATTGACTTAGTCAATTCCTTAGGGCATCTCCAACCATGCTCCATTTCCCGCGCCATTTTGATGCAACGACACTATTCCTTCTCCAACCATGCCCTATTTCCCACGCCATTTTGGTGAAAAGGAATAGTGCGACGTCAAATAGTGTGTCGCACTGTCCATCGTACTATTACTGTTCATCACACCATTTTGACCATATTTTATTTTCTATTGTGTTCTTAAATTTAATATTTTGGCAATATCAATAATAAAAGTAATAAAATAATAGTTTATAATTTTACCCTAATAATCTTAATTAATAAAATAATATTTTATTGTTAATGTTTAATATTTTCTTGTATTTTATTTTTTGTTGTGTTCTTAAATGTAATATTTTGGCAATATCAATAATAAAAACATAGTATTTTATCAATCAAGTTATTTTAATTAATAAAATAATATTTTATTGTTTTATTAGTTCAATTTTTTAAATAATAAATTATTTTGTTTGAAAAATATGTGAAAAAATAAAATTTGATATGTGGGGTTAATTGTTGAAATAGTTAAAAATATAGGGAATAAAAAATAATAATATAAAAGTAGATAAAAAGAATATACTGAGAATATTTTTTTTTGGTGCAAAAAATGGTGCAGTAGGTTGGAGATGAATTACTGTTTGATGTGATTTTTACACCATTTTGGTGCAAAATTTGCACCATTTTGCACCATTTTGGTGCGATGGGTTGGATGGCCTTACAAATAGCTAGCATTTGGTTATATTTCAAATAAAAAATCTAGCTTGAAATCTTAACCTATTTGATGTGACTTTTGCACCATTTTGGTGCGATGGGTTGGATGGCCTTACAAATAGCTAGCATTTGGTTATATTTCAAATAAAAAATCTAGCTTGAAATCTTAAGCTATTTCATATAACAAAAATAGACAATTAAGCAAGGAAAATCTCAAAAAAGTTCAAAAATAATCTACTCCAAAAGGACAACTACATGTGCTACTAATTAAAACAAACCAAATAGGAACAATAATTCTTCAAAAATCAATATTCAATCTAAAGAGATGCCACAAGATATTGCACATCTAAACACACAACCATGAATCAATCAACTCTACTAGCTAGAACTAATCTAAGACAAATCAACAACTACAAGAGCACTAAAAGTACCATAAGAGAATCAGAGATAAATGTAGAGCCGGAGGATACATGTTTTGCAGGAGGAACATGAGGTGAAGCTTCTAATGGAGATGGAGCTGTTACTGCGTTGGAGATGGAGATGGAGTTGGGTCTGGAGTTGGTGATTGTGTTGGTGCTAGAGTTGATATCGGAGATGGAGTCAGGTTGGAGATGGTGACGATAGTGAAGGCATAGGCTCTGGTGGAGCTACATTGCATTAAGAGAAATATAAACTATAGTAGTATTAGACTAATAGATTTTATTAAGTAACTTAAGATATTAAATATCTCATAAAGACTATTTTGTTAATCATAACAATTCGATAGTATTTAAAGGGCTAAGATCTTTTTCTAATTATTCTTAGAAACATATATTTAGTTATTTGTATTTATTTACTCTTTATTTCAGAAAAATTATAACTATTCATTAAACAATGGATGGTTGTGATTGAGAAAATTATGATTGCCTATTTTAGATACAGCAAACACGTTCTTATGAAGAGGATGAAAATGAGTGACTATTTAAAAAAAAGAACATACTTTACTTTATGTTTATGTCTTTTTATTATAAGGGGTTATGATTGAGACAAAACATAATTGGCTACTGGATAATAGACAGTTGTGATTGATAAGATGGTCGGATATTACTAAAGCGAACATGAAGTGAATCTGAATCTTAGGAAGAAGAGGGAAAATAGTGATTATGTTAAAATAGTTGAGAAATGTATAACTAAGATAAAAGAAATTTCCTATATTATTCTTTACATATTTAGTTTAGAAGTAATTGCCTTATAAAGAAATTTCCTATATTATTCTTTACATATTTAGTTTAGAAGTAATTGCCTTATCGTATTATAAGCCAAAGATGACCCAAATACCATTTATATCAATGCTATTTTCAATTTTCTTATAGTATTACTTTATATTTAGAAAATGAAAATTTTGTTAGTATAGGAAATTTAAAAAAAAGCAAAAAAAAAGCAAAAGTTGATATGCAAACCCAGAGTTAGAGTAGGAGGGGGAATTGCGCTTGCACCTAAAAATTCAAACAAAACAAAATATTCCATTGCTATCATTGGGGATGTATGAACTAAAACATAAAAAAAAGAATTTCTATACTTATTGCTCATCTTTATACCAAGGGACAAGTAAACGTGATAATTTTGGATCACCTCAAAATCAAAACAATCTATATATTTTATGCGCTTACCTCTTACATATGTCAGTAAATAAAAACCAGTATTATGACCAACTTATTATTGCTATCGCTTTAGTCAAGACAATATGTCTAGAAAATATACTAATATGAGAAAAAATATACATCAAGAAAAGAAAAGAAATAGGAAAATTACAATAGAAAATAAAAGGAAGGATTTGAAAAAAAACAATTTACCTTTGCCTTCATGGGGAAATTAACGGAACATGCACGTGGAATTATAAGAGCCCTATGTTGCACGGATACGGGTATGTGTATGAGTATGGATACCATAACAAGTATGGGACATGACAAATTTGTAAAAAGTAGGGTACATGAATATAGCTATATAAATTTCCTACATACACATATTATATATCAGAATTGATAATTTATATTGGAACTAATATAAATTTCTAAACAAGGTATCATTGTTTATTCAATATCCTTGGACATAAAAACTAACCTATCAAAACCATTTCAATTTTCAAACATTTTAAAGGAGTGAAGTAATATTTCAAAATCACTTCAATCTGAATTTCAAATATTTCAAAATCTTTTATAACAACTCTAACTATCTCAAGTTTGGCTATAAAAGTAGCTGTCATTGCCCTCCACTCATTGCTCATCTTCTCTCCTCTTCATCCACCCCCACCCCCCCTCCAAAAAAACCCTCTCCCAAATGAAGCCCGCACAATAATCCTTTCTCAGAGCCCAAGGAAAAGTTTGTGATGACCATCCTTCCATAATCCAACAAGACCCATGAAGAGAGCTCCAACGTCCTCTCCTTCTCATCTCCTCAACCCACGAACAAGTTGGTGCTCAACGACAAACCCCTTTAATGCATCACCGCCGACACCCTCTCCCCCTCGCCGACTTCATCACTGCTTCTTGCCGCCGAGGCCTTCAGCCAGACACCTGCTGGAGGGGGTTATCAGAGCCGACGCTCCACCACCCATCGGAGCGGATCCA
>NC_033800.1:14142883-14173164 GCF_001876935.1 Asparagus officinalis
ACCCACCAGAGAGACTCCCGAAGCTAACACTCCACCATCAGATGCCTAGTAGTCCTCCACCGCTCTCCACCCCCATCCATCATGCACCCTCAGTCCCCATTAATATCTCCATTTCTTTTAGCTAGTTACTTTGCTTGATTAGTTCTTAATTTTCTTTGTTAAAAAAAAGCTAGATCTGTTTCTTGAACGGGTCTGTTGGAATTCTTGAGGATAATGTAGCAAATTTCTTGAATATGTGTATAGCTTCATAGTATGGTGATTGATCTTTTAATTCCATTGATCTGAGATTATTGTTACATATGTAGATATTGGCTAGATTTGGTTCCACCTGAGATATATACTTAGATTTTCTCTTTCCCATTGTTTTTGTGAGCTAATATTGAAGTTGTTAGTTGATGAAATGCATGTTGTAATGAGTAGAAGCTATTGTTTCTTAGTTGATTTCTTTTGTGTGGAGATGTTGACCCTTGTAATATTTTGGCCTCTGTTCTTCAATTTCTGAAAATGTTTCTTTGTTACTATGTTCTTCATATGATACTTTCTCATCTTCTATCTCTATATAAAAGGATGTATGCAGCTGTATCCCCTTTCAGTTAATGAGAAAGAGTAGTTAGTTGATTGTTTAACATGGTGTTAGATCCATGATTCTCTAAATAAAATTTAGTAGCCTATTCCATAAATCCCTAAATTCTTAACCTACTAGTCATTGCCCCTTTGCCACCCCAATTGTGGCTGCCATCCCATAGGCTGCCCTCGCTGCTGCTTGCCATCTGGCCACCTTAAGAATTATTTTATGCGGCCCGTTATGTACGCATTAACATGTCTTTTAAACCCCAATGTTAACACACATATTATGTCGACATTAACATCCTTTTAAATCTGGCTTGAAAGCTTATAATTGTATAGGCAGTAACACCTCCTTTATATTCAAAACATCACCATCCACTTTTATTTTGGTGTTAATGCCTCGCTCGTCCTTTTGGTTGGTGTTTGTTTTTATTTTGGTGTTGGAATTTTCCCTTTATTTTACTGTTTGGACATGGTGTTGGATTTTGATATTGTTTACATGGTTGTTTTTTTTTTTGTTGAAACTAGTTCAAAGTTCGCATTGGGGTCTTTTTGTTTTTGAGTAATTTGTTTGGTTATCTAAAGGGTGGTACGCCATTGCTAGAAGTTTTGATTGATTTAAGAGTGAGGTAGGTGATGCTCAACATTTGTCTTTGGTTGCAAAGTTGCGATAGGAGCCAAGTTATGGTCACCAGTAACAGATTTACTCGTGTTGTTTCGGAATACTTGACCAGAAAGATTTTTGATAGGAAGAGTATCTTGGCACGAGCCTACTCATTTTCACAAGAGTTTGCGAGATGTCAGTTGGTAAATAAGAATTTGGATGAGTATTATGCATAGTTCAACAAGCTCCTTAATGAGTTTTGGGAGATTTTTCCGCCACGTGGTCTGAAGAAGATGCAGAGGTAACAAGCTCAGCTGGAGATATTTATTTTCTTAAGGAGAATGAGATGGCAAAGATCAAAAAATTTCTCTTGGATGTAAATGTCGCTGTCAGCCTGTCAGATACATATCACTTGCTATGTAATATTTCTCAAACTTTTCTCAAAAAGAAATAGAAGAGAAATCAGCTTTGTCTGCACAACCAAGGAGAAAAACATACTCATTTTGGAATCCGTGAAGAAAAACCTGAGAATACTCGCGGTCAAGGCTGTTGTGAAGGTCAAATTCCTTTGGTCCCGAAACTCGGTTGGAATGACAACTTGGTTCATGGTGTAGAGAACTTCCAGAGTTTTCCTTCCAAAAACATATTATAATAGTGATTCTATTAAGGGAATAAAAAGTATGCTCCGCTGAAGTTGCACATCACAATCTGGCTGAAAGTCGCCCTCTTTTCTTGGATTGCCCGATCTTCACACAATTGATTTCTCTCAAAATAACAACGGCTATTGCTTCCGCATCAGTCTAATAGCGGACATCAATATTTTATCATATTTGTTGATGATTATTCTAGTATTACATGGATTTATCTAGTTATCATAGGAAATTTAGGGGTGAATACAAGGTTCTCTATTATGCGATGATGGAAATCTAATAGATAGTTGATGTTGAGATAAGCATATTGGGTGTGCTTTTTGTACTTCTGCTGTGTTTCAGCTAGATTTATTGAATAACCTGCTGATTCTCCCTTATCTAATTTCTTCCTTTTAGAAGTTTACCATTTCTCATTGGATTCTTTCTTTTTAACTGTTCTTATAAGATTCTTGTTCACTTGATGCCATCCAGGCTGCTGCAGCAATGTGTGTAGGAATGGGAAGCTTCTCTGACCCTTCTAATGCCCAGGGTCTTGCCCATTTTTTAGGTTTGTTTTGCTTCCCTTTCTCTTGGCAATACAGCAGGTTCTATAATTCCCTTCTGTTTTTATCAATAAATGGTATTATTTATTTATTTTCTTTTACCTCCGTTCGTTAAGCTTCTGATAAACTCTGTGGGTTATTTTTTATTCATATAGGTGTCGAGAATTGTCTACAGTAACAGTTCGTATGATCTTAATTTCTGTTAGCGGTTGGTGTTTGGTCTTTATTATGTTGGATTTTTCTATGTTGATGATAGGGCCCGTATATTTTTATTTTAGTGGATTATTTTTTATGTTGAGTTAAATTAGCTATTTTTGTGTTGCAATTTGGTCAGAAAAACTCCAGGTAGTGTTTCTATTTTTTATCATTAAATACTGTTTCTAAGATATTATCGCTCTGATCACCTGAGATTAATGTTTATTTTCTATCATATATTAGATAAATGCCAGCTTCATTATTTTGCGGAATTGAAAATCATGATTAATTAAAAAAAATGAATGGTTCCTGTGCAATCTCCTATTGTTAATGCCTCCAAATATTATCTGTTCATATTGCATTATGAAGCATATCAATTCTTAATTGTGAATTGGAAAATTGTAATATAGCAAAAATTGAATGGTTCTATGCAATGACCTTATGTTAAAATGCCTCCAAACTCACCCGATTATTCCAAGGAGCTGTCAAATATTAGCTGCTTTGTAGTGTATTATGAATATGAAGCATTTGATCTCTGTGAGAGTAGACATACCATTTCATTTTTAAAGAACTAGAATTACCTAAAGGCATATACCTGCACCTGATGGGACAAACACATCCTGTCAACTTTCATAAAAGAATGATTTCCTGCTGTTACCAAATATATACTAACTAGTGTGTACCCCGTGCAAAGCACGACCCCTGTTTTTTTAAGCATTGCATTTTGAACCTGCTTCCCTCTAATGTTTAATGCATTTGATTTTATTATTGTATGTCTGAAATTAGAAATCATATCCATTGTTCTATACTTAGATTTACTGTTCATGGTATAGTAAAAAACTATAGTATAAACAGTAAATTTACACCATTATACTCGGAGGAGGAATAAAGAGCTATTGGCCATACTACCGTAATTTACTGTAGCACAAACAGTAAAACTTTCTATCCTTGAGTATAGAGAAGTAGATGTATAATTACAATAGTGAGCGTAAGAGAAGGAATAGAGAAAAGGAGGACACATGTAGAGTTGTTAGGGGCAAACTAATAATTTAACTTAAAATAATAATAAATGTCACCTATTCAATAAATGTCACTTCATCCCTCATCCCCCCCCCCTCTGCCCCCCCAAAAAATGCTTTCTGTTTATTTTATTTCCTCTTAAATCACCTATTCAATTTCAACATAACCTATGAGCTATTAGCAGGTAATGTAACAAAAATAAAATAAAATAAAACAAAAAAAATTAAAATGACATTATTACAAAGCCATTTATCGAATTTCATTCTCTTCAGCAGATTAACCCTTAAAAGATATAACTTCTGAGTTTTTGTTAAATGATGTTGAATAGAAATATTCACATACAAACTCCTTTTTCTGATTTATTTTCTTTTTTAGCATGTGTATTATGCACGAGCTGATGTGCTAGTAGCAATATTAAAAACTAGAACTGTGAAACAGCATGGAGGAGGTGGATGCTGAGTGTGCATCATCCAAGGATTCTGACAACATAGGTATTCGAACCTTAACAAAATTACTAGATTAGACTAATCATATGGGATTGTCCGAATTTACATATATTTCATGTTCATGTTTTCAGACATCTATTCTTCCTTGTGGGACTGTTATAAGCTGCCATCCATGAAGATTAGCAGTACATTAAGCAATAATATCTGTTATATATGATTTGGATAAATATTGTGAGTCACATAAACTGGGTTCCTCAACATTGTAATAGCTAATCACCACTGTGCACCTCAGAAATACTTATTTTCTTAATCTCGAGATTTCAGATTTCTTTATTGTCTTATTAATTGTATTTGATCTGTTGCTATATCATTTTGAATTTGATGTTGTCTTATTGGTAACTCATTCTGAAATTTCGTAATTCTTCTGGTGCTACTTTTCTGTGCTCCCCCTATCCAAACCCCACACACCTTTATACGTCTGCACGAAAAGTTAAAAAAAGAAAGAAAGAGAAGAAAACAATATTTTAGTGATTTTCTAAACAGAAGTTTTCTCATCATTGTCTTCTGCTCATCAACTGCAATGCTCATTAAGATGTTATGCACTGTCACTAGTTTTAGATGTAAAAGGCTTGGAGGTCATAGTAAATAAATTTTTGTAAATTATAAAAATCTCATCCCACAATTAATCTGATGATGGTCTGAATTGGAATTCTTGTTTTGCAGAGCACATGCTTTTCATGGGGAGTTCTGACTTTCCAGATGAAAATGAGGTTTGATTCTATCTTTTCAATGCTTATTCAGACTTATATTTGATTGAAAATATTCTCTTGAGTTATTATCATAAATCACAGCACCATCCTTTCTTGCCTTTTAAGTACCATCCCTTTTGAGAGGGAAAAAAGAGATTGCTGGTAAAATGCATGCTTGTGATGGAAGACGTCAGCTCACTGGTTACGTGCAGTCCTATGATGTTTAGAGGAATTTTCTATCCATTGATAAATGGTGTTTGCCACCTACCTTAATCGATCAAAAATGTCTTAGTGATGCAGCGCTAGAGGACTGCATCACTTACCTTTCTGCCAATTTGATAATTTATGCAATTAGCAACTCTTCCCCTGGAATTAGCGAAGAGCAAGCTTCTTAAGCTGAGTCTCCACCACACTTACCATGCCAATGACACAGGCTTTAAGTATTTATTACTATAATTAGTCCATGGTTATCACATTTCCAAGATTTGGACTCCGTCTCCCTTATCACTTTGTTAATACAGTATATTTCTTATTTTCTTTTTAGTCAGTAATTGAAAAGTAAAAGTGCAACAGATAGTCATCTTGCAAGAGGGAATATGACAATTCAATAGATGTGGAGACAAAATTGTGCAGAGGAGATGTTTAGTTTAGCTTTATATGTACTTCAGCTTTTTAATAGACTTATGTGTGTCCTAGACTGTTAATCTATGGCTCATTCTATTAATATGTTCCTGTATTTTTGCTGCAACTTATTATCTTTTGCTGTACTTGCTGGCAATTTTGGTCAACTGGCCGTTGGTCTTCTAATTTAGTCTTTTGTTTCTAGTATGATAGTTACTTGTCAAAGCATGGGGGTTCATCTAATGCCTACACTGAAACTGAGCACACATGCTACCACTTCGAAGTTAATAGGGAATACCTTAAGGGAGCTCTAAAAAGGTAATTGCATATATTTGCTTTGTCCATTTTTTATTGCAGCAGACTTTTTTTATTGTTTGTTGATAATTGATTCAAACAATTTTAATTGGCAGTACACACACGTGGATGCACACAAATACTAATATAGATATACATCAGTCAGTAGATAGGTAGATATATAGGTAGATGGGACAGATTCTTTTGCATCTATTTTCTTTGTTCTTTTGTAGTTTGTTCATATTTCTAAAGTTCATGCCCTGAATATTATCGGGAATCACACATGTTACTTCTCTTTTTCTTTTTTCTTTAACTTGTTCCATTTTCCTTAGGTTTTCTCGGTTCTTTGTTTCACCATTAGTTAAGGCTGAAGCTATGGAGCGTGAGGTATTAGCAGTGGATTCAGGTATGCACCTTAATTTGGATATTATTTATATTTTATGTTATAATTTGTTTCTATCTTATTAGTGATATTATTACATGCTAAATCTACCTCTCTATGTTAACAAATTGTAGAATTTAATCAAGTTCTGCAAAGTGACAGCTGCCGACTTCAACAGGTCCAATGCCATACATCTATCCCCAGTCACCCATTTAATAGATTCTGCTGGGGTAAGTTTCACTGCCAATCATGTGTTTGTCTACTGCTGTTAAACCAAATCTGTATTTCTAATTCTTTATCCAACTCACAGGAAATAAGAAAAGTCTGGTTGATGCGATGGAAAATGGTATAAATTTGCGAGAAGAAATATTGAAATTGTACAGAGAAAATTATCATGGGGGAATGATGAAACTTGCTGTAATCGGTGGAGGTGAGTTGATATGAATATGATATTCGTACTGCATCAACAATCTTCTTATTATCTTAGTATGGTAACTATCTTTGGTAATGAGAATTGCCTTTGATTCAAAAGAAGATTAACTTGCAGTATCTACTGCACTTATTTTTTTGGGGGGGTATTTTATATGTCATCCTTCACTATTGCAGAGTCCCTTGACATTTTGGAGGAGTGGGTAACAGAACTTTTCAGTGATGTCAGAAAAGGTCATCAATCAAAGATGAGCTCTAGGAATGACATGCCTGTTTGGAAGCCTGGTAAATTTTACAGATTAGAAGCTGTTAAAGATGTTCATATCCTAGAATTATCATGGTCATTACCTTGTCTTCATAAAGAGTATCTGAAGAAGCCCGAAGATTACATATCACATCTCATGGGACATGGTATGGAAGTCTTTATTATTTATATACATTTAAATATACAAACACATTTGATTTATAATTTTTAGTGGATTAGAAATTGTTCCTCTACTTAATCCTATTTTCAGAAGCTTTGATATATTTTTTCGCCTTTGTGTCTCTGTCTAACTGAAAGCTAGAATTTTTATGTTATTTTCAATTTTAAATATATTTGCTTGATAAGCCTTGCAGTGTTCAAGGCTTCAATATATAGGCATAAACTCTTGATAGAAGTGTTAGAATTAGGGTTTTTAAGGAGTTTGACAGATGAAAAGGCCTTGTTTTATTAACTTTTCTTTTGTAACTTGTCATAAGATATTCTCTTCCCCTTGCGCAAGGACTTATCTTGATTATCACAAGCGCGGCAATTGCACTTGCATATTTGTGACACCTCCCACAAGTGTTTTTGGCAATGTAAATACCAAATATACTTTCCTTCTATTACATTTTATATCTCGTTAGAGTCCTTATAATTGAGAGCATGAAAGAGTATTTGATATTTGAGAGACTAGCATCTGTAATTTCTTTACTTATCTGATACTATCACTGTTAATGTATTCTGTATTAGTCATCTTGAAAAACTTTTTGTTGAACAAATATCTTGTTTGGTAGAAGATGGTAAGGGTAAGACCAGCTGTTTTCTCTCTTATCATGTTATTTTATCATATCAATGTGCCTTCAATAGGTTTTGTAATTCATTGCTTTTGGTATATCTTCTATCAAGTATTATGATTTATAACTATTTAGAGTTCTCTATTCTGTCCTATCAATCACTCTGTTTATTACTCAGATATGAACGTTGTTGCGAGGTACATCTTTATATCTACTATATATAACTCCAAAACCCTGAGAAGTGGTGTATACAATGTCTTGACTCTTGCCCATAAATCACTGAAAGATCCCTATGTTTAAAGGATACTACAATAAAGGAGGAATATTTTTCAAATAAACAACAATGTTTTTGATGGCATATTGAAGACATGCTATTTGAAATGGACTGTAACAGAAAATTATTAAATAGTAAATGTTAGAAGGATATGGTTAGGCAAATTCTATTAAAGTATTAAACGTGTAACAAAAAAAAATATTATATTCCATGTGCTTTTACAAATGGCAATTATTTAAACATTTGAAATCTTATATTAATTTTTACTTTTATTCATGTGCTTTTGCACGGGTAAGACAATCTAGTATTCTGTATGACATATTATACAGTTAGTCATGCTTGCTGTTAGTCATGCTTGCTCTGATCTCTTACTCTGTCATCTGGAAGATACATTTCTCATCTTCATTTTTTCCTGAAGCATATTCTTTGTGCACTGACGTCTTATGGTGTAGTCTTGTTAGGTTCTTGTTTTTCTATTATGGATGTGAACAAATGTTGAAATATGAATGGTACACTACTAATCGAATACAAACATAATTTGTGTATATTAATGAATATCAATCAAACTAATCAACAAGGATCAAACTTTCAGAGGGAAGGGGAAGCCTGCTTTCTTATTTAAAAGCCAAAGGATGGGCATCTTCATTGGCTGCTGGTGTTGGCGATGATGGAATGTGCCGCTCGTCTTTTGCGTATGTCTTCGTGATGACTATACACCTGACAGATTCAGGACTAGGAAAGGTACACTATTATTTTCTTTCTATATAAAATACTATCAGTATTTTGTTTTTTGATTTGTTATATTCTATGTTGCATGGGTATGGGTACACATACGGATATTGGTATGTGTACGGGTATGAGACACGGTAAATTTGTAAAAGGTAGGGTACGAGGATGTGACTATATAAATATTTATATACACATATATTGTATATTGGAATTAATAATTTATATGGGAATGAGAATGAGAAATAAATTTCCTATAACATTTTATGGTTCTTTTATTATGTGAATATAAATTGGAAAATCACTAGTTTCCGAACTAGACATCCAAACAACCCTTGAAAGTCATGATTCGGAACCCGGCTTATGTCGGAACAACTTTTAAGAAGCTGATGTTAAGTGTAGGATATGTATCTAGAAAATGCAGGGCAATTGAACATGGATTGTATAATTGGGTACATGCCTGAATAAATGTATGCATATATGTAGGGAGTGTCCAAGCAGTTTGGGTATGGGTACATGTCCGGTACGGATACAACTTCAAATTAGAAGCACCCAGCTAACGTAGGTTATATTTGTACACGATGTTCTAAATGTCGGAAGGAAAAAGTCCATATTGGAGTGCAGATATTAGGGATATATCGAGCCAGAATATCTAATAAATATGGCCTGTAATATGGATACGCGCGTTATTATATGATTATAGTATTAATTACATTATATTATATATATATATATATAATATAAGTAGTATAGTATATTATAGAGAGAGAAGAGAGACGAGAGAGAGATGGGTATTCTTGTACGCCATAACACAAAAAGTGTGGTTAGTAGTGAGGTGTTCACATCTCTCCTCCACTCATTCAAATGTGAGACCACACATCACCATGTACATAGCTGGATGGGTGATGTGACAACATCACTATCCGAAGCACCAAAATTTGTGCTATGGTATCCAAAGCATATCCCCCAAATTTCTCATAATATATATTATATAATATATTATAATATATATAGTACAATATATTATAATATATATTATATATATATATAGTATATATATATATAGAGTTGATTCTTATTCAACTCATTAAGATGGATGTCTTACAAACTTTTAGCTAACTCATTTATATATATACAAAAACCTCTTCAATATCTTTCATGATCCAGTAGGGTCAACATCAATGTAAAAAGTTTGGTGGCACTTTTTGCTATCTCACTTATGAACACAAGTTTGCATCATATATATACTAGTATATATATATATATATGCATATATATATATATTATATATATATATATACATATATATAATATATATATTATTATATATATAATATACTCAGATTTCATACTTGATCCACAGTTTAAAAAAGATTGCACTGATGCTAAAAAATGGAGCTATGAGAAAGAGTATGCTTTGCAAAAGAATTTGGTCTCAATTGAAACTTTTGTTTTTGCTTATTTACATAAGCAGACATTTGTTTGGGTTTAGACCTCAATTGAACCATAGATCAAAACCAGTCTTTTAAAACAAATAAAAGTCCAAATAGACATTGCAATATTTTGGCCAATTTTTCTGAGGTTGAAATATCACCTGATATGTTAGAGAAATCATGATACATGGCCCAAAAATTGCCAAAAATGGTAAATACATTGAGATCATATATTTTGCAGCAAGCCTTATCAAGGATATATTGAGCGATATATTGGTCACGGGAGGGATATCTAAAACAATGTTGCACGTCGTATTTGAAATTGACAGATGATGGTGAATAATGATACTGTTTTTCTGCATCTGTAAATGTAAGTGGAATTGATACAGGGAAAGACATGCTTTCAAGCTTGACATGGCCAACTCCCCCAGTCCCACAAGCATAAATGCTAATTGTCATTGTCACTGACACTATATGTTTCTAGATACAACATCTGAATCATAAATTGTGTTTTTCTCATGGAAATGGGTCAGCTTTTTTTCTCATGGAAATGGGTCAGCTTTGAAAGCGTAAAGAGGAAGCTTCAATAAATGACTAACCACAGTTTTACAAATTACAATTGGCAGTCATTTTGACTCTACTCCTAAGAGGACTGGTGTCTACTTCATGGGTTAAAAAAACTATGAAGGGGAGAATCTTGCCTAAGAACTTGGAACTCCATGTTTAGGTGAGTCAACCAACATTTGGTTCTCATGCACTCTAAAGTTCATGCAACCAGGAATCTAGATGGAGCATAGGATTGTCATGTTATCATTGTTATCATCATCATTATTAGTATTAGTACTACTATTATTATTTTGAACAAAACTCATGACTTGGTTTCTACTGCGACCTCCATAACCTAACATCTTGCTTTATCACCGAGTCAGTCCTGAATGGTTAGATAAATAATTTTTACATATATTATTGCTAAGATGCATCGAACATGAAGCTGTGGCATTTTATTTCCTTGAAATGTGGGGAGACAGTTGACGATATACTATGATATGAATAAATAACCAAAGGGGTGCACATGTAGACAGACAATCATGTCAGTCATCCAGAAGACTAGGCACACATATTTAATAATATAATGACAGATAATAGTTAAATATATGTTAAATAGTGTACAACAATTTTTTGTCTTTGCAAAAAGAATAAACCTAGGCTCTTTTAACTTTCCAAGATAAGCTCAATGTAGCTCTTACTTCGAAACATATCTAAATTTATCATTATTTTAAGGAAGTAGCTATCTTTGCAGTCCTTTTTCATTAAAGACATTCTTCCATATACATAAATATGAGTTGAACAAAAAAGCGTACCAGATAGGCAGAACATTTGTTAAGAAGTGTCCAATGAGTGTCTTAAATTATAAAGTGTATTATATAATTGAGGACACATTTGAGAAGTGTGCAGCATGTGTTCATGGAGAGGATATAATGTCTTCCACTTGTGTCATTGTATCTGATATGTGTGGATATAACTTGTCCATGTTACATTGATTACACATCCTCTCTTAGCGCCTCACCCGTGACCGGGGTGTTTTCAGGTGCACACGAGGGGATGAAATGCCAAAATATGCCCCTATCAAGTCATTGTGCATCAGGAACTGCCCTGCTCGCATGCGGAGCATTATGAACGGATAAAAATGCTGCTATGTAGATTAGCATATAACGATATCTTAACACCCATCTGCATGTGCCTCTAGATGTAGACTATTTTGTTCTTGCATGTGCCTCTCACACTTGCCAAGCTCACTATGTTACGTGCGTACTTCAATCATGAAGTCATACCCATACCCGACATGTACTAGACACTGACACTCCCCATACACTCATTGACACTTTTATTATGTACCATACCCGTATCGAACACCGATACTTCTTGGACATTCCTTGATTATATGCATACGTGTATTCAAATGTGCACTTTAATTTCAAACACTCGTATTACACCTTTTTGACGTTTATCCTACACTTCATGTTCACTTCTTGAAACTTGTTGGACAGCTTCATTTCAATCCGTACTTAGTTCAAAACTATGATTTTAAAAGTCGTTTGGGTATCTTGTTCAAAAATGATTGATTTTCCAATTTATAATCTACATAATATAAGAAACATAAAAATCTCGTGGGAATTTTAATTCTCATAACATGTGAATGAAAAAATATTATCAATCTTATGTAAATTATTAATTCCAATAAATGTATATTGATGCGTCCCTGTGCCCTACCTTTTACTAATTGGCGTGTTGCATAGCCGTACCCGCGCATACATACGATACTCGTATCCATGTCCATGCAAAATAGGTTGTCAGCGATTGAGATTACACTTTCGTCAGCATGGTTATGCATAACTTGACTTTCATTGTTCTAGTATCATTTATATAGTATAATTATGATGTTATTCCTTGTGGCTGTTCTTGTTTGATATAACACAAACAGTTTATTTGAATTGGATAGCATGTTGCGGATTGTTGTTGTGGTAGTAGGACTATTCTTATCGCATTAAGTTTTTTCTTCTTCTTTTTTTTGTTAGGTGTTCTCCATCTCATCAGCATCTTCCACATCTGAGAGTTAAAACTTAGATGACCAAGGAGAAAGCTATTAAACTAAAAAGCTTCGACTTAAGATCACCTTAATCACTATTGTCAGGTGTACGTTGCTAGTGACTTTGGAGGAACTTACTCCAGAATTGTAAAGTACACATTGTTGGGCCATGGTCATATTCTTCATCCATTGTTGGAATCTAAGTGCATATGTGAATAATGACACAGCCATCTCATTCGAGACTTCTATGTTTCTGAGTTTCATAAATCATAGGAAGCATTAACGATCCTTTTGTCTTCTTTCTTTCTTGGTTCTTGTTCTCATTTGTATATTCAAGTGTAATTGGCTTTTTCTGCAAGATCTTTTTTTCTTCTTAGAATTCTTTCGTATTATGTTTCACTTATGGCTTGTTCTTTCATATGACCCCTTGCAGTCTCATGTCATCCTCATATTCACTTTTGGGTGTTTAGATTTTTAGGGGGCTGAGGGTTTACTGTCATTCGTCAGTAAGCATTGTTTATCAAAGGTTAAAACCCCATAATCGTGATTAGTTCCATTTACATGTTTCAGTTGGCTTTTCTATCTCTATTCATGTCTGCATGCCATTTTTTTTACTGCATGGTCTTATGGGTATTTTGATAAAATGCGCTCATTGGGTACTCGTGCAATTTCAGACCTATGTCAGGTATAAGATTAAGTTGATGGAGGGACTGGTAGTTTCAGTTCTTCTATTTATGATACCCTAGAAGGATAAACTGAAAGGCAGCAAGTAGTTGACAAAGATAAACAGCAGGTCATATGCCCTTCTATTAGATCTTCAACAAGGGAGGAGTACTTACATTATGAAAAGGAAGCTCAGAAAGTATTCACTTGTATAGGTTGTTATATAGTTAGCATTGTTATATAATCTTTATAACTGAAAGCATGAAGCTATAATAGTTAAATACCTTGATAGATTGACTACTAGGATTTAACATGTGTGTCTTAGGATTTAACATGTGTGTCTGATGTGGACAGTAGTAGATATTGCCAAGAGCAAGACACATCTAGTTGATTAGAAGCGTGGTGAGGGGGGGAAAATATTTAAAGGTACCATAATATTGTTGGTAAACTGCTTCATAGTCATTCATAACATGATGATCACAGTATTATAACCTGGAACCATTTAGCTACAAATGAGTATCATTGTAGTCATCTTCCCCCTATTTAAATGTGTTTGGCTATAGAGCATAATTCTAATTGAGAAAGAAGGCTTCAGGGATACAGAAAAATTTGTGTCATTTATGATAAACTGTAACCTGGAATAAAAAATGAATAACAGGAGCTTGGCTATATGCTAAATCAAAATAAATGAAATTATTGAAATATCCTTGCCTGTAAGGGGAATACCTTTTTTCTTGCATCTTCTTTGGTATTTGTTTTTGTTTATGAACATGGTTCTGCTTATTTCCATCCACTACTTTTTAATCGGTATCTTTTCACCAGATTCCTGAGGTTATCAGTGTGGTATATCAGTATATTAAATTACTGCGGCAATCTGCTCCGCAAGAGTGGATATTTAAGGAACTTCAAGATATTGGGAATATGGAGTTCAGGTTTGCCGAGGAGCAGCCCCAAGATGATTATGTAGCTGAACTTTCAGGTTCCTTGCTATATATTACTTTAATACATTTGCACTCTAAGACTGCTTTCCGAGACTCTTGTGGTTATAATATTTTCTTTTTGTTCACTAGTTTAGATATCACTAACATAATGTGCAGTCATGCGCTATGGTTCCATCTAGGTTTGCAAGCATATCTGCAATTAAGAACCCTGCTCGAATTTTTTTGGCACAAAATGGTTAAACTGATAGTGGTAATGAGGTTCCATGCTAAGTGTAACTGATTTGAGAATTTATGTCGCAGAGAATTTGCTTTTCTATTCAGAAGATCACATCATATATGGAGAATATGCATTTGAGCAATGGGATCCAAAATTGATTGAATCAGTTCTCAGCTTTTTCACACCGGATCATATGAGGATTGACATACTGTCGAAGTCTTTTGACAAGAAATCACAAGGTAATTCTTGGCTTTTCTGTATAGTGATATGGTGCTGAATGATTTATCTACATCATATCTAAGTCAGTCCTTTAGGTTAATGATTCCCATACTGGATCTTGTGCATTATAGTTAACTATGAGCTGTAGTGGACCTTGTGCATTATAATTAACTATGTAGGCAATAGGTAACATGAGGGTGGTAAATTTGCATTCCAAATCATGATCGAGGAGGAAGAACAACATTTTTCAGGGCAAAATGTTTACTGTACCACGTCAAAAATCCTTTGATGAGGTTGATCGATTTGTGTTACATTAAACAAGAGTATGTACATATGTTCAGCTGGTATATGACCTTCAATCCTGGTTACCTAAAAGTTTCTATGTCTGCAGTGTGTGCAAGCGAGCATGCATGCGTGTCACGCTGTGGTGGCTCGTTTTGTGTAATGTGCTACCAAGATATCGGTGGTGAGACCCACCCATGCGATGTGATTAGGAGGGTGGGCCTCATTAGATGTCAGTCTCTTGGGAGCTCATTTACCAAAATGAGCCGCCACATCCCATCCATTATTTCCTTTACATCTGTGTTTGTTGATGTGATGTGATTAGTAGGGTGGGCCTCCTCATATGTCCAACTCTTGGTAGCTCATTTAACATATTGAGCTGCCACATCTTATCCGTTATTTCCAATATACATGTGTGTGCACGCACATGATTGCGTGCTTGCGTAGAATATAGCCTAGAAATGCGCTATTGTATCATCATACTGTTGATGGCATGTTGAAGGCTAATGTTTAATTTATCTCAGACTAATATCTTTAGGAATTCAGTTTGAAGATTTTAATTGAGTCTATGAATATCTTTACGTATTTCACTTTCAAGATTTTAATGAAAGTGTTGGAGAAGAGCCTGTTTGCTTCCCGATTCATACTTTTAAGAGATACTGCCATCATATGTTTGCTGGAAGTACCTTCTTGCATATGGGCTCGCAGTTGTCACATTTGTGTGTAGAAGGATAGAGTAGTCCGTGGTGCAGACTCTAGATGTCCTATGGTGATGTACGATTCAATTTTAGACTGTTGGTCCGAAAGAAGTTAGTAAATTATTCTATTAAGATGCTTGAAATTTGTAAGTCGTTGCCATTCACAATTTGCAGGCAGAATCTCTCAATGGGCCCTAAGCTGTTAATTGATCTTATAATGTGACAACTGACTACTGCATCGTGCCCACCAGTAAAAAAGGTGACATATGTTCCAACAACCATGCTGCATGTACAGTAGGTTTTATACCCTTTAGTTATGGTCCAATGAATATAACTTCTTACTTGATGCTCCTTGCTTTTTCATGCCATCCAACTGCTCAGCTGTAACAAGTGTTCTTAAAGTTTAAATTGCTTGCTTGTCATATGGTTATTGCATAATAAGAAGATAAAGATAGGAAGAAGTAGTGCATTGAAGTGGACCCGGCGTCTTCCAGAGGTATTCTGAATGCATGTGAATTATTCCACCGCAAATGGCAAAATAAGCTACCGAATTCAAGTCTACATCGTTGGATGTGATCTACAACACTATATATAAAGCATAAATTAGTTTAGCTATTATCTTGTGCCGCTGCATCAAGCAATCGCAAGAATATATGTTTTGAGATATTTTATGCTGTAGATCACTTTCAGTGATGCATACTTTCAATTATAAGCCTTAACTTGCAACGTGAAGTGGAAGTATCTTCATCATAGATATTTTTAAGAGTAGCCTGATTCTACTGAGGTGCAATTAATTTAAAATATTATGTTTATGTTTCTCATAGGTTTTGTCTGTTGTGTATATAGTCATATAAAGTGTTTCCTCTTCTGTGAATTGGATAATTTAATTTTTTGGTCTATGCATTGCAACTTTTGTTCTCTAAATTTGTATCTGGTGCACATTTCTTCCCCAAATTTCAGCTATTCAGTATGAGCCTTGGTTTGGATCACCTTATACTGAGGAAGATGTTCCTCCTTCTCTGCTTGATGCCTGGAAGAATTCATCAGAATTAGATCCATCTTTGCATTTTCCTCTGAAGAATGAGTTCATTCCTTGTGACTTCTCACTTCGCAATGCTGATATATCAAAATTTCTTGCAAGTATTACTTATCCAAAATGCATCATTGACCAGCCACTTGTGAAATTTTGGTACAAGATTGACACAGCATTCAATGTTCCTCGTGCAAACACTTATTTTTTGATTACTCTGAAGGACGGATATAGCAGTGTAAAGAGCTGTGTTTTGACCGAGATGTTTTTAAATCTTCTCAAAGATGAGCTGAATGAAATACTGTACCAGGTACTTTACATGTGATTTTTTTTAATTTCACCAATATGCACCAATATTCTGCTTTGAAGTTGTTTTTTTTTAAAACTAATCTTGCCAAATTAGCATGTCAACTCGTGCCATTACATTAAAGACTGATTTATATGGATATTCAGCTATGACCAAGACCTCACACACAGTTGCCTAGCAAAGCCATCACTATATTTATTTGGATTTCATATTCTAGGTTTGAAATCGATCCTAAAGTCCTATTGCAGGAGTGAGATTATGCTCCACTTGCAGAAACCAGGTTTCCTCTTTCATCCATATTTCTCCTTTTGCAATCATCTAAATATTGGTTCTGTTACTGTACATGATTGGCGTGAAATCACATGAATAGTCTATACTAACGAGAAAAAGTTCAATACATCTAATAGCATGAAATCACATGAATGTTGCAATAGTCACTACTTCAACTCTAATATCTATAGTGACTACTGCTTTTGTAATATTGGCGTTAGTCATCATTCTTTTGTGTGCAGGCTGGTGTTGCAAAGCTTGAAACATCTTTATCAATCGTTGGTGACAGTCTTGAGCTCAAGCTCTACGGTTTCAATGATAAACTATCTACCTTACTAGCAAAAATTTTGACTCTATCAAAATCCTTCTCACCAAAACTTGATCGCTTTGAGGTACTTATTTATCCATTATTAGACTCCCTTATTTACTTCACTGTGTCTCTATATTTTGCTTATGTCAACATTAATCTTTGGGATTTTGATCTCTATCCTGATTATATATTCCATTTGTGATTGCGTAAGTGTACGTTGGGATGATATTATGCTGGTTATTGAATTTTAGTGTATGTTGGGATGATATTATGCTGGTTATTAGAATTTTAGACGAGCTATAGTTTATTGTATATAGATTATATCTAGATACGATGGACAAGAGGTTTAAAACCTGGGACTTGATCAGTCGGGCCTTTCGTTAAAACATGATGCTTGCAGGCCATGCTTATTCCTGGTTATTAAGGTACATCTATTAGATGCACCAAGCTTGGGTCAATTTATTGTTAAGACCAAGTTTGAATTATATTACATAATGATGAATTTCTTATCACAAGTATTGGTTGCTACCTATAAAACACAACCACTTTTTTTCTTTTATTTATTTATTTATTTACTTAATTTTGTTTCTTTTGACTTCCGCGCCTTTTCTCACAAATGTCCAGTGTAATGGCGTTGATGTCAGGCACATTAAGTCTATGAAGCACCGACTCTTGCAAACATCCCCCGAGTCCGTGTCCGACGCTTGTCGGAGACGGACACATGTTCGACACGCGTTCAACACGTGTCGGACACGTCGTCAATGGCGCCAACACGGTCAACGCCGCCGACTCGCGACGAACACGCCCTCGACACGCTCATTTCGCTCCCGACACGGCTGAAAGGTAAGGAAAAAAGAAAAACTATAAACCCGAAACCCAAACCCTAACCCTAGTTTTAACTTACCCGACCGGCTCTTTAGCTCTCTCTTCGATCGCGACTGAGAAGCAAACGCCGCCATCTCTATCGATCGTCCCCGTCGTCCTCGATCGTCCTCGTCGGCTACCAGCTTCGATCGTCCTCGTCGGCTACCAGCTTCGAGCGTCCTCGTCGGCTACAAGCCTCGATTGTCCTCAACCCTAACGGTTAGTCTCTCTCCGATCTCTCGATCTCTCTCAGTCTCTCTCTGTGATCTCTTTCTCAGTCGCTCTCGATCTCTCAGTCTCTCTCAATCTCTCTGTCGTCTCCGATCACTTCCTCTTTCTCTCCCTTTCTACTTCGATTCTCTCTTTTTTTCGATCTCCAATCCCTCTCTCTCTCTGTTCTTATCTCTCCCTTTCTCTCTCCGATGTAATTACAGTAGTTAATTTCAAGAATATTTCGCTGTTTGTTTTTATCTCTCCGATTTAATTTACCTAGTCACTGTTAAAGTATAGTCAATGTTAATGTTAATTGCTATTTTACAGTTAATGTTAATGTTAATTGCTATTTAATTTACCTAGTCATGAACTTGGAGAAATGGAATAATTGCTATTTTGGAATAATTGCTATTTTAATTTACCTAGTTAATGTTAATTTCTAGTCAATGTTAATTTTTTAATTTATTATTATTGCTATTGTATTTCACAGAAATGGAACAAGACGAGAGTTCTAGTGGCAGTGGAGTACAAGATGACAAATGTCCGCTTTGAAAATATGTTACCAAATTGGAGGAAAGGAGGTAACGACAGGAGGAAATTAGAGATGAAGATGTAATTATTGCAGAGAGGATTTTACCGGTTCACACTCAAGAGTTAAAAATTACCTCTTGAGGATAAGCGAGACTGGAATTAAGATGTGATCCAGTCAACACCCGAAAATCTAAGGGAGTTTCAAAGGACGTTGGATTAAGCAGAGACGAGGTTGACGGTTTCTAGGCCCAAGATGCTAGTTTTGCCTATATCTTCGACTGCAAGTACGATCAGTATAGGTGCATGTTTAAGCATGCCGATTGGTGCAGGTGAATCTAAGAGGAGGAAGGGGCCTAATACCGTGGAACAAGCATTCAACATGGGAGTAAGGGAGGAATTAGATGCATTGATTGGTAGGATGTTCTTCACCGGGGGATTGTCCTTTAACTTTACAAGGAATCCATATTATACCAAAGCTTTTGTATATGTCGCAAGCAATCCAATCTCTGGCTACAAGCCTCCTAGTTACAATTCTATAAGGATCACTATCTCACAACGTCAGAAAACTCACGTAGAGAGATTCATGGAGCCCATCACAGGCACATGGCAACAGAAGGGGATCTCCATTTGTAGTGATGGTCGGGCGGATGCACAAATGAGGCCCATCATCAATTTTAAGGCGGCATGTGAGGGTAAGTCAATGTTCTTGAATGTCGTGAATACCGAGGGAGAAGTCAAGAATAAGTATTTTATCCAAGAACAACTAGAAAAGTGCATCATAGAGGTGAGACTGAAAAATGTCATCCGAATCATAACCGATAATGCTTCGGCATGCAAGGTCGCAGGAGGGCTTGTGGAGGGCACGTAGCCTCACATATTTTGGACTCCTTGTGTAGTCCATACACTCAATCTGGCTATCAAGAATATTTGTGCGGCTAAGAATACGGAAGCAAATATCATGGCTTATGCACAATTACATTGGATTACAGAGATCTCCGATGATGCATTGTTTATGAAGAATTTTATAATGAACCACTCTATGCGGCTTTCCATGTTCAATGATTATTCCAAGATGAAGCTCCTATCGATTGCCGACATAAGATTTGTCTCGTGGATTATTATGTTGAAGAAGTTTAAGGTCATCAAGAGAGGCCTCCAAGACATGGTCCTTAGTGATCGATGGAGCTTATATAGAGAAGATGATGTGGGGAAAGCTCAATTGTAAAAGAGAAAGTCCTTGATGATTTGTGGTGGGACAAAATAGATTTTATTCTTAACTTCACTGGCCTAATCTATGAAATGATAAAGGATCACTGACACCGATACACTATGTCTTCATTTGGTGTATGATATGTGGGATACAATGATTGAGAAGGTGAAGCAAGCTATTTACAGGCGTGATGGTAAAAGGGATAACGAGGAATCTCCTTTTTATGAGGTGGTTCACAAGATATTGGTGGATCGATGGAACAAGGGAAACACCTCGCTTCAATGCTTGGCACACTCTTTAGTTCCAAGGTAATATTTTACATTTTACTCTTTAATACGAATATTTTAATTAATTAATACATTGTGGGCTAATTCATGTTATTAACGAACATATGTACTATCATTCCACATGGTTCAATGAGAACGTCAATCGGCAAGCTCCAAATCAAGATCTTGAGATCTCTACGGAAAGAGTAAAGTGCTTAAGAAGATATTATCCTAACCCCGATGAACGACGGATGGTGAACTTAGAATATGCTAAGTTTGTGGGGTCTTTAGAGGGTTTTAGTGATCCGGATCCTCTTTCCGATAGAGGACATATGGATCCAAAGTCATGGTGGCTTCTTTATGGTGCAAGTACTCCAAATTTACAAGCATTGGTCATAAAGCTTCTAGGCCAACCTTGTTCCTCTTCTTGTTGTGAACGGATTGAAGTACGTATGATTTCATTCACTCCTTAAAGAGGAACAAGCTAATCCCGGCACGGCCGTCGGATCTTGTTTATGTTCACACCAATCTTCGTTTACTTTCTCGGAGTTCGAAAGAGTACATGGAAGGGGAATCAAGAATGTGAGATATTGGTGGAGATGCCTTCTACTCATTTCAAGGAGCCGACATGTTAGATGTTGTTGCTCTTTCTCTTGACAAGCCCACGATGGAGGCCATTGTGTTTGAGGAGGATGAATGAGTTGAAGCCATAGAATAATATTTTTGATGTTTCAACTTGAAAACTTTATTTTAAGATACTCTTTTGAGTGTAATTTTTATATTTTTGCAATATTAGTAACTTAGTATTTTGTAGCCATTGAACTAGTTGCAACTTGAACTTTATTCTCTTGTATTTTTATATACTCAAGATGAAAGTAGTGAAAATTAAAATGTGGTATTATCTTCAAATCAGTTACATAACTTATATTTGTCATTGATTATACACGACAATGTTACATAATAATACAACATAAAAATTGATCTATTTTTCTATATGTTCATCTTTTCTTTCTTGTCTTCATTAACATTATTGTCTTTAGTTCTCCAAGAGATCATTGTCATCCCTACGTCTTAATTCACACCTGCAACACACACTTTCCATTAGTTTCTTATTTATAATCTCCACTTTACATAACAAAAAATATGAAAATGTAATAGGAATTTAATTCAATATTGATCTATATATAATAATAAATATTAAAAAAATCTATCCGTGTTGTCGTGTCCTATTTTTTTGGGTTTTGCCATGTCCGTGTCGTGTCCGTGTCGCCGTGTCCGTGTCCGTGCTTCATAGCATTAAGCTATTCTCTAGTTGGTTTCGACTGTAAAAGTTTACCCACTAGCTATTGGTAAAAAAATACATTGAACTCCATGACTCATTTCTACTTCTCTAGATAAACATCAAAGATCAATGAGAAATGAACTCCCATTTAAATGAGACTGACATCTCACCATGGGGGTCCTGGCCAGCTTTGTTGGATTATGGACAGAAAGAAAGGGAATTAAATTGGACACAAATATCCAATCCACATAAGTGATGCAGGAACCACATGTTTCCTCTTGAAATTTTTACTCTAATTTGTTCAGTCTGGTTTTCTTGTAAAGTTTGTAGTCTATGTATGATGTACCTATATCATGGCGTAACTTCCAATTAGTTCTGCTTGTGACCGAATAATCTCTCTTGATTATACATTGTAAATTCGGAAAATTTTCAGGTAATCAAGGAAGATATGGAAAGATCCTACAGAAATGCCAATATCAAGCCATCGAATCATTCAACCTACTTGAGATTACAAGTGTTGCGTGAATGTTTCTGGGATGTAGATGATAAGCTGGCCTGCCTAGTCAACTTGCCTCTTTCTGATTTAGAGGCTTTTATTCCTACTCTTTTATCACAGGTTAGCGGAACGTTTTTATCCCTCCTCTAAATTTACTCTGTTGAAATTATCTATATATCTTAGTAATAGATCTACTTCTTCCTACATATTTTTATCACTGACCTGCAACTTCTGCATTGGTTTCTGCTGCATATGTAAAACAAGTTAAATATTATGATGTTTATCTTTATTTATGTCAAAACTTTATTTGTTTCCGTGTGTAAACTTCTAGTTGCATATCGAAGGCCTCTGCCATGGGAATCTATCAGAAGAAGAGGCAGTCAATATATCAGAAATATTTGCTACAATTTTTCCTGTAAAACCACTGCCTGTGGAGCTGCGACATCAAACACGTGTTCTTCAACTTCCATCAGGAGCAAACCTTGTCAGAAGTGTTTGTGTGAAAAATGAGCTAGAAGTGAACTCCATAGCTGAGGTACATTTTGCTTTGTCATTTCCATGTAACATTTAGCTTCAAAAATTACTCATGCTTTATATCAATCTTAGTTCCGTTGTTGCAACTATGTATTGTTGTCTCATGCCATGTCTTATATCTGTTAGTGGATAGCTGGTGAGTATGACTCAGCTGTACAACCTATTTTATCAAACTCGGCGAAGTGCTATGTTACCTGGGTACTCCTATCATTAAGCCGTGCTTGTTCCTAACACGTATGTGACACATACGGTACCGAAACTTCATAGACACTACTTGGATATATGCATACATTTATTCGTATATGTATTCAATTATATGACATATGTTTTAAGTTAAAACACTTGTCATATACTTGTTGGACGTGTATCCTACACTTCACATCCATTTATTGAAACTGGTTAGCCATGAGTCGGGTTCATCTCAGCTCATACCCAAGTTTAAAACTATGGTTTTAAAGGGTTGTTTGGGTTGGGTGTCCAGTTCAAAACAACCCGTTTCCAATTTATTATAATCAACATAATAAGACGTAAAGTGTGATAGGAATTTTAATTCTAAAAAATTGAATTGAAAAACAATAATGATCTCATGTAAATTATTAATTTCAAGTGTAAATGTAACCGAACCGCGCTACGATGCATTTTACAAATTCATCATGTCCGGCACCCATATACCAGTACCCCTACCCGTTTTCATGCAACTTAGGCGAAGTGCCTTCTGTGATGATGCCAGCACCTAGGGGTTAGGCTGTAGTTGGGAAACTTTGTTGGGTCCACGTATATGTTAACTGGCTTCATTAGGATGTGCTGCTCGAGCACATGCTCACCTGACTATTTGGACCCTGCAATATCAAGGTGCGAGGTAGAATGACACATACAGATAGAAGAAGCAGCAGAGCCCTTTTCAGCAAAATTTCTTAAGGAGTTGTAAGTTCTGAACCAAATGCTTGATGTTGGTCAGATGTAGTTTTTCTGAATTAATAGACAGTTGAAATAACCATGGATGGTGTATGGTATACATATCTTAACAGCAGGAGCATGTGGTTTACACATATTGAACTTGTTGCTTGATACGGGACATTTCTTCTTAGATGGCCATCTGATATGCTGTACATTTTTTTGTGCTTATCTTTCTTCTGTGGTATGCATTTTCATATAGTTCAATTGTTATTGGCAGCTTTATTTCCAAATTGAACAAGACAAGGGAAGAGAAACAACGAGATTGCGGGCCATCACAGATCTATTTAGCAATATTGTTGAAGAACCATGTTTCAATCAATTAAGGTAAATATATGATTTGATTGTTAAATAGAATTTTCATTAGACTACTTCATTGTTTCTATAAATTGATGCCACTTTCCTTTCTTTGTGCTGAACTTTAGGACAAAGGAGCAACTTGGTTATGTTGTTGAGAGTGGTCCGCGGATGACATACCGTGTTTTAGGATTTTGTTTTCGTGTTCAATCGTCAGAGTATGGTCCACTTCATTTGCACAGAAGAATTCAAAACTTTATGAACAATATCCCTCAGCTATTGGTAAGCATCCATTTTCAGTATCTTGGAGAAATCTTATTTTAGCTTTTTATTGGTTCTTTAACTTTGTATGGATCTTTTTTTTCCATGTCATGAAGGTTCATTCATATTTTCATGTAGCATTTTGGGTGCATAAGAATGTCATGTCTGAGGTAGTAAAACATAAATTTTCTTGACTCTCTTTATGAATCTTATTGAAAAGAGCCTTCATATTTTCAGTTTTTAACTTCTTCCTGTATTACCCTTGTGTTTTGTTGTGCTCCGCTGTTTTTCTGTTTTTAACTTATCTATAGGTCTAGTATCTTTTTCTTGGTTTTTTTCCTGCTATCACACCATGGTTCACTCTTGTGAATGACAAAACCTTTTGCGCACGTATGGACTTCCCAAGTGTCTACAATTCACTTTACTCCCTGACCTGACATGCAACAGAAACTTGTGGCCCTTTCATTTAGATGCCAAGGCAATTAAGTTGATATCTTATCCTTTGCCTAGAATTTTTTACCTTTTCCAGGAAAAATGTGCATGCTCATTGTAGCATTTCCACGATGCTATGCTCTTTTTTCATCAGACCTTGCCCTTAGCTAGTATAGCGGACCTAAGAATTTGTTCTATGTCCAGACTTTTTCACTTTTTTAGCATAAATTCACATAGGGATGGAATATAGTTTGGTCACTGGAATGATCCAACCTCATCTTGCATGTAAAGTTAATATTTCACTGAAATTGTACCATATGATCCAACACCTCCTTGTTTGCAAAATTCAACCTCATTGCATAAATTAAATTCGTAGAAATAAGCTTCAAAATCCTTTTTAATATAGCAGTTTTCACAAGCTCTTTTATTATCATTACATTCTTACTTTCACAGGAACCACAATCCTTAAATTACTGTTGCATTTCTTAGTCTCATAGATTCTCTTGTCGTAATTTACCACTGAACTAGCCCGCATTAATTTTGCTACCGCCCTGCCTAGACCTTGGAAATCATTTATGTTATTTATTTTTCCTATTTGGTTTTGTTTTGATACGAAGACAAAAGTATCTACCGTATTGTAAGAACAGTTACATTATCACCATGTTTGCTCATGAGTGCGTTCAGTTTGCTTAACCTCAAGAAATTCTAAAAACATATAATACAAGGTGTTCCCGTGAAGTTGTCCTTTCCAGGCTATGCTGTGGCTTTTAAGAACTTCAAATTCAAACCTTTTCTGTGCATTTCAACTAATTCTTTCTTATTCTAGGATGAGCTTGATGATGAATCTTATGAAAACCATAGGACAGGGCTAATAGCAGAGAAGTTGGAAAAGGACCCATCACTTTCATATGAAACTGGGCATTACTGGAATCAAATCACGTGCAAGAGGTATTTGTTCTCTCATCTTACTTGTCTTTTGTTGCGTGTTTAGGTTTGCACCCAGTTTTAATCAAGACTCATTATTCATATGACCAGTTCATGTTTCGCATTATTAATGAAGCATGAGACATCATTTATCTTTGTTGCATGTCTTAGGTTTGCATCCATTTTTATTCAACAGTCATCTACTCATATGACCAGTTCATGTTTCTTATGGTTAAGGAAGCATGAGGCATTTCTCCTGAAATGGACCATGTTTTGTTTCATTGTACCATGTAACCTTTGATAAAGTGTCATCATATACTTTTTGTTGTGAAATTCCTGTGAATATTTTGATTTTGGTGCAGTATCATTTATCATTAAAGATGATAACAGTATGTCTGAAAGATAACATGTTCCTCATAAGATACATTGACAAGTTTCTGATCATTAATCATGTTGAGGAGTATGATTGTTTATGATTGTTATCTGATTGCTGCGCGGACTAAACCAGCTAAGGTTTGTCCTGTACTATTGGTGGGAAGGTTGAGATTTTGGATTTTCATGTCATTTTACGATCATTAAGGAGCATGCATTTTGCCTGAACTTTAAATTTGTATAGGTTTTTGTTGAAATACGTATAAAAAGGATATGGTGCCATATTGACAGTTCTATTATGAATTTGCATTTCTTATCTCTCCATCACTCTATGTACAACTCGAATTCACTTACAGTACCAGCTTTAAGATGGTAAGAAGTGCATTTTCATAAATATAAAGAGTTAAATACTGGCTTTACGATGGTAAGAAGGGCATTTTCATAAATATAAAGGATGTTTACCAAGAATATTATGTCGTATGGTGAAAACGTGAGTTTACTTTTTCTTGTGTTCAGTGTGTTGATGCACTAGAACACATCCAAATCTTATTAAGCGCCTTTTCAACATTACCTACCTACCATTTCCCATTGTATGTGGTAGTTCTAATGGGTAGGTTAATATGAAGTTCCGATGTTAATTTAGAAGAAAAATAAGAGCTTCTCTTTGAGGTTAGTGTAAGTGAACTTGTGCATAAAGGATGCTAAATTCATGAGACCGATAAAATAAGAGCTTCTCTTTGAGGTTAGTGTAAGTGAATTTGTGCATAAAGGATGCTAAATTGATGATTGTTGATGAGTGTCTTCTAGAGGATTGAGATTTTTTGAGGATTCTTTTTGCAATCCAAAATTTTTAGAGAGTTTGGTGCTATTGTTCTAACATCATAATCTGGTGACCATATATACAAATATAGAACTGTTTCTTTAGGAAGTCAGATGGAACGCTTGATGATTTCATGCTTTTCCGTATGTGCTACCAGTTCACAGTTCCACGTGCAGGGTCATGTTCACCTCTTTGTATGAAATTGGCAAACTTTTTTCCCTAGAACATCCAGGTCAGTTTCACGATTTATATTTCAAGATGGCATTTTCTATGCTAGAAGAACGCTTCTATTACGATGATATGGCGTATAAGTAAGAAATGAGTGCATCCGCTAGAAACTAAAGATAAAATCCAAGGATTAAATTGGGAGAAATTTTTTGAATCCTATGGGCATTGTGTAACATCTGATACATGTGTCAGTGCTAGTTCTGTATTGTTGTAGTTGATGGAGTGCAAGTCAGCTAACTAGATGATATATTTCTCTATGAGTTGCTATTTTTATGGTGGTAACGCGATAACTCAGATTTATTTGCTAGATAGCTAACTTGATTTTTTTTTGTTGGCCTTATTTTCAAAGGTCAAAAGAAATTAAGTTGCATTTTACTTTCTTCTTAAAGGCTACAAAAGGGGAAAATCATGAGTGTTAATTTATAGCTTTCATGTAAATAAAATTAAAAAGAATACTTCGGAAAACTAAGGTATTCGTTCATTCTCTTCCACTTTTTTCTGTTTTTCTTGTACATTCAGCTGATGCTGACATGAAATGTCTCTCTGGAATTCATTTATTCTTCAAGTAATCCTCATGGCGATCAATTTTTGGTACTAATGAAATTTAAATTTTTGTCACTTGACGTGTATCATAATGTTCCTACTGTAGGTATCTATTTGACATGTCAAAATTGGAAGCAGAGGAGCTAAGAACAATTCAAAAGGCTGATGTTATTAACTGGTACAACACATATCTAAGATTACCTTCTCCGAAGTGTCGCCAACTTGCTGTTCATGTGTGGGGCTGCAATGCCAGTAAGCACGAAGGAGTTGTGAAAAGTGAAGAGTTTGGAAAAGTAATTGAAAATGTTGATTCCTTTAAAAGAGGTTCTGAATTTTACTCTAGCCTCTGTTGAAATGCACCACGGACTGCTAATTGCTTTAAGGCCTTCAAATTCTTGAGAACTTCTCAGGTATTTATTCAGAAATTCAGAAATTTAAGATCTATAAGTCCATTTTCAAGATACTATTCATTTAGGAAGATGTGTAATAAACTGTTTTGATTTATATTCTTGTGTACATTGAAAAATGAATAGCTGAAAATTGTCGAATGCAAATTGATGAATCAATTTTACCTGTCGAAGTATAGTTAAGTTTTACTGGATAGATATCCTTTAAGTAGGATATAAGGTGTGCAAGAAAGCAATATTAACTAATAACTCTTCAATACCATGTCTTCATCGCAACTATTTTTGCTATATTGATATCGTTAGTAGCCATACCGCAATTTATTAAAGAGAGAGATGCTGGACTGTAAATTGTCGTAGCATAACTTAAATCTCTTCATCCGGGTTCCAATTTTTCACCAATGTGTTTAGGTTGAATTAGTTTCGGTTCTAAATGTGGATCAAACCCAGCNACCCCAGCCATTAAACCGAATGTTCCAAGCTGATGGGGGAATTCCCCAATGGAGCCAAACAGTTAAGTTGACAGGTTAATGCGTGAATCTAACCCAAGCCACGTGTCAATTCAAATTAAATTGAGTATATTACAAGCCAAAAGGAAGTCCAAAGTTCAAAATTTCCTTTGTCAGGAAATATGGTGATGCTACACATGTAACTTTCATAGTTAAAAAAAAAAAAAAGAAAAAGAAAAAAGTATTGCATCATTAATTAATATTGAACAGGGTATTTGATAAATAAAATAAAAAAAAGAGTCACAATGAAGTCTCAACTACCTCATTTGCATTGTCAAAACCATACTAATGACAATCTGGCATTCACTGTTACACTGTCTACTCATTAGCTTCGGTATTCCTTTCTAGCACGCATATAACAGTAAGCAGAAATAATAATGAACGGTTCGAATTATCCGAATTGGAATTGAGAATGCAGCAAAACATAAACTCAGTAACTGACCGAAGTTGTTAGTTTTTTGCCACTGTACTAAAACTCTGAAGTAGCGTTATGATTTTATGCTCTAGTATGTCTTTGCAGAGTAAACACTTGTTTCTTGGACTGAAACTTAGAAAGTTGGTAGCGATATCCTTTTTTATCTTAAAATATTATCTAAATTTTTTATCAGTGAGATTTGACCGTAGGTTGTCCTAACAATGTGTTAAATATCTCTATCATTACGTCAAAACTCAAGTTGAAGATTGAGATCTATAATCTTATACACTCCTACACAAAGTAATATCTTGATCATCACATTTATTCTCTTAAATTCTTAACCACCTGCCATAACTAAGTCACGCAACACATCACACACTGTCAAATTGCATGGCACGCCCTAACAGGGATCTAAATAGGCCTCTGCTTGACCAACAATTTGTTGCATGCCTCCACTACCAGAATCATGGGTGGAGCCCACCACCACATGGGTGTTTGGACGCATATATCGACCCTAACCCCAAGAGTTCAATCGCAAAACGAACAATTTGAGGTGATCTGATAGCCAAAAGGGGCCAATGTCATGTGGGTCTCTCTTTGAACCCTCCATGTGCTCTTTTTTCCCCCAGAAAGCAACTCAATCTGAGGCTGTGGACGGGGGGGCCCACGGCCCTAGTTAAGATTTTGGAGGGACTAAGGGACAAGGATTGTGAAGGGTAGCAGACTTTTGGGGACCCCTACGCTAGATAAGTATCATGCAAATACGATCCTACATGTTCTGAGGCCCATTTTAAGTCCCATGACATTGGATTTTATTTCGAGGGTTCAGGATCACGGATGAGGCTCTAGACCTCCATCGCCCCCACATTACATGTGGCTAGAGGACACCCAATGTTTTGGTATTTTCAAGTATTAAGCTATGAGTGTAATTTTCCAGAACATGTGTGTACTCACTGTACTGTGAAAACATATTTTTGAAAAATTAAAATTTAAGGATAATTTCCACAAACTGATATTGAACTTGTGCCCTCACTGGTAAATAAAAATAGAGCTAATTGCGGGAAGACGATAGACCCCTGCACTATTTGCCCAAGCGATAGACCTATGAGTGAATTTTTTTGCTCCCCATTCTTCTTCTTTCATCCTCAAGAGTCCTATTTGTCAGTAAACAATCTTCTCTTTCGCTTGTGGTAAAATAGTCACGAAAAAAAGGTCACCTAGCTGGTTTATCC
>NC_033800.1:14173174-14224395 GCF_001876935.1 Asparagus officinalis
CAAAATCAACCTAAAATATGGTGTTCTGCGTTCACCGTCAAAGGAATTTACTGGGCGAATGATATGATCCAATTAAGCCACTAACATTTCTTCACACTAGTCTATATAGAACTAAAGTGTGGGTGTGTCACAATCATCCCACCTTACAAAAACGACGTCTTCGTCGTTATGACATGACAATTGGCACATTTCAGTATTACTGTCAGGCGATATGGACTCTAGAGATGCCTCCTACGGGCTCTAGAGGTGGCTCCCACCGTATCCATGCGGTGTAGCACTTAGCCCCGTATAGAACTTAACTTCACATTTGTCACAACCTCGGGTCCACATGCCCATTGGCTAAAAAATCCACTACCAAAATACTAGCACTAGTTATTTTTGGGTCTTAGGTTTTTCTTTATTTAAGTCACTAATATTTCTTCATTCTAATCTATGTGAAATTAAAGTTTGAGGGTGTCACATAAAGGATAAAGCAACCCACCAACGGAATGGTAGTGAGTGCAACACGCAAGCGGAAATTGTGAGAGCCATATTGCTCAAGTTTGGTCCAAGCGATGATCAAATTGTGGTCCAATTTTGTAAAATTAATGCCTCCTGATTTTGTTTAAATGTGCACATCAATCACGAATTTAATCAGATTGCCTTGTTTTTCACTCGAAGAGATTAATATCAGAATACAGGTGACCGTGCATATTGTGCTCGTGCAATAGGAGCTACATTGTGGAGTAGAAATTTTCACCATAAATTAGAATATATCGCACTACATGTGAGAATCTGCTGAGTATAAACTTTCACCATAAATTGCGAGCTGTAACTAGCTTTTTTTTTTCAAAATGGATTTTCTGCGATTCATTTTTTTTATTATCAAAAAACAAGGGATAAACCCTGTCATATGTATTAAAAAACAAGTTTTACAAAAACAGGATACGAAATGTATCCGAAAATTGGAAGATAGAAATACTAGTTTCTCGATACTAGTGATATATGACTTTCTTCTCTCTAACATCCGTGAAGGTGAAGAGAGGGCCTTGCCGTCATTCACCGTTGACACAGATATAAGAGAGAACAAATAACATCCGTGAAGGTGAAGAGAGGGCCTTGCCGTCATTCACCGTTGACACAGATATAAGAGAGAACAAAAGCCAGCCATATATTTGGTATCAAGATAAGAGAGAACAAAAGCCAGCCATATATTTGGTATCAAGAAACTAATATTTCTATAACCCAATCAAAACATAGAACAAAACTTGGAGTAAATCATATACAAAAACTAAAGAAAACATCCTGACACTTGCAGATTGGTCAAATGCTTCTGCCAATGGGGTCTTTCTCCAACATAGCTTTAATCAAAACATAGAACAAAACTTGGAGTAAATCATATACAAAAACTAAAGAAAACATCCTTACACTTGCAGATTGGTCAAATGCTTCTGCGATTCATGATGATTTTATATTTATTTTTGTTTTTGCTTGGAGTACTTTTCCGATCAATTTGGCCACAAAAGGTGCAAAAGTTGCCTAGATACAGAAATCTAGTACTTCAACGGATATTAGATAAAGATTCATTGACGAATATGGATTTAGCTAATATATTCCGTTGTCTACCTCTAATAAATTATTGTCATATATAACTCAGGCAACATCAACAAAGATTTCATCCATATTGTTGAGGCCAAAATTAAGTTCAATAACAAAGAAGAAAGCAGTTACAAAATGCAATGCAAGATCCAGAAAGGGTACAAATGCCCTACGTAGTAGCACTCATAAACTCCTACTAAAAGTAATTTTCATATAATCCTATAATTTCCTAAGTATAGTTAATTAACAAATAACAATAATTAATGCATACTTTACCCGAGTTGTGACTCATAAAGCTAGATTCTTTCTAAAAAAAATGGTTCACGGGATTCCATCATGAAAACTTCCACGAGGGAATAATTCTTTTTTTTCCTTTCAACTCACTCCCGTAAAGGGATAATGAAGATTCCAAATGGAAGAAAAAAGCCCCCACAAAGAATGACCAAGCCTCCAATAAATAACGGGAAAAGAAGTTAGTTTCTGTCTTTTTTGCATCTCTAAATCGAGCCTCAAGCTGTGTATATTATGACTATATATTAGTTTGGAAATTTACTCATCCGCTATAGTCTGAAAAGATTCAATTACATAAACTTTCATAACAAAAAGACTAATGATAACATCTAAGTTAAAAAGGTTGAAGTGTGAGAATTGAGTATTATACTTTAAAAGGGTTTGGATGTGATTTTGCCTCACATTTTTACATTTAACATCTGCATCCTAACATAGCAAAGGTTAAAACGTTACTTACACAAAGTTAAAAAACGGGTACAATACATCTATTCCTCTATAATAATGGGAAGATCCAAGATCCACTGTTCATACTACAGTAAATACTATAGTAAATCGCTATAACATTATTACTGTAGCACAAATAGGATGATCTTAAATTCACTATTCATGCTACAATAAATCAATGCAGCATTATTGATGTAGCACATGCGGACCCGTAGCGTTTAAAAATATTACTATAGCTCAAACAATATATTATAGCATTTAGAAACAGTAAAAATTATATTTAAATATAGAATTACTATAACAAAAATTAAAAAAAATAGAGGCTGTGCTTTCACGGGCTGCACTTCCAAAAATATGCGAAGTTATAAGATCCTGTTTGAAGACAAGGAGGATGTTGTTACGTCACGTGTAGATCTTCCAATATTTGAATAGAAAAGCAACATGACACATGGGTCACCTTCCTTTGTCTTTGTCACTGTTATCCAAGCCCAAGCTCAGAACACGTAGACTTTTATCGGATTAGAAAAGCTCAGAAACCTCCGAAAGAATTATAAGAATCCATGCACTTAATCAAGAGCAAAGCCCGGAGATCTCATGTGCCCTTAGCATGGTAGGGTCATGCGTATATCCTCTCAGTCAACCTCATCACATACAAAGTATTATTCAAAAAAAAAAAGTACTACCTAAGCTAGAAATAGAAGGCTGAAAGATGCTATAATATAGTGCTACAAGAACATCAACGTTAATAAAATCTTTTAACTAAAGTTTAGGTTTGGACCGCATGAACTATACTCTTCTAGTCAGTAATAAGTTCTGTTAGGTTTAACTTCAGTTCTTCTTTTCTGGTTAGTTATAATCCTTGTCGCCTCTCCAAAGTGGCGCATATAATGTTACTAGTTGAGATGCACGTGCAATGCACGTAGTTGAATATCATGAGTTGAGATACGCGTGCAATGCACGTGGTTGAATATCATGATTATTTAAATTGATAAAAATAGAGTAAAAATAAAAAAAGAATTAAGTTCTTTGTGTGATTGATCATTAACTCAATAATATTTCTCTCAAATAAAATATTGTCATTGTTTCCTTCAACCCAGACTGTGGCTACGTGATCTACTATTTGTGAGTTATAAACACATAAATTTAGTACAACATCTCTATTTATTAGTATCTTAAAGTCTTCAAAAGACGGATGATCATTCAATTCACAAAAGAATTTTATATATGAATTTACTTGTAATATGTCCATTAAAATTTTAGTTATGGGTTGATTTATATTCATGTTAACTTTTAGTTAATGTTTTGCTCATATTTATATTATCTAATATTCTCATTCAATTTTATAGCTCATTTTCTGTATCATAGAAGTAAATCTGAATGTATGAAGAATTATTTTCTTACGAAATTAAAACAGAGAGATTATGATATATTTCGTCATGTGCTCTAAATATAATTTTTTTTTTGATGCAAGGTCCCTATTAAATCATATAATTTTTTTTTTGATGCAAGGTCCCTATTAAATCTTACTCAAAACGATATGAATAAAAAATGCTATTATAACTCATTTGTCTAGGACAATTGTATTATATATAGGATACATAACTCATCTAGAATATCCATATCTCCTAAGTGGATTTTGCTGTTTTGAGAGCAACATGTTAGATGCTCGTATTCCCTTTTTGACCCTATAAAAGACACAAGAACTTAGAGTGCATAGCTTATATATTATAAAGAGCATATCGCTTCATGAAGAATTTTTTCTAATAATGATATTATTACAATGATATTACTATTTAATATTAAATTAATTTTATTATATAAGATTATATGACTCTTTTTATAAATTATAAAGTATATATATGAAAACCTTGATACTTATAGCCAATAGTTGGGCTCCACAAAATAGTTTAACTTTATATTATAGTTTACTATTTGTAGTATTGGCAATGTTATTACCTTTTCTCTTTATCTTATTATTCATACTTTTTTGATGTAAGTTCTTTTTTGCTAATCATTCAATTGGCTATATTTAATTTTTATAATATCAGAGGTTAGAATATTCTCTTCTATTTAAAAAGTGTTAACATGATTTTTTTAAAATATATACACATAGTAATAATAATATATACTTCAGTGCAACTCAAACATTAGCTTGAAGCCATTTAGAGTGAGGTCATTTCTATGCTAGAATGGTGATATAGTGATTACACAGTCTAAAAGTCAAAGAAAAAATTTCTACAAAGAAAAAGTAATTTAATATGTCAAATTAAAAACTAATTTATAAAATATACATGGACAATGCAGATAGCTATATAAAGTAAGGTATATATCTTTATAAAAATTTTATCGTGAGTGACCAATTACAATCATCCTAATTTAAGCATAAATAATTATTATTTTAGTTACTAATTTGATACGCGTAACTATCGAATAAATCTCCAGCAAAAAATAGGAATTGAGATTTGTTGGCCTTTTTATTTTGATGATATTTTAACGAATAATTTATAACTAATATTGTTTGTCTAGTGTTTGTGTTTTCGTATTTATTCTAAGCAAACAATGTGTTGGAGGATGGATGGACTAGAGCTTTCACGATCATATCCAATGGAGGTTGGCGGAATAGTGGAGTGAAGCAATACAATTTTAAGTTAAAGATTCAAATTCAAGCTTCATCCGTAAGTTTACAAAGAAGAGCTCAATGAAGATCTATCAAGCTTGGTTAATTTAGTTTTAGGGTTATATTATGTGTGTTGATACTTTAAGCTCAATCATATACACACATACACATTTTGGTTATATAATATGTATTGGATGTTCAAGGGCAAATTATTATTACTACTAGTATTTAGACCCGTGCAAAGCACGGTTCCTAAAAGTTTTTTTGCAAATATTGAACATGTTATCAAAATAAAGCATTCTGCTTTAGATATGAAGTATAGTGGTGGAACTAAACCGAATAATTAATAAATAGTTTGATTATTATTTGTCCAGATATTCGATCGAGTTCGATTCGATAACTACTTCAATTAGTATTTAAGGCTAGGTTGTAAATATGTGCCTGAATTTTAGGCCGGTGTAGGGATTTTCATGTTGCTTCAATTAAAGATCAATTAGTGGATTCAATTAAAGATCAAATAACTACTCAAAACTGAAACAAAAATAGCACAATAAGGTCAATTATTTCAATGCATAAATGTGTGAAAATATTTATCTAAAAATTAAATTTGAAAAGTGAAATAAAGTTACCATTTCATAACTGTGATGAACTGAATTGACCATCCGATACGATCCTATCCATCATCATCTCTGACGTAATCAATCTCCAATCTCTAACCCACAAACAAACAAAACCCATTAAAACTTAGCAACCAAATCTTCATTAAAAAAGCAAAAAAGATTACCTAAATCAAATTTAAACATAAGGATTAGGGATATGATCAGAGTCGGGCACTATTAAGATTAAATATATCAAATTTAATCATTATAAATAGAAATTATAATCTTTACCATGCTAAAAGAAGTAACTAAATAATCCAAAAACCAACAATCTGAGGCGCAAAAAATTAAAATTTAGATCAAATTCATCACCATGATATATATATATATATATATATCAATCAATTCCTCTAGAAACATTGATATTAAAATATAAGTTTTTAAAGGATTTTTCATGTTGCTATGCCGTAATATTCTACTTTTATGTTTTGACACCTCCCACCCCTTCGAAGACTGAACCTCACACATTCAAGTTGAAATGGGAGGAGAGCATCTCATAAAGTCTTAGGCAGTTTCTCCAACAATTCATCAACCTGCTCATCAGTATACCATCCCTGACTAAAAGGTTCCCACTGATCTCAGAAGCATTCTTGAAACCTTTTGGCCACAAACAGCATCCTGGGAGGTATATCTTGCAGCTCAACCCCCGATATCATCCTCAAGCATCTCAACAGCAGTTCATGATCCTTAATATTGCAGGCCATCGTCATTCGGATGCCTTGGCTCTCAATTTCACGAAATGGGACAGCCTGAAATAATCAAGAAGAGAAAAGATGAGACCTTTCTTAAACCCTAATTCAACGCAAAAAGCAAAGGTAGGGAGAGACCGAAGAGAGACATGCTTCAATTCTCTAAAGCACTCGAGTCCTCCAGGGAAAGTGAAACCATTTAGAGGTTGAGGAGTGACGGAGAATTCAATGGGAGAACAGATCTCGATGACGATGAGGAAGCGAACCGCCACCGCCGGCGGAGGAGGATGAGGAGGATTGGAGTTGTTTATGGGATCAGGATCCTCTTTGGACGATGAGAGGGTAGGGCTGGGGATCTTACGACAGCGGAAGAGGCGCCATGGGTCATCGTCAGAGCGCTCGGTCGCTCACTTGTGCTTCTCGAGGGTGGCGAGGCGGTTGGCCTCAGCTCTCTGACGGTGCTCCTCCGTGATTTCCACGAGCGTTCATCGATCTCAATTTTTGATTTTTTTTTTGATTTTCTGAATCTTTATCTGAAGAAATATGGAGAGAGAAAGAGAGAGAATGGTGGAGAGTGTCAAAAAAGTGTACGGTTAAAGAACGCTAACAGTGGTGGCCTTGAATGACGATTTTCAAGGAGAAAACGTGGGAAGTTTTTTTTAAAGGAGATCGTGGGTTGTAAACAGTGGGAAGTTTGAAGAAAGAGTAGCGATGTGGATTGGAATTTTTAAAAAAAGTCTGATTGGTCCACTTGAGATTTACTGTTCATCATGACTTTTTGTTGTTCTCCTTTAGTTTATAAGAAGTAGATGACACAATTATTTTTTTGATGTTAAAATAGCTACAGTAAAAAAGAAAAAAAATAACCGGCGGTTCCAAATTACCTGCAGAGAAAAAAAACAAAGAATGACGAAATGGCTATAGGAAAACAGAAGTTGGAGAAGAAAAAACAAAGAACTACATGGAAAAGAAAAAAAACTATTGCTAATGGCCTGCTGCTGCCGAGTGGAGAAAAAACAAAAGCTGGAAAACGAAAGAAAAAACAAAGAGGATTAAAGAAAAAAAACTAGAAAACGAAATCTCTTACCTTGCGCTGCCGATCGTCGTCGTCGCCCGTCGAATGTCGTCGTTATTTATAAGCTGCATATGAATCCAGTGTGCCCTACACTATGGTGTTCTTAGTGTCTAATATCTTTACTATTCTTACAAAGCCAAGTCTCCTGCTCTACTGCTCTATCAACAGCTGGTTATGGTGATGATGAAATCATAGGTATTTCCTCTTTAATAGACATGACTTGTACAATTGGTGGTGCAACTCCAGAAAATAATACTACTGGCGAAAACGGATGCGCCTCTCACTCCTCGAGTGTTACAAAATCTTACAGCAAATGGTGCCATAAAGTTGATCAAATACTATAGAGCCTGTTGCGGCTCGGGCTTTGCTTGCCCAGCTCTCCAGGTACGAGTTTTATCTCGACCGGATCCTCATCCCAACATTTATAATATCAAGAGGAGAGCTTAATGAACATAGTAAATAAGGTTACAAAATATATATATACATAACGTATCTGTTTGTGGGAAAATTTGTAGTAAAAGAAATGAAGGAAAATTGATTTGTATTCCTTTAATCTCAGTTACAATTGGATTTCCTGATTACAAAAGAGAAGAGAATGAATTTGATTCTCTCCTTTGTTTAATTCTGGGTTCTTCACGGTGGCGATGAGATGCCTCCCTCGAATGCTCGCGTCGAGTTTGCTTCTCGTTGACGATCCGATGTCTTGTTTCACTGGAACGTGGTCTTCTCCTCACGATTTGACGTTGTGGAGAACTCTGAACGAGTTTGAAACTCTATGAAAGAGTTGATTTAACCGAAAGTCAGTTATAAGCCAAGGATGAAAAAGATATTGTTGCCGATCTCCAAAGCTCCAGAAATGCTCTAAGGATCCTGTTGACGAGCCAAGAAGTTCCAACCGACCGACCGAACCCTCCTCAACTGAATTGATTTTCAATTATTTATAGGGGATTAAGGGGTGTAACCACCTCCTTAATTCGCTCCTAAGTGAGGCTAATGGGATGTAACCGCCCCTTAAATCACTCCTGAGTGGAGTTATGATCCCCTCAGATCGTGGGAAACGGTTTTGGAACCGTTCAGCTCGTGTTTGAACGAGTCAAACGTAGGCCCGCGTTCTGATGCGAATTTTGCATTCAAACGCAGTGTTTGGAAGCTTGAACACAGTGTCTGAAAGCTCGGACGCAGCGGCTGGAAACTGCGTTGGCATCTTGTTAGAAGCTGCGTTTGGCGGCTTGGAAGCTGCGTTTGGCAGCGAGTGAAGCTGCGTTTGGTAGCGGTATAGAGCTGCGTTGGGCAGCGCTTGGAGCTGCGTTGGGCAGCAGTGTAGAGCTGCGTTGGGCAGCGGTATAGAGCTACGTTGGGCAGCGCTTGGAGATGCGTTGAGCAGTGGTATAGAGCTGCGTCGGGCAGCGGTATAGAGCTGCGTTGGGCAGCGGTATAGATCTGCGTTGGGCAGCGCTTGGAGCTACGTTGAGCAGCGGTTGGAGCTGCGTTGAGCTGCGGTATGAGATGCGTTGAGCTGCGTTCGTGGCTATGAACGCGATGCGTCTTGATGCTGGTGTGCGGGGAGGACTTCCACAGTTTGATTTGAAGAGACCGTCGATTTGTAGTCTCTTTCTGTCGAAGCGTTGCAAAGATCGTCATTTTGTAATCTTTGCTTTAGGAAGGGATTTGCACGTAGGACCTGTGTGAAGGTATGCGCCATAATCCTGCTTCTGGAATGTAAGGGTGGACCTTGCATTTTGAACTTGAGATGCGGGTCTCACCCTTGCATGTTGAATTTGGAACACGTGTGTGACCTCAACGTTTTGACTTAAGATATGGAAGTGGCTTCCGTGCATTTTTGACTAAGTCTTTGAGACTTGTCTTTGGCTCATCTGTTTTAAGTCTCGGCTCACATCCATTAAGTTGATGGACCTGCAAACGTGCATAGGATTTTTGGCAAACCCTCAGCCATCAACAGATTTGATAAGCCTTTACCGACTACCGTTTGAGTCGGGCTAGCATGTGGATTGTATAAGTCCGTTCCACATATACCGTTATGCTAAGAGAATGAACTCTTTTAGACTTGATGCTATAATTTTGAATACATAGACTTTGTCATTTTTACGGAAAAAGACTAACCGGCAACGCGTATTAGGCGTAGGCTTATCTCTAATTAGGGATCGAGATAAAGTCCCCCATGCGTGTAAAACATGGATTTTGACGTTATTAATAACAATCTGCTACGATATTGAATACGTAGGCTTTGCCATTATTACGAGAATGGGCTACCCGGCAGCATGTGTTAGATGTAGACTTATCTCTAATTAGGGGTCGAGATAGATTCCCCCCAGGCATGAATCCTGGTGTCTTTTTCACGGTGAAAGATTAACCGGCAACGCGTGTTAGGCGTAGACTTATCTCTAATTAGGGATCAAGATAAAGTCCCCCATGCGTGAAGGCATGGATTTTTGGTGTCGTTTCTTCCTATGTGGCTTGAAACACCGAAAGAAAGTTGGAAGCGCCAGAGGTGTAATATTAACTTGGCATGAATTTTCACTTAGAGTGAAATTCAGAAATTTTCTTTATTATCACTAGGATAATTCCAGAAAATATTTAATCCGTTGGGGATTTTATAATGGCAACTTGCTATTCTTGTTGAAAAAGGATTAACAAGTTCATTGGGGGAGTTGACTGTTAGAGGTGTGATGTTAACCTAACAGTATTTTTATGGACCTATCGCTCCGTTGATGAGAGTCGATAAGTGGAAAGTTTTACGATCGGAGCAACTTTGAGGACCTATCGCTCTATTGACGAGAGTCGATCAGTTGATTTTGTCAGAGGTGTTTGATATTAACGTGACAAGAGAATGTTGCGATCGGAGCAACTTTGAGGACTTATCGCTCTCTTTGTGGACTTATCATCCTATTGATGAGGATTGATAAGTGGGTTTTTTGTCAGAGGTTTGGTGTTAACATGACAAGATTGTGTTGCGATTGGAGCAACTTTGTGGACTTATCATCCTATTGAAGAGGATTGATAAGTGGATTGTCAGAGGTGTAGGATTAACGTGACAAGAAAATGTTGCGATCGGAGCGACTTTGTGGACTTATCATCCCATTGAAGAGGATTGATAAGTGGATTGGTTGTCAGAGGTGTGATATTAACGTGACAAGAATTTGTTGCGATCGGAGCAACTTTGAGGACTTATCATCCTATTGACGAGGATTGATAAGTAAATTTTGTCAGAGGTGTGATATTAACGTGACAGGAAGATGTTGCAATCAGGGCAACTTTGAGGACCTATCGCTCTATTGGAGAGAGTCGATAAGTGGATTGATTGTCAGAGGTGTGATATTAACGTGACAGGATTTGTGTTGCGATTGGAGCAACTTTGTGGACTTATCATCCTATTAAAGAGGATTGATAAGTTGATTGTCAGAGGTGTTTGATATTAACGTGACAAGATTTGTGTTGCGATTGGAGCAACTTTGTGGACTTATCATCCTATTGACGAGGATTGATAAGTGGATTGTTGTCAGAGGTATATTGTTAACGTGACAGGAAGATGTTGCAATCAGGGCAACTTTGTGGACTTATCATCATATTGAAGAAGATTGATAAGTGAATTTTGTCAGAGGTGTGATATTAACGTGACAGGAAGATGTTGCGATCAGGGCAATTTTGAGGACTTATCGCTCTATTGGGGAGAGTCGATAAGTTAATTGTCAGAGGTTTGGTGTTAACATGACGGGAATTTGTTGCGATCGGAGCAACTTTGTGGACTTATCATCCTATTGACGAGGATTGATAAGTGGGTTGTCAGAGGTATGATGTTAACGTGACAAGATTGTGTTGCGATGGGAGCAACTTTGTGGACTTATCATCCTATTGATGAGGATTGATAAGTGGGTTTTGTTAGAGGTTTAGTGTTAACATGACAGGATTTGTATACTTGTGATTTGAACAAGATTTTGGTGACTAGCGTCTCGCTGGGGAGAATTGCTAAATGAGTTTATCATCAGGAGCGATAGTATTTTGAAGACTTAGTGTCTTGTTGGGGAAGATTACGATTTGAGCAATTTTGATGACCTATCATCCTATTGAAGAGGATTGATAAGTTAATTGTCAGAGGTGTATTGTTAACGTGACATATTGGGAGTGATGCAAGCTGCATTCATACTCTGTGGGGGTGATGATCGTTAGAAGTGTAATGTTAACTTGACGATGTGAAAGATTTATTACTCTTAATCCAATGGATTCCAAGTAACCAACCCCCAGTCTTGATTAAGACTTAGCAGGGGAACAAAAAGAGATAGACAAGGCACATCACCTAGTGGGGCACTATTCATAAAGTCGGAATAGAGGCACATCACCTGGTAGGCCATTATCTGATGAGTTTGACTATCAGAGGTAACTGTTAACGTGATAGTTTTGTGGACCCGCCATCCTACTTGAGAAGAAGATTGGCAAGTTGATGGACTATCAAAGATAACTTTTAACGTGATAGTTTTGGTGGCCCCGCCATCCTATTGAGGAGGATTGGTGGGGGAATTTGGAGGAATGTAGACTATCAGAGGTGATCATTAACGTGATAGTTTTAGTGGACCCGCCATCCTATTGAAGAGGATTGGTGGGGTAATTTGGAGGAAAAGGACTATCAGAGGTGACGGTTAACATGATAGTTTTGGTGGACCCACCATCCTACTTGAAGAGGATTGGTGGGGAATTTGGAAAAACTAGACTATCAGAGGTAACTGTTAACATGATAGTTTTGGTGGACCCGCCATCCTATTTGAAGAGGATTGGTGGGGGAATTTAGAAAAACTAGACTATCAGAGGTAACTGTTAACGTGATAGTTTTGGTGGACCCGCCATCCTATTGAGGAGGATTGGTGGGGGAATTTGGAGGAAGGTAGACTATCAGAGGTGATCATTAACGTGATAGTTTTAGTGGACCCGCCATCCTATTGAAGAGGATTGGTGGGGTGATTTGGAGAAAAAGGACTATCAGAGGTGACAGTTAACGTGATAGTTTTGGTGGACCCGCCATCCTACTGAAGAGGAGGATTAGCTTCAGTGGCTGTAGTATCTTCCGGTTCTGACTGGGAAGAGTGAGCTTGGTCCGATTGCTTAGGTGATAGTTGGGCTTGGTCCGATTGCTCAGGTTGATCCTGCCTACTTTGTTCTTCAGCTTTGATCCTGACAATAATCTTTTGAGCCTGTTCGCCTTGAGAGATTAGTTGTCTCCAAGAACGGCATTCTGTAACTCTGATTCGGGCTAGGAGGTCGGTTTGCAAATTGTGCCGACAGGTCTCCACTAGGGTAGACTGTGTCATACCTGACGAACACCGGAGAGCCATGGTTCGGAACCTCTTGACGAAAGCTTTAACTGACTCCCTCTTCTTTTGCTTAGTGGTGAGGAGGGTATGGATGGAGACTTCTGTATTCTCTTCAAAGAATCTTGACAGAAAGAGTCTCTCTAAATCTGCCCACCTTTGGATACATCCGGCAGGTAGCTTCCTGAACCGTTCAAAGGCAACTCCCTTGAGGGTGCTAATGAACAATCGAGCCAGTATGACATCGTTTGATATCACATTCCCAGTCTGTGACTTGAAATGATAGATATGTTGGTTCGGTGATCCCGTGCCGTCAAAAGTTTGTAGCGTCGGGACTTCAAATTTTAGAGGATAAGGGGCTGCATCCCATTCGGCAGGATAGGGTCTGACAACTCCCTCTTCTTTGAGCTCGCTTCTATTAGAAATGGCATTGAGGCGGGCTTCCAATTCTTCCATTTTGACAGACTTGAGATTCTGCTTGTTCTCAGTCTCTCTTCCTTCATCAGAGGAAGATTCTACGTTGTGGGCTTCTTGGTCAGAAGCCGTGTCATCAACCACTTTTTCCTTCCCTTTGCTTGTGTGAGGTCGGGATGAAGACGTTTTTCCTCTCCGGGAGGATTTTTGCCTAGGTGGCGAATCTGTCTTCTGAGATTTAGCCTTGTCTGCGACGAGTTGAGTCAACAGGTCTAGGAGTTCATTGAGGGTCTTCTGCTGTAATTTGAGCATGGCGTCTTGCTCAGCAACCCTCTTTGAAAGATTTTCAGAAGGTTCTGCCATGTGGGTGAAGCTCTCATGCCCAATGAAAGAGCTTGATGATTGAGACTCCGCAATGGCTGAGTGTTCATCATCGGAATTAGTTCCTGTGGCTAACCTCCGATAGTTGACAGGAGGAATGACTCCTGTTCGCGTCCGAGTGCGTTGGTAGATTCCTTCAAACTCGTTAGCGATTTCTCTGACGGTCGGTGAACGACTTATCTCAGAGTCGTCAGAACTAGGACCTGAGGCTTTCCTTCTGCTGATCACATTGATAGTGACCCCAGGATATTCAGTCTCTGGAGAATTCTTCCTGTGAGAACGTCGTCGTTGGTTGGGCAAATCAATCTTCGTAAATTGGTCGAACACCAACAGTTTGGCCGCATATGAGCAACATTGACATCTCGAGAGGACTGTAAGAATCAGTCGTTCACATTGGAATGAACAACTGATTTGTTGCATCGGTCTTTCTCTCAATATGAACTTTCTCAAATCTATTGTGAAGATTCGAGGAGAATTACTCAATGATCGTGAGGTTTGAATTGGAACCCCCAGTCCATGATTGGACAAGACTGGCTCTTGGTGAACATGGATCTGGTTGAGATACTTTGAATCCATGGACTTTTTATATCCGCCCCTCAACCAAGTCACGCTACGCAGAGTATTCAGGGGTCTCGTTGTCGCCTATGTGGCACAATCCCCACCATCTTCATAAAAGTAGGCACAAATCTCCCACCAACTCACACACTCTCTCCTACTTTATGAGGATGGTGAGGATTGTGCTACATAGGCGTCAAGGAGGAAATCCCCTCCTATGACAAGGATACACAATAATCTCTCTCTCTCTCTCTATTATATATACTAGTATTTACACCCGTGCAAAGCACGGTTCCTAAAAGATTTTTTGCAAATATTGAACATGTTATCAAAATAAAGCATTCTGCTTTAGATATGAAGTATAGTAGTGGAACTAAACCGAATAATTAATAAATAGCTTGATTATTATTTGTCCAGATATTCGATCGAGTTCGATTCGATAACTACTTCAATTAGTATTTAAGGCTAGGTTGTAAATATGTGCCTGAATTTTAGGCCGGTGTAGGGATTTTCATGTTGCTTCAATTAAAGATCAATTAGTGGATTCAATTAAAGATCAAATAACTACTCAAAACTGAAACAAAAATAGCACAATAAGGTCAATTATTTCAATGCATAAATGTGTGAAAATATTTATCTAAAAATTAAATTTGAAAAGTGAAATAAATTTACCGTTTCATAACTGTGATGAACTGAATTGACCCTCCGATACGATCCTATCCATCATCATCTCTGACGTAATCAATCTCCAATCTCTAACCCACAAACAAACAAAACCCATTAAAACTTAGCAATCAAATCTTCATTAAAAAAGCAAAAAAGATTACCTAAATCAAATTTAAACATAAGGATTAGGGATATGATCAGAGTCAGGCACTCCCGTAACGGGGATTTCATTTATATTGATAAGAATAGCTTATTGTTTGTGGGAAAATTTGCAGTAAAAGTAATGAAGGAAAATTAATTTGTATTCTCTCAAAATCGATTACAATTTGGATTTCCTGATTACAAAATAGAGGAGAATGATCTGGATTCTCCCCTTTGTTTAAATTTGGGTTCTTCACGGTGGCGATGAGATGCCTCCCTCGAATGCTCGCGTCGAGTTTGCTTCTCGTTGACGATCCGATGTCTTGTTTCACTGGAACGTGATCTTCTCCTCACGATTTGACGTTGTGGAGAACTCTAAACGAGTTTGAAACTCTATGAAAGAGTTGATTTAACCGAAAGTCAGTTATAAGCCAAGGATGAAGAAGATCTTGTTGCCGATCTCCAAAGCTCCAGAAATGCTCTAAGGATCCTGTTGACGAGCCAAGAAGTTCCAACCGACCGACCGAACCCTCCTCAACTGAATTGATTTTCAATTATTTATAGGGGATTAAGGGGTGTAACCACCTCATTAATTCGATCCTAAGTGAGGCTAATGGGATGTAACCGCCCCTTAAATCACTCATGAGTGGAGTTATGATCCCCTCAGATCGTGGGAAACGGTTTTGGAACCGTTCAGCTCGTGTTTGAATGAGTCAAACGTAGGCCCGCGTTCTGATGCGAATTCTGCATTCAAACGCAATGTTTGGAAGCTTGAACACAGTGTCTGAAAGCTCGGACGCAGCGGCTGGAAACTGCGTTGGCATCTTATTAGAAGCTGCGTTTGGCGGCTTGGAAGCTGCATTTGGCAGCGAGTGAAGCTGCGTTTGGTAGCGGTATAGAGCTGCGTTGGGCAGCGCTTGGAGCTGCGTTGGGCAGCAGTGTAGTGCTGCGTTGGGCAGCGGTATAGAGCTGCGTTGGGTAGCGATTGGAGCTGCGTTGAGTCGCGGTATAGAGCTGCGTCGGGCAGCGGTATAGAGCTGAGTTGGGCAGCGCTTGAAGCTGCGTTGAGCAGCGGTTGGAGCTGCGTTGAGCAGCGGTTGGAGCTGCGTTGAGCTGCGGTATGAGATGCGTTAAGCTGCGTTCGTGGCTATGAACGCGATGCGTCTTGATGCTGGTGTGCGGGGAGGACTTCAACAGTTTGATTTGAAGAGACAGTCGATTTGTAGTCTCTTTCTGTCGTAGCGTTGCAAAGATCGTCATTTTATAATCTTTGCTTTAGCTCTCTGATATATGAGAGTCGTTAGATTGTAACTCCCGATGTTGATTATGAAGGGTAATCTTTGCTTTAGCTCTCTGATATATGAGAGTCGTTAGATTGTAACTCCCGATGTTGATTATGAAGGCTGTTTGATTAGAGCTTCCATCAGTTGTCGTGAAGGTCGTCAGATTGTAACCTTTAGCGATCTACGTGAAAGTCTTCAAATTGTAACCTTCTGGAAGTCGTCAGAGTGTAACTTCCATCATCGGTGTTTTGATGGGGATCAGCTATCTATGATGATTTTTAGACAGCCTACACTTATTACAAACTTAGAATCAAACTTTTACAAACAGAGGAGAAGAGAATGACCCTTCTTGTTTAACGTGGGTTTGTTGGTAACAGTAGGACACCTTCCTTGTTGCTCGCGCCGAGTTTACTTCCCTTGGACGATCCGATCGACGGTGCGGTTGGAGATTCAGTATGCAGTAGAAGCTCGGTTGAATGAGTTTGACGGCCGAGCAATTGCTTGATTGCTTGGAGCCTAAGTACACCGAGATCTCAAAGTTTGGTCCTCTTCAACTGAGGATTCGAACGAGATCACGAACAAGCTGATTGCCAAGGAGTTTGCCAAGAGCTAGGCTCGGTTCTCTTAGAGCTTAAGAGAACTGATTGCCAAGGAGCCAAATAGGTTTGGTCTTGATCAAGAGTTCAAGACCTCTCTTTTGGTAGCCATCATTGGCTATTTATAGTGGAGGAGAAGCAAGACCACTCCCTCAAATTGTGGGATTATGGTTGAGGGGGGCCATAACTCCATCCCTTAAATCTTGGGATGTGACCATTAGAGGTGAGGAGAACTATACTCCATCCCTTAGATCATGGGGAGTGGGTGTACCCACTCCTACATTTTAAGCTCAAGTAGCTGACTTGGTCCAGCTGTACATGCGAGCTTGACATTGCAGGCGAGCTTGGGCTATCAGGCGAGCTGGTGAGGTTTTAGGTGAGCAGGCGAGTCTGTAGGTGAGCTTAGGTCTGCAGGCGAGCTTGTTCATGCAGGTGAGATTGACAGGCTGTGGCATGCAAATCCTGGGTGCTATAGGCGAGCTTCAAGCTGTCGGGCGAGCTTGCCTTGTACAGGCAAGCTTTCAGTTGTCGGGTGAGCTTGCCTTATACAGGCGAGCTTCTAGCCGTCGGGCGAGCTTGCCTTGTACAAGCGGTGAGCTTGCCTTATACAGGCGAGCTTCTAGCCGTCGGGCGAGCTTGCCTTGTACAAGCGAGCTTCCAGCTGTTGGGCGAGCTTGCCTTGTACAGGCGAGTTTCAAGCAAGCATGTCAGTTTCAAGCGTGCAGGCAAGCTTCAAGCGTGCAGGTGAGCTTGGGTCATACAGGCGAGCTTCCAGCTATCGGGCGAGCTAACCTTTGCAGGCGAGCTTCCAGTCGTCGGGCGAGCTTGCCTTATGCAGGCGAATTTCAAGCATGCAGGCAAGGCTGTGCAGGCAAGCTTCTAACTGTCAGGCAAGCTTGGCAGGCGAGGCTGTGCAGGCGGCGAACTACCCTCATTCGTGCGAGCTAAACTCCTTTGCAGGCAAGCTCGAGAACATGCTACGAAGAACATGTCATAACTTTCAAACAATAAATCGTAATTGGACGAATTATATACGAAAATCGACTATCTTGACGAGACGGAGCCGACCAAACCTACCCCAAAGGGTTCGGTTTGCTCCTATCAATTTCATCAAATTCCTTCCGGTTTGAGAGATATCAGCGTTTTCCCCTTTTTGGCTATTTCGGGCGAGGCTTTAGTAGTTTTGTTCTGAACTTCTCTGAAAGGGATTAAAGGTAATTTTTATTACCTACTATATAAATATATATATATATATATATATATATATATTATATATATATATATAATATATATATATATTATATATATATATATATATATATATATATATATATCAGGGGAATCTACATATAGTCGCAGGGGGGGCCACGCCCGCCCCCCGAAAATTTGGGGGGAAAATTTAGGGTGCTCTATTCCTCAAGCCCTTCAAATTTTTAGGGGAAAAAAAATTAGGGTCTCTATTCCTAATTTTGGGAAAAAAATTAGTTTCGTGAATATTAATTATTTGAGCGGTTTATGTATATATTAATAGTAAATATATTACGCATAAGTAGAACAAGATTAATAAAGGATTTCATTGAAATTGGAAATTTATGCAGAGGTATTTAGCGAATGGCAGAATGAGCTCGTGGTCATCAAGACATCACATTGGCATCATTATCGATTAAGACTTTCTTTATGTCGCGATCGATTCACAAATGCAAGAAATTAATGTGCGTTTAAGTGAAGATGCGACAAATGTGCTCATACTTAGTTCTGCCTTAAATCCTCAAATGCATCTAAGGCTTTGAGAATACAAGATATATGCAAATTGGTTGGCAAGTTTTATGCACAAGATTTTACAAGTGAAGAAAAAGAGAGTTTGAAGATGCAACTGAAACATTATGAGCATAATGTAGTCAAGGGTCAGACTTCAAACTCTTTCAACCATTTCTGAGTTGGGTCAATGGTTGGTAAAAGACTATAAATCTGGCTACATACACCTCATTTTAGAGTGATCGTACTTGTGCTTACTCTTCAGTTTCTACCGCTACTGCAGAACGATCATTCTCAGCTATGAATATCGTCAAGACTAGACTTCGAAGCAAAATGGAGGATGCTTTCCTCTCCGACGGACATTAATGGTGTTTATTGAAAGATAAATTGCTAAAGTCTAAGCATTGATGCTATCATTGAAGGCTTGAAAATTTAAGGAACGTCGAATTCCTTTTAGTTAGAGAAATTTTAGTTATAAAAAAATAGATGATGCTTATTTGGACTATTTTTATATAATATTTATCTCCTCTTTTGAAATATTTTGGAGATATTGATGTTGGCTGTTCTACTCGTTTTATGTGTGGTTGTGGTATATCTCTTGTGAATAAAATTACATTAAGAAAATTTTTTATCTATCTTTTGTACGCGGCCCCCTAGAATAAAATCCTGGATCTGCCCGCTGTATAATATATATATATATATATATATATATATATTATATATATATATAATATATATATATATATATATATATATATATATATATATAATATATATATATATATATATATATATATATATATATATATATATATATATATTATATATATACATATATATATATATATATATATACATGTTTTGGTTTTATAGTTCTCAATCTTATATATGAAACAAATATACTTAATTATATATATACATACATGTTTCATATTTATCATTTTTGGTTTTATGTTTAGCTATACAAATATGAAGCAGATAAATAAAATTGGAAATTACATTATTGTTTCATATTTATATGTGCTTAAGATGATTTCATCAATCAACAAGTTTAAATTCAATGAAATCATGTTTATTGCGTAGTATATGTATTTTTGAGAAAAGATTGTGTTTTTCAGTTTATGGACTTGACAATACTAGTATATATTTTTTCTCAAGTCTATAAAGTCATACAAGAGTTTTCAAAACTTTGGTTTATATCAAAACATCAAATTTCAAGTATCTCAAGTTTTTATATTTTGGACATTTTGTAAAATGAAGAGATTTCTCTTTTAGGAGGTGAAATTTGAAAAATACTTTTTGTAACATGTGTATTATTATGTTTACAAGAATTTTCCAAAGTTTTATATTTTTTTTAAATTTATTTACTATTTTTAAAAGAGGTTTAAAAATCAGATTTACTATTTTAAACAGGCTAATATTATGTTATCAGTCGACTGATGCAAGTGTTCAGTCGACTGAAAAAATCACCTAGAATTACAAAAAGTTTCTATTTTTACGACTGATAAACTATCAGTCGATTGATGAGGTCATCAGTCGACTGATGAGATCTTCAGTCAACCGATGAGCTGTGAGCTGTCTATAGCGGTCAGCCCATCAATCGACTGATATTATTCATCAGTCGTCTGATTGCCTCTAACAACTAGTTTTTCCAGATTTTTAGGTTTTTTTGTCTTTTTCCTTGGTTTCTCTTGGTTTTGGGGCTTGTTTTATAATCATATATATACCCCATACCCTCTAATTTCTGAGGGTAACAAAAGAGAGTTTTAATCAAGTTTTACAAGGGTTTAAAGTTTGTTTAACTTTTGTTTCAAGTTTGTTTTTGTGAAGAAATTTTCACAAGAGAAAGAGGAGATTATCCATTCTTGTTTGGACTTCAATCTACATCCCTCCACTCTTGTTTTAGATAAGTTTTCTTAAACTCATTATCTAGTTTGTTTGTGCTTAATTTGTCATATTTATTTTTGTTAGATTAAATTAAGTTTATATTTGATTTTACTCTTTGGTTACACGCACAACCTATTGAGCTTTTAGTATTTCATAAATAGTACATTTGGGGTTGTGAGATTGTGTGACTTAAGGTGTGAGCTTTCATTGTGTTATCATGTATATTAGAGAACAAACTTTGTATTTGAGCCTTTATTTGTGAGGATACACTTTGTAATATATTTGTACACCGAGAGGAGTGTGTGGTGAGAGGCGGGATCATCCCAAGAGGAGTGACGTCGGTAGTAAAGCCTAGGGAGAGGCTGTAAATCCGAGCACTTGAGGGAGACACGGGCTAGAAACCAACACTTAGAGGGTGTAGAGTGTGATTGCAAGAGTGTTGATTGTAAAGTTTTTGGTGAGCTAGAAAACCGAGTGTGGGGTGTAAACGTTTTTGGGTGACCGTTGAAAACCCGGCTTGATAGTGGATTTCTCTATGGGAGTGGGGAGCGGAGACGTAGGATGGAAGGTCCGAACTCCGTGATCATTTTTTGTGTGTTTGAGTTTGGCTTGTGCACTTATATTTTGTTTATCTCTATCATCATTCTCTCATTGTCTAATTTATCCACTATATTGTTTGTATTTGTTTATAGTTTACTTACCCTTATTTGTATATACTTGCATATATATCTTGTTGCATATCTAATTTGCTAGGATAACTTGTTAATAAGTTTTTAATTGACATTAAATCGGATTAGATTAGCATACACCCTATTAACCCCCGAGGGTTCTTTCCTAGTAGCATTAGGGTCTAACAAGATTGTATTATGTTGTAGGTAAATAAATAAATATTATTAGAGCTCCTCTTTATATTGAATTTAAAAATAATAATTTAAATTATTAAGCACCAAATTATATGGTCTATATACGTATATAGTCAATTAATCAAACGTATTAAAATTATAATGACCACGGTCAAAATTATATGATGGATTCGCATTAGATATAATTTATAAATAATAGTACATTAAATTCAAAAAAAAATTAACCACTATATATATTGTCTGAAAATTTTTACATATATAAACTATACTTCCTAGGAATGGTGATGTGCATACTTAACTATGGTCTAATAATCTTAAGAACGACTTATTCTTCAATATCATCATTAATTGATGTATATGTGCATTACACTAAAAACACAATAAAAATTTAGAAAACTACAAAATAAACACCATCAAAAGATTTAAAAAGTGTAAAAAATACTCTAAAATTTTTAATTTATAAATACACAAAACTATTAAACATTACATTGAAATCAAAGAATTACAAAAAAATTATTAAAAATTTTTAAACTTTGGAGGGGTAATTTGCAATGTACTAAACTTTAAGGTTTTTTTTAATAATTTTCAAATTTAATAGATTTTTAATTAGTTATGTTCTTTTCAAAAAGTTATGGATAATATTTACCATGAAAAGTTTTTTCTAAACCTATACTTTTAAAAGGTGTATAATATTTTTTACAAAATTTTAATTTTCTAGGGGTTATTAGTAATTTTGCATATTCATTTTAGTATCTATAGGTTAGAAATTCTCATAGAGTTTTTTTTGTAAATTATGAATTTTAAGGACTTTTTATAATTTTTTAAACTTATAGGTATTTTCTACATATTATAAATTGTTTATAGACTATTAATACTTCCTATGCTTTCAATTTACTAATATAAAGAATTTGAAATTTTTAGGGTATTTTTTTATAAATTTTGAATTTTAAATGTTTGTTTGTAATTTTTAAAACTTTAAGGATGTTTTCTATAAATTATAAATTATGTATGGAATATTTATAATTCCTATATTTTTAATGTACTGTTAGGTCAGAAATTATCAGGATTTTTATAAATTTTAAATTTAAGGATTTTATTTTGTAATTTGTAAAAAGTTCAGAGTGTGTATTACAAATTCCATAAATTTTTAGGGGTTATTTATGTTATTTATAGGTTTGTAGTATGTTTATAACTTTGACATTTTCAATGTATTTTTTATAAATTTTAATTTCTAGGAGTGTTTTTGTAATTTTAAAACTTACAATATATTTTCCCTAAAGTTAAAAAACTTTCAATTTCTAGTTAGCACGTATTTTTCATATTTCTCACAGAATTGAGATAAATAAAATTTATAATTTTTAAAATACTTTAATAAAATTTTAAATTTGCAGGGGTATTTTTGTAATTTAAAAACTTGAAGAATATTTTTTACAAACTATACTTTTAAAAGGTGTATAATATTTTTTACAAAATTTTAATTTTCTAGGGGTTATTAGTAATTTTGCATATTCATTTTAGTATCTATAGGTTAGAAATTCTCATAGAGTTTTTTTTGTAAATTATGAATTTTAAGGACTTTTTATAATTTTTTAAACTTATAGGTATTTTCTACATATTATAAATTGTTTATAGACTATTAATACTTCCTATGCTTTCAATTTACTAATATAAAGAATTTGAAATTTTTAGGGTATTTTTTTATAAATTTTGAATTTTAAATGTTTGTTTGTAATTTTTAAAACTTTAAGGATGTTTTCTATAAATTATAAATTATGTATGGAATATTTATAATTCCTATATTTTTAATGTACTGTTAGGTCAGAAATTATCAGGATTTTTATAAATTTTAAATTTAAGGATTTTATTTTGTAATTTGTAAAAAGTTCAGAGTGTGTATTACAAATTCCATAAATTTTTAGGGGTTATTTATGTTATTTATAGGTTTGTAGTATGTTTATAACTTTGACATTTTCAATGTATTTTTTATAAATTTTAATTTCTAGGAGTGTTTTTGTAATTTTAAAACTTACAATATATTTTCCCTAAAGTTAAAAAACTTTCAATTTCTAGTTAGCACGTATTTTTCATATTTCTCACAGAATTGAGATAAATAAAATTTATAATTTTTAAAATACTTTAATAAAATTTTAAATTTGCAGGGGTATTTTTGTAATTTAAAAACTTGAAGAATATTTTTTACAAAGTCCAAAAACTTTTAGGTGCTGGCTAGCATATGTTTTTTAGATTTCTTTATGAACTGAAATAAGTAAAGGATTTGAATTATATGAAACATATCTATTTTATCCAATAGCATGTTAAGTCTCATTATGAATAGAATAAATCATTTGGTTACCAATTCAAGGAAGATAATATAATTAGAATAGATTAGGTTAACAATGTAATATTAAAAAAAAACCTAAGAGTGATATTGGTCATAGAAAGATTTTTCCGAACTCGTATTTTTAAAGGGAGTATGATATAGACTCTCTAGAAAATCATGAAGAAGATGAACATGATATATACCCCACTGTTAATTCTAGATCAGGACTATGCACAGATGTATACAATATTAGCAATCAGTTCGTTCAATCATCAACGTTGTACCACAACAATGACCAGCTATAAAATTTGTATTGAACACATGTCAAGTTCTCTTTCATACTTAATTTTCTATGGAAGATCCACTAGAATTATTTCTTTTCCAACAGAGAAGGGCAAGAGGAACAAAATAAAAACTACAAAAGGGAGACTTCATCTACCAAATTTGTTCATTGTTTAGTCTCTACTTCAAATTGGTGATGACTACTTGTTAGCTAACTAGACAAGGCTCGTCTCAAACCTTATGATCTTTTAATATTATTTGTATTTCTGTGGGGGAAAGATTCCTATGTAGGGTGTACTTAAATTTCAATCAACCGACAAAGATTGTAGCCTAACCCCCTATGCGGATAGACGCTCACCGTCCTTGAGATAAAATATGATCGATGATTCGTGCACCGAACTATTAATAAGATACACTTATGTGAGTTCAAGGTGAAAATGAGTAGCATGGTTCCTCTCTTGGATGACATATGTTTAATGTATAGAATACCGAGCTCGGTGCAATAATTAAGTTGTCACTTAAAGGTTCGTTATATTATTACGTAAGAGGGCTAGATTTAGCCATTAGCATTAATGATTAGATTAGATAGGCTTTAAACTTGTAATGTTGGTAAATGTCGTGTTTAAACACTAGTAAAAAGCTATTTGCCATATAATTATAAATAAATTAATTAAAAAAATCAACTCCTTAAATGATATAGGCTTGTTTTGTAATATATGTGAATGAGATTAATTACCTATTTTCAATTGGTGTCAGAACAAACTGCAAGAGATGACTCAAAATTCCGACAAGAAGTTCTGGCGAGATACTAATGCATCAGACGTATATCATGTATCTTACACGAAGAACTAATTAACAATATTTCGAACTTATTTTTTGTTACATTTTCACATTATTATGTTAAATTACGAGGACTTTTCGCATGCGTTTACCTTTTCCCATAACTCGTGACCTTGGAAGTAGTAGGCGCGCAGTCACGTAAAATATACAAGAATCTAGTAGACATGAGCGTATTAAAATAGGTTAGGAAGTTACGGAAAATATGTTTATTCATATATGCGTTCGTTAGCTTAAAATTTTAGGAGTATTAATTTTTTGGCGGAGATCTCGGGCGCAAAAGGTGGGAGAGCGAGAGGGGCGTGATTCGTGGTACACGTCATCGTCCCACGTATGACCGTTGACTCGGGCGAAAGTTACTCGCCGACCTTCCACGTCATCATCCAACCGCAAAAGAGAGCGCTGACTCATGTGAACCCAAACTACCCCCTCCATCCCATGGGATGACGCCACGTCATCTGCTGACTGCCACGACTTGGCCACATAACAGCAAATCACCCACCCATTGATGGACCAATTAATTCTCGATACGGTTGAGTGTAGGTTCTGGGTAAAGTGAAGTGAGCACTAATAAGTGTTAGTAGCAATTATTAAGTAACCATATCAAAATTATTGTTAAGGAATTCAATCTTTTGGCATTATGGCGTGATTGGTATTTTTATTATTTGACTGATTATATGTGTACAATTTGAATGATTATTTGACACATGAAAACTGTGCATGTAATCATTCAGTGAATACTATGAGAGAAATTAGCTCAAGAATTTTACCTAGTTCGCATTTGTACATCAAAGAGTGAATAAAGACTATAAAGTTATACACCTACTTACTTTTCACAAAGTACCATTCACTATGAAGTGAACTATACAAGAGTTCGATTTTACTGCAAATTTTGCAGTCATCATATAGGCTAGTGTTAATATTACCAATCAAACTAATCTAGATTTAGTGATTAGTTCTAAAATTTGTAATAACAAAGTGGTTGGTAATAAAATTGATAAAAAAATGGAAAAATTTGCAAAATGGTCCGTTTTTGCTAATTATTGACCATTTTGCTAAATAATTAGTAAAATAGATCTCTTTTTTGTCAACAGGCCAAAAAGAGGTCTATTTTGCAAAACAGCTCAGAAAACATACGGGACTAGTAGTCCCGTACGGATTAGTGAACTCAGAAAATTTCACAAAACATTGAGATGAGCTCAGAAAACATACGGGACTACTAGTCCCATATGTTTTCTGAGTCACTAATCTGTGATTAAGTTGGCTCTAAACATACGGGACTAGTAGTCCCGTATGTGTATGTTTTCTGAGTCACTAATCTGTGATTAAGTTGGCTCTAAACATACGGGACTAGTAGTCCCGTATGTTTTCTGAGTCTTAAGTTGGCTCTAAACATACGGGACTAGTAGTCCCGTATGTTTTCTGAGTCTTGTTTTTCAAAATCGATCTTTTTTTAAAAGAGGTCTATTTTGCTAATTATTTAGCAAAACGGTCTGTTTTGCTAAATAATTAGCAAAAACGGACTATTTTGCAAATTTTCTATGCCACCTGTCATCGAAAACACACTGATATCAAACTTGTCCCAATTATCTCCATTGCTCAATGATTTCTATTAAGATTGTCAATTATTTATACGCACACGTATCTTGCGTAGACTTTCGTTGCATATTTATACAGAATCTTCTCCTATCAATCCGCAAATTGATCCAATTTTCATGGACATATGTTTTTCGGTGGAGATTAGATTAGATTTTAGATTAAGAGAGAGAAAGAGAAGTGCACGTGGGTGGAGCCCACAAAGGGGGGAAGCAAAGCAGTTGGGGACTCCAACTAGAACAAATGCATGTGCACTCAGTTTGTATTCATTTACTGCAAATCTGTTTTTAGCTCCAAACGTGAGACCAACCATCTTTTCTCTTTACACATAAGAAACTAAAAGAAAAAATATACAAGGAACTCTCACTCTCCCAAAGTCTATAAATACCCACACAGGGATACCCTTTATCTTCACTAAGCCTCAGCATTTCATCAAGCAAACACAAATTTCTCTAAGCTTTCGCTTCTTTCTCAATGGCTGCTTCAGTGTGTTCTCTACCCAAATCCCTCTTCTTCTTCTTAACTCTGTTCTGCTTCTTTGTGTCGGAAACCATTGCCCAAGGATGGGAAGCCGCCCATGCCACATTTTATGGCGGCGGTGATGCCTCCGGCACAATGGGTGAGTAGTGAGTACTAGTGTCTATTTTGATTAAGTTTGATCTTTCTTATCGTCAAAATGCAGCGTCTTCAATCACAATTATCTATTATTTCACATTTCGTTGTGTATGTATTGCATATAAATCACAAGAATATGATAAGTAGTAGATTTGAAGTCAAGAATGTCTAAACATTGGTAGACATGATAGAAGAAGTACAACCCTGGTACATTTTTGCAATGGATAGATAAACCCAAGTCCATTAGTATGTACCTAACTTGCTTAATTGAACCTCTGTGAGCTTAATTACCACCTAACTTAATAAATAAAGCAACTCTGTGTGGTCAGGTCAAGTTTTAAAGTTCAAACTTTACGGTTTACTTTTACAATCAGGTCTCTTTGAACTTTCTACCTCATCAAGTAACTTTAGGGCGTCAACTTTTCACTTTAACCTTTGCAAGTATGTTTTTCTACATAATAGTCCTCGAATCTTTAATAATTTCATTCTAGTCCCTCAAATCTTTGAAATTGCTTATACGTCTCTCGCATCCTAGGGGACCTTGCAAATTGCTCCTCAATTCACTAAAAGCTAAAGTGTGATAATCTTCAATGTCTACAGGAGGAGCTTGTGGGTACGGCAACCTCTACAGCCAAGGCTACGGCACAAACACCGCCGCCCTGAGCACGGCGATGTTCAACAACGGCCTCAGTTGTGGCCTCGTGCTAAGAGGATAGGCTGCATACGATGACCCAGATGGTGCCTGCCTCGGGCTCCATCATCGTCACAGCCACCAACTTTGGCCCTCCCAACTTCGCCCTCATCCACACAAACAAGATAGATACCTATATATATATAGACTTAAAGACGAGCGCTGCCTTCCTTCAGATTGCTCAGTACCGTGCCGGAATTGTCCCTGTCTCATTCCGCAGGTAAAATTTGCCAATGGTTACTTTCACAACCGCCAAAACTTTTGGGGGTTTGAACTTTCTTTTGCCCCGCAAAACACCCCACTTTGGGGCAAAGAGCAAAGATTCTATTAGAATATCCCATAGGGTGTAAGGATGGTTCTGATAGATTCCTATTGTCTTGTAAAGTAACTAGTGTGCGCCTCGTGCGATGCACGGACTTTCCTTTTTTTTATTGCTACAACAATCTCATTTTAATTGCTACAATTTTTATTTTAAAATGCTACGGTGATATTTTAAAATGTTACAGTATCACATTCTGGTACAGTAATTTAAAATGCTACAGTAATTTTAGGGTAACGCTACAGTACCGCTTATGCTACAGTAATATTTCTTAGAAAAGACTATAATAAATTATTGTATCATTTATTGTAGTATGAATAGTGATTCTTGGGTCCTCCCATTATTATCAAGGAATAGATATATAAATTCTATCAGAACACCAAATAGAATAGAATAATCTATAATTTCAAACTTTTGTTACCAAAGCGCCCTAGTACATTGCTTGCAAAGGGAAATGACTGAATTGGGGTTCTTTTTGGTTATTATGCACGCAACTAAATTTATGTCTCAATGCCAATTTCCTCTCTCCAATTAGGACTAAATTAGGCCTAATGACCTTAAATAACATGGTTTCTAATGGGCTTCAATTCTAATATGCAGGGTGCCCTGTGTCAAGAAGGGAGGAATCAGGTTCACCATCAACGGCCACGACTACTTCAACCTGGTCCTCATCAGCAACGTCGGCGGCGCCGGCGACGTGCACTCGGTCTCGATCAAGGGATCAAAGACAGGCTGGCAAGCGATGTCCCGTAACTGGGGCCAGAACTGGCAGAGCAACGCGTACCTCACCGGCCAGAGCCTCTCGTTCCAGGTGACCACCAGCGACGGCCGCACCGTCACCAGCTACAATGCCGTGCCCGCAGGCTGGCATTTTGGTCAGACTTTTGAAGGAGTTCAGTTTTAGTTGGGGCTGGGTTGGGTTGAGGTTTTGGCCGGAGGAATGCTGAGGTAGCTTTTGTTCGCACCCGCTAAGGCCTTGATGGGGTTTAATAGTAATTAATTAGGGGGCTATAGTGAAGAAAGTTGATGTATTGGGTTTTAATCAAAGTTTAATTAGATTGGTTGCCTGGCTAACTAAACAGAGGCTAAAGGCTTAGTATTGTAAAGGGTAGCGCGGGTGTAGTCTTTTGTTTGTACTGTTAACTTTGCGGTATGAATTAAAGTGTACGGGGATGAAGTTAAGTGTGCTGCACAGCATACATACCAGTTGATATGAATCATGCTGTCCATAAAATTTTTTTTTTTACAGAAACTTGTCATGGCAAGCACAATTTGATGATATCGAGATCTTTATAGTTCAACTCGTACTACTCCTCTTTTAACACGGTAAGACTTGTTTGAATTTTCAAACTTGACGTTCAATCCCGATGAAAAGTTACTGTAGCCACAACAATCATCTACCCACCAAACGCAATATTACTGTAGCAATACTTCTTCTCTACAATTCACCGGGACCTTACTCTATTGGGCCCCGGATTTGTCCCATCAAATTTATTTTTCAGGTCATGACCGTAGGTTCCAGGGTTTTGAGCTTTTATTACCAAATCTTGTATTGCGTCTTAAATTCCCAAAAATTCGCACTTTATGGTCCTAAAACATTGTCTTGTCATTTTATCAAGAACTTGAGATTATTCTATGACAAATGGAAAAGGTCGAAGTATAGAAGGATTACAACTATAATCTGACATTTTCTTTAATTCTTTTTTTTTCCTCCGAAAAGGGACCAACTTCAGGTAGACATCTAGCAACATCAAAATTTTCAAACTTAGTCTATACTAATTAAATTAGTCTTTATGTTGAGTCGGCATGCAATCTCCATGGTCCACTGACTTGCATAAAGGTGCAACCGCAAGTAATGTTGTATAATTTATAAAAAAAATTATTAAAATTGTAACTATATACAATTTGTTTGGGAAGAGGATCCGAATCCATAAATGATTTGTTTGTGGTAATTGTATTAGTTTTATTTATGATTGTTTTATAAAGAAGCAACTACATAAAAATAAATAACTTCAACTTTTGGCGTCTATCAAACGTGATAGTAATGCAAATGTAGATCAGAGATGTAATAAATAATATTTATTTAGCTATTTTTCATAATAATAATAATAATAATAACAATATTTAGCTTGACAATTATCGAACACCGACAATTTTGGCGTTTCAAATGCGTAGCATTTCCTCCGTGCCCCGAATCCCTCGACTCTTCCGAAAAGCGTCGCCGCCTAGGGTTAGGGTTTTGGCCAGCATGAGCAGTAATGGCGACGTTGTTCGATTCAACCTCTCGCCTTCGAGCTACCTCAAGATTCAGAAAGGGGACCTCACTGCTTGGTCCGTTGACGGATCAACGGACGCCATCGTGAGCTCTAATTCTCTCTTTTCCCAATTATTTCCTTGAGAGTTTTTGTTTGCCAGCAAGCTAATTTGGGAATCATGTGATGAATTATGAGGTGTATGCATAGAGTTTTAAGGTCCAAAAAGGGACTTTTAGAACTTAAACCTAAGGTTTCAGTAGATTTTTGATGAAGTAAGTTGTAATACTATGCACTTTCTTTGGGGGAAATCTAACAAAATTGCGTCAATTTGCCTTTCCGTCTAGAATTTTCCTTTATGAAGAGATGGGGGACTTGAACCTCATGTACTTGAAGGTATAACATCATTGTCATTATGAAAAATTAAACTTTTTCTGTATATTTTGTTTCTCTCCTTTAAATCAACCATGAGTTCATTTGTGATAGAACAAGAACCATTGAATTAGGTCAAAGCTTATGTGGTATATTTGACGCAGCGCGGAAGTGATATCCTCGGAATCCACCAAGAGTGTTCTCTGAATCCACAAAGAACGATCTCCGAATCTACGAAGTACTTCAAATCCACGAAGAAAATATTGAAAGAGTAATTTTATTGATGAAAAGATATTATCCTTTGGGGTTACATGACTCTTCTTAAATAGAAAAATGAAAGAGTAATTTTATTGATGAAAAGATATTATCCTTTGGGGTTACATGACTCTTCTTAAATAGAAAAATAAATAAGACTCCTAGTAAGACTAGAATTATACATGACTCTTCTTAAATAGAAAAATAAATAAGACTCCTAGTAAGACTAGAATTACAAAAAAATAAAAAATATTAAATTCTATCTTAAAAAGATTCCTTATAATAGAGGAAACAAATCATGAATCAAAATTGAATTTGTTTACTGATCTAATTGGACTCTATTATTGTATTTATTTCCTAATCTAAATAGACTCTAATTTTATTACTAAAAATAAACTAAAAGCTGATTATTTTCGGATTTTAGCCAAAACAGGGTGTTACTGATGAGATTTTAAAAACTTTACAATTTGGTTGGCTCTGTCTTGTCGAGATAGGCGATTTACATATATAATATGTCAGAATTCGCCTTCCGGATTAAAAAATATGATTGTTTCTTTACGGAAGTCAATAATACGTGTAGTTCGTAATTCTCCGAATCCTCCATGAAATTGTCCGTTAAGCGTCCTACATCAGTGATCAGTCTCCCTTTATTGAAAGAAGCTTGACCCCGAGCTTATATTTGTTAGAATAGTAGCTTTATTGATAAATAATTTTCTTCTTTTGCAACGATCAGCATCCGTCTTGTATTTAGTATTGATTTTCTCCATTTGTTCTTTTACCTCCTCTGCTAGGACTTCTTTTGTATCAAACTTATGTATGAATCTTTTTCATGATATGTGTATGTAACTGGCAGCATGTGGCTCTGTAGTTGACATGAAAAACTCCTCCAAATATTTTTCTTGTTGCTTCTCATATTCTAGTGTCGATGGTATCATCTCACCATTGTTGAAACTATTAATGACTATTGCTTCCAAAAAATAATTTTCTTCCTCATACTCCATACACAATTCTTTCATCTCCTTTATCTCAAGCTCTCCACCAAGCAATGCACACATACCATCAATTGTCTCGCTCTCTATTTTATCATTCTCCTCCATCGGGACAATATCAATATGTGTAACATCACTCACGATATCATGTAGAATATTCATCTTCATTAACATATCATCATCAATATCAGGAACCTCAGAATGAATCTTGATGGTGGCAAAATCTTCTTTTCCGGAGGTGAGCGTCTTGTTGTTTGCCACTAGAGAAGCCTTCTCCTTAGCAATCTCTGTCTTAAATGTCTTCGATTTTATGATTGACATAATTAATGAAGTCTTTATTGGTGCTTCCTCGATGCTCTTCACAAATCCAGACTCTTTCTCAGAGATGAATTGAGGTTTCTTAATTTTTTCATAATCATAACTAGTTTGATAACTTTCTAAAAACATCCATGATAAAGGTCGTATGTCGTTTTGCTCAAGTTCTCGCTCCACCTTCGCTAGACGGACCGTAACGGCTAAGCCAAAAGAATTTTTTAAAGACACCTGACATTGCTTGTAGTTAGAAGGTAAGAAACGGTCTCTCAATAATTTCTACTCTATTAAGCCCCTATAGTTTCATCTGCGAATCTATTAATCCCTCGTGGTTTTTTTCTACTCTATTAAGCCCTCGTGGTTTCATCTGCGAATCTATTAAGCCCCCGTGGTTTTTTTTGGCTCTATTAAGCCTATGTGGTTTTATCTGCGAATCTATTAAGCCATCGTTCTTTTTTTTTGACTCTATTAAGCCCATGTGGTTTCATCTGCGAATCTATTAAACCCCGTGTTTTGAATTTCAAATGGGGCTTAATAGATTCGTAGATGAAACCATGGGGCTTAATAGAGTCGAAACAAACCACGAGGGCTTAATAGATTCGCAGATGAAACCACGGGGACTTAATAGAGTCGAAAAAAACCACGAGGGCTTAATAGATTCGCAGATGAAACCATAGGGGCTTAATAGAGTTTGAACTCTCATCTTTACCCATGTTCGAATCGGATCCTTCCCTTGATGGTGTCGATTTATCAGTACTTCAGCCCACCATGCAGATGCTTTTTCTTTAAGCCTGTAGACCACTAATTTAACTTTCTAATCTTCTGGGATTATCTTATACTCAAAATGCTTATCCACTTTATCAATCCAATCAGGAAAATCATCAGTATGAAGCTTTCCATTAAAGGATGGTATTTTAAATCTTCTAGTGTCATAATTGTCCTGTCAGGTCTCTGCGATCATAACCGTGGTGTGAGGCTTCATAGTCATCACTATTGAATTCATCATGTGTAGTCGGATCACGTCGTTGGTGATCATCAACACGATTTCGAACTCCTCTTGTGTTCAAACGCTCCACTGTCGACGCAAGTCGTTCTATGTTAGTCTTCATCTGATTAACATCGATCTTCAGCACGTCGAACTCAGTTCGAGAAAAAGGGGCTTCATCACCTGCCATCGGATTAGAGGAACAAAGCTCTGATACCAATTGACGCAGCGCGAAAGTGATAACCTCGGAATCCACCAAGGGTGTTCTCGGAATCCACAAAGAATGATCTTCTAATCCACGAAGAACTTTGAATCCACGAAGAACTTTGAATCCACGAAGAAAATATTGAAAGAGTAATTTTATTGATGGAAAAATATTATCCTTTGGGGTTACATGACTCTTCTTAAATAGAAAAATAAATAAGATTCCTAGTAAGACTAGAATTACAAAGAAATAGAAAGTATTAAACTCTATCCTAAAAAGACTACCTATAATAGAGGAAATAAATCATGAATCAAAATTGAATTTATTTCCTAATCTAATTTGACTCTATATTGAATTTATTTCCTAATCTAAATAGACTCCAATTTTATTACTAAAAATAAACTAAAAGATGATTATTTTCGGATTTCAACCAAAACTGGGTATTACTGATGAGATTTTAAAATTTTGACAATTTGGTTGGCTCTGTCTCGTAGAGATAGGCGATTTACATATATAATATGTCAGAATTCGCCTTCCGGATTGAAAATATGATTGTTTCTTTGCGGAAGTTAATAATACATGTAGCTCGTGATTCTCCGAATCCTCCGTGAAATTGTCCGTTAAGCACCCTACATCAATATTTGACATCCTCTTTCATGTCGTAGACCCAAAAGTCCAAAACAAAGATAGGCCAAGAATTGGGCAAACTTTTATCGTGATTGATAGCAAAACGTCTAGCAAAGCACCAGTGAAGAATTGCTCCTTGTTTATTGAGAAGAAACTGCATCATCAATGTAGATGGTTAAGCAGTTCTTTGATCTTGATTACTATCATCCATTGATGGGAAGCTGAGAACACAATATATGATAGTTTCATGGGACAAACGTATCTTTATCTTTTCACCTCCTGAGTGATTATTTTGATCAGTGATAGATGTGCCTGTGGCTTCTAGAAGCACCTTTCTATGGATCAATGAAGTGTTCAAATAATGTGAAGAGTTATCATGAAACCCATATTTAAAATGGGCTTCTTGCTTTCTTTCTTGCTCCATAACTCCTTGTTAAAGCATATTTTTCATGGAATTTAGGATAGGTTTATAATATCATATACATATATCTACTAGATTACAATAGTTACATACCTGAATTCTCAAGTGGTTCCATCTGTTTGCTTTCGAATTTTAAGTGATTCTATTAATTTGGCTAGTCCAGTGAATCAGATCCTTGTTTAACTTCCATGGATATCAACTTCTTCAATTGCTAGTTAGTAGGTTGGAAATACATGTTGAGCCCAAAATTCCACTTTCTTGTTCAATTTCTTAATTGATTTCTGTTTTATCCTTCATGCATATTTCTGTTCATAAAAGGATATTACTATCAAATAGTCCAAAAAGATGATGTGCCTATAGGATCTCTCTAATAATGTGGAAAGAATGACTGTGCATACATCTACAGGAATCTTATTTACACTTGTCAACCATGGGGAGAATTTGTAGACATCCTATATTTATCCACATCCTACCGTAAATATCACTAGTACAACATTTTTAATATTTATATAAGATACTTGAAGTAAGTTAGCATTCTTCATTGTTTTTTTCTATCAAAAACTACTTTTTGTCCAATTTAGGCATAGAATTTGTCTGTGTAGCAATAAATTGGGAATTGTTGGTAGGATGTGTTCTAATTAGTTAGCTTTTTTAGCTATGGTTTGTCGAGCTCTCAATGGGGGCTAAATCTGTTGCGGCTTGCTAAAGATGGTGACTTTATTTTGATTTGCTATGAATCACGAGTGCTGCAGGGTAAGTCCCATGTCTGTCTCTGACTGTTTCTGATATGTCATCCATTTACACTTTGCCAAATTGTCGACATCCTACCGTAAATATCACTAGTACAACTTTTTAAATATTTATATAAGATACTCGAAGTAAGTTAGCATTCTTCATTGCTTTTTTCTATCAAAAACTACCTTTTGGTCCAATGTAGGCATATAATTTGTCTGTGTAGCAATAAATTGGGAATTGTTGGTAGGATGTTCTAATTAGTTAGCTTTTTTAGCTATGGTTTGTCGAGCTCTCAATGGGGCCTAAATCTGTTGTGGCTTGCTAAAGATGGTGACTTTATTTGATTTGCTATAAATCACGAGTGCTGCAGGGTAAGTCTCATGTCTGTCTCTGACTCTCTGATATGTCATCCATTTACACTTTGCCAAATTGTCGAAGATATGCATGCCATTTTTCGATTTTAACTCACAATTTCCTTGACAAGACGTTTCATACACACACACACACACACATATACATACATACATACATACATATGTATATACGTATATATACGTATGTCTATATGTATATGTGTGTGTGTGTGTATAACTGTGTGCCATACATGCCAAAGCCAATCCAACTTAAATGAGCATAAAAAGAATTTTGGTTTATACTTGTCAACCATGAAGCATCTACTGAGAGAATGCATTCGTAATGACAATTGTACTACTGTTGTCTCCTTCTGCCAAAACCAAATCTAACTAGCATGCTTCTATAGGAAAAACATGAGTTTCTTGTTTAAAGGCATTGTGTAGAACCTATAGTCCACACTTAAATTAGTTCAAGGTTTTGAAATGTGGTGCTTCTTGGTCAGATCCAGGGCAGAGTTACGTAATAGAGGGTGTCAAGTGACACCTCCCTAAATCAAAATTTCAAAGAAGTATATGTGCGAGTTATAATCCATTGTCAAAGCCAAGCGACACCACAATCATATGTAGACTAATAACCCATTATCAAACCCCAACAACTGTTGATGGGCCAAACCTAAAGTAAAGTAACGTAGAACCTATTAACTTAAATGGCCCAATTCGCCAATTATTAAAGTGCTATAAACATTTTTGATAAGTAATTTTTTTTTGAATTTGCCTAAGTGGCCCTGGTCGTGGAATATGAAAGAAGACAAGAAACTAAGGAAAAAATAGACAAATATATTGTTTTTTCATTAATATGAGAAATAAATTAGTAATATCGTCTTTATATATATTGTGACACCACTATTGTGAATTCCTGGCTCCGCACTGGTCAGATCAGCTTGGCAACTGCAAAAGATGTTGTCAAGGAAGGACACCAACTAACTAAAATCTGGTGTCACTTATGATGATATATTTTAGAAAGAGAATAAGCATTTCAAGACAGGAAACTTGTGGTGTCCCTTACCCTTTTATAGACAAGCTGATCTTAACTTTCTATGAAAATTTCTTGCATAGGATATTAGGACTGTACTGTATGGAAATTAGGTTCTCCATTTATTCCTTTTCAGTTTATTATTAAACTAGCCATCATTGCAGACGTAAATTGTCATCAAGTTCTGTGATTTTTTTGTCAGTGTGTAATAAGTAGAGCATATGTACAGTTCAATAATGTAGCAGGACTTCTGTTTAACAGAGTAAAGATCACTTTTACATTAGACAATGGGTGCAAAATTGTGTTTAAATTTCAGATATTATTTTGTCCGTTTGTATATGAGCTGAACAGATATCTTTCATTATTATCTGTATTCATGTTATCGTGTCTGTAAAAAGCTGTCTTGACATGTGCTTTTGTAGGTAAATGCTGCAAATGAGAGAATGCTTGGAGGTGGTGGCGTCGATGGAGGTAATTAATGAAATATTACTCATTATGGTTGGACACGGTATAACCTTAAATTGTTATCATTTATCACAGCTATACACAGAGCTGCTGGTCCAGAACTTCGAGCAGCTTGTGCCCAAGTCCAGGAGGTTCGACCAGGAGTTCGCTGTCCCACTGGAGAAGCAAGGATAACCCCGTTAGTGTTTGTAGTTGAATTATATTCTTTTAGCGCTTAGACCCTAATCTTCAGTTATGAAATTAAACATTCTCTGGTTTAAACCTTGAAAATATACAGAGCTTTCCGGCTGCCTGTTGCTCATGTAATACACACTGTAGGACCTATTTATGATGTTGATCCCCATCCTGAGGTTTCTCTGGGGAATGCTTACAGGTACAGCATTATAATTCTTGATGTCATTTTGTCAACACTGGATGGTCTATCTGATGTAATACTTTTGGCGCATTATGATGCTGTTGTTAAGAAATTTTCTCAATGTTCTAACTACAGAAACAGCTTGAGGCTAGCTAAAGAGAATAACATCCAGTACATGGCTTTCCCAGCCATATCTTGTGGTGTTTACGGGTAATTGTTTTAATACCTATTTGCCTAGTTGAACTTCACATGCCAGTTAGAACATTACTTGTGAGTATTTCAAAGATCTTGGATTCTCGTGCCTTTTCCTGCAATTTAATTATAATACATTTCAGCTATCCCTACAATGAAGCCTCCAGAGTAGCTATTTCTACAATTAAGGAGTTTGCGAACGATTTCAAAGAGGTACCGTTTGCTTTGGGCTTCCTTCATAATTAATTTACTTTATTTGATAGATGATAGCTGTATAAGCGTCTGTAGTCACATATCTCATTCTTTTATTTCAAACTCGAAAACATATAGCTCACTATTTCTCTGTATTTGAACTAGTACTACTGCTCCTAGCAATTGAGGGCTCTCATATACATGATAGATGCAAATCTCAGAGTCCATGTAACTGGAATATTGATTACTGAATATCACAATGAGCTATATCTTTTTTATTATTTTATAAACCAATGTTCATTATACTGCAATTCATATAACACAATGTCTAATACGAATTAGGTGACATATATATGGTTATTACTTTGCAACAAGGGTTCTATTGTTGGATACAGGACCAGAGTTCTAAATGTAGGATGTTGGGGACATCTCGCCATCTCGGATTGAAAACTTCCATATTAGAGATATGTAATAAATATCTGGGTGTCATGTAGGATAGTTTGTGTACCATAAACATTCATGCTTGATCAATTGAGCTTAATTCTTCTTTCTGGTTACTTACACAAGCAAATAATTTTTTAGGTTTGGACCTCAATTGAATCATAAATCCTGACCAATCTTTTGAAACAAATAAAAGTCCAAATCGATATTGCAACATTTCGGCCGATCTTTGCAAGGCCGAAATATCACCTGTTGTATCGTGAAAATCATGATGTCGCCCAAAAATTGCCAAAAGCAATGAAAAAAGTAGTGGAAAATAGGTAAGATGGGAAAGAAGAGAATGTAATACTCCTTGCAACATAAGCTAACACGTATGTTGTCACTTTATCTATCCAACTCCTTTATTTATCCCACTCACTTTCTCTGTACCTCTTTTATCTATCCAACTCCTATTTTCCTCTTGCAAATTAAACGCCCTGTCCACCTATTGCAAGGAAGTGCACTCACAGGTCAACTGGAATTAGACTGGAGACTTCTGCCCCAAATTTTTGATGCAAAGACAACACAAGACTCCTCTTTATATCTCTAGCTTGACTATTGCGTAATACAATTGACAAACCAACCATGAACTGGCATTAGCATTTGGGACAATGCAAGTAGAATTATGCATAATAGTCATTGGAAACTGTATTGCATTTTATGTGCAGCAGAGGTGTAGTTGTAATTTGCTGACTGTTGTTTTATTCTCCTGCAAGTGAAAAGTTAAAGAGTTAAGTAACTATAATAGTTGGCAGTCCAATGTGGCTTGAAGAAATGGCATCCATAAGATTGCAGGATGTAGCTCAAGAGTTTATAAAGCTCCACGTTGCAAATCACATGCCTTAGCTTATCATCATGTTTTAGTTATAAATGATTAACCTAAAGTTGTTTATATTATGATTTTTTTTTTGCCTTAATTCTTTTTGTTGGTTATTTTTTCTTCAGTGGGATTATACAAATGTTACTTGTTAAATGAAAGTGAATAACATGGCTTTTTTCCTGCTTGAAGGTGCATTTTGTTCTCTTTTTAGATGACATCTACAAGGCTTGGGTTGAGGCTGCTCGTGAGTTGCTGTAGTTGTTGCGGTCAAATAAAGACACGGCTCTTGTGTCATTCTTAGATTCCTGACTTGTATACGGTCAGCAATGAATAATAGCTGATGGATGTTTTGTATAACTTAACCGTAAATAACAATATGATTGAAGCTTTCATATGTTTTCAAGGCTACAGTTTATTCTGACCATCGCGAAAGTAAATGATTAGCTACTTGTAGTGGATAAGTATTGCCTCTGTTCCTTAGACATTTGAAAGAAGATATAATGCAGTGCAATCGTTTACCCCTTGACAGGGGTACAGATTTTATAGAATCCGGTACATCCAAAGTTAAAAGTTGATCTCATTCGGAAACCAAAAGGAGCTTCTCTCTGCCTGTCTAATTATTCAAGTTAACAAATTTTGTCAAGTTCATACTTCAGGTTTTTCAACTAATCCGAGCAAAATTTTACCAATCCAAGCATCAAACTTACTATACTGGCCATAGTTCAGGTAAATTTTCAAAAAGTTTGCCCACAGAAGCAAATTAGAACAGAACTACTCCCTGCAGGCTTGGAGGAGCCCGATGTAGTATCAAACAAACCCTCTTTCACATTTTCAACAATTTATAACCAAGAAAAGCTCCCATCACTTTTGCCTCAAATAGATTTGCAAACTGATCAAACCGCTCCTCATCCTTGACTACTTTGCTCCCACAAAACAACCGTTAACTAAAATTTGAAGCTTCAATAGCCACAGCTCAGCTAAATTTTCTAAATCTGCCTCAAAAGACAATCTACACCACAGAGTTATGCAGTGTGGAAACTAATCATTAAAAAAAATCCCTTCGGCGGTTTCTACATCACAGCACAATGCTTATGTACCATGCCCATTACTAAAAAGAGTGAAAAGGATGCATTCTCAAAAAACAGAACGAAGAGAAAAGAACTCCATCCTTCTCAAATCATATACTCATACACCCTATCTATTCCCCATATTATACATTGCTCAATTGCACATTCTCCGAGACTAAGCTAATGCACTTCTAGAAATTCAGCAACGAATACTTCACTCTCAAAACAATCCTCCCCTTCTCAACTCCAAGCTTTCCTCCAGTCACCAACCAATGTCCGGGAATATCATCTGGACCTTTAACCATCTCTGACATATCTACAAGCTTCAAAAGCTTCCCTGTAGCATCTCTTGAGCCTGAGCTAGAATCAGTCGGAGTTGTCGATGAAGCTCCTATTGATTTCTTTGATTTCTCACCTGAACTACCAGGATTATGATCCCACAGTGATCTCCTCAAAGTACAACCTGGTACTTTGCTGTAGAGGAGTTTCATATACAACACATTCTTGGTTCCAAAATCCCAAACACCAAGTTGGGCTCCAGTGACTATATGCACACCGACACCTGATGGGTCTCCAATAAAAGCTTCATTGTGCTCGATTGGTGCTGTGCTCACATGAGAGAAGTTCTTCCATTTTACAGGCTCAAACCATCTGCTGTCTTGTTCCTCAGGCCCGTGCCATTTGGGTGCTCCTATGCCAATGTGAGAGTCCCAATATGGTTGGAGGATCTTCGGAAGGGATAATAAGTGCTGAACATGGATGCATAATCGATTTTGCTTTGCTCCTTCTAAGCATAGTTTTAATCCAGTGATGGGCTTACGCCCAACTGAAACCTGCATTTGTCATAGTTTGATGCATCAGTCACTGGTCTTGGATTCGTTAATGGTTAAGTTCTGAGACTTGAAAAAGCAACCCCTATATTTTAATTTGACAAATATGTAATTGGCATTCTTTATAGGGTTTGATGATTGTGAGGAGACGGCTCATTTTCTTAAATGAGGTATCAAGAGATAGGATGTTGAGGACCACACCTTTTGATGTGACCAATGTTACATTAAACGCTGGGCGTTTCTAGACGTCGGACTTGGCGCCCAACGCTTAGTCGCCTAGGCGGGCGCCTAAGCGGTTTCTGGGCGTTTTTTCTCTTTTTTATTTTTTTAATTGTGATACTTGAAGATAAATATATATACTCAATCTAAAATGCATATATACTAAAATACTAACACTATTAACTAAATTGCTTGGTTTACCAATTACAATAGCTCTGTGTATGTTTATACTTCTCAACTCAAATTATAAGTTTATCTCAACTCAAATTACAATATGTATTAAATTCATATAAATTTTTAAAAAAAGATAGTAATTTTAGTTCCACAATAAATCATGCATACTTAGATACTAAATAGCCAAAATAATAATTAACAAGGTTAGAGCCTAAGATGTTTATTTATTTATTTTTAATTACAATAATTGATAGTGAATGTCAATGTTACAGAAAGCTTAGATGTCGGATTGGTGTCTAGGCGGATTTCTTTCTTCATTTAAGTGGTGATCGATGAGGTTTTGTTGAAGGTCGGAGGAGGTAGTGGAGGTGTTCATATTTGGAGGTTAATGGAGTTTGGAGGATGTGTAGGCTACAACACATAAAATCACAACCAAGGCCTACAGGGTGCAATCCACGTAAGCAAGCAATGCTTCCCTAAACGCTCGTAAAATCTAGGTGGACAGCCTAAATACCGTCTAGGCGCTAGGCGCTAGTTAGGCGGCCTAGGTACCGTCTAGGCCTAGGCGAACGCCTAAGCGGACTAGGCGGAGGTTTTTTAAAACAGTGGATGTGACTATCAAGGTGGGTCTCTCCAGTTGCCTATTGCTTGGTAGCTCATTTAACAAAATGAGTTGCCAGCTCATACTCATTGTTTCCTTCTTCACTTTTAGTGATATTATTTGATAGTCATGTTGTGCATACAAGCGCGCATATTTGATACCTATGGAACAAGTAACATTAAGAGCTTATTTCACAAGTAGACTAGTAACAATAAGAAAAAAAAAAGGAGGCTAACATCACGTGTAAACTCTGAACATCTATATACTTAGTAGTTAAATACCCCAATGGTGGTGCCGTGATAACCTATAGCACCTCAAATGTTAATAGTTCAGAAATCAAACAATTGGTGCAGAAGAAAATACGCAGAGATCCTTTTCAATTATAATAGGTGCTGCATTAAGCTCAATAGTTACTTAAATGATCACCTGCTCTTGGCTGACATAAAGCTTTTGCCCCATTATACTAAACTGCATATGGGGACAAACTGGGTCTTTTCTTTGATGTCCTGGAAGGTTTTCTCTAACAGGAGCCCATATCCGAGGGATTTGAAACTCCAAAAAGTATCTCAGCTCCTCAATCGGAGGTTTATCTGCAGAAAAGTAAAATGAGAAGATTACCTTAAAGGTTAAGGTCAATGAAAGACTTCCTTCCTCCGGAGATATTATCAACAACAATAAAAGATTCATAGTCAAGCGTCAGAATGCCTACATTCTAGGTAAAGATTGATTGCTCGGGTGAGATGATCCTTCCCAGGGATGCCATCAAGAAGAGAAGTGATTGGTAAGAATGTCATTTCAATAACATCAGGAGCAAAACAGACGGTTTTCGCCCAGTGGCTGTGGCTTTGGACGAGATCATCCCCTCCCCTTCTCCTAAAGATAACTGTAACATCCTGAAGCAAATTAAAAAATTAGTATAACTCTACTAAATTTAGCATTGTCAATATGCTTTCATATTATATTTCTAATTTATTTTAGTAGGGTTGGTGTAGAAGAAAGATGGGGTACATGTACCCTGAGATTTGACAGAACAGCTAATGGGTTAAGGAGTAGCTGTTATTAGCTCTTGACAGTCATGTATGGAGTTAATCAATTGTTGCTTGCTCTGCTTACATCTGGTATTTGGAGTCTGCAGATGTAATGCAGAGAAGAGTTGCTATTCCAATAAAACATGAGTTAGCTGCACCTCTATCACCTAATGGTTAAGGGACCAAGGCAGGGCGCTCATAGGTGGTACATTTTTCAAAAACTTGACTGCTTTCTTGATTCGGATCACTCTTTTTAGGATTTTGGAGGGGTTAGGATGGAGTTACCACTAACTCCACCATTAATCCCACAATCCAAACAGGTCTTTAGAAGGGTCAAGCTAAGAAATCCCAGATCGTAGAAATTTTTCTACTATAACATACAAAATTATGAAGCAAGTTCAAACAGAGCATTTATTTAAAAACAAATTGAAATGAACAAGACGAGGTCCAACCAGACCATATGTTCTACAAATCTTTAAGTGATAAAAACACCCAGACAGCAAATACATTGAGTATCCAACAAAGTTAAATGCAGTGCTCTTCTGTAGGCAGCTTTTGGTTCTTTATAATATCTCAAGAATTAGACAAATTCTTAGATTGGTTTTTTCTTCTCGCTGAATCCTAAGCCTTCGGGAAAGTACCCAAAAGCATGTTACCCACTTAAAATTTGATTTTTCCAGTTTGCAACCAGGAACCTCTCTACATATCCTAGAGTAGAAAAAAATTATACAACGAAATAAGATAGGTTTTGCCACAGGGAACTACATTCAACCATAGGTTCGTAGCCAATACAAACCAATAATGGAAAGGAAGCACATTTGGAAAAGCTCAAGCACAAAAAATCCATTTAACATCCACCATTAATCATTGGAACAATAAGAAACCTTTGAACATTCCCAACCATCTTGATAGGATGAAGAAAAAACCAAAGGTATATACAGTGAAGTCAGAATATCAGGCATAAGTATATCTCCGATATCATATGCTTCCTTATACTTTTTTGCAAAATATCAATCCAGTCATCTGTTTGAAATGTCAATGACATTGAATTTTCATAGAAGCTATGAAGGAGATGCTCTCCCTCTCCTCCCATTTTTTTCCCTGCATTGCTATCTATAACAATAGACTTTCAAGCATTGAAACTTTCAAGCATTGAATTTTCATAGAAGCTATGAAGGAGATGCTCTCCCTCTCCTCCCATTTTCCCCCCTGCATTGCTATCTATAACAATAGACTTGAAAGCATTGAAACTTTCAAGCATGGCAAGCACATGTTTCTTTCTAGCTAATTCCAAGCCCTAAAAAGATAAAGAGAGAAAGTTTTGAAACCATAACATACAATTCATAGAGTCACATAATTCATAAGACAAGCAAAAAATCAGCTAAAAGCACATATTACTGTTATTTTCTTTTTTAAAGGATGGAAGTCCTGAATTCAACTTTATACTACTAATAGAAGAGTGAGATTTCTACCTTGCTCATAGCCAGATTACGGTTTTGGATTTTCTTATTAAAATTTCTAATATGAGAATCATCAGTCATTTACACAATCATGAATTATGTAACTGCTATCCTGGCATCAGATATTACTCAATATTCTGTCAGCTGCTTGCTGTATGAGCTCTCCAGGAACCAAGGAAACAGCCAGATAACTGAATTATTGCTAAAAATTTACGTGACTGGTAAAGCTTTATAAAATAAACAAATAAAAAGATGTACCCTTCAAGAGAATACATAAGATAAAGCAACAATTTGAGTCAAATCAATAAATGTTTAAAGGCAGTAGACATAATCTATCCATATTCATGTTATAGTAAATAACAGACACCAACAAGTCAATGCTCATGAGTATCGTAATAATGGAAAAGAATACGGTCATACATCAAGAGAAAATTTCAGAACTTATAGCAGGAATAAAGAACAATATGAAGATGTGTAGGCACCTCTTTTGCATTAAGATAGGGAGCACTAGGTGGTTGTGGATATACCCCTTGACTGTTAAATGAAAAAGGATCTACAGCCTGGAAAAGCACATGAAAGTAAAAAAAGCTTAAGGGACACAAACCAACAAGACGAACAAGAAATATAAAGATAAACATCAAGGAAACTATGAAGCACTAGCCTTGTCCTTCAATTTCATTGGACCTGAACTGGTATGACTTTCGCTATCAGAAAATCTCTGATCTCCGATATCCTGAATGTAACTTTTTATCTCTATGGTTGACAAGGGCGATGATTTATGCTGCTTAACATAAATTGCATCCTTTCCGCCAATAGTAACGGACGTGATAACATGAGTTCCATAATTTTCTATAAATCTGTAAGAAGAAAACAAAACAGTTAAGAATATGTTGCGTCCTAGAACATGCAACTTGTTACTGAATATACTGAAGTACCTTGCTAAGGAAGATGGTTCCCATGTAAGTGGTACAGCACGCCTAACATCTTCTTGTAATGAAGAAGGCTGTTTAACAAGCTGAACTTTACATAAAGGAATGACCATTCCATACATTGCAAGACTTTTTGTAGCTGCTGCATCTATTTTCTTGGAACCACTAAAGCTAAATGCAGAATTGAAACTCCCAAGGGGAACATTTCCTAGTAGAAGAGCTTTTCTGTTAAAATATTCAGCCATCTGCAGTCATTCATCAGGAAAAAAGTATAAGAAAAATAAATACCCATTTCAAAATCAACACGTAACATGAATGTTCTGTGCCTTACTCTTGCATCAGCTTATAAGTAATGCTAATACATTTCATAATCAAAGTCTATAAGGTCAGCTTACAAATGTTAATTGAGATGGACTACTCGAGCATCAGCATAATCACGCTCAGGCTCTTTAAAAACATGTTCGGGCTTGGCACAAATTCACTAAAGCTCAGTCATCTTGCCCGTTTCGTTGTCTTGGTTCATTTACTAGAAATTTGAGTTATTCGTCTGATCTCAAGTTTGAAGCTCGTTCCAAACTCAATTCAGTTTCTATCCTAGGTGAAGAGCATGAGAGAACGCGGTCGTTTAAAGATACCAATAAGAAATGAAAAAGGTCTAGATTCACTTAGTGTACCAGATAGAGATCGCACCTTTATTCAAACTTAATCAAACAGAGCTTAATCATGAATCGAGTCTAAGCCATCATAAGCCCTCAAATGAATGAGCTAGAACATGCTGTTCATTTTGGTTTATTATTTTACTGAGTTTAGATTTAATTTCAAACTTGGTTCATTTAACTGTCGAATGATCTTGGACAATTTTTTTATCTTCTGAGCTTTGAGCTTTCCTAGCTTTTTTCTGGCGCTAATCCTGTTCCATTTCTAAAGAAAAGGCTTTGATGCAATCTTAATTGACTAAGTACTAGTATACTTTTCAAACCCATAGCATTATGCTAGCATTTCTCAACCCATTTGCCCATGTGAATCAGTTTTTGCTTAACGATGTTTTTTGTATAGATAAACAATCACAAGAATAGGTAAAAGAGCTAATTTCTCTAATGTTCGATGAATTAAGACCGTAGTCACTAAAACAAAAAAAATAAGATCAAAGACAAGAGAGGAAATAGCATAAATACATATAATTAATGCTACAAAAGAACCTTATAGAAAAGGCCTCTAGCTAATGATATCCTACCATTACCAAGATATATGATTCTAGAATTATTTTTCTTGAAAGCAAGCCTTCAAATAAATACTTAATAAAAAAATATCTTTGACAAAATATTATTGAAAGAATATTTTTTGAAAAGATTAGAAAAAAATCATTTTTTGCATTTAAAAAAAATATTATTGTCCATAAAATTTCAAAAAAAATGATAAAAATATTTTCTTCAAACTTAATTTTCAAAAAATATTATCTAAAAAATATATTTTAAAAATGTCTACCAAAAATATTTTCTAAAAATATAGTTTTGAAAAAAAAAAAGTTTTTGTATAAACCCAGAAAGAGCAAAATGAACATTGAATTAACAACTCATACCCCTTTGTCCCGCTTCTCTGTGCACAACTTCTTTCTCGTAACTCAACAACTCCCATAACTCAAAATTTCCTCGTCTCTCTCAAATCAAATCAGTATAATCTTCCGGTATCATCCCCCCCCCCTCTCTCTCTCTCCAAGAAGGAAGGGACAAAACCACGACAAAGAGGGTGAAATCTAGAACGATATCACTCCAAGAACGAGACATCCCGGACATAAAGCTGGCAAGATTGATACTTGATAGAGATTTCTCTACTTAAGACTCCAATCCAAGACTTTTTTTTATTTGAAGAGACCACTAAAAGAAAAGAAAGGAATGCAACCATCGAGAATCTTCAACGAACCTCACTCTAGGGTCTTTCTTTCTTTAGTATAGTTAGTTCTCCTGTGGTAAGCCCCCTAACTACTGGCTTGGCTAGGCTGGCCTCTTTAATCAGAAGCGATAAGCAGATAGTAGATATACATTGTCAGATCCAGTTTATTCATGTCTTGTTGAATCCATAGAAATTGAGCATTTTTGAATCCATGGAAATTGAGCACTTTCTCCAGAAAGTCTCATTCTAGTTTGTCATGTGTTCCTTATAATATCTCGTCCTTAGGCTGCAGATCTTCCTTAAGGGTGCCTTCATTGCCGCACTGGCTCTCTCTCTCTCTCTCTCAATATATATATATATATATTTATTCATGTCTTGTTGAATCCATAGAAATTGAGCATTTTTGAATCCATGGAAATTGAGCACTTTCTCCAGAAAGTCTCATTCTAGTTTGTCATGTGTTCCTTATAATATCTCGTCCTTAGGCTGCAGATCTTCCTTAAGGGTGCCTTCATTGCCGCACTGGCTCTCTCTCTCTCTCTCTCAATATATATATATATATATTATATATATATATTTTCCCCCTCTCAAACCAATATCATCCCCTCAATGGACTCTCTCACCGTCGATAGCTCTCAAGTTCACATCGCCAGTTTTGATGTTCAAATCAAGCCAAAGACATCCTTAAATCTCTCAAAAATTCTCTCATATGCTCCATCTGGCAAAGTTGCTTAAAAAAACTTAACCCACTGGACTCTTACCCTAAATTCAACTTTCCAAAGTCCAAAAACACTGAAAAGAGCTCGTCTTCATCCCACACTCTTTCCTTCAATCCATCTACTCTAGTGATGCCTAGGCATGCTTTAGATGATGCGACGTTCTCCTCATCAGAGAGAAACTCATCTTCGCTCTAAGTAGGGATTTGTCATTCAAAATCAACCGCCACAGAGAAATTAGTCCTTTCATATTCCGTGATGTGCAATTTGAGATTGGATCACTCTTAAACCCGGATGAGTTCTGTACCACTTAGCAACTCAACCCAGAACACAATTCGATTAATAAGTTTCTTGTTAAGCTTTTAGATAATACTTGTAGTCTATTGTTCTCTCGAAAAGTCGTTTTCATGGCGAAATGCACAAGGGAAGTAGAGTTCGTCAAGTGTGATTTTAAGCTAGAGTTTTTGCTCAAGGATGTTATGGCGCTAAAGTTTATAGAGGATAGTGGTAAATGTGGTTTTGTTGCAATGGGGTCTTCGATCGGCACCGTTGATTACTACAAGACTGATTTTGTAGATGATGATGATCATTGGATTCGAACTACAGGTTTTACCCTTAATGGGACGATTGGCCAATACAATTGTTATAAATTTTTCTTCAAACCAAGATACAAAAGAAAATTTGAAGGATGCTTTGAGTTATAATATTTCCTTGGGCGTGGTGTGGCCCATCTCGTTTAAGGATGAGGTTAGCTCGGGTTGGAGCTCTTCAGACACTTGCTTCAGTTCTCAATTAAATAAGACGTTACCTTCAAAAATATGTTCATGGTGAATGCTCGCGATGGAGCTCTTCAGACTCCTCCAGTTTTCAATATAAAGATGGGGTTAGCTTTAAAAATATGTTCATAGTGAATGCTCAGTTCACAAAGGTATCTTAAACCAACATTGATTGTCTGATGAATTCTTTGGATTATTTAGAGGAAAAAGTGAGATAGTGAATGATGTTCCCTTAGACACATTAATGGGTACAAGAAACTAATATTTGATGCTTATGGGAGACTGAAGATGGCCCAAGATTAGCTCTCAAATTTCCCTCAGACTCATGACATCTATGCTTCTGATGTTAATATGGTGGAGGCGTGGAGATTGATTATAACCTTGGTTAAAGCTTATAGTCTTCCTCCTGAGATTGAGCTTGCCAACAGGGTTTTAAGAAGATACTGAGATATTTAGTTAGGTTCTTGAGAGTAACATTTATGGATGAAGGAATACATACATTGAATAGCCATGTCCTTACCTTTTACCTTGCACCCATTACTAAGAAAACCACAAACAATTCGTTCAGTGAAAAGACAAACCATATTCCAAAGAGTAAGAAACATAATGAGCAATGAGTTTCACTTATGTATCCGTAAGTATTCGTTTCTTGCTTTATCATAGAACCGGTTGAAAAATCAACCTGCTTGGTTCTTCATTAACAATGAGGAAACAAGAGTTTGTGATAGGAAAAGTTGGATGGGGAAATTTCATAACAAAAATGTGCCTAAGTGTGCAGCAAGAACAGGGCTTGCATTTTCAACCACTTAGACTGATGTCATTGTGCCTCCTGATAAAGTTAGTCTAGTACTCCCAGATAAAGATAGCTATAGTTATTGCTCCTCCGATGGGATTGGAAAAATTACCCCCAAACATGAAATAAAAGTTGCCGAGAAGTTGCAATTGATAGAAAATCCCCTTCTTCTTATCGCACCCATTTTGTTGTGTAGGTGTTGTGGTTGTTTGGCCTGGAGACAATGATGGGATTCTATTATTACTTAGGCCAAGCATGAACAAGTTTCAGTCTTCGTGCTTAGTATTAAATGTTGTAACTTGGACTAGGTTTCAACCCTATTTTTTTAAATCGTCAAATTGTGACCTTGCTTTCAGCACTAAATGTGCCTAATGACGTGTTTTCACGAATGCAATATTTAATGTTTAAATAGCTTGACAAGTTGTAGTAGACCCAAAGATTGAATTTAATGTGCTTACAACATCATGCACTGAGCAAGGGAATGTTGCACCAATGATGTTGAATGCTAGATTACTCCTCAGACAGAGCATCATTTGAACGCAATGCTTTGGTGCATTAGGTTATCATAGTTGTAATACCTTTCCTCAAAAGTAAGGATCTTTGTACCAAAAAGGTAGTTGATAGGTTGCCTCAATGAACTTTAAGTCTTCAAACACGGGGAGTGCTACATCTATGCATTTTTTCTTATTTGGAAAACTGCTTCTTAAGGCATAGATCCATATTTTCGGAATTAAAAATAACAAACAAGTTGTGGTAGGTATGGTACTATAGCAAAGAATCCTTGCATCCACCCTGGCGGTATTCGAGTTTTAGAAGCAAGTGATGTGCCTGATTTGCATCATCTTGTTGATTGCTTAGTGTTTCCGCAGAAATGAGATAGACCTCAGTCAAATGAGACATCCGGAATTGATCTTGATGGAGATGTTTATTTTGTTACATGCAATGAGAATCTAATTCCTCCAAGTCAAAGGAGCTTCCTTCCTATGGACTATACCCCTACCAAGATAAAAGATGAGTTGCGCAAGATTATTCATCTATTTGTTATTATTGTTAATGTACCTTTTCGCTAGCAAGGTCTGCTTATGTGTTATTATTGTGATCTATCATTTTCTAAACAACTTTAGTATTGATTGTATGTAATTTTTAGCACTTTGTAATCAGACATATTACTTGAATAGACTTCTTTAACAAACATGTTTTTCCCATTTTGACCATCCATTCCATTTTGATCCTTTTGGAAGAAATACCAAATGAATGGTCTTCTCTGATAAGCCACCTCTTTTGATAGTCATAGGCTCGCTCGAAACCTCTTATAGCATACATCATATTATACCTTTTGTGCTAACTCTTAGCTTGCTCGAAACTATTCATACACCCTAAATGATGTTAGGATAAAAAATAATTGGGAGAAAATTTGTAATTATCGTCCAAATAAAAAATAGTTTTTTTTAGATACCTGTATAAACCTAGAGAGAGCAAAATGGACGTTGAGTTGACAACTACTACACGCCATTGTTGTAAAAAGCGGCTAATCGCGGCGCAATAGCGTCGCGAATAGCGGTCGTGGGGCTTCTCCACCACGCTTCAGCTGATAGCGGTGTTGTTAAGCGGAAAAAACCGCTTATTGCTCGAATTGCGCGTAATAGCGCCTTTTAGCGCTAAACCCCGCTACAGTTATAACAAAAATCTCCCCTAACCCGACCCGAACCCGACCCGTATCCATTTCATTTAACCCCCTTCGCCTGTGATTCCCGAACCCAATACTCAAGATGCCCTAGCCGCCTCCCTCCCGCCTCCCGCCTCTCCCGACTCCCGCATCTCGC
>NC_033800.1:14224414-14229813 GCF_001876935.1 Asparagus officinalis
ACGACTTCCTCACCAACAGCCACTCCCGCCTATCGCCTCTCTCGCCTCTGGTCAACGTCGACTCCGTCACCAACAACGACAACTTCCAGATTCGTGGACTGATCGACTCGCCTCCGGTCAACGTCGAATTTCTCACTTCCTCCGGTTAGTGCTGTAACTCTTTACTTTTTTTTCCTTTTTTTCCATTGTCTCAAAGACGAAGGCGAGAGGAGAGAGCCCTAAAGACGAAGGCGAGAGGAGAGAGCTCTAGCCCTAGGGTCGGGTGGGTTTGAAATGGATTGGAGAGAGGGGGCAGAGTACTGGTATTAGGTATTTGTTTAGTTTATATATAGAATTTGTTTTCAAAAGGTGAAGGAAGAAAAGTTTTTGTTATTTAATTAGGATTTTGGGAGAATGAATGTCATGAGTACTATTGGGGGAGAGGCAAAGCTGATTTGTGATGAGTTGGTTGGTATTTGTGATGAGTTGATAACGGTTTTTTTATTAAACAGGTATGTTTTTTCATTCTTTAATATTTATAATTAGTCCTTTGTTAATATTATGTAATTATTACACATATATTTCATGTTTAGGCATCAATTATGCATTTGTAGAATTTTTAGATTTTTATATGATTTTTCTTATTATTTAGAATATTTAAATATATTTATATTTGACCGCTATTTGACCGTGCGCTATTTGCCGCTATTTCGCCGCAATAGTCCGAAATAGCCTTAGCGGTACCTCGCCGCGACGCGATCCGCTATCAGCAACCTTGCTACACTCTTGTCCTGCTTCTCTATGCACAACTTCTTTCTCGTAAAAAAGTTTTTCTAATGTCATTGATGTCATGCAGTGACAATTTAATAATAAACATTTATCGATAAAAAGAATATGATATAAAGTCAGAATCTCCTCACCAAATTGTGATGTTACTGTTCCATGCACATTTAATTCTTTTGCACCTTATGCTCTGCTTATATTCTCATTGACCTTATTGGCACCTATTTTTCTTCTGAAATTTATTTGTGTCCTTTTTGCTCCCTCAATAAGTTTGGAGCAAGCACCTGCTTTCTTTCTCTTCTTAGGAGCTAGAAGCTTAGTCTAAGACGCTAACGAGAAAGGAAAAGAAAAAATGTTTCTTACATATCTTCCTTGTTTTATCCAACTGGACATAGTAGACTTTTTTTCTGAAGAATATATCTAGTGAGAATCTAGGGGTGATATGCAATGCCCATGTTGTTCATGCTGACCATAGTGATTTTGGTACTATGGATGAAAAATGACTCAAGCTCCCTGAACTAGATGGCACAGTGACTATCAGCTAAGATGCATCACTATTATCATCTAAGCCTTTTCTGTCGAAATAATCAAGGTCTAAGAAGCATGAAAAAAGGCATGCTAATGCACACATGACCGTAAAACACAACAAATACTAAACAAGATCAGCACGGGCTGTGTCCACTACATACCATGCACAAGCACGCATTTAATGTAAAAGTGTTACGCTACAGAGCAGAAGGCTTTAAGATTGATCAAATTCTATTAAGGGCTATTAGCCCAGGCTGGTGCCAAAGTCCTGGCCATAGAAATAATGGGAAAGACAGGATACTAGCATGAACTCAAGCCAAATGGAAGGTAGGAAATTTTACTTAATTGATCTTTCAGTTTAAGGCTGTAAGCTCACACAACATACAAGCAAAACCTTATGGAATCTCCTACATTAAGAAAAACATAAATGGGAAAATATAGGAGTTCAGCTTGAAGTTACAAATATAAAACAAATGAACCAAATTAAACACATCTGGAATTCAACCAGAAGAGATAATTATGTTATTTTTTTCCCCTTGTCTATGTTGCACAAGCACACACTAGAAGCCCCTATTGTTGGCCTTCTTGTTTTGATGATGTTTAATAAACAATTTACAACTAATGTTGTTTGTCTAGTATTTGTGTTTCCTTATTTATTGTAGACAAACAACATGTTGGAGGATGGATGGAATAGCGCTTCAACGATGATATCAAATGGAGGTTGGAGGAATTGTGGAGTGAAGCAACGTACAATTCAAGTTAAAGATCAAGTTCAAGCTTCATCCGCATGTGTACCAAGTTGAGCTACAATGAAGATCAATATCAAACTTGGGTAATTTAGTTTAGAATTTATATTATGTGTGTTACGTACTCTAAGCTCAATTATCTATACACACACATTTATTGGTTTCTTCGTATATATATATAGTTATATATATATATACATAAGTTTTGGTTTCTATGCATATATATAGTTATATATATACATACATAGTTTTTTGAGTTTTCACGTTTATAAATATGAAATCATATATTTCATATTTACTATTGTGTTTTTGAAAACATTGCATAGAATATGCAACTTTGTGAAAATTCTGTATTCTTAGCTTTTGGACTTAACAATAATCATATACATATTTTATTAAGTCTATATAATCATTGTGCAAAGTTTCAAAACATGGTTTAACCAAAATATCAAATTTCACATGTTTACATTTTCGTGTTTTGAACTATTTTGCAAAATGATGATTTTTCACAAATGGGAAATGCAATTTGAAAAATTCTTTTTGTAACATGTTCATTTACATGTTTATATACATTTTCCAAAGTTTCATATTTTTTGGACTTCATTTGTTATTTTTAATAATTTTCCAAAAGTCAAAAAATCTTTTTTCAAAACCTGTTTTCCTGTGTATCTGTTTGCGGTCGACCGCACCGGTCGACCGCCCATGAGTTCAGAACTCAGATTTTGTTTTTATGGCTCGCGGTCGACCGTGACGGTCGACCGAACGCAGTCCAGAGACTTTCGCGGTCGACCGCCGCTTGTCCAGTTTCTTTTTTCGTTGCTCGCGGTTGACCGCACCGGTCGACCGCCGCACTGTCAACTCAGTTCCAACGGCTATTTTTAGAACCGTTGCAGAGTGATTTTTTGGTCTTTTTCTTGGCTTTCTCTTGGCTTTGGGGTTTCTATAAATACCCCACTTACCTCAGTTCTAACTAAGCAATCTAAGAGAATGGTTTAAAAGATTTTAACAAGGGTTTAAACTTGTTTAGTGTTTGTTTAAGTTTGTTTTAAGAAGCTTTTAAGCATTTGAGTGTTTCGGTTTTGTGAATCAATTCCACAAGAGCTTGAGGAGATTATCTATCCTCAAATCTCCATCTCTCTATCTTGATCTAGAGAAGTTTTCCTAAACTCAACTCTAGCTTTACATTTATATACTTGTTTGATTATCATTGTTCTTAAGCTAGATTTTATATTTGAGTTTAGTTTGATTTTGATTTCACTTATTGTTACACACCCACTTTGAGCTTATTGTATTTGCATACATAGTATATTAGGGTTGTGAGAGATTGTAACATTGAGTTGTGCTTAATTGAGTTTTCATCTATTGTAGAGAACAAATTTATATTTATTACATTGTGAGATTGTTAGGTTTTCGGTGAGCTAGAAACCGAGTGTGTTGTGAAGTTTTTGGTAAACTAGAAAACCGAGTGTGAGGAGTGAATGTTGTTCGGTGAGCGTTGAAAACCGACACTGTGAGGTGTAAACGTTATTCGGGTGAGTGTAGAAAATCCGGTTGTGATAGTGGATTTCTCCCCGGAAGTGGGGAGCGGAGACGTAGGACGGAAGGTCCGAACTCCGTGATCATATCTTGTGTTTGAGTGTGCTTTGGCGTTTATTTATACTTGTGTTTATATTTCTTGTCGCCATTGTCATTAGCTCATTATTTATATGATCCACTATCTAGTTCATATTGTTTACCCCTTGTGTTAGTTTTATATCCTTGCATATACATATATCATATTGTATATCTCTTTGATAGGATATATCATCTTGTGTTAGTTTATATATCCTTGCATATATATATTCATCATATAGGATATATCTCATTACTCATATTGCTTATCCTAGCTTATATATCTTGTTATATTTCATACTTGCTAGGATAACTTGTTAATTAATTTTAACTGGCATATAATCGGATTAGATTAGCATAAGACACTAATCACCCCCCTCTAGGGTCTAACACCTATATCCATACCCACCACAAACCTACTCTGACACGTACAAAATATCAGGTCGATATGTGTGTGACATGTCCAGCATCTGACAAGCCATGAACTAGCTTGGAGATGCTGGATATGCAACAGTATATATGTCCAGCTGCATGGTTTATAGTACTAGGGATTAAAATTTTAAATGAATTGTACTCGTGCAACTTGTTATTGCGACCCTTCAGGGTATATCATACTCTATACTAACCATACTCTATCCTAATTCTATAAGCGTGTGCATGTATAACATATATATTATGGCCATATGCACAAGTTATTTATATACTAATTATATATTTTAGATATATTTTCCTGACTTGATGTAAAGACATATCTAAGTGTGCATCATGCATGTATAGCTGAGCTCATCTTTATTATTACGGATGCTCAAGTGTTAGGTAATCATCCCAAGATGTTACTTTTTTAAGAAATTATTATGAAACGTTTCTATGTACATACAGTACGCATTGCCCGTATTACAGTGCAAACACCCGCTTAGAATAAACAATGAAGCACTATTGCTTGGGGTTGCAAACTGTGACACATGCTGTCCGACTGAGAGGATTTACATGCATTATACATTACATGTTTCTTATGTGTGAACTATTTAGTCCAAGTGACAGATGTTGCACGAAAAATAGTTAAGTTTTTTACAATGATAACCCAACTGAAATAAGACTCCATCACTTCATACCATTACAAAGCTTCAATACCACCTAATACGTTCAAAGTAGCAAAATATTCTAATAATCTAGCAATAACATCAGTTCTATACATGAAAAAAGACACAGAAAACTAGATGAAAACAAGATATGTGATCAGTTGTATTGAACATTGTTACATACATCTGGTTTCCAATGCATGTTTTAACTTTTCCCACATCCTCAAGACCCACTGTTAACCCCCATATAATTCCTAACATTGTCTTGCTTAAAACTAAATCATGTTGCTGTTGCTTCCACATACCATTGACTTTAAAGAGACTATTGATTAGGCATGTGTAAATGCATATGTTGATCTTTTGAGAATATTGTAAAGCACTAAATCATTCCATGGCTTGCTTCTTTAATGCAAACCCCTTAATTTGGAAGGACTTGCATAGAAAAAATCTATAATGTTTTGTCATATGATGCTTTGTCATATGCACGCACTATAGAGGCTATAGGGTATTGATTTTGTAATATTAGGGTCTAGAGGTAGCACTGGATTTTTCTCCCACTGTGCAGACTCCTTCATGTAATGGTAGAAAAGTGCAGGTATTATACGGATTGGGACTTTGAATACAAATTTCATGCACGATTCACACCCAAAGATATAATAGTGATGCCCAAGAT
>NC_033800.1:14229828-14234484 GCF_001876935.1 Asparagus officinalis
CTACCCTACAAGAAATACACTATACTTTCATGCATGTATTACCCCACTCACGACATCATCCCTTAGCTGTCTTACTATGTATTTCCATTGAATGTGATGAGTCTCAGATGCCCACCCAATATGAGTGTTGAAAGTAACGTTCTCAGGCATTACTCGAATTATTTAGTGAAAAATGCAGAAATTATTAGCATATCAGACAATAACTAGACCAATTAATGTTATGGATTCATCGATACACCAATTCATACTAATACAAGAGGTTCCCCAAGTGTCAGGCTTCCACAGAGTTCTCATGTCAGCTCGTTCAGCAAACTTGTACACAAAAAAAAAGTGAAACAGAACTGCTAAAACTTCTATATGATTATACAAGAAAATTCTAGAAGGAATAGGCATTAATAAGTAGAGCACCCAACAAAGCAAAGCTAAGATACAGTATCACACCTCTGTGTATGTGCAAACGCCACTGATCTGCCTCGATTGCCCCTCTTGAAAACACCTCACATCCCTCGAAACGCCGGGCACCACCAATCCCTCAAAGGCCAGCACATCCCTTGTATGCTCCTCGTCAACCTCAATAACCCTAGATCCACCAACCCCTTTGCAGTATAGCAACCTAGTATCAAAATTCACATCAAATCCTCTCCCCAGAGCTTGGATCGAGCTCCGAATCGTCCGAAGAGCAGCATTCTCCTCATGCTCAATCGATCACTCACGCCCCCCCCCCCCCCGCCCCCCAATAACCCTAGATTTCTAAAACCCTAGCTCGATACCCAAATCCGCAGTTTGGGCTTTTTCCAACCAGCGAACAGGATAAAATTCTCCATCTGTGTTTACTCAGAAACTCATTGAAGGCTCAAAAGACCGGATCTTTACCATAATATAACTCGCTTTTGTCGATTCCCTTCTAATTTTTTCCGCTGTAAAAAATAGATAACTGAAGAGTCTAAGATTGAGACTGAGGACCCGAGATTCTTAGTGCAGCTCAAACTTGTAATTTCACCCAGATCTCGACGAAGAATTAAAACAACGCGGGGTTTGAACAGAGAGAGAGAGAGAGAGAGAGAGACTAACAATAAAGTCGCAGTTTTTTCATTGCCGAAAAAGGAGATGTTTTCTGTGCCTTGATTTCTTCGTTCTTGTTGTCAAATTTTAGAAAAAGAAAGATGATGTTGACTGAGACAGAGAGGAGGTCAGAGAGATGACGATTCTGTTAAATATCTCTCCGTTTTTTTTATTGCATATTAGCCCCTTACATCGAGCTTACTTGTCAAAGAGTCCCTTGAATTTCAATATTTGCAAATAGTCCCTTAAATCACCAACTTCCTTGCCAATCCGTCCCTCAAGTTAGATGGCAGTAATAATGACTGTTATAGCTAACGGAATAAAGTGAATTACCCATTATACCCTCACCTACCCATTCTAGAACGGGTTTGAACTTGAAACTCGTTCTCTCAAAAACTTAAACCCTCTCTCTTTCTTCTCCAACGATCCCTTGTTTCTTCAAACTCAAACTAGAGGTGATTCCAATGGATAGATTTCCCTCGAAATCATATATAATCTTCAAAATTTTGCAACACAGTCTAATTCTCTTCATCCCCTCTAATATTTTAAACTGTCAAATAGGTAGGGGTGTGCAACGGTCGGTTCGGTTCGGTTTTTACCAAAATTTGAACAACCGAACCAAACCGACTATAATTCAAAACCGAACCGAACTGTTGCAAGTCGGTTCGGTGCGGTTCGGTTCGGTTTGGTTTGTTCGGTTCTAACTTTATCAAACTTCTTATCAAACAACAAACTGTGTTAAAAGAAAAAAACATCAACAAAGTAGGAGATTATGAAGCATTAAACACTGATATAATGATATTGTTTTTAACCCATAATGATCCAGAAAATGAGTTTAGAGTTTGAGTCTTTGACTCTTTGGGGACGGATCGGGTAGTGTTTGAGATCAGAATGAGTAGTATTGCACTATATTCGGTCGGTTCGGGTCAGTTTGGGTTGAAAAGTTTTCAAACTGACCCGAACCGCCCTACTCATAAAACCGATTTTTTCGGGTCGGTTCGGTCGGTTTTTTCGGTTTGGACCGAACCATGCTCAGCCCTACAAATAGGGGTTTTAAGATCTTACTATGTTACAAGGCTCATCGTCAACTATCACTAAAGCTTCAAGTTAATTATTGGGCTAACAAGAAATGTTTTGCGGTTTAGAGTGCAAAATTTGGACGTGTAAATAAGGGAAAACAAGAGGAGAACAAGGGTTAGTAGTTTTATGGGTGTCAACTATACAAGAATGTCTCAAATAAAGGTTGTGGATTTTTTTTCATTTGGGAAGATGATAGTCGAAAATTGTTGATGAACTTCGTGAAGAAGTGAGCATAATAGGAAAGAAAATGGAACAGATTGTGTTGTTGTTGAAAATTCTATTTGCATTGTTGGGGATTTTGGTGTCCCTCTGAATAATCTAAAATTGAGGGGGTTGTTTTAGAAGTTGGTTGTTTATGTAATTTTTTATTTAGATATAAACTTGGGGTTGTTTTAGAAATTAGTTGTTTTAGATGATGTAAACTGTGATTTAGATATAAATTTAGAGGTTGTTTTAGAAACTGGTAGTTTTAGATAATGCAATGTATGGTTTTGATATGAATTAAAGAATTTGTTAATTTTTAGATTGTTTCTTGAAGATTATGTGAAAGATACAATTTTTGTTAGATATAAACTCAGATTTTATGTAAATTTTGACATGGTATTATTGCAAAAACAAACTCATCATTGTAAATTTTTTAGCATGGTACTTCTTGCAAATTAGTTGTGCAAAAGATATGATTTGCCTACAATCCATTATCATATTGACCCCCTCTCAATACTATCACTTTTTTTACGTGATTTCAAATACATCATATCATGCCCCGGGCCAACGGACCCTTTGGCGCGTGCAAACCGTGTGACCCACCAAAACCAACTCGATGTTAGCTTAAATCCACCGTGAAAATGCTAGCACTAGTTGTTTTTATGTCTTGGGCTTTTCTCTATTTAAATCACTAATAATTCTTCACACTAGTCCATGTAGGACTAAAGTGAGGGTGTCACATATATATTGTTGAATGTAGAGGTTATGATACGGAGGAGATGAAGAGGGTTTTGATTTGAATGGGAGTTAAAGAAGATTAATAGTGGTGTACGTTAGTTGACAAGTAAAACTATTAAATGTGTCTTTTGTGCTTTTAATCATTGTGTCTTCACCTTAAATTCTTCTATTGATGAAAATCAAACGCAATCCCGTTGAAGAATCGCCCAATATAAATCCTCTCTAACATAAGGTTTTCAGGATTACTTGAATAGTAAATAATTTACAGATCATTGTAGTGCTCTTTATGCTTTAGTATTTTAGGACATCCATCTTATGATGCTCTTTATACAAACTTAATTTTTAGTTTCTTACTTTCTTTCCTTCCTTTTGCTAAGGAATATTAATTCATGCATGATCATCAGTTAAATATTTCCAATTAATTAGTGTATGTAATGATAGGAAGGGTGATTATGAGAAAGGAATTTAAAAGGGTTTGATTTCATAAGTCCTCATTAATATTGAGCATGTATGGCATGCATCAATGTATTTATACGAAAAGTGTTTAAGTGAGACTTTGATTAAACAAACCATATGATGGCTTTCAGACATAATTAGTCTGTCAAGGCAACGTTTTTTGCGTTTCTATCTCATACTTCATCATTTAGACAATTTGAGACACCAAATTAATTAAGTTCTTCTGAGAGCTAGCATTCCATTAAAATCCTAATAAAACGATCAAAGCAAACTTTAGACTTGTCAATATATTATCAAGCTTCCTTCTTAATGATGACAGTCTTAGATAACCATTATTATAGTCATTGTATGTCAAAATACAAGATAATGATTATGGAACGATGCCAAAATGTTGCTTCGCTAATAAGAATAGATTAAAAAAGAGTTATTATTTCAAATCAAAAAGAAAGAAAAAAAAAGAAAAAATAAAACTATAAATACATAGCATTACAATTCACACTAACTGGATTTTTATTCATATATCTTTAACGAAGTTACATCTTAAGTCTATGACTCAAACTGAACCTTCAAAAAGAACAACAAATATTAAAACACATATCGAGAATGATTGCCAAAATTTTCCAAATTATACAATGTACACATACTTTTTGAGTTAATTTCAATGCGTATATAATACTATTATAGATCTAACTGAACATCCCAAGGAAAAAATAATATCAAATTGAAGTATGTATGTAATAATCTAAATATTCACTCCATTGATTCCTTTGCTAGGGCTTGAGAAATGCACTCTTTTTCACTCGACAACCGGTTGAGCAATAATGGCCGGAATTTCTCCTCAGTATCCATCGGCAAAATGCATGGAGGAGCCTGTGGCTTGAAGTAGGTCCATGTACTCTCTCTTTTTAATGAGATGTTTATAGAGAAAAGGGAGGAAAAGGTATGTTGGAGAGAATTTGGATGGATGGATGGTTTAGTAGAGAGGTAACTAATAGTTAATAATGCTTACTATTGGAGAGAATAATGTGGTTAGTTAATGGTTTATTGATGGTTTAAGTTATGAGAGAAATAGTGGGTTAACGAAAAGTTGTATGACTTTTCACGGTACTATGACTA
>NC_033800.1:14234508-14248495 GCF_001876935.1 Asparagus officinalis
TTCAAAACATCACAAAACAAATTTTTATATTGGTGGTTAAAATGGTATAACATAGGGCATGAGTTTGATATTTCAAAACCCTTGTTTTTAATTTTTTTAATTTTGATTTTTTATGAATATCTTTTAATATTTCTTTAAATAACTCACAAATAACTTCAACCCACCTTTTTGACTTATCAATATATTTATGTATTTAACACATGTATACATGTGTTGTAATCATTAAATATTTAATATATGTATGTCATCTATTGACACAAATTACATGGATACCCATAACAAATAAAAGCATTTTTATAATATAATTGTATATACAAATACAAATAGAAGGGTATTTTTGGGAAAAAATTAACATCCTTCACACTTTTAGAATTGTGGTGTGTGTGTATATATATATATATATATATATATATTATATAATATATATATATATATATATATATATCATATATATTATATATATATATATATATATATATATATATCTATATATATATATATATATATATATTATGAGAAAACGGGAGCGTTGAGCTGGCAGCGTAGGAAATTTCCTACGCTGTAACGTGTATGACATGTGAGCCCCCCTACTAGTCACATTGGTGTGGGGCTCACATGTCATACACTTGCAGCGTAGAAATTTCCTACGCTGCCAGCCTCACCTCCCGTTTTCTTCCGTCTCTCTCTCTCTCTCTCTCTCCTCTCTCTCTCTACTCTCTACATATATATATATATATAATATATATATATATATAATATATTATATATATATATCATATTATATATATATATATAATAATATATATATATTAGGATTCTCCAAAATGTCTTTCTATCTATAAACCCAAAGATTTACACTTATTTACTGTTAAACCCATTCACTTCCAAAATTACTCTTACACATAAGAAACTCAATTGATGTATTTTTGACTCACTTTGTATTGCAACAACTTGATATACGGTGTTAATTGGTATATATTCTTTATTTTTTCTATTGCTTTTTCTCAGTAATGCTTAAACAAAAAGTTTCCGTTGTTTTCACGCAAATGTCGCGGCAATGCACAAGTCAATTTTGCTCATTTTTATTTTATATCTACTAAAATGGGATATGGATGTGGATCAGATAAGGGTTGATATGTATAAATTAAAAATAGATACGTGGAAAAACAAACTAAGGTTAAAAATGTATAAATCATAGCTATTGTAGATATGTAAATATGATAAAGTTCTCAACTAAGACTCCATCAGTATCATTGGCATATCTAAATATCTAACATTAGATCAATGGATCACAAAAATTTACCTCACACCATTAATCTCATAGGTAGAAACGTTTTTAACTGTATAATGCCATGTTTTAGTTAAATATCAAAATATATCAATATCCTACGTACGAGATACAAGTATTAAGAATCATATATGAATACATATGCATTATAGAATGCTTCGGTATTATAATCTTGATTTATTCAGTATTATAGAATCTATCAATATCCTACGTACGAGATACAAGTATTAAGAATCATATACGGATACATATGTATTATAGAATGCTTTAGTATTTGTATTTGTAGTCATTTCTTTGCAATCTATACAAAAAGAAAGAGCTTTTTGTCATTACAATCTTGATTTATCATGGAAAAGTTAATTTTTAGTTTGTTGGATGGTTTATATAATTTTCTATTTAGAATACATGACACCAAGAGAAACATTAGCTGACCAAACGAAGAAATCACATAAGAGAAACAACCAAACGAAGAAATCTTACATACTCCACCTAAACTTGAATTGTAGCAATCTGAACCCCAACAATTTTTTTTATTATGGTAATTCGCCATCTAAAGATAAAAATATCGAGAAGCTATGTCTTCATATATCCAAAAGAGCTATCGCCCAAACCAGCTTAGCAGCCCAAAGCCCAGCCAAGAACAAATCTATCGACCAGTCGAGCAAACGAATCATCTTTACCGACACGAAGTGCGGGATCAGTCAACCACTCATGATCGAGACGACTCCTCAAGAGTCCACCCGCCCCATGATCGAGATGACTCCTCAAATAGTCGTCTCGACCATCTACTCAATCTACTCAGCCAGAAGCTCGATCGACTGCCCGATTGGCAAGTCATGGGGACGATTCAAAAGACCGACCCGTCTCTACTAAGGGGATAAGATCCAACTAAGCTCCCTTAAGATATACATCAATCAACACTACAGTATTGATCGATCCCATCAAAATCTTAACTCTAACAAATCTCGTGCATACACAGCTTTCTCTGGCTCACAAGTCATTTCCTAGATATTACTAAGATATCATCTCCTGTGCTCGAATGACCTCCCTTCCAGTCACTATCCGACATCTATATACGGAAGAACGGCTAAGCAGCCAGCTTATCCTCCGTCATGCCTCATCTGTCAAATCCGGAACATAGTCGAGACATCCTCTCCTGTGCTCGAATGACTTCCCTTCCAGTCACGATCCGACATCTGTAAAGTGAAGGATGACTCAGCAGCCTGTCCGCTCACTTCCCAACCGCCCTCCTGTGCGTAATCAGAGCCAAGGGTCATTGTCTCAAAGGCGATTGACTATAAAAGGAGAGAATCAGGGTAAGAAAAAGGAGGTTGGACCTTCATTGAACTCTGGGGATCATTTCTCCCTCTGGATGTATTTTCTTTTTACTAATAACTCTAAAAGAGTACCCCCTTACAAGGATCTCAATGATCCCGGGACTCTCTCTCAAACCCTACTCAAGCCCACCAGTTGACTTGACCGTCGGAGGTACCACAGGAGAAACAAGTCCAGCCTTTTTACGGGTTCGTTCTTATTGTTCATGCAGAAGAATCAGGAATTCTAGTCCAAGGTTCGGGCATAAAGTCGGAAAAGGAGTCGGTCTCATCTCTCATCCTCTCCCTCTTCGTCAACAGCACGAAGATCTGCACTGTATCCATCAGCGAACAGCTCTCATCGACTGTGTGATCTCGGACATTAACAGTTTGGCGCCCACCATGGAGCCCACTTTCTTCTTTGAGAAGACATACCCAATTCTAATCAGGGGCCTGATCTTGTTCATTCATGAAGAACACCATAGGAATCGCACCATCAAAGCTAAACACATCTTGGAATCGCATTATTCAAGCTAAGGAGGATTAGCCTATGGCTATGAGGAGCTAACACAAGCGCAACCTTCGAGGGCTTCAACAGCTTTCTGGAAAGTATTTACTAAGTAAGCCATCCACCAGAAGATGGACCCACTACCAGAACCCCGAGAGCCCTTCTAAGAGAAAACACACCACTATGGTGCTTGTCTGGCTTAAAAATAAAGCACATGCTTCTTATCACCACCACAGATGAACTCCACCTCCTGGACAGCCAAGGAGCTTGGAGTCGAATCATAAAATAGAACCCCGCCTCCAACAAGGGTTATGATCAGATCCAATATCGCTTAAGCTCCCATCGGTGATAGCTCATTCGAGCTCAGGAGCAATGATTAAATCTGTGGCATGCTCCTCGAACCATCACCACCTTCAGAAGAGAGTTCCTACTTGCTAAGGATGAGATAACAGGAAAAACTCGGAGGGCCACCTGATAATTACTTCCTCAGGAAATCCAGCCCTAGCCCCCCGGCAGAAGTTCGAACCACCAAAGCCGAAGCAAGCACTGGTGGTCGAAGCATGCAACTCACACTCTTCCTACAAGAAGGTTCCTCCATTCACAGGATGATCCAGTCGTTGCTATTCCTGGAATCCCCAAGGGGAAACTATGATCCCATCAAATTCCAGGGAACAAAGCACCGGCGTCTGGGGTTTCGCCAACAAGAAGCCCCCATCACAAAAGTTGCATGGCCTCCTCCTATTAAAACACTGGCCTCCGAAGGCTTAATCAACAGGATGCTGGCCATACAGGGCAACCAACGGTGGTGAAGCAAGATCAGTTGAAAATCAGCACATCCACCATCGACCTGCAAAGACCTCAACAAAGACTCAAGTTCAGAAAGGTCCTGGCCGATGAGATGGCAAATATGTCGACAACTTAGCGACGTCTACAGCTAAACAACTCACCCTCAAGAGAGAGAGGAACATTCGACTCCGGATATTCCACGACTGGTGACTTAGTGTCCTAAGTCACACAGCAATGAAGATAGTCAATAAAGCAGCAACTCGCCCTCGTCAAAACAGGAATGTTCAAAGACGATAAGAAACAACCAAGGAAGTTCCATTTCGGTGACCTTGTCTCCTACAAAAGGCAACCTTCAAAATACATATGATCAGAGAACAAGAATTCGACGCCATTCGGATGTTAAATGTTGATAAATTGCGCTCCATGATGTACAAATTTCAACAATTAATGAAAGTAAAAAAACATCAAAGACCTAGCCAACTCTTAAGGGTTCTAGTCATTCGGCTTCCGAGTCGGATTTGAAAGACTTTGGCTCCTCATCGGGGTAACCCAAGGCACAACTGGTGGTCGATTCCTCCGGCTCTCATCGACCATCATGGTCAAGACCTTAGCGCCTTATCGGGATAAGCCCAAGGCACAACAACTCCTCAGTCGACAACCAAGCCCTTGGCTCCTTATCAGGATTAAGCCCAAGACACAACGACTTATCAGTCGGCAACTAAGTCCTTGGCGCCTTATCGGGATAAGCCCAAGGCACAATGACTTCTCAATCGACAACTAAGCCCTTGGCGCCTTATCGTGATAACCCCAAGGCATAACGACTCCTCAGTCAGCAACCAAGCCCTTGGCTCCTCATCAGGATAAGCCCAAAGCATAACGACTCCTCAGTCGGTAACAAAGACCTTGGCTCCTCATCAGGGTAAGCCAAAGGCACAACTGGTGGTCGATTCCTCCGGCTCTCATCGACTATCATGGCTAAGATCTTGGCTCCTCACCAGGATAAGCCCAAGGCACAACGACTTCTCAGTTGGCAACCAAGCCCTTGGCTCCTTATCAGGATTAAGCCCAAGGCACAATGACTTCTCAGTCGACAACTAAGCCATTAGCGCCTTATCGGGATAAGCCCAAGACACAACGACTTCTCAGTCGGTAACTAAACCCTTCGCGCCTTATCGGGATAAGCCTAAGGCATAATGATTTCTCAGTCGAATATCAAGACCTTGGCTCCTTATCAGGAATAAACCCAAGGCACAACCCTTTGGCTGACTCCCACAGTCGCCTCTCGGCCTTAGGGGAAATTTGAAGACCTTAGCACAAAACCTACGGGTTGTCGCCTACTCAGAATGGGTCTTGCAACCACTCGCACTGAGGTATGATTCCTGCAAGCATGACAATCCATCGACATAAACTTCGATAAACAAGTTGTCGATCAGATTGCTCAGCCAAGCATAGAGCATTCAAAGTGAACTAATTGTAGTCTCCTACACATAGATCGACATTATGCAATTAATTTACTCAAACTACAAAACTCAAATGCTTAGGCATAAAAGCAAAAATTGGTCTTTCATTCAAAAAGTTGTTGGCCTTCTTGTTTTGATGATGATTTAACAAACAATTTATGACTAATATTGTTTTTAGTATTTTGTTTTGTGTTGTTTAGTATACACAAGAAAATGAGCTACAATGATATTGAAGCATATGCAAATCAAGTCAATCCATCAAATTCAAGCTTCAGAAGATTCAATATTGGTATACTTAGAATAGGTTTATATATAATGTGTGCTAATTCTATAAGCTCAAATTTACACACACATACACGTTTTGGTTCTGTATATAGTTATATATATACATATATGTTTTGGTTTAGCTATATAGATATGAAACAATATATATCTTTATTTTCACATTTATGAGTTTCATATTCTATTGAATTTGCAAAATATTATGTCTATGGATAAATAATATTTTTATGGATTGAAGACTTATTCACACTATTTTTATATCTTGTATAAGTCTATAAATCTATTCTAAAGTGTTTCAAAGCTTTGTTTAAGTCATTTTGTCAAAATCATTTGATATTTCGCATTTTAACTGATTTTGCAGAATAATAAGATTTCACAAATGGAAAGTGCTATTTGAAAACTAGTTTTTGTAACATATTTATTTTTATGTTTACAAGCATTCCCCAAAGTTTTATATTTTTCTGAATTTATTTGCTATTTCTAAAGGCAATTTAAAAATCAGCATTTCTGTTTTAAAACTGTGCATGTCATATATCTGTCTGTGGTCGACCGGAGTGGTCGCGATGGTCGATTGTGAATTGTACAGAGACTTTCTATGTTTTTTAGCCTTTCGTGGTCGATCGGCCTTGGCACTGCGGTCGATCGCCAGGTTAGCCGTTGCACAGTAACGGTTAGTTTCCAGCTTTGATTATTTTAATGTTTTTAAGTTTTTTTTTTGATTATTGGGCTGGTTTCTTCAAGCCTATAAATACCCTTTTGCATTAACTATTTCCAACCACCCAAGAGGGTTTTTAACAAGAGTTTAAAAGAGTTTAAAGTTTGTTTTAAGTTTTCTAAGTTTGAGTTTACAAAGAGGAAGCTTACAATTTTAATTGAGGAATTCATCCTCAATCTTCTTCATCCTCTATTGTATTTATAGAGAAGTTTTTCTAATTCTTTTCTCTAGCAATTAATTGCTGATTTTTACATTCTCATTTTTGCTAGTTTGCTAATTGAGTTAGATTTCATTTATACTCATTTTACCACATACACCCTATTTGAGCTTTTCATACATCATATATTGGGTTGTGGATGAATTGTGATATTGTGAGAGAGAGCTTACATTATGTTCTCACCTATTGTAGAGAACAAAATCTTGTATTTGAGCATTATTATGAGTTACACATTGTATTACACTTGTACCACCTATTGTAGAGAACAAAATCTTGTATTTGAGCATTATTATGAGTTACACATTGTATTACACTTGTACACCGAGAGGAGTGGAGCATTATTATGAGTTACACATTGTATTACACTTGTACACCGAGAGGAGTGGTTGGTGAGAGACGGGGTTGATTCCAAGAGGAGTGACGTCGGTTGTAAAGCCTAGAGAGAGGTTGTAAATCCAAGCACTTGAGAAAGAGGACATGAGTTAGGCTAACACTTAGAGGGTGTAGAGTGTGATTGTAAGTGTGTAAGTTGTAAAGTTTTCGGTGAACTAGAAAAACGATTTGTGAGGTATAAACGTTATTCGGGTGAGCGTAGAAAACCCAGTTGTGATAGTGGATTTCTCCCCGGGAGTGGGGAACGGAGACGTAGGACAGAAGGTCCGAACTCTGTGATCATCTTTGTGTGTTAGAGTTTGTATTGGCGTACCATTTGTGTCTATTGTTTAGTCTATTTTATTTGCCATTGCTCATTGTTTACATTGCCCTATCATATTTGTATTTTGCTTATCCTTGCATATAATTATTGTATATCATTCTTACTAGGCTATATTTGTTAATTAGTTTTAATCAGTATTAATATCTAATAAGATTAGCATAAACCCTATTCACCCCCCTCTAGGATGTCTAACAAAAGTTCTATTACAATATGTTCTCCATGGTTCTAAAAAAGAGAGAGAGGAGAAAGAGCGGGATATCTTTAATGCCCACGACCAAGTCCTGAAGAAGGGCCTGGTCGCCTCCTGGCCGCCGCCAAAAGAGAGTCGCCAAGGGAGTCGTCAGCCAACCTCAAAACATCCACGTCTCGTTCTAGTTCCTGGATAATCCTTGACTGTCTGGAGCTGATGGCCTGGTAGTGCCCCAGCAACCTCTCCGTCTCGGCCAGTTCAATCTTCAAAGCAGCAGCCCGTCTCTCCGCCGGTGGAACAGAGCCAGCTCTAATGAAGCCCCTTGGGCCCGACAGGCTTGAAAAGCCTGATGAATGTCGTTACTTGACATTTCCTTCAGACTTCCCTCGCCAGCGTCACCGCTAGGGCTAGGAGAAGACTCGTCTACACCATCCACCTTATTGACCGGAGCAAGAGGCTCTTTACCGGGCCGATGAGATGGTCTAGGTCTCGCGGAAGATTCCCCAACAAACCCTACATCCACAAAGTCGGCCAAGTACCTTCTCCTATCTCTCATCCCACCAGAAGAGGGAGTAACCTCGATTACAAGGGGCCTTCTGTCAGAATCCCCCTACACATCAAGGGCCCCTCTTAATCTTTTTCGAGACTCCCCAGCAGAGCCTTCCCTCTCGGCCCCGGGCCTCCTGTTACATACCTCCACTGACGGAGGAATAGGAGAGCTCGTCTTGACCGCGAAGCCAGTGGAAGACAAGATCATGGACATGTCCTCTACCAAGTCCTCCATGTCCAAAGGCCTGTCATAAGAACGGATCTACTCCAGGGCCTCCTTCTCCAGACCGCTAAGAGCAACTGGCCTCAGGGCCTCCATGTTTGCCTCCGGCCAGGTCGAGTAAGCAAAGATGTCATCAGCTCCATAAGCCCACACAAAATACTCCCTCCAATCCTCCTCCAATCCAGGAAGATCCAAGGAGAGCTTGAAATTATCATCAATATGATAAAAATAGTGTGGGTTCCCTTCAGTCGATCCCACACTCAACAAATGACCCAGCACTTTCATGCTGGGCCATACCCCAACTCGGTAGCAGATGATCACGAAGGCCACCAAAGCTCCTACCGCATTCGGATAAAACTACATGGGGGAAACCCCCAGAGCTACATGTACTCCCCTGACAAAGGGATGAAGAGGCAGCTGCAGACCCTGCTCCAGATGTGCCAAGTACAATGACACTCGCCCCTCGCCATGATTGTATATAGACTCCGTCAGCTTGGGCTCCTCAAGCGTTACGGCCTGAGAAATCTCGAACCTCTCGTATGCCTATTACAACTGATCCCTAAAGACCCTTGAACGCAGATGCCGAAGTACGTCAAACTTTTCTTCGCGATGGCTAGAAGTGGGAACTGGAGAAGCCATGGAAGAGTTCCTTCTTTACAAAGTTTGAAAATTTTGAAGATGAAAGATCTGTGAGGAAATCTTCTCAGCCCTTAGAATATTTATAAGCCCCCAAAGAAGCATGCAGAAGAACTCGAGAGGCACCATCTTGAAGCGACCAAGAAAGATCCACTTTGAGAATCTGAAACGGATTGCTCGAAATGTCAACCGTCGCTCGTGCACATTATTCCACGCCAATAAATCGGTAATAAAGCGCTACTCGTTCTGCCCACGATGCTTCGTCTCCTCTAAAAAAGAGGTTCTAGATATCAGTTCATAAGAGATGATGGTTGGACAGAAAGTCCTATACCACGCCTTCAACCACGATCAACTGGCTAAAAACCCTCAAACATCTTGAGCGAGTTTATACAGATCGAAAACTTTATCTATTTCACTCGACCCGACTAAAGTCGACTCCGAGTGAAAATGGCCATCTGTTATGGCAATTCGCCATCTAAAGATAAAAATATCGAGAAGCTATGTCTTCATAGGCCTAAAAGAGCTATGACCCAAACCAGCTTAGCGGCCCAAAGTCCAGTTAAGAACAAATCTATCGACCAGGCGAGCAAATAAGTCATCTTTACCGACACGAAGTGTGAGATCAGTCGATCCCTCATGATCGAGACGACTCCTCAAGAGTCCACCCGCCCTATGATCGAGACGACTCGTCAAATAGTCGGCTCGACCATCTACTCGGCAGTCAAGAGTCCACCCGCCCTATGATCGAGACGACTCGTCAAATAGTCGGCTCGACCATCTACTCGGCAGTCTACTCGGCCAGAAGCTCGCTCGACTACCCGATCGGTAAGTCATGGGGACGATTCAAAAAACCGACCCGTCTCTATTAAGGGGATAAGATCTAACTAAGATCCCTTTAGATATGCATTAATCAACACTATAATATTGATCGATCCAATCAAAATCTTAACTCTGACAAATCTCGTGCATACACAGCTTTCTCTGGCTCACAAGTCATTTCCCAGATATTACTAAGATATCCTCTCCTGTGCTCGAATGACCTCCCTTTCAGTCACTATCCGACATCTGTATAAGGAAGAACGGCTAAGCATCTAACTTATCCTCCGCTATGCCTCATCTGTCAAATCCGGAACATAGTCGAGACATCTTCTCCTGTGCTCGAATAACTTCCCTTCCAGTCGCGAGGCGACATATGTAAAGCGAAGGATGACTCAGCAGCCTGTCCGCTCACTTCCCAACCGCCCTCCTGTGCGTAGTCAGAGCCAAGGGTCATTGTCTCAAAGGTGATTGACTATAAAAGGAGAGAAGCAGGGTAAGAAAAAAGGAGGTTGGACCTTCATTGAACTCTGGGGATCATTTCTCCCTCTGGATGTATTTTCTTTTTACTAATAACTCTAAACGAGTACCCCCTTACAAGGATCTCAATGGTCCCAGGACTCTCTCTCTCAAACCCCACTTAAGCTCACCAGCTGACTTGACCGTCGGAAGTACCACGAGGGAAACAAGCCCCGCCATTTTACGGGTTCGTTCTTATTGTTCATGCAGAAGAATCAGGAATTTCAGTCCAAGGATCAGGCATAAAGTCGGAGAAGGAGTCGGCCCCATCTCTCATCCTCTCCCTCTACGTCATCAGCACGAAGATCTGCACTGCATCCATCAGCGGACAACTCTCATCGACTGTGTGATCTCGGACATCAACAATATACAATCACATAAACCATATTTTACTTCATACATAAACTATGTATAAAAGAAAATAAGCCAGCTTAAAAATTCCCTTGTTTTCATCCTTGACTACTTAGATACACACCCAATACTTTACTTTTAAAACCATCGTGGGTCATTCAGTTGGTTGGGAGGTTCTAATGTGTTACCCCTAGTCTTGGGATTCGATTCCAAATTGGATTTAAAAAAAAGCCTTTGCTTTTAAATATTTTCTAAAACAAAAAATTTTAATTAATTATTTTCACATGGCAATGTTAGGACAAAATCAAATTTGGATTAATTTAAAGCAAGCGTCATTGCAGCTTATTAAGGTTTGGTTTGGTAAGAGGTTTGAGGAGGGAAGGTGAGTTGATGAGAGGTACAATGAAGTAGAGGGATGAATATTTTTTAAGCCTTTATGTTCGGTTAGAGTAGGGGTGGGCGTGGGCCGGGCTGGTTAAGGCCTATGACCCGACCCCTCGGGTTCAAAGCCATGCCGGGTCTAACCCGGGCCTGTCGGGTCAGAATGGGTCAGGCCTACTTCTCTGATCCTAAGTTTAGGATTGGACCGACCCACGGGTCGTAGGTTGGCCCGTGGATTTTTTAACTTTTTCCTATTGTTTTCATTTATAATTTCTAAACTATATTAAGTTTGTATTCGTATTTGTTAAATTATTATTTTTCCTATTTCACTCTTTATTTAAAATTATACATATACACATGTTAGACCCTAGAGGGGGGTGATTAGGGTCTTATGCTAATCTAATCCGATTATATGCCAATTAAAAACAATTAATAAGTTATCCTAGCAAGTATGAAATGCAATAATATATATGAGCTAGGATAAGCAATATTCAATATGATATATCCTAGCAAAGAGATATATAGCAAAATATATATGCAAGGATATATAAACTAGCACAAGGGTAAACAATATAAACTAGATAGTGGATCATAAAAAGGATGAGTAATGCACAATTGGCGATATAAGATAAATGCAAAAACAACTACGCCAAGGACAAACTCAAACAAGTAATATGATCACGGAGTTCGGACCTTCCGTCCTACGTCTCCGCTCCCCACTCCCGGGGAGAAATCCACTAACACAATCCGGTTTGGAAGCCGGAACTTCTTCTACACACTCGGTTTTCTAGCTAACCGAAAACTCTACAACTCACACTCTTGCAATCACACTCTACACCCACTAAGTGTTGGACCTAGCCGTGTCTCCCTTAAGTGCTCGGTTACAACCTCTCCCTAGGCACGTCAACCGACGCCACTCCTCTTGGGACGATCCCCGACTCTCACCACACACTCCTCACTCGGTGTACAAGTGTATTACAAAGTGAATATCACAATAAGCACAATATAACAAATGATTGTTCTCAACTATGGATGAGAACACAATGAAAGCACAACTCAAAGTTACAATCTCTCACCACCCAACTATACTATGTATCTAAATACTAAAAGCTCAATGTGGGTGTGTGTAACAATGAGTAAAATAAAATCTAACTCAAATAGCAAACTAGCAATAATTAATATATGATAAATCAATAATGAAATTGCTAGGGAAAAGAGTTAGAAAACTTCTCTATAAACACAAAGAGAGGATGAGAAGATTTTGAGGATGAAATCCTCAACTGGTGATGCAAACTCCTCTTTGTAACAGCAAACCCCAAAAACAAACTAAACAAACTCAAACCCTTGTTTAAAACTTTCTTAAACTTGTTTTTAAAAACTCTCTTCTCAATGGAAGACAAGATGGAGAGATGGAGATTGAAGCCCAAACAAGAAGATGATCTCCTCCACTTGTGAAAACTTCTTCACAAACAAAACAAACCCTTAAACACACTTAAACCCTTGTTTAAAACTTGTTTAAAAACTTCTTAGATTGCTTGAAAAGAGATCAGCAATTGGGTATTTATACCCTCTCAAAACTCAGCCAAAACTCCCAAAACAAAAGACCAAAAATACCCTAGCAACGGTAACAAAAATAGCCGTTGGAAGCAGTCAGAACGAGCGGCGGTCGACCGACGAAATCATTCGGTCGAGCGACGAAATAATCGAACTCTCTGAAGCCTACTGTCGAAAGAACAAACGAGCGGTCGACCGGTGCGGTCGACCGAAAACTGATATGTCAGGTTCTGAAAACTGTTTTGCTGATTTTAAAATGCTGTTTAAAAATATCAAATAAATTCTAAAAAATGTAAAACTTTGGGGAATGATTGTAGACATGATAATAAACATGCTACAACGACTGGTTTCGAAAAAGGACTTCCCAAATGAAAAATATCATCATTTTACAAAATAGTCCAAAACATGAAAACCTGAAAATTGATATTTTGATATTTTGACTTAAACAACATTTTGAAACCTTATGAAATGATTGTATAGACTTGATAAAAGATATAACATGTTGTTATGAAGTCTATAACCTAGAAATACAATATTTTCATAAAATTGCATATTCTATGCAATATATTCAAAACACTAAATATGATTTCATTAAATATAAGCTTGTTAAAGATGAAATCATATATAGGCATATAAACATGAAACAAAATAGTATTTTCCAATTCTATTCATTTGTTTCATAGTAAAACTTGAAAACTATCAAACCAAAACATATATGTATATATATAACTATATATATACAAAAACCAAAACGTGTATGTGTGTATATGATTGAGCTTAAAGTACTAACACACATAATATAAATTCCTAAACTAAATTACCCAAGCAATCTTGATCTTCAACGAAGCTCTATCTTGGTAATCTTACTAGACAAACAACATTAGTAGTAAATTGTTTGGTAAACATCATCAAAACAAAGAGGCCAACAATCTCCCCCTTTTTGATGATGACAAACAATTTAAAAAAAAGATATATGCATGAAAGGACATGAATATACAAAGTATAATATATCATGCATATAAACAAGAAAGACTATACTCACAATATTTCTCCCCCTTTGACAACATCAAAAAGGGGACAAACGAATTAAGAGAGCGAAAGCTCCATTGCTCCCCCTATCAAAATGCCATATAAAATATGTGCAATAAAGATCAAGGCAAATATGTGAGCAAGCATAAAAGATATGCTAATAATTACTCACATTCAAACAAGATAATGAGAACACATAATGATATGTCACAATAAATAGGTGTCTCAAAATATAAGCCTAAAAACTATGTATAAAAAAATAGATTTATGAAATCCAAAGGGAGAAAACATGAGAATCATTCAAAAAGAGTTTTCAAATGAAAACAAATCAACCAAATTTGTAAAGCTTGATCAAATCACATATAGAATACATTATAAGGCACGAATAGATGATCCATGAGCACAAACATATAACTATCATCATATAAGTGAAATATAATGAATTCAAAGCAACA
>NC_033800.1:14248505-14277989 GCF_001876935.1 Asparagus officinalis
AATTTTCTTTGTGGGATTTGATCAAACCACATATGGAATACATTATAAGGCACGAATAGATGATCCATGAGCACAAACATATAACTATCATCATATAAGTGAAATATAATGAATTCAAAGCAACATATCAAAACAAAATCTTTAACAAAAGAATTTCAAGAGAGGCAAAAATATATCAAGCTCTTAAGCTTGTTCTAACCCATATGATCATTCTAGCATCCGGTAAACATGATTTGGGAATAAACACTCAATAAACCCGGAGGGTTATATAAATACAAACCTCTCATCATAATCAAAGCTAGGAATTATGAAAACAAAAGAATTTGACCAATAAAAGGAATTGTTTTCATAAAAGTTTAAAATACATTTTTCAAAACCAAGAAAAAGAAAATATAAAAACACTAAAATTCTTGGTTTAAAATCAAATTTGTTTTGGTACCCAAGTATTCTTGGTACCAAAAGATTTAGGGACATGACCCCTATCATTCAAGCTCAAAGCCCTAGGGTTATGAACCCGTTTGGGCGCATGTGGTGCACGAAAGTGGTCAAACAAAAATTATATAAATGACATATTGCAATTTAGAAGCTTTTTGTATATCAAAACAAAATTTAGCAAGATGTCCAAACCTACCACAAACATCACATTTAAAAACATGTGGTCTATTGGAAGCATTTGTCAAATGAGAAACTTTCTTTAAATCAAAATAAAATTTGGCCAAATGACCAAATCGACCACAAAAATCACATTTAAACACATGAGCATGCTTATGATGAACATGATGAATATGTGCATGTGTATGTGATGAAGAAACCTTATGAGATGCACAAGAAACGTTAGTCTTGGAGGATTTATGTGTATCATAGCAAAACTTAGCAATGTGGCCTTTACGATCGCAAATTAAGCATTTGTAAACTTTGCTATACATATGTGCATAGTGAGTGCTTGGTTTTGAAGAGTTAGCACAAGACTTTGCACATAAGTCCATAAGTGTCTTGTTATTAATAATGCATGTGTTAAGAGTTGAATCTAAAGATGAAATGCGATATTTAATATTGTTCAACTCATCATTAGGCATAGAAGCATTGCCAATAGAAGTAGAGCAAATATGATCATTTTTAAAAGAATTAAACTCATTTCTAATGTTCTCTACTTCTAATATGGCATTGTTCTTAGCATGAGATAAGCTAGAAATGGATAAGGTCAATTTTTTATTTTCCAAATTTAATAAGTCATTGTTTTCTTTAAGCACAATATTTTTTTTTGCAATGTCATGATCGGATTTTAAATTAACATGCTTGCTTTTAAGATCAATGAAATTATTATGCAACTTAGTGTAGGCATGCATTAACCTATCATATGCACAAGCAAGTTCATCATTAGGTAAATTATTTATGGTTTCGAACTCGCAAACCTCACTAGGGCTATCGCCTAGTGGCCGTGTGCATGATGCTCCACATGAACTTGAAGCCGGATCCGCCAAAACTTGTTGGATCGCCTCCAAGTCCTCTTGATGTGCTTCAATTAATCCATAAGGTGTAAGCACTATCAACATGAACAAACTTGTTAGACATAGATGAGTTAAAAGCATTTAGCAAATATTCTAACAAAATGTTGTTCATAGTAAACATACGATGATCATTTTTATTCCACTTGGATTTCTCCATAGTGGGCACAATATAGGCATCATCTATAATTTCCCATAAATCAAAGTGTTTAGATTGAACAAAAAGTTTAAATCTAACACACCATTGGGCATAAGGAAAATTATCAAACCTAGGAGCAATATTAATGGCATAACCTAAACCATGCATATCCATATTATAAAAGGCAAGCAAGTTACAAATAAAAGCTCAAAATTAGATTAGCACAATAAGCTAACTTGGATCTTTAACTCAAGGCGATTAGACCTTAAATCAAAGAGCACCAAGCTCTGATACCAATTGTTAGACCCTAGAGGGGGGGGTGATTAGGGTCTTATGCTAATCTAATCCGATTTAATGCCAATTAAAACTAATTAATAAGTTATCCTAGCAAGTATAAAATACAACAAGATACGTAAGCTAGGATAAGCAATATGAACAAATGAATATATCCTATCAATGAGATATTACAAATATATGAGCAAGGATATATGAACTAACACAAGGGTAAAATAAACAATCTACACAAGTGATAGGGTAATATGATGAGCAATACACAAAGGCGATATAAGATATGAAAACAAGAATAAGAACGCCAATGCAATCACAAACAAAACGATATGTTTACGAGGTTCGGTCCCCACGACCTACGTCCCCGCTCCTCACCTCGAGGAGATCTCCACTATCACAACCGGGTTTTCTACGTTCACCCGAACAACGTTTACACCTCACAATACAATCACTATGTAATCACACCTCACACACTAAGTGTTGGTCCTAGCCCGTGTCCTCCTCCTCAAGTGCTCGGTTACAACCTCTCCCTAGGCACGTCAACCGACGCCACTCCTCTTGGATTCGACCCCGTCTCTCACCACACACTTCTCTCGGTGTACAAGTGTATTACAAGTGAATCCTCACAATAAGCACAATATAAATCAAATGATTTGTTCTCTAAACAAGGTGAGAACTCAATTAAGCACAACTCTTAGTCACAAACCCACAACCCCAAATTATACTATGAATGTAAATACAATAAGCTCAAAAGGTTGTGTGTGAACAAAGAGTATCAATAAAACAATTAAACTCAATATATAAATCTAGCTTATGGAAATTAAGATCAAAACAATAAATAGCTAGAATTGAGTTTAAGGAAAACTTCTCTATAGATCAAGAGTGAGAGAGAGATGAGTTGAATGCCCAAACACCAAAGAATGATCTCCTCTTTGCTCTTGTGAAATTTGCTTCACAAACTAAACTCAAACAAACTCTTAAACTCTTTTAAACAAAACTTAAACCCTTGATTAAAAACTTTTAGATTGCTTGAAAAGAGATCAGCAATTGGGTATTTATCCCTCTCACATCAGCCAAAACTCCTAAACAAAAGACCAAAAATACTAGGCAACGGTAATCAAAAATAGCCGTTGGAAGCAGTCAGAACGAGCGGCGGTCGACGACGAAATCATTCGTCTGACGCGACGAAATAATTCGGTCGACCGACGGAAATTTCGGTCGACCACTATCCAGGTCGAAAACAAAAGAAAAAAGCTGACTTATCCGGTCGACCGGTGCGGTCGACGAAGGAAGCTCTCGTCGACCGCAGCGGTCGACCGACAATCTCTGAAGCCTACTGTGCGAAAGACAAACGAGCGGTCCGACGGTGCGGTCGACCGAAAACTGATATGTCAGGTTCTGAAACTGTTTTGCTGATTTTAAAATACTGTTTTAAAAATATCAAATAAATTCCAAAAAATGTAAAACTTTAGGGAATGATTGTAGACATGATAATAAACATGCTACAAGGACTGGTTTGCAAAAAGGGCTTCCCAAATGAAAAATATCATCATTTTGCAAACATGTTCAAAAACATGAAAACCTGAAAATTGATATTTTGATATTTTGACTTAAACAACATTTTGAAACCTTATGAAATGATTGTATAGACTTGATAAAAGATATAACATGTTGTTATGAAGTCTATATCCTAGAAATACAATATTTTCATAAAATTGCATGTTCTATGCAATATATTCAAAACACTAAATATGATTTCATTTAATATAAGCTTGTTTTAGGTGAAATCATATATATACATATAAGCATGAAACAAAATAGTATTTTCCAATTCTATGCATTTGTTTCATATATAAACTCGAAAACTATAAAACCAAAAACATATGTATATATATATATATGAAAACCAATATAATGTGTGTGTATAGATATTGAGCTTAACGTACTTAACACACATAATATAAAACCTAAACTAAGTTACCCAAGCTTGATCTGGTCTTCAATGTAGCTCAACTTGGTAAACTCGCGGATGAAGCTTGAACTTGATCTTTAACTTTGAATTGCATAAGCTTCAACCCGACATTCCGCCAACCTCCTTTGGATATCATCGTTGAAGCTCTATTCCATCCATCCTCCAACAACGTTGTTTGTCTACAATACATAAGAATGTACAAACACTAGACAAATAACATTAGTAGTAAATTGTTTGGTAAACATCATCAAAACAAAGAGGCCAACAACACACACAAAGATAAACATCACACAGAAAAATATTGCAAACACAAAAGTATACGTGGTTCGTACTTCGAAGCAAGACCTACGTCCATAGGAAGTTAATAACTTTCCTTCAATTTAAATTTAAACTATAAATACAAGAGGAAAAAAGGAAAAAAAATAAACCATAATGTTCAAGGAGTTAAATTTCTCCAAGTTATATCCGTCAAATTCTTCAAGGTCTTGTTTGTTGTCTTTGAGACTATTCTTCTGCATCAAGCTGGGTCAATGGTGGATCGAGCCGGGTCATTGTAGGCCGGGTCAATGGTGGGTTGGCCTATTTTTCTAGTCCCGAGTCTAGGGCTGGACCTAGCCTGGGCCGTGACCTGGATATATCACGGGTCAGGTCGTGACCTATGGCGGGCTGGGCCGAGTCAGCTTGCATGTCAACCTGCCCTCGTCCAACCCTAGCTTGGAAGAGAGGGAAGGAGTGATGCATGCTATTATAATTATTTTTTCTCTCTTCTTGAATCCTTCTAATTCAGAGCGATTTTTCTCTATCTGAATTTTTAGTTCATTTTGTGGTGTCTCCTCTCTCCCCTCCCCTCACTCAAGCTTCCCCCTTAAAAACTCCATACCAAAGCAAATCTAATTTTTTGTTCCCCTCACATCCCCTTCCCTCCTGGCAAACCAAGCCTAATTGTTATACATCCACCACACCTTAATTAACATGAGATTCTGTTTTGATGCTCAATTCACTTATATTATGAGAATACAAGGTTGGATTCTCTTTGGAATCCAACATAGAATAGACTAAGAACATTGACTCTCTCTTTCTCTTTATATGTAAACAAATAAATGCTATTGTTTGATCAAATCTTATAGATCTAACCATGCACAAGTCTCAAATTACAAATATAATGGCAACCGCAAACAGTAAAAGATGGATATCATCATTTGTTTCAATGTTTTTAGTCTTTTTAGAACTTAAGTTATGAAAATAAATCATTCTAATAAGTAGAATCATACTCCCTTTAAAAGCACGAGTTCGGAAAAATCTTTTGGTAGACAAAAATACCCCTATAAAGTTTAAACTATCCTAATACTAATCAAATTCTAATTTTTAAAATATATTTTTAAAGATAGGTGATTCAAAACATGTCCGCTTAAAGAAAAAGAAAAGAAGAAGAAAATAAAACCCATAAAATATATTTATGCACTATCTTGATGGGTCTGTTGAAAGTAATTTTTAAAATATATTTCTAAAGATAAGTGATTCAAAACATGGCTACTTAAAAAAAAAGAAAAAGAAGAAGAAAAAAAAAGAAAAGAAAAAAGACGCAAGTAGGTAGCTACGTAAATAGATAAGATAGTATTAGACAGAGAACTCTAATTGTAATTGTTATCATATCACATGCAACACCTCATACCTATATAAACAAAAAAATTACACAATTTTTATAGTAACTTCATCTCCTTCAACATGTATGTTCCTTTTATCTTCATGATTGTGGTTATTCTTTAGTGATACTTGTCAATTATTTATAACAATTTATCCCCTTATTTCAGAACCTCTTTTGTTAGTGTCTTCTTCAACAGGTATGTTGTATTATTGTTATAAATAGATTAATAATTATTTTGTTAGTGATACTTGTCAATTATTTATAATAATATATTTTTATTATCATGATTAAAATTAATCACATAAAAATAGATTTGAATTAATAGATAAAATTATGCACATGGTTAGAAATATATTTATTCATAGGGGCTTGCTTGTAAATATAAAATGTTGGGGGTATTTTGTGAAAACTGCACACAGGAGCTCGGTGGCCCCGGTAATCTCGTGGGCTGGAGCCTGGAGTTTCATGCTTCCATATACACATGGATGAGGTTATATAATATCATAAATTAAATATCAACTCAATTAAGCCAAGAAAAAGACCCTCAAAGGCTTCTAACTTAAATCAATTTCATAGCAGCCCTCATTAACTTACAGTCCCTTAATTTATATTAACCTAATTTTTGTGATCTAATGGTGCCGGTTAGAAGAGCCCTGTGAACTAAATGTCCTAATATTTATATTAATCTACAAGAATATAAATATTTTATAAAATATAAAATATTCAATTGTTATCTAATCAATATCTTTAATCATGCATAGTGCATAGGTTTATAATTAGTTTATGAATGTATCTCTTTACAATATTTTAAATTTTATAAGCAGAATACACAATGCAACATGTATGGTTATTACCTTTATAACTAAAGGTATATTCTATGCTGCGAATGTGTTAAAACTAGGATTATTTACGACTTACGAGTCCCTTAATGGACGAACCTCTTTCAATCTCATAACTATAATTTTTTGAAATTTATAAAGAAAATGATGCGGCATAAACATGTACCAAAAAAGGTTGCAAGTGCACAACCGTGTCAAGTTATAGTATTTAAGATATCGATCCCACGAGGAAGGTGTTTTGTAGGAGAAAATATAAAATTGGTTCTTATTTCGTGTGCGTGACAAATAGGAGTGAAAAGTGAATGTGATTGTGAAGAGATTGAGAGAGTGAAAATGGTGTGTAAATAGATGCAAAGTGTAAGTGAGAGTGGATTTGAAAAAGAATGAGTATGATCAATAAGGTGAGAAGGAAAAAATGAATAAAATCAAGAAACAAATGAAAAATCAAGAATGAAGAACAAAATTCAAAAATAAAAGAAAATATAAGAAATTAAAGATGGTGGATTCAATTATAGATATGGATAATCTAAAATTGAATCCACTTCTTAGAAAAGGGTGATTCCCTAGAGGGTTCTAGCCTAAAGGCGAATCAAACAAAATAAAAATAAACAAAAAGAAAATCTAAACCCAAGAGGGTTCTAGCCTCAAGGTGAATAGTATAAGAAATTAAAATCTAACTATAAAATAAATTGCAAAATCTAAACTACAAAATTGCAAGAATTAAATGCAAGAAATTAAATCTATTCTATAAGCATGAAATAAATCTAAGGCAAGAGGGTTCTAGCCTCTTGGCTATTTAACAAGAAAATAAAATCTAAACTACAAGCATAGAAATAAATCTACACTAATAAGCAATAAAAAGGAAATAAAAGAGAAAAAGGAAAGAAAATGCAAACCTCTAAATAATTCTTCATCTCCATCTTCATCATCCAACAAAGAGAAGAAATATTTAAAGTGGTGAAAAAATTATTATTATTAATTGCAACTAAAGTTACAATTTTGGAAGGCCTTCTCAATTAAGAGTAGCCCTCCTCTCCAAAAGGAGTTACAAAAATTTTCACACCTCTAACCCCTCACTCTCTACCCCTATTTATAGTAAACATCAGTGAATGAGAGCCATTGGATCAAACTTGAGCCCCAAGACAAGCAAAATCAGCCATTGACGCGCGCTACAGTAATCTGGTATCGATGCAGGCATCGATGTAGGTATCGATGCCAGCATCGATGCCCACATCGATGCCGACATCGATGCCCACATCGATGCCGACATCGATGCCCACATCGATGCCGACATCGATACTTATTATTTCCAAATTCTGATTTCACGGATAGCTTCGTCTCGTCGAGATAGGCGATTTTCATATATTATATGTTAAATTCCGCCTTCCGGATTGGGAGATATCGTCATTTCTTTGTGGCCAACCATTTTGAATATGATTTCTTTTCATATTGGATTTTTGATTTTCTCCGGCTTCTACAGGCTACTCGGCTTGATTCTGGGCTTTTGGATAATTTGGAAATTGATTTTCCAATGTGCTTCTTTGCTTCATTTCTTCATTTAATCAATGGGTTTTTGTTGAGAGATGAGAGTTTGAGATTTATTCTTCATTAACCTGCATTTAAAGATAAAAACAATTATTAGTGGTATATTTATTCATATAAAATAGATAATGAGGGTATAAAACTGTAATAAAATATGATTATCATGCGATGATTAGTTATCTAATCTTATTCGAACGTTATATCTCCCTAAAACGATCGAAGATAGTGGCCTACCATGTCATGTGTCTCTATTCTAATCACAGTCGTTATACTCCCATGTCACAGAGCGACTTGATTATTTCAACATCGTCATTTATGCAAATGACGCTGTTTATTGATAGTGGCCTATCATGCGATGTGTCTCTGTTCTAATCACAGTCGTTATACTCCTATGTCAGTGAACTACTTGATCATTGTTAGACCCTAGAGGGGGTGATTAGGGTCTTATGCTAATCTAATCCGATTAAATGCCAATAAAAATTAATTAATAAGTTATCCTAGTAAGTATGAAATACAACAAGTATATAAGCTAGGATAAGCAACATGAACAATGAGATATATCCTATATGATAGAAATATATGCAAGGATATATAAACAACACAAGTGAAATGATGGGGGAACCTGGATCTTTACGTTTCAAAGGTATGGGATTTGACAGCATTTCACTGATATTGGCGGCTAAAAAGACTTTCTTTGGGACATTTATTCTCCTCTTCTTAGTGCACAATTCTTTTAAAAATTTAGCATAAGATGGAATTTGTTCAATTACATCTAAGAGAGGAATGTTGACCTTAACCTGCTTGAATGTCTCTAGGATTTTCTCCTCCTGAGGAGAGTGTTTCCTAGACCTGAGTCTATCTGGAAAGGGAGCAACCGGTCTAAATCTATCAAAAGCAGGCTCAGGTTCGGGTTCAGGTTCTTGGTCATCTGAGGGGAGTGATTGTTGAATAGATTCATCAGAAGGAGAAGGAGAAGGAATTTGTACAGGATCAAGAGTTTGACTTGGCGGAGTTCTCACTTGATTATCGACCTGTCTACCTGACCGAAGTGAATGGATTGCATTCACTTGAGCTTCATAGGATGAACTGCATCCTGTGTTATTAGGGTTGACCACGGGTTGACTCGGAAATTTTCCTTTCTCTCTTTCACTCACGGCACTAGCTAGTTGACCAAGTTGGGATTCTAATCTAGCTATAGCTTGAGTGTTGGAGTTGAGCATTTGTCCGGTTGATTGCATGAAGGAATTCAACGTGCTAGATGTTTGAGTCAACATATTCGTGGTTTGAGTAGAGGCCTTAATTATGGTTTCTAAACCCCTTTCCAAGACATTGAGACGTTTATCTTGATCTGGATTGTGAGGAGTTTGAATTACAGCTTGATGAGGAGGAGACTGATTTTGATACGGCAGATTGGGTTGTTGAAATTGTGAATGAGAATTGAATGGAACTGTGTTTCCCCTAGGAAAATGTTGGGTCGAAGCGGGAGTGAAATTTTGAGTTCCGGGAGAATTTCCTAGATTCCATGCAAAGTTGGGATGATTTCTCCAACCTGGATTGTAGGTTGGAGAAAATGGATCATTTCTAGGGTGCTGGAATGCAGCGTTCATCTGTTCTATTGCGTTGTTATTTCCTAGGAGAGGGCATTCCTCTGAAACGTGGGTAGGAGACTGACAATTATGACATCCTGGGAAAGAAACATGATTGAGTTGAGCTGGAGCTCGTTCCTTAATTTCTAAGGCTTCTAACCTCCGCAGAATTGTCGCCATCTTCGCTTCAGAAGCAATGTTTGACTCCAAGGAAAGACCACTAGACTTAGAATGGGGAACTGATGAAACCCTGTCATCGCACTGTTCCCATTGCATTGTTTTTTCAGAAAGACTCTCCAAAAACTCCCAAGCTTCATCAGCATTTTTCCTCATAAAATCCCCGTGGCACATTGATTCTAAGGAAGTTTTTGCAGAATAATCTAATCCCTCATAAATTATTTGGCACAATCGCCATTTCTCTAAACCGTGATGAGGACATTGGATGAGAAGATCTTTAAATCGGTCAAAATACTTCCAAAAAGGTTCTCCCGGGATAATTTTAAAGTTTTGAATGCTGTTCCTAAGCTTTACCGTTTTATGAATAGGAAAAAATTTCTTAAGAAAAACGGTGACAAATTCATCCCAAGTTGAGATGGAATTTGTTGGTAAGCTGTACAGCCATTTTTTAGCTTTATCCTTAAGAGCAAATGGAATAAATCTAAGCTTAACCGCATCTTCATTTAATTCTCTCATTTTAATCATAATACACACTTCCTCAAATTCCGAAATAAAAATATATGCGTCTTCTGTTTCATTACCAAGGAATTTGGGAAGCATGTTTATGTATTGCGGTCTAAGCTCAAAACTTATTCCATTTGTTTCGGGGAGCCTAATGCATGAGGGGATTGCATTCCTAATGGGATAGCACATATCATGAAGAACGGGTGGATTAGGATGCTCCATTTCTATGATTGGTTCAAAGCGAATTAATCGATGTGTATTATCCCTAATCCACTGTTGCATACACCAAAATATTTCTTTTTATTTTTTTTTTATTTTTTTTCTTAAAGAAAAGAAAGAAAATTAGTTTTTTTTAGAAGATAAAGAAAAAGAAAAATCCTAACTGAAACAAATCAAAACAATCACTTTTCAATCAACTCTAATTCTAGGGTTTAGCCTAACTCAACTAGACCAGCTCCTAACCAAAAACTCCTACAGTGAAAAGATCAAAGTTTTACCCAGGTAGTTAGCCAGGTAAGGATAGTACTAGAGGGTGATCAAAGATCAATTAAGTACCTCTTTCCTTGCGGAGCGCTTTACGCAACCCCTAAACCTTGCCTTAGACACCAACTAATCTGAGAAAACTTAAACCGGTTCACTTAAGGATTTCTTGTTCCTTATTGAGCTCGAATCCTTAGGGGCCAACGTCTAATGAGTTTTATTAGGCTTGGGTGGTGTAGTGAGGAATTAGTGATTTTTGGGCTAAGGAAAGGGTGATGAAATCCCTCACCTTATCTTGATTATGGGGTTTTGCCCTTAAAAATATTTTTAAGTGTGTGTCAAATCAAGATGCTCAAATCACTTGGTGAATTCCTACACTATATGAAATGCAACCCTATGAATTAAAAGCAACTAAAAAGGATGGAAAAGAAAAATCTTTTTTTTTAATTAGGGTTAACAATCAAACAAATGAGAAGGGGGGATTTGTTTGAATTTATTATCTTGTTAGTAAATGTCAAAGTGGAGGATGAATTTTATTATGGTTAACAAAAAATAAAATCTCTTTTTTTTTAGTCCTAATTGTCTCTAATTGTGAAGAAGTAGCTAAAGGGTGGAATTAAAAACTAGAAAGAGGACTTACCCGAAAGCAAATCTTCAAATCCTAGCTCTCCAATCCGCGATCTTCAAGCTCCAAGCGTTTCCTTCACAAAAAACACACAAGTTAAAGAACCAAAATAATTAAAACCTACTTAAGCACCTTCCCCGGCAACGGCGCCAAAAACTTGATGCGGCATAAACATGTACCAAAAAGGTTGCAAGTGCACAACCGTGTCAAGTTATAGTATTTAAGATATCGATCCCACGAGGAAGGTGTTTTGTAGGAGAAAATATAAAATTGGTTCTTATTTTGTGTGCGTGACAAATAGGAGTGATGAGTAAATGTGATTGTGGAGAGATAATGAGAGTGAAAGTGATAGTGTGTGAAACGGCGCAAAATTTAAGTGAGAGTGGATGTGATAAAGAATGAGTGTGATCAATAAGGCAAGAAGGAAAAAATGAATAAAATCAAGAAACAAATAAAAAATCAAGAATGAAGAACAAAATTCTAGAATAAAAGAAAATGCAAGAAATTAAAGATGGTGGATTCAATTATAGATATGGATAATCTAAAATTGAACCCACTTCTTAGAAAAGGGTGATTCCCTAGAGGGTTCTAGCCTAAAGGCGAATCAAACAAAATAAAAATAAACAAAAAGAAAAACTAAACCCAAGAGGGTTCTAGCCTCAAGGTGAATAGTATAAGAAATTAAAATCTAACTACAAAATAAATTGCAAAATCTAATTACAAAATAAAATTGCAAGAATTAAATGCAAGAAAATAAATCTACTCTATAAGCATGAAATAAATCTAAGGCAAGAGGGTTCTAGCCTCTTGGCTATTTAACAAGAAAATAAAATCTAAACTACAAGCATAGAAATAAATCTACACTAATAAGCAATAAAAGAGAAAAAGAAAGGAAATGCAAACCTTCAAATAATTCTCCATCTTCATCTTCATCTTCATCATCCAACAAAGAGAAGAAGAGAAAAATTTAAAGTGGTGAAAAAATTATTATTATTAATTGCAACAAAAGTTACAATTTTTGGAAGGCCTTCTCAATTAAGAGTAGCCCTCCTCTCCAAAAGGAGTTTACAAAATTTTCACACCTCTAACCCCTCACTCTCTACCCCTATTTATAGTAAACATCAGTGAATGAGAGCCATTGGATCAAACTTGAGCCCCAAGAAAAGCAAAATCAGCCATTGACGCGCGCTACAGAAATCTGGCATCGATGCAGGCATCGATGCAGGTATCGATGCCAGCATCGATGCCCACATCGATGCAGACATCGATGTCCACTATTTCCAAATTCTGATTTCACGGATAGCTTCGTCTCGTCGAGATAGGCGATTTTCATATATTATATGTTAAATTCCGCCTTCCGGATTAGGAGATATCGTCGTTTCTTTGTGGCCAACCATTTTGAATATGATTTCTTTTCATATTGGATTTTTGATTTTCTCCGGCTTCTACAGGCTACACGACTTGATTCTGGGCTTTTGGATAATTTTAAAATTGATTTTCCAATGTGCTTCTTTGCTTCATTTCTTCATTTAATCAATGGGGTTTTGTTGAGAGATGAGAGTTTGAGATTTATTCTTCATTAACCTGCAATTAAAAGATAAAAACAATTATTAGTGGTATATTTATTCATATAAAATAGATAATGAGGGTATAAATTTGTAATAAAAAGTGATATTAGTGGTATATTTATTCATATAAAATAGATAATGAGGGTATAAATTTGTAATAAAAAGTGATTATCAGAAAACCTTAAAATTTTCAAATCTTATAATTAGGAAATAAAAAACCTAAATTTTAAACACCTCTGAATCAATAAAAAACTTATAAAGAAGAGGATCCAATATCAATTTTATGATTTAAGGGACTAATTTCAATATAACTTGAGTGATGCCTACCTAAGAAAATAACATATCAATAAGTAACTTTAGTTAGAAAGTTTATACACCTGTTGCAGACAACTGCCATCTAAGATTCTAAACAAATATGCATTCTTTTTTGCCATCTTCAGTCCTAAGCTTGTTAGATGCATAAGCAACCTAAGTTGAAATGTGTGGAATTATTAATAGTAGAAGCAAACCATATTGATAGCTTACAGAAATAATAGCATTAACCATGAACAAGCTTAGATATTATTTTTGTAGTTAATCCATTTATCTTTCGTCTACATAATGTAACATTCAATTGACGTATTATATAATATTATTTTTATAATGGTAATTATAAACTTTTATTAATAATCATTGATGAGTTTCAACATGATGGCCTGATTATAAGAATCAAATAGGGGCAACTGAAATAGAAACCGCTGAGTATTCTATCAATTTCAAATATTACAACAAAAGTAACATTCAATTGACGTATTCTATAAATATTGTATTTATTACGATAATTATAAACTTTTTTGCATCCGTAGTATAGTAAATAAATAAAAATAAAATGCAAAGTCAAGATATTTGACCATCCATATTCAAATTTTTTAGAATTCATAAGTGCATTTTGCACAAAACTCGCCAAATCTTCCATAATTTTCAAATGGACCCCTCTAGCATATATGTCAATATATATAATTAAGTTCTCAATCTTATACAATACTCTCTATCACTCAAAGACCTTATCCATACTTTGCTCATACACTGCCCAAACTTACAAGTGCAGTTTTGTAGTTAAGCCCCATCATACTTCCAGTTTTGCATGACACCTCCTATTGATTTCCTAAATTAACCAAGGCCCATATTATCTATATATCACCTTAAAAACGTAATTCTAATTATGATAAACTACTGTGCATCAATATTTTTTAAATATTTTTTATGGTTTTTTATTTTCTGATACTTATTTCTTTACTTGTAGGATAATATCATCTCAATTCCAATTTCGTACTCAAGATTTATTCCATAATTACGAGTATCAGGTTAGTAAATAATATTATTAATTTTTATATTTTAATTGTGATAATGATTATAGTTGGCCGTTTACTATTGAATTTTCATGAAAATATACGCTAATCTGTCTAACTATCTGCATTGCTCATACGTACTCATAAATTAATGGTAATATGACATATAATTTTTCTTTGTAGAAATTTATTCTCTGGCTTTTCGATTACATAACCACTATACAACACTTTCTCGCCTAAAGGACCTTACTCAAAATGGCTTCAAGCCAATGTTTGCATTAAACTGAATAATAAATTATTCTTTTATATATGTATTTATAAGACCATATGAACATTTTTTAAACAGAAGAGAACACTCCAATCCTCAGTATTAAAAAACCCAAATACTCTCGATTGAGTGATGAGTAGAAGAAAGCTTACATTCAAAGAAGTGTAGATAATAAGAGAAAGCGACAAAGTAATGACTATGTTGGTAATACTATTAATGACAAACACAACGTAAAATTGACCTATTTTGTGGAGCCCTATTACTGGCCTATGAGCATGAAGGTTGGTATAGATACACTTTATGGTTTATTAAAAGGGTCATATAACATTATATATTAGTGTATTAAATATTTATATTTGTGCTAGGGTAAATTCTTCATGAACTGATATGTTCTTTACTATATATGCTACGCACTCCAAAGTCTTGTGTCTATTGTGGATCCAAAAAGTTTGAACATGAGCCTCCAACATTTTGCTGTGACAACGGTGAAATCCACCTAGCATATGTGAATATTCCAGATGAACTATATGCCCTTTATACAATACAATCACCAAAGGCAATTAAGTTTCGAAGCCACACCAGAATGTACAATAGTATTTTTCTCATTCACGTCGTCTTGGGCAAGATTTGATAAAGAGCTCGCATCAGATAGAAAAGGAGTTTTTACATTTAGAGCACAATGTCAAATATATCATAATCTTCCTGCTCTAATTCTAAAAGAAAATAAGGCTTCATACTTTCAGGTTTGCTTCTATGATACAGAGAATGAGTTGTAAAATCGATTGGGAATATTAGATAATGCAAATATGAGTGAAATCACAACTAAGAGCTTGATGGATATATTGCAAGGAAACTCATATGCAAAGTTCCTTCGCAAATTGAATGATTATCAATCTTTTGAAGAATTTAAGATACTAATAAATAGTAACGTTGCACTAGATCAATGTGTTTACAACTCATCAACAGCAGATCAGATAGCTGCAACCTGGGTTGAAGAAAATAATGACAATGCACCATTTGAGAAAGAGAGATAGTTGTCCATGCACACTCAGGAGGAAGACATCATGTGAAACACTATTTTGACTATTATGATCCACTGCATTATCCTTTACTCTTTCCAAATGGAGAGGTTGGATGACATCAAAATATCAAAAGAAGGATTGCCCAAGAAAAAGATAAAGGTGGAGAAAGATTGATCTCGGTTCAATTAAAATATGAAACAAAAATAATCAAGGATAATATTTTTTTTGACCATTTTATATCATAACTTAATTTTTTAGTAGAATTAGGAATTTTTATAAGTGATTTTCATGCAAAATTATTAGTAGTTTTGTATGCTTATGTGATTACTTTCATCGCATAAATTTATAATATAGTTACCATTAATATTTAGTTTTTATCTTTTTCTTACTTTAATTCTATCAAATAATGTAGGTTGTGATCTTATACACACACACACACATCATGTTTGGCATACTTTTTTTTATGATTACTGTTGAGATTGTTTATTATACAACATGAGCTTATAATGTCCTAATGTGTTGTGCAATTTTATTTTCAATGTAATAAAAAATATGGTTTCTTTTTTACTAGAAATATAGTTCATAATGATATTGTTGGAGATTATGGACATGATTAATTCATAGAGATTAACATGAGAGCGCGGAAGCAATACCTGAATCCATGACGATTTGAGCACGAATCTGAATTAGGGTTGATCTTCTAATCTGAAAGGTTTCTCTTATAAAATTCTCTTAAGACGGGGATTAGAGAATAGAGAACATAACCTTTAGATTAGGGACCATAACTCCTTTATATAGATTTGTAATTTTCTAATTTAGCCCCTCATAACATTAGAATTGTAGTCTGGTATCTGCACAATTAGCCCATGATTTTACTTAAATACCCATTAACCCAAATTGATTGATCACTATATGCGGGTTAACCTTAAGGATAACATTATATACTAATGTAACATATATGCTCATAATTAGATTTAATTCAACAATCTCCCACTTGAGCACTATATGTTTCATTAAAACGTGTACAACCTTATGAACTCAGAAATTGCTATCACAATTAAGGGTATTTCTGAACAATCTCGTCCATTGATAATATCAATATAGGATCAAAGCGGTCTTCATCATATTTATCATGACTAAACCCAACAATGGTTACATATACCAATACAATTAAATAACATAGATCAATCATGGATGTGCAGCATGAAAATTATATGCAATGTGATCAGTACATGTTTATTTTCAACTGGTCCTACCTTAGACTTTAGCGAGGTCAAAACCAAACATAATGAAACAGAGTGTCTTAACTGAATACTTTATTCTGGTCAGACAATACTACCAAACATAAAACATCAGAAAATTACAAACTCCCACTAAATCATGATATCCTCGAATAATACCATACTCATACGAGCAGTGTGCTCATGAAAGACTTTAGGTGGTAACCCTTTAGTAAGAGGATCTGCTATCATGGAGTTTGTTCCAATATGCTCTATGGATAATTATCCACTCTGTACCATTTTTTTTACAACCAGGAACTCAATGTCAATATGTTTTGACTTAGTCGAGCTCCTGTTGTTATTGGAATATATTACTACTAATTTATTGTCACAAAATAACTTAAGTGGTCTTTCAACTTTATCCAGAATACGCAGTCTAGTGATAAAATTTTGCAACCATATTCCATGATTGGATGCCTCATAGCAAGCTACAAACTCTGCTGCCATAGTGAATAAAGCTACACGTGTCTGTTTGATACTTTTCCATGATATAGCTCCTCCTACTAACATATAAATGTAGCCTGATGTAGACTTTCTGCTATCTTGGCATCCAGTAAAATCAGAATCAGAGTACCTAATGACCTCCAGCTGATCTGATTTTCTGTATGTGAGCATATAATCTTTTATTTTCTGAAGATATCTCATAACCCCTTTGACTGCTATCCAATGATCCATACCAGGGTTGCCTAAGTATCTGCCTAACATTCCAACGATGTACGCAATATCCAGATGCGTACACACCTGAACATACATTAGACTTCCTACAGCCGAAGCATAAGGAATCTTCTGCATTTCCTGAATTTTAAGATTGTCTTTTGGGTATTGATTGAGACTAAACTTGTCTCCTTTAACAACAGAGGTGTCTCCTGGTCTGCAGTCTTGCATGCCAAACCTTTTAAGTACTTTATCGATATAGCTCTTTTGTGATAATCCAAGTATACCTCGAGAACAATCTTGATGTATCTGGATTCCTAATATAAAAAATGCGTCCCCAAGATCTTTCATCTCAAAATTCATTGATAGAAATCTCTTAGTTTTGTGCAACATGTCTATATCATTAGTAGCAAGCAATATATCATCGACATACGGAACCAGGAAAATATACTTACTCCCACCGAACTTGTGATATACACAGTCATCAACAATATTCATCTCAAAACCAAACGAGATAATTATTTGTTAAAACTTGTAATACCATTGACGAGGATCTTGCTTGAGTCCATAGATGGATTTCTTTAATTTGCAAATCATATTCTTTGGGTCACCTAACACAAAGTTTTCTGGTTGCGCCATATAGATCATTTCATCAATGTCTCCATTGAGAAACGCAATCTTAACATCCATCTGATGTAACTCAAGATCAAGGTGAGCAACAAGTGTCATGATTGTTCTAAAAGAGTCTTTTGATGAAACCAAAGAGAAAGTCTCTGTATAGCTTCCTTTTGAGTAAAGCCTTTAGCTACAAAACGTGCCTTATACCTCTCCACATTACCATTTGCATCCCGCTTAGTTTTAAAAATCCATTTACAACCAATTGGTTTTGCACCTTCTGGCAATGGGACAAGTTCCCAAACCTTATTGTCTTGTATAGACTTATACTCTTTATTCATGGCATCAATCCACTTTTGAGAGTTAGAACTTTCCATGGCCTGAAGGAAGTTGATTGGATCATCTTCCATCATTCCATTATTTTCCTCATGTTCTTAGAAAAATACAATATAATCATCCGGAATAGCATTTCTTCTTTCTCTCGTGGATCTTCTTAAAGGCACCGGTTCTTGAGGTTGTTGAGTTTGTTCTTTTAGAATATGGAGTTGTTCTACATTATCATCTTGAGGTTCCAGATTTATTTCTTGAACAACAACAGGTATAGGAACCTGAAGATTATCAAAAGTAACTGTATGTATTGGATCTGAAGCCAATTCCTCCTCAAAAGCAATGTTTCTAACCTTATTTCTCCCCCCAAACTCAACATCCTCAAAGAATGTTGTTGTTCCCGTCTCAAAAATATTACTGAGTGTGGGATCATAAAACTTATAGCCCCTAGAGCATTCAGAATACCCATGTTGGTTGGAAAATTTACAGTAAAAAGAATAAAAGAAAATTGACTTATATTCTCTCGATCTTAATTACAATTTGAATTCTGATTACAAAAGGGAGGAGAATGATCTGGATTCTCCTCTTTGTTTAATTCTGGGTTCTTCACAATAGCAATGGAGTGCCTCCTTCGAATGCTTACGTCAAATTTGATCTTCGTTGACGATCCGACCGTCTTGTCTCACGGGAATAATTAACTTGCGTGGCAAGTTTGATTAAGAACTCTTAACGAGTTTAAGAACTCAGAACGAGTTGAAACTCTATGAAAAGAGTTGTTAAAAAACCGAATGATCGGTTAATAAGCCAAGTAGATTTGTTTGTTGCTGAAGTCAAAGATGCCAATCTCCTCTAAGATTCGTCCTTAACCGATCACTAGATGATCTCCCCAACTGAGCTGAACTGCCTTGGTGTCGTTGATATCAAAAAGATCCGACTTTTTGTGAAAAAGCCCGAGCCTATGTCAAAAAAATCCAACCCTTGAACTGAATTGATTTTCAGTTATTTATAGAGGATTAAGGGGTGTAACTGCCCCTTAAATCACTCCTAAGTGGGGTGTAACCGCCCCCAAATCGTGGGAAACGGTTTTAGAATCGTTCAGCTCATGTTGAATGAGTCAAACAACGCCCAAGTTGGCGTTCAGGACCCTAACTCCGCATTTTAGACTGGAGACGCGGAATTGGGCACCCGTTGGATGTTAAAAAACGCGAGGGTCGCCCGCATTTTGTTTGCTGAGGGTTGGAAATGCGGGGGTCGTCTGCGTTTCAAGAACTGAAACGCGAAGGTGAATTATGCGTTTTAGAAGGAGCTAATGACTTATAGCTTTTTTTTGTAGAGTGTTGTAAAGACCATTGTTAAGTGATCTTCACCTTGGCTGCTCGAAAATATAAGAGTTGTCAAATTGTAACTCCCGATGTTGATTGTGAAGGCTGTTGATTAGAGCTTTTATCAGTTGTTGTGAAGGTCGTCAGATTATAACCTTCATCGATCTACGTGAAAGTTTTTAAATTATAACCTTCTGGAAGTCGTTAGATTGTAACTTCCATCATTGGTGTTTGATGGGGATAAGCTATCTATTGTGATTTTTAGATAGCCTACAACCCAATAAAGTAGCTGCTAACTGTTTTGGAGTCTAATTTTTTTTCATTTGGCCTATAAGGCCTTGCCTCACCTGGACATCCTCAAATATGTAAGTGCTTTAAATTGGACTTTCGACTATTTCAAAGCTCATAAGGTGTTTTAGCAATTGCTTTACTTGGTACTCTGTTCAGAATGTAAGATGTTGTCTTTATTGCTTCTCCCCAGAGTGACTCTGGTAGAGAAGAATGAACAATCATACTTCTTACCATATCCTTAAGAGTCCTATTTCGTCTTTCAGCTACACCATTCATGCTAGGTGAATCCGGTATGGTATACCGTGGGACGATACCGTATTCCTCTAGGTATCTAACAAATGGTCCTGAACGTTGTTTACCTGGACCATCATATCTATCGTAGTACTCACCACCACGATTAGATCTAACGGTTTTAATTCTTTTGTTGAGTTGATTCTCAACTTCAGCTTTAAAAGCTTTGAACATGTCCAGAGACTTAGATTTTTCATGAATAAGATATAGGTACCCATAACGTGAGTAATCGTCTATGAATGATATAAAATAATATTGACCATTCCAAGATGCCGTAAGGAATGGTCCACAAATATCTATATGTATCAATTCTAAGACTCCTGAAGATCTATTAGTACCTAATCTCTTAACTTTGGTCTGTTTTCCCTTGATACATTCAACACAAACGTCAAAATTCAAAAAATCAAGGGAATCTAAAATGCCATCAGACACAAGACGCTCAACTCTACCTTTTGAGATATGACCCAAGCGTTTATGCCATAATGTCGCCGAATTTTCTTTATTTAATTTACGCTTAGTACCACGTGATTCCACATGCAAAGTTTTATTATAAGAAACAATTGTATTAAACAAATATAGGTTGTCATAAGTACTCAAGTAACCAGTTCCCATAATATTTGAATTAAAAGATAAATTGAATTGATTGTTTTCAAATGAACAAGATTAACCTGATTTGTCCAATACAGAAATAGAAATCAAATTCCGTCTAAAAGACGGTACTACAAAAGCATCTTTCAAATCCAAATAAGAACCAGTTCCTAACAACAACCTAAAGTGCCCAATTGCTTCAACATCTACCGATTGTCCATCACCCATAAAGATGTATCTTTCAATATCACTTGGCTTTCGGTAGCTCAGGCAACCCTGCATAGAAACACTTATGTGAGTAGTAGTACCAGAGTCTAACCACCAAGTGTTTCTAGGTACTGAAGCTAAATTAACTTCAGAACAAACCAAAGTAAGGAACATACCCTTCTTAGCACGCCATGCGTGATATTTGGTACAATCCTTCTTTACGTGTCCAGCCTTATCGTAAAAGAAACAACCCTAGTCATCCTTATGTTGTTTCTTCTGAATTGGACCCTTAGAAGCTTCATTATCATTCTTCTTTTTCTTACCCTTATCCTTAGAGGCATAGACCAAATGAGCACTTTTAGTCTTATCTTGTATCAACCTGTCTTCTTCTTGCACACAGTATGAAATGATCTCATTTAGAGTCCATTTCTCTTTTTGGCAGTTATAACTGACATTAAATTGATTGAATTGTGCAGGAAGAGATAACAAAATCAGATGCACCAGTAACTCGTCACATAGGTCGAGTTTGAGTGACTTAAGTTTTGAAGTAATATGAGACATTTCCATAATGTACTCCCTGATATTTCCTTTGCCTTTATACTTCATCGAAATCAAGCGAGCTAACAGTGTGCTTGTTTCTACCTTATCATTTTTAGCAAAACACTTCTCAATTTCGGCAATGAAATCTTTAGCCTTAGTAATCCATTCGGATTCTATGCCCTGAAGGCTTCCAGAACGCCGCGCTTAATGATCATGAGATTCATGCGATTTGAACGCTCCCATTTCTCATACTCCTTCTTTTCATCAGGAGTGCTATCCGCACTGAGAGGTTGGGGTTGTTTAGTTCTTAATGCAAGGTCTAGATCCATGCAGCCAAGAACAATTAAAATATTCTCTTTCCAAACCTTGAAATTTGTCCCATTAAGCATGAGAATTGAGTTGATGTTAGCAGAAATTGTTGCAGCAGATGCACTAGCTGAAATAAACAAAAGATTTTAACCTTAATTAGTAATCAATAAAATTCAAATAATAAAAATTCCCATATCAAGATATTTGACACAACATTAATATCAAGCCTTTGGACAGTAATATTAATTTGTAAGTGATATCTTATTATAATGATCAAACGCTGACAATAACTCATGTCAAATAATGAAACTATCTTTGGATCGATTCATTATCCACATATAAACCTTATAATTATCACGTGTTTATCATCGCAGATGCGTATGCAATCTAAATAAATATTAACATTCCTTTGGGCTGATTAAATATTTACACGAAAGCATACACACAACTATCTAACATCCCTCATGAACAATCTACATAAGAGAGGTTACTTTGGCAACATCTTGTTTCAATTAATCATTTGGAATGAGAGACAACATTAATACCTTATTGTCATATTATTTGAATTAACTACCAAATGAAAATTCTGAAATTTACTTGAGCAATTAAAATAGATTTCTCTATTTAATTAACCATAGATAGGCCCATTAAAATTTAAATGGCCTATAACTTAATAGATTATTTGAGCAATTCAAATAATCCCCAAGTTTAATCACAGAAGCCCATAAATTAACTTGACACAGGCCCACTAATTAAAAAACCAAAGCTTGAAATTTTATTAAAAAGAAAAACAAGGCCCATAAGTGAAATTATTTGAGAAATTTAAATAATTTATACTTAATTGAAATAGGCTATAAATAAGTTCACAAGCCCAAAAAATCATTGCTGGCCTATTACGAAAAGATCTTAAGGGCCCGTTTGGATAATGTAAGTATTAGAAGTAAGAAGTAGGTTATAGAAGTAACTTTCAAAGCTATGAAGTAGGAAGTAGTGGAAATAGCATTTTTTTTTGTTTGTTTCATATATTTTTAGAAGTAATGAAAGTAGAACTTCTTCCTCTTCATTTACTTTTTTTGTTTGGATAACATTTGAAAATATTATTAGGAAGTAATTTTATCAATGAAAAGTTGTTAGAAGTAACTAATAAAGGAAATATTAATAAAAAAAATTATTTATGTCATAATTAATATGCATTTCAACTACTTCCGAGCTACTTCTGAGTATTGAGGATTGGAAAAATATTTTGGAAGTAATGATGACACGTAGGCGCCACATAAGCATTTAGGGAAGTATTGGAAGTAAGTTTTTCAGAGAACCAAACACACTTTTTTGCTTGGAAGTAGCAGAAGTAGCCTCTACTTCTTTTACTTCAGCTACTTCACAATTACTTCCGTGCAAACAAACAGGCCCTAAGTGGGCGTTGGCTGTCTGAAGAAAAATTTCCATTTCTTCTCAGCCCGTAAGTCAACCATAAGACTCACCCAAAATGAAAGCTCGCCTGTAAGCCAAAAAAATTCACAAATGCCAAAATTTCCCAAATGCAAGCCAAAATCTCGCCTGTAATTTCCAAATCGCGAACCAAGATCCAAGCTCGCCTGAGAGAGCTTCGGACCTCGCCTGAACGGAGCCTAAAGCTCGCCTGATCCGAGACCAAGGGCACGCCTGAATCGAGGGTTCGAAGCTCGCCTGAGGTTTGCGACCGAGACTCGCCTGATCCGAGTGTCAAGCTCGCCTAATTCGAGACTCAACCTCGCCTGAACCGAGCTGAAAAAGCTCGCCTGAAATTGGGGGTTCGAGCTTGCCTAATTTGGGCTCGAGCTCGCCTGAATCGAACTTTGAAGAAGCTCGCCTGAATTGAGTCCTTCGAGCTCGCCTGCAGTCGAACTTGGGCTCACCTAACATCAAGACTCAACCTTGCCAGACTCGAGCGAAAGCTCGCCTGATCGGAGCGTTCGAGGCTCGCATGCAACAGATCGAAGTTCGCCTGAAATTAGGTAAGCTTCTACACGATCTTTCCTTCACCCCTTAGGGTTTCGTTATGAACCATCGCCGCCGCCGCTTAAGCTCCCGCACCCTAGGGTTTTGAAAACCCTAGGCGTCCTGATGCCGCCGCCGCTGTCTTCCTTTGACAGCGGGGCCACCAGCAAACATCGCCGGCGAGGAGCGGAGCGATCGATGACTAAACCAAAATTTCTTTATGTTGCACGCGAGCAGTTGATCAAAGATTTGATCCTGAATCCAAAATTTGTTTTTTTTCTCACAATCTGAATCCAGAGTTTGATCCAGATTCAACAGCCGAAAGAAGAAGAAAGAAAAAAAATCAAAACCAAAGCATGAGCTTTACGGTTCATGTGTGCAAGCTACAGTGCAGCGAACAACAGATCTTAATAATACAAGATTAAGATCAAAAAACCCTAATTTCATAATCTTAAATCCCTAAGAATTAATCAAAGTGGCTCTGATACCACTTGTTGGAGATTATGGACATGATTAATTCATAGAGATTAACATGAGAGCGCGGAAGCAATACCTGAATCCATGACGATTTGAGCACGGATCTGAATTAGGGTTGATCTTCTAATCTAAAAGATTTCTCTTTTAAAAATTCTTTTAAGATGGGGATTAGAGAATAGAGAACATAACCTTTAGATTAGGGACCATAACCCCTTTATATAGATTTACAATTTTTTAATTTAGCACCTCATAAAATTAGAATTGTAGTCTGGTATCTGCACAATTAGCCCATGATTTTACTTAAATACCCATTAACCCAAATTGATTGATCACTATATGCGGATTAACCTTAAGGATAGCATTATACACTCATGTAACATATATGCTCATAATTAGATTTAATCCAACAGATATTGCTATTCATGCTTGACTACATATTACTGCTTGGGATCAGTAGAGTTTGGAATATGACATATAGTATTAATTTACTTATTTTCTTTTACTATTCTACTTGAAGATATTATTATGTCAATTGATATTTTTTCTTAAGAAATCAATTAAGATGTCTCAGTTAAGCTTATAATATCCAAAAATGTTGTGCAATTCTATTTCCAATGCAATAAGAAATGTGATTTCTTTATTGTTATAACTATATTTCATAATGACAATTACGATATCCCAGTTAGGTATATTCTTCCCACTTTAGCTTAAAATCCATAACATTGATTTTTAATAATATTTAAATAAAAATAATATTAAATCTAATAATTCAATTTTACATATTTGACTCAAGATGAATCTGACTTATTTATAGTAATGAAATAAATATAAAAGAAAAATATTTTGATATTTAATCACGTGCACTGTACGTGCAAAAAAAACTAGTAACAATGAAATTAATCACAAGTCATTATTGTAAAAAAGGGGTCTATTTATATACGTTACAAAATAACTTGGGGTCTATTTATATACGTTACAAAATAACTTTAGTTAATATGAAGCAAACAAATACAAATGCTATTATATTGCATGTCAGAAAACACGTAGATGCAGAGAGAGAAAAGAAGTTCGTGAGCTCATATTGGTTAACTAGCATCAAACATGCAAAAGCAACCAATAAGATGATTGTAATTCATACAAAAATATTCAAATCTGTGAAGACCATATTTAGAACCCTATTATTTGAACCTTGAATATTTCTTAGGTAATACAAATATCACTGCTGGAAACATAACTTTTAGCGACGGAAAAATCCGTCGCTAAAAGTAGAAAATCCGTCGCTAAAACCTTTAGCGACGGAAAATATAAAATTCCGTCGCTAAAATATCGTCCGTATAGTGAGGGTAGCGAACATGTGTTTTAGCGACGGATATTCCGTCGCTAAATTTTAGCGACGAAACATTAGCGACGGATAATCCGTCGCTATACTTTATTTAAAAAAATTAAAAAAACTTTAGCGACGGATTTTCCGTAGCTAAAACATGTTTTAGCTACGGAAAATCCGTCGCTAATAACTATTAGCGACGGAAAATCCGTCGCTAATTACTATTTTTGAAAAAATAAAAAAAATAAAAAAAACGAATATTCCGTCGCTATTAACTTTAGCGACGGAAAATCCGTCGTTAATATTATCTATTTTCCGTCGCTAAAAGTGTATTTAGCGACGGATAATCCGTTGCTAAAAGCTTCCAATATTTTTTTAAAAAATAATTTGAAAATTGAAAAAACCTGTACAATAATATAATAAATTTAAAATCCTGTTCAATCAGCAGTATAATATTCATTCTCACGCATATATAACACATAATTTAATTAAAATATCCCAACATAGTAAGCGTTGTTTATACAGTACACACCATGATAAGTATTGTTTATACAACACACTCATTCATTGTTTTCAAAGGTAAAAAAACAAATCAGTCCTCTTGATCATCATCCTCATCACCAGCTCCACCTTGTCTAGAAGTCCCGGCCTGCAATTATAAATCAAACGTTAACAACATGGCATGACATTCAAGTATAGCAATAAGAGAGTATCATGGCATATTCTTATGTATTATACGCACGCACACACAATTTTTACAACAACGCATACACACACCCTAACAACGCATGCACGCATAATTTTTACAACAATACGCGTACACGCACAATTTCTCACCATATGCGCATGTACGCGTACATGCTCATACGTGTACATGCACATACGCGTATACGCACGCACGCACACATACACGCGTGCACGCATGCACGCATGCACCACACTCCACACCCCCCACCCCCCACCCCCTCCCCCTCACCCTACATCACCACCACCACCAAATCCACACTCCTTCCCCTCCCCCACCATGACCAAATCACCCCCCAAGCAATCACATAACCAACCATACGCACGCACGCACCACAACAACACAACCACGACTAACTAACCAATTCACCAACCAATACTATCATCACTACGCATGCACGCACCATCAACACCACCATCACATAAAAATATTATACGCATGCACGCACGCGTGCATGCACGCACGCATGCACACACACATACACGCATGCACCACACTCCACACACCCCACCCCACCCCCTCCCCCTCCATCATCATCATCATCACCACCACCACCACCACCACGACGAAAACACCCACCAACCAACAACATAACCAACGACCCTACACACGAACGCCCCACAACAAAACAAAATAACAACTAACTAACCAACTCACTATCCAATACAACCATCGCTACGCATGCACGCACCATCAACACCACCATCACATAAAAACATTAAGTATATAATTTTAGTTGTGTTTCGGAGAGAGATATAGTTTGTGTGTAACAGTTTGTGTGATATCATTTAGTCACACGGCATACTCGTAACTAAGTAAGAATTTTATATTTAATTCATTTAATTAAAAAAGAAATATACATATATATATATATTACCTGATCCGCCAAAAACCGTCTCCTATATGCCTCCTGAGCATCAGAAGGTAGAGTCGATATAAACTGGGTGAATTCCAGCTCCCTCTGCTCCCGACGCCTCCGTTCTTCCTCCGCCATCTGGAGTAGCTCCGACTCCCGACGCGACTGCCAATCTTCCATCGCTTTCATCCGCTGCTCCATAGTCGGGTCTTGAGAAGAACTGCATCCTGGTGGAGCTGCAGACTCGTAGGTGCTACTGGACTCGTACGGCCGATGCTCGGATCCTCTCCACCTGTATCTGTTCTTCCTACTCGGTCCAATGACCGTCTCGATGATGCTATCCTCCTCCTCTCTACTTAATCGGGTCGGAGTGTTAGAATCGACCTGAGTCTGTGATAATTGCTCCTGCACCTTAGCATGTAATTTCTCCTGCGATATACCAAAACAACCCGGTCAATTCTAACACATTTAAAATGCATTGTTATAAAAATTAAATATACAAATTAACTGCTACTTACAGCCAGATCCCGGTTCTGCGCTTTCTTCACTTCATCGGCGTAATTTGGACTCCAACCAGTCAGAATACGATCTGCAAAATGCCCGAGTTCTCCCCTTCCCTATTTTATTCACATATATCATTAACTCATAACACATAAATTATACTCAAATTGATAACCTAAGAGCTAATATATTATATACCTCAAGCGCCAATTGATGATAATGCTGGCTGAAGGACCTGGAGCCCCCGTGATGCTCGTAACTGCGGGGCGCATTGCGGTTCCTCCTTGCTATTTCAGCTTGTTCCTGCAAAAGAATGTTAAACAGATATAATATAGAATTTCAAACAATAAACAAAGATATATACTTCAATAATACCTGAGCTTCGGCCGTGTCCCAATAATCGCAAAGTGCAAAAAAATCAACTCCATCCACGCGCTCGTCAAGATGCCAGTAACGCTCCCAATCTTCTGTTCTTTGAGTAAAATATTTTTTCTTCAGCTCTGACCGCCACCTCTTGAACGATAGATTGATTTGCGTGAAGCAGTAAGTCCAGGCACAAGCGTAATCGTCAAGAAAGAAAAATCGCTTCAGCATACAATGAAAAAAGAGATACAAATCAGTGTGTTAAACAAAATAATAAAATGACTAATAATTATGAGAATTAAAATAAATGACTCACACATATATATCGCCAACAAGCCACCAGCGCATCAATCCGCTGCGACTTCCACGTCAAATATATGTTGAAGAAATCATGTCTCCTGGCTAAAGAGGCGAGGAAATTGTTAAAAGAGTTAGCAAATGGCCCGACAGGCACGCCGTTCTCCCATCGGATCACGGCCCTCCTGTGTCTTGGTACCACTGCGGCCGCGCCTAGTAGGTCGCTCGGTACCTACGAAAAAATGAAATTCAGGCGAAATATAAATCAATCAATATCGATAATACAAATTAAAATATTAACAGATAAACTATAAAAATCTATACACACCTTTCAATTCGAGGCATCTACGCCTTGCTTGTTCATACCTCTGCTGTGCGATAAGTCGCAAATCATGATAAGCATCCCAATCCTCCTTCACCTTGGCCGGCTCGTGGGCTCGCTGATCCGGAATAGAATCTGGCGGTAGTGGCGCAGCGTCTACAGCTACGCTATATGGCTCAAAACGGTGCTCCTCCAATACATCTGCATGCGGAGGAGGCGACGGCGGCATCTCTGCATGCTGAGCAGGATCAACGAGTGTCTCCGCATCAGGTGTAGCATTTCCTCGTCCTGTGTCCTGTGGCGGCCCGTCATGTGTAGCAGCGATGCGGCCTGCGTAGGAAATGTGAAAAAATAATGTTAGGCTCGTATTAATAGTTTATAGAAATGTACAGATATAATAAATTAATAAAAATACCTGACGTAGAGCCATGTGCGTCGCCTCCAGAATGTCTACCAATAAGTCTCTCAAGCGCTCTCTTACGTAATCCTTTTGTCATCTATACTTTGAAAACATAATGAGTACCCAACAAAACTATAATACATGACAAAAACTGATACATGATAACCAGTCAAACAGATAATATAAAAGTAATACTATAATACATGACACAAACTGATACATGATAACCAGTCAAACTGATACATGCGATTGGACAGTGCAAGGTTTATTTCCCATCCTTGTTTGCTTACCCTTTCCCCTTCCCTTCCAA